>NC_134862.1:103837778-104445278 GCF_049852395.1 Peromyscus maniculatus bairdii | reverse complement strand
CCCACAGTACAGTCGATGGAGGCGAGGGAGACTGAGTTCAAGCTATCGGTTACTATTCTCATTGCCCGGCAGAGTAACTCCAAGGAGAAATGATTTACCTCGGCTTATGGTCTCAGAGAGTTTAGTCCATCGTGGCTGGGGCAGCATGGTGGAGCCGTTCAGCTTACACTACGGCAGGAAGCAGGGGGTGATGATTCACCCCTCAAGGAATCACCTTCCAGTGACTTACCTACTCCAGCTGGACCCTGTCTCCTAATGTTTCTACAATCTCCCCACCTGGACCAAGCATCGAACCGTAACCCATTTATAAAGCAGCCATGCTTTTGAGGCCCCAGCAGGCCTTTCTTCCCAGATCTTAGAATAGTGTCTGTCTGTGAGGATCTCGGTCCCCGTGTGCTGAATGCTTAGGTCCCTGGAACCTGTTTCAGAAGATCAGCTTGTCCTTTGACCGGCTCGTAAAACCATAGTAAAGGAGAAATGGCCGTGCAGCTTCTTGCTGCTGGCTTTTGGGGAAAAGTAGGCTGGTGGCCCAGCTGAGAAACAATGACTACCGATGAGCTCTGTGACCTTCCTGGGAACACATCGGCATGCCCAACCTGAGGACCAGTTTGGGGCCTGAAAGGTGACGGTTGTGACACAAGCCACCGCCTGTGGCAGCCTCTGGGCCAAACTCATCACACATCCTGTAAGCTGCTTGCTTTCTCCTTTATAGGACTCTGACTCACGACGGATGGAACGGAATGTCTCAATCCTGCTAAAAAGCTCATGCCCTGGTGACATCTGGACATTTCTCAACCACTGTAGGGTGAGGCTCCTTAGGTGGCGGTGGAGGCTTGCTCCTTCAGGTGTCAGTATCGACAGTGAGCTCACCTGAGGCAGGTGCCCGTGGGTTGCCTGGTCTCCTCTCCCTCTCCTCTCACAACAAAGAAAATCCTGGTACTTAAAGAAGCCACTCCAAGCCCCACTGCATGGAAGGACAGCTCTCAACTAAAGACTGTAATGAAGCCATTGTCTCTCTGTGGGCTTTGAGTCTCTGGGTGACACATCAGTCTCTCCAAGCTTCATTTCCCATCTCTGTCAGGTGGTACTAATAAGGCTTGCCCTTTGTCCCAGGGAAAATTTTGGGAGGGGGTACCCCGTGGATGGACAGTCTAAGCAAACAAGGGCCCTGTGCCTGGTGTAGCATTACCAAGTACACAGTGTGCAGTGTGGAGAGAGCTCCGTGAGGGCCTGGGGTGGGCCCAGCATAATAGAGCTGTTCTCAGGTGCCGGCTAAACCACACCCCTTAGATGCCGGGCAGTTAACATCAGAAGCAGGGAGTGGCTGGGGCCAAATTCCTACCTGCCAGGCCCACAAAAGTCCCTTCCCTAGATGAGTCTGAGAGTTCTCAGTTCTGCTAGACTGCTCATTTTGAAAATACAGATTTGCTCCAACACAACTGTTTAGGGAAACATTTGAGTGTGATGTGAATTTAAAAGTCCGCATGTGCCAGGCAGGATGATGTCCTCAGAAAGGCCAGGTGATTGCTGAGCACAGCACACAGCTGGTCTGAGCCTAGGCAGACACAGGCAGACTCTACACCCTGCACCGCCCAGCAACCTTCGTTTCCAGCTTGTGTTGGGAGTCACACCCAGCCCACATCATCTCTACAAATTTTCCTTCTTGCAGAATTGCTTTGCTTCTCAACACTCCACAACAAAGATGTCTGCCACAACAAAGATGTCTGCCACAACAAAGATGTCTGCCACTGTTTGTAGCCATTTCCTTAGCAAACCTCAGGTCTTTGAAGAGGCAAAGTACATATTTGTCTTTTTATTGTATGTGTGGGTGCAATGTGTGGCAGGTGCCTTTGGAGCCTAGCAGGAGCATTGAATTCCTTGGCTTGGGAGCTACATGGTTGTGAGTTACATGTATGTGGGTGCTGGAAACTGAATGTGAGTCCTCTGCAAGAACATTAAGTTCTTCTAACTCTCCAAGCCATCTCTCCAGCTCTAAAGTGACAACTAGTGCATTGGTCAGGAAGTAAAAATGAATTTCTTAACCACTTAACATGAAAACTCTCTCTCTGTATGTGTGTGTGTGTGTTTGTGTGTGTGTGTGTGTATGTATGGGTGTGTGTGTGTGTGTGTGTGTGTGTGTTCATGGGCAAGAGTGCAGGGTCTTGTACTGTTGTGCCCAGATCGTGACCCCCAGAGAGACCACCAAAGACGAGCATGCCAGAATGCAAAAGCAAGGTTTAATTCTGGATATCCAAAAGCAATACAAGCCTAGGCAGGGACTTCGTCCAATACATCCAACGCAGTGGAGGCTGGAGGAAGCGCCCACCTGTCTGCAAGCTCAGTTTTTAAAGGGAAAAGTCACAAGGTTACATCATTTAGGGGTGCTAGTACAGGTACAATTCTGATTGGCTCGCTTCTAGGGACTTCTAGAAATTACTTCTAAGGGAGTGGTTGCCCGCCACCATTTCTCATTGGCTGCCCTCAGGTGGGGGCATTTCTGTGGTCAGTTACCCTGGAAACCAGGGAGAGGACATTCCATAGTCTGGAAGGCATTACCTCGTGACTATCTTGTGACTCTGAACTTCTACACTTCCTGGTTTCTGGAATCTGAACTGACTGGTTTCAGAAACTAATGGCCTATTCCCAAAAGGAGAAATCTTAGGCCTTAATTTTAGGGTGAAAGCATTTTGGTCTTATTTCTAAGATGGCTCATTTTGGTCTCACAGCTATGTTTCTGGGATTTGTATGTATGCATAAATTTGTAGTTGTTTGTTTTATTTTTGTTATTTTTATATTTTTGTGACCCACTACCTAGCTCCCAAATGTTGTTTGAATTTTAAATGGTCTAATTAATAGAAAGTCCGGAGCCAGATATTGAGATGAAAGATCAGAGAAGCAGAGAAAGCCACAACCAACCTCACCTTGCCAACTCCTCAGCTGATCCTGTTTCCATGAATCTTCAGACTGAAAACCTCTGAGTCCTCACCCAAAACAATGTCAGCTGAACTGCCTTAGTTCCTAATTCTTTACATACCTTTCTCTAACCTGCCATCACTTCCTGAGATTAAAGGCATGTATGCTTCCCTGTACTGGGATTAAAGATGTGTGCCACCACTGGCTGGTTCTATTTCCAGTGTGGCCTTGGACTCACAGAGATCCAAATAGATATCTACCTCCTGAGTGATAGGATTAAGGGTGTGTACCACTGTGGGACATTTACCCACTAACCTCACAGATCCCCAGAGTTTTCTTGAGTGTGAGCAGCAGGAAATATTAGATAGAAAGATTTATATTGCGGAGATAAACAGATAGAAAATAAAGGATAGCCTCAAGAGGGCCTGGAATCTATTCCAACAGGCCCTGACTGTCTCTGCCCCAGGGTTTTTATAGAGACACCAAAATTGTCCTGAATGGTTTGTAGTCCAAAACCGATCTTTGGGTGGTATTTTTCATCTTAGTGGTATCCTAATGAAATTGTTGTTGTGGGGCTCCATCATCTTTTTAGAGACTTCAAAGATCACATTGGGTCAGATTATTCTTTTTCTTGGTAATTTTTTCCAGGTAGTTCTCTCTTCTTCTTTGGATAGTTATCTGTTCAAATGACTTTAAATTATTCAAGATGGTTGTTTTAATTTTCCTGAAAGACAAATACAAAACCCTTTCCAAATCCTAACTTTGGGGAGGTTCTAGATCTAATCTTTATCAATTTTGATTTATGGTTTCTCCTGAATCTTTTGTTCTCTCTTCTATAGTTGTTATATCACCCTGAGTTGTATAGTTTTTTTACAATAGGCATTAAGTTTTTTAATTGCTCTGGGAATGGGTTTCTTCTATGATGGCAGGAAAGGACTGAACAGAATTTGACATAGAGGTTGTGAGAGGCCCCTCAGGGAGTTTCCCAATGGCAAATGCAAAGGATTAACTTGTCTGTCCCTTGTTGATCTACATTAATTAGTGAAATGTTTGCCTTTGCCACACCTCTTGCATAATCCAGAAGGGAGGGGCATTCTGTTGCCATTGTTCCTTGAAAAATATTATTTCTAGGAATGCCCTGCTTATGGTCTCTTTGTAGGTGACTTTATTTATTGTATTTGAAACATCTGACCTTACCATTTTTCTTCAAACCTCTGGAAATCACATCTCCTATCCAAGTATCATCATGGTCATGAAATTCATTGTTCATTGTACCCCAAATCCACTACTCCAAGGGTGCTGATCTTGCCTTTAATGGCCCAATTACCTTTTTGTATTATGAATTAACATTTTCAAAAGCCAGATATTTGATTACTATATGTCTAACTTTTGAATTTGGTATCATTCTATTTACTGCTGAAGTCAATTTTTATAAGAAATCAGTGAAAGTTTCTTTTGGGCCCTGTATAACTTTTGTAAATGACTCAATTTTCTTTCCTACTTTTTCAATTCTGTCCCAAGCATTCAAGGCTTCTGGGAGACAGGAAGCTAGGGTGTGGTCATCATATAGAGATTGCCTTTCTACATTAATAGCATAATCTGCCTCTCCAAGAAGTTGATCCTGGGAGATTTCAATACATCTAGCCGTACTTCATTGCTCAATAGTTTTAGCCCCATCCTTCCACCAGGTCCTTCATTGAATTGGGGACCAACTTCTAAAACAGCTGTAACCAAATATCTCCAGTCTTGAGGGATAATTCTATTACAAGTTGATCATGAGTTTAACATCTGCTTCCCAAACAGGAAATGCATACTATATGAGACTATTCTTTTTTTAAATCTCTTCAAAGCTAACATTTGTACAGAAGTCCAGTTAGCTCTTACACAGCCTTGAGCATTTGGCAGTTCCTGAAAGGTTACTGCATAGATTAAGGTTAGCTGTTTGAAAGCCTTAGACTGTTTCTCTGTAACGTTATAATGTAATGCTGAGATTGGTTTACCTTTAAATTCTTCTGTCTGGGTCTGAATATCTCTAAGATCTGTTTTAACATGTTTTTCTAAAACTTTTATCTTGGCATTCATATTAAACCAATGTTTTTAATGATGAAACAAAAATGATCAAACAAATAATATTTATAATTGACATTACATCTATTACATCAACATTAATTATCCTCTCATTTAATTATTCCATTTTTAGACCATTTAATGTATAGTCAAACAGATAATAAATGCCTTCCATTGTAAAAATGTTTCTCCTTTTGGGGGGGGGGGTGGACAAGGTTTCTCTGTGAAGTTATGGTTCCTGTCCTGGATTTCACTCTGTAGACCAGGCTGTCCTTGACCTCACAGAGATCCACCTGGCTCTGCTTCCTGAGTGCTGAGATTAAAGGCATGTGCCACTGCCACCCAATTTCCCATTTTTAATGTGGAAAAAAACCCTATCTTTTAACTAATTCCTCCCTTTAAGTAATGTCAATTGACTCACCAAATTTGCTAACAATGATGATTCAGAGGTGAGGCTGACTGTTTCTGTGTAGAACAGAAACTCAAGTGGGTTTTAAGGCAGCTAAATAATGTAATAACAGCCCAAGATGGGGATCAAGGGAGAGCCCACAACCAACCAGAAGAGAAGAAGCCAAAGAGCCAGCCATCTGCACGAAGGAACATGAGAAAATGGCTAACTCCTATGGTATTTGGAGCCCCAAAAACACTACGGAGTTTACTGCAGAGAAGCTGCAACAAAAACTTAGCTAGTGTATGATGGTATTTTATTTGTGCTGAAATGTAATTTTAATTGTATGTTAATAAATAAAGCACCCCAGGGGTCAGAGCTATTAGAGCCATAGCAAGAGCGTGGAGGTGGTGGTGCATACCTTTAATCCCAGCACTTGGTAGGCAGAGCTAGGTAGATCTCTGTGTGTTCAAGGATACAGCCAACATTGGAGACACACACCTTTAATCTCAATACCATAGAAGACCTGGAGGGCTGTACATAAAGGCAGTGATGAAGCAGTCATGTGTTTGGGTTTACAACCAATGAGAAGGCAGAACAGAAAGTCTATATAAAGATGAACAGACAGGAAGTAGCCCTTTTCCAGAGAGGTCTCAGCTAGCTGCAGCAGGCAGGTAAGGCTCTTAGCTCTGATCTCTTGGCTTTCTTCTTTGCATTGGTTCTGTGTTTCTTATTTAATAAGACAGTTGGTTACATCTACATTTGGTGCCCAATGTGACAAGAATCCATTAAAAACTACTTGACTAGCTCGGGCCCAGGTTGGCTTGGCCTCAGGCTGGACTAACTGTGAGCTACTTGCTTAAAGCTGATGCTACAAACAACTCAGGCCTGCCCTGCTGAACAGGGCCCATGCCTATAAAGCCATCGCACGTGATCAGAACTTAACAAAGCCACAGCCAAGCCTTGACTCTGCTCAAGAAGGAACACATGGCTGAATTTAAGCTTTAGCCAGCTATGCTTTCTTGTGTTCTCTCTCTCTCTCTCTCTCTGGATTCACACCTCGGACACTAGGTAACTATTTTGAAATTCCCTCAGATTTCTACTGTTCTACAGAGACTTGGTAAGTCACTTAACATATCAGATATTTTAAAGGAAACTATTTATTTATTTATTTATTTATTTATTTATTTATTATTTATTTATTTAGTTTTTCGAGACAGGGTTTCTCTGTGTAGCTTTGCGCCTTTCCTGGAACTCACTTGGTAGCCCAGGCTGGCCTCAAACTCACAGAGATCCGCCTGGCTCTGCCTCCCGAGTGCTGGGATTAAAGGCGTGCACCACCACCGCCCCCGCTAAAGGAAACTATTTAAAAGAGAAATTTTTTCCACATTTAAAAAAAATGGGTTTTATGTGTACATTGGAAGAAAATTGGGCTTTGTTTGAAATTTTAGGCAGTCTGACAATGGAACAAATATATGAGAAGATTAATGTTGATCGAAAAATGTAGTTTATTACCATGCTTATCCACATTTTACTATTTAAAAAGATAGTCAATTTAAGTGCCAGGATGACAGCTTTAGAAAAACTTGTTAAATCTGTAAAAATTCAGGCAGAAGAAATTAACAGTGAAGTTGTTTCAAGATTGGGTCATAAGGTTACAGAAAGAAAGCCTGTTTTCACACAGTCACCCTTAATTTATCCTGTAACCTTACAGCAGTTGCCTGATCAAATGACTACACAAAATATTTGGGCTCCAATTGAAATGTTAGATTTATGAAGGTTTAAGGAGGAAATAGTATCTTATGGCATGCATTGCCCATATGTAAAACAAATGTTAAATTCTTGGTTAACATATAATAGGATTATACCACAGGACTGGCGGGAGCTGGCACAGGCTGTTCTGGAACCCAGTCAAAGGCTTCAGTGGCTAACTTGGTTCAAGAATGAAGCTAAAAACATAGAAAAACAATGGAGGGATAAAGGAATACAAGTCTGCCAGGATCAGCTTATTGGAGAAGGCCAATATGCTTCAGTACAATCACAATGTTTATATAATGTATAAACCCTAATTTTGTGTTGAAGGCAGCCTTGAATGCAAGGGACAGAGGTGAGGAACCAGGAAAAAAAACTGAGTCATTTACAAAGGTTATACAAGGCCCAAAAGAATCTTTTACAGATTTTTTTTTTTTTTTTTTTTTTTTTACATAGACTGGCTTCAGCAGTAAAGAGAATGGTCCCCGATTCAGAAGCTAGTAAGATAATTATTTAATCTTTGGTCTTTGAGAATGTGAATGCAGCATGCAAAAGAATAATCAGGTCATTAAAGGCAAGATCTGCACCTTTGGAAGATTAGATTAGAGATACAGTTAATGTTGAGGCTCATGAGCATGATGCTATGTGGGTAGGAGAAGCAATTTCAAAAGGTTTGAGGAATGTTAGATGTTTTGGATGTGGAAAGCAGGGACATTTGAAAAGGGACTGTAAACAGGTCATTCCTAGAAACAATGTTTCTTCAAGGAACAATGGCAACAGAATACCCTTCTTCTGGAGTATGTAGAAGGTGTGGTAAGGGAAAATACTGGACCAACGAATGTAGATCAACAAAGGACAGATAGGGTAATCCTTTGCCTCAGTCTTGGGGAAACTCCCAGAGGGGCCTCATGCAGACCCCCATAACAAATCCAGTTCAAACCTTTCCTGCAGTCAAAGAGGAAACCCCTACTCAGAGCAATTAAATAACCAAATGCCTATTGGAATAAATCATGCTGGTCAGGATGATGAAACAGAGAGAATAGAAAATTCAGGAGAAAACATAAAGAAAATTTTTGTGGCAAACTTCTATTAATGAACAAAGACCAAAATTAATGATAAAAATAAATGGTGTTTTGTTGTCTGGTCTGGTAGACACAGGTGCAGACGTTACCATAATTGCACCAGAATTTTGGCATCCAACTTGGCCTCTTCAGGAGGTAAACATTCAACTGTTAGGAATTGGGACATTATCTCAGGTGAAACTGAGTGCAAGATGGCTGGAATGTATAGGTCCAGAAGGACAGAGAGGAAAATTAAAACCATATGGGCTAACATAGCTATGAATCTGTGAGGTCAAGACTTGTTGCAACAATGGAATACTCAGATTAACATCCCTCCAATCTCAGAAACAAATCATAAACTAGCACATGTTTCTGAGAGCAATATTAGAAGATATTCTAATGAGTATAGCTAGAGTTTTCCTGCCTTGCCCACAGTTAGGACAAATCTCTGTCACCCGCCAGTCCCACAGCCACTCAGACCCAACCAAGTAAACACAGAGACTTATATTGCTTACAAACTGTATGGCCATGGCAGGCTTCTTACTAACTGTTCTTAGAGCTTAAATTAATCCATTTCTATAAATCTATACCTTGCCACGTGGCTTGTGGCTTACTGGTGTCTTCACATGCGGCTTGTCATGGTGGTGGCTGGCAGTTTCTCTGCCTCAGCCTTCCACTTCCCAGAATTCTTCTCCTCCTTGTCCCACCTATACTTCCTCCTGCCTGACCACTGGCCAATCAGTGTTTAATTTATTGACAAATCAAAGCAACAGATTTGACATACAGACCATCCCACAGCAAATGAGTGGTCACCAGCCATCCATATTATACAAGAACAGGGCACAACAACTGATGATCTTCCAAAGACACCAACAGCTCTACATTTAAAATGGTTAACAGACAAGCCTGTATGGGTCCAAAAATGGCCTTTAACAAAAGAGAAACTCTAGGCTTTAGAAGAGCTGGTAGAAGAACAGTTAAATGCTCAGCATATTGAAGAATCAACCAGCCCTTGGAATTCTCCTATATTTGTTATTAAAAAGAAATCTGGTAAATAGAGAATGGTAACAGACCTTAGAGCAATTAGCAAAGTAATTCAGCCAATGGGCTCTCTACAATCTGAAATGCTTTTGCCTACTCTGTTACCAAAAGGATGGCCTCTCATAGTTATTGATTTAAAAGACTGTTTCTTTTCAATACCCTTACAAGAAAAAGAAAATATCATGTCAAGAGTAAAGGTTTAAAAAAGGATTTTCCCATAACCTGGCAACAAGCCAAAGAAATAGTAAAGAAATATCTTACTTGTTCCTTCTACGATCAAATGCCATTACCAGCAGGATGTAACTCAAAGGGTACTCAGAGGAATGAAATCTGGCTGATGGACGTGTTTCACTTTGTGGAATTTGGAAAACCGAAATATGTACACCATACCACTGATACTTATTCAGGATTTCAATGGGCAACTGCTTTGAGTTCTGAAAAAGCTGATTCTGTCATCACTCATTTGCTAGAAGTTATGGCCATCATGGGTATACCTGCACAAATCAAAACTGACAATGCTTCATCATATGTCTCTGTTAAAATGAAACAGCTTTTTGCTTATTACAGTATAAAGCATATTACAGGTATACCACATAATCCTACAGGTCAAGCAGTTTTAGAAAGATCAAACAGAACTCTAAAGGATATGCTAAAAAAACAGAAAGGGGTAACAAAAAACCCCAGAAATAGACTGCATAATGCTCTATTAACTTTGAATTTTCTCAATGCCAATGAGAAAGGAACAACAGCTGCAGAGAGACATTGGGTAATAGAAAAAACTACAGAATTAAATCAGCCTATATACTTTAAGGATGTGCTGAACTCAGAATGGAAACCAGGATATGTGTTACTTTGGGGACGAGGTTTTGCTTTTGTTTCTACAGGAGAAGATAAGCTGTGGGTACCATCAAAATTGACAAAGGTTCAATTTGAACAAGAGAAACCTCTTAATTAGAGGAGGTGATAGTTCATCAACCAGCATGAATATTCAATTTAAACTAACTTATACCAGTAACACATGCCTTTTCATTTAATCAAATAATAACTTGCCAAAAAGGAACATCCCCAAAATTAGTCTTGGGGAAAGGTTTTTGTTTTTGTCTTGTAGGAGAATGAAGGTTAAGGAATCTGAAGAACACAGGACAAATGAGACAACTGAAGAAAAGGGACAAATCATCTATCCCAGGAAACATAGCGAAATGGCGTATGGGTATATCATCTAAAAAAATTTTATGTCTTCCTAAATGTTTGTTTCTGCTCTTCTCTAAAGAAAGTTAACACTATTGGTCTTCTAATAGTCCCAGTTCAATCAAACTTTAAAGCTGACTTTGGAGTTGGAAAATGGCTCTCTCCTTCTTTAAACTCAAGCATGTTGTTAAAAGGAAAATGCAAACTCCCTGTATCATGCCAGAAGAAAAGAGCCATCTTCTGCTGTGGGACAGGACAAAAGCCAAATTAATTAAGGGACTATTCTATTACTAATCTCAACTCTTTGATTCTATTCTGATTCTTTAAACTTTTCTTAAAGTATAAATTTTATATCAAAAATTTACAAGATATATATATATATATATATATATATATATATATATATATATATATATACATTTTAAACTTTGTTAAGATATGAATGGTCATATAGAGTACTAACTAATTCTAGAAAAAAGGCTTCAATTAGCTGCATATATATGTCTTTGTGTTTAAGTCTGTTATCAGTTTTCTGCAGGAAATCACAGCCAGGCCTAACATCAACTGAAGTCTCCAGAAAGAAGATGGGGCCCCACAACAACAACAATTTCACGTGGACAATAATAATATCACTAAGCTGACAAACATCATCTGCAGATCAGTTTTGAACTACAAAGTGTTCAGAGCAATTTTGAGAGGGCTAGCTGAGATGATTTAGTCTCAAAGACTACTTGAATAAGCACTTGAGATAAACCCTGAACTTTGGCATTATACACAGACTGGATAACAAACAATATAGTTACCTTTCCTAGAATCTGACAAATAACCTAAAATTTTTCTTTCAGGATAAAGATAACTTCACCCATACCCAGCAGGAAGCAATTTTAAGAATACGACGCTCACATTCCCAAAGAGGTGGTGTGGGGCGGGTGGTTTTTTGGTCTTTTTAGTGGGTTTTGGGTCTGGGATAATTTTCATTGTTTGGGAGGTTGGTTACAAGTTGTTGTCAAGGGTTAGGAAAAAGGCTAAGCAAAGGAGATTAGATTTAAGGTTCTTGTTTAAAAAAAAAAGAAAAGAACAAAAAGACAATTACTAGTTTTAAATACTTTACATTGTATTTTATTGTTTTATATTTTATACAAATTACATATATATTGAAATTGATATTGTTAGAAAATGCCATATGTATATATCTAATTGTACTTATACCATTCATTTAACAATGTAATGCAATTTCTGATCCTTGAATGTTATTATTACCAACTATTAGGATATAAAGAAATGAAAGTTAGTAGTTAGACATTACAATAGAACTTGTAGTCATATTAGATATGTTTTAAAAATTGAGCAGATATATTTTAGATAGACAAATCATCTTCAAACCCTTCAGAGATCTACAGAATATGGCATTTAAAATGTTTTAATAACTTAGAAAATTTTTCTATTTTGAGACATGTCGGCTCCTGGCAGTACCAATCTACTTCAGAGAAAATATGGGCATTGAAGAAAGTGCATATGGAGTTAACTTTCATTGTGTCAAAAGTTAGCCACTGAACAACAAAGTATCCTCGATACAACAGGATAAAATGGACAGATAGAACATGAAACAAAGGACTACTGATTCTTGCCAAAACAAGTGTGGTTATGGCTTTATCAAAAGGCATCTTCTGAGGCCAGGACAATATGGCCCCATCCCTGAAGTGGCCTTCACAATCTGGAAAAGGTACAGTGCCCTTTTCTTTGAAGGCAGCTGAACAGGCAGTGGGCCGATGGCTTCTGATGTGCAATGGAACAGCAGCTGAAACAGTTATTCTTGAAGAGTAACTAAGCTCATGCCTCTCAATAGTAGATTGGCATTTAATAGAGGGATGTGGAGAAGAAGGGGATGCTGAGATGAAGCCATATATACACAGCCAAGAAGAATGGAAAGCTGAATTCAAAAACCATCAACAATTTCCAGAATTTAAAATCCTGAATCATGATATGACACTAGTGGAATTCAGGTGCTTCTGGTACATGGACTGCTCTCACCCAATGTGAGGTTGAACTGTTGACCTTGTGTGCATCCTACTTCACAAATGAGTCTGTCAGATACGCTAAGCCTATAGGCTGAAGATGATGCCCCAACACTGCAGAGAAACCTCAGGTGACAGTCCAGGCAGCTGACTGTTTTTGTCAACTCACAAATTTTTTGGAAGTTGCTTGCATGCACTTCCTGTTTTTATTTTTGTTATCTAATATTATTTCCTTCTTGTGTCTCTGAAGGAATTGAAGATTAGTTAGTTATAGTTGAAGATTAATTAGGATAGACAGTGAATTAGATACATTTTGGACTTACCAAAATAGGATAGATAATGGAATTATTTTTTTCTGAATTTGTCAATTACAAATGGACTAGACATTGTTTAGGTATTTATTACTTGTATATATTGTATATAGTTATTGTACTTTTGTATATAGTTTTTCTTTTGTTAGTTATAACCTTTTTCTTTTTATTAAAATAGAAAAGGAGAAATATGGTGGTATTTTATTTGTACTGAAATGTAATTTTAATTGTATGTTAATAAATAAAGTTGCCCGGGGCTCAGAGCTATTAGAGCCATAGCAAGAGTGTGGCGGTGGTGGTGCATACCTTTAATCCCAGCACTTGGTAGGCAGAGCTAGGTAGATCTCTGTGTGTTCAAGGATACAGCCAACATTGGAGACACACACCTTTAATCTCAATACCATAGAAGACCTGGAGGGCTGTACATAAAGGCAGTGATGAAGCAGTCATGTGTTTGGGTTTACAATCAATGAGAAGACAGAACAGAAAGTCTATATAAAGATGAACAGACAGGAAGTAGCCCTTTTCCAGAGAGGTCTCTTAGCTAGCTGCAGCAGGCAGGTAAGGCTCTTAGCTCTGATCTCTTGGTTTTCTTCTTTGCATTGGTTCTGTGTTTCTTATTTAATAAGATGGTTGGTTACATCTACACTAGTGGGTTAGGGACTCTGGCCCACATGGGGTAAAGACTCTGGCAGTGTGCAGCTCAGGCCTGAGCCAAGGCCTGCAAGGCCACAGGCAAGTGGCTTTTTCACGGATTCATGCCCCACATTGGGTACCAGATGTTGTTTGAATCTTAAATGGTCTAATTAATAGAAAACCCTCACCCAGATATTGGGGTGAAAGCTAAAAGATCAGAGAAACAGAGAAAGCCACAGCCAACATCACCTTGCCAACTCCTCAGCTGATCCTGTTTCCATGAATCTTCATACTGAAAGCCTGTGAGTCCTCACCCAAAAATGATGTCAGCTGAATTGCCTTAGTTCCTATTTCTTTACATACCTTTCTCCAACCTGCCATCACTTCCTGGGATTAAAGGCATGTCTGCTTCCCAGTACTGGGATTAAAGGTGTGCGCCACCATTGCCTGGCTCTTTTTCCAGTATAGCCTTGAACTCACAGAGACCCAAATGGATATCTACCTCCCAAGTGATAGGATTAAGGGTGTGTGCCACCACTGTCTGGCCTCTATGTCTAATCTAATCGCTGGCTCTGATCCTCAGGCAAGCTTCATTAGCATACAAAATATATCACCACACAAAAATAAATACACAGAGACTTAGTCTTAATTATGAATGCCCAACCTTAGCTTAATTTGTTACTAGCCAGCTTTTCTAACTTAAATTATCCCATTTCTCTCTCTCTCTCTCTCTCTCTCTCTCTCTCTCTCTCTCTCTCTCTCTCTCCTTTTTTTTGAGACAGGGTTTCTCTGTGTAGCTTTGGAGCCTGCCCTGGAACTCGCTCTATATACCAGGTTAGCCTCAAACTCATAGAGATCTGCCTGCCTCTGCCTCCTGAGTGTTAGGACTAAAGGTGTATGCCACTACTGCCCAGCTATGTCATACTACATTTTGCCTCTAGGCTTTTTACCTTTCCTAATTCTATATATCTTTCCTTCTTACTTTCTTTCCTTCTTACTCAGTAGCTGACTGGGTGATTGAGTGGCTGGCCCCTGTTGCCCTCCTTTCCTTCTTTTCTCACTCCTATCCCTTTTTAAAGCTATTTCCTCCTCTTTTTATTTCTGCCCACCAGCCCCACCTGTTTCTCTCTCCTGCCTAGCTATTGGCTGTTCATCTCTTTATGAGACCAATCAGGTGTTTTAGGCAGGTAAAGTAACATAGCATTATAAGGTTAAACAAATGCAACATAAAAAAATGCAACAAATTTTTGCATCATTTAAACAAATATTTAACAGCATAAATTCATCTTAAACTAATATTTTACAACATAAATTAGTCCATAATGTACTATAAACAAGACCTGGGATTTATGTGAAATTTACAGTGACTGAGCTATGCCTATGTTAAGATACGTATGTTCTTGTGTGAGTTGTAAATCATAGTCTCAGGAAGAGCTTGTTATAACAATCCTATGGTTAATAAACCATAATTAAACTTAAAAAAATAATTGTAATGGCAGTCTGCCTTTTGCTGTTAAGTCAAATGTGTCTTGTAAACTGTTGATATGTTCTAAGTGTAATTTTAATGGCTTACAGCAATGGGTAGGTAGTAAGTACTGCAGAAGTCCTGTTTTGAGTGCCCAGGATCAGCAGGTATAATGGTGGTGGCTCACAGAGTGTGTGTGAATTCAACCTGTGAGAAGCTTGGGATTATTTTTGTAGTTACTTAATTAGAACAAGTTAAAGAATCAGGTGTGCTCTTGCTAATAAGTTCAGTATTTGGTAGGATAACTAATATTGTGTCTTTTAATAAAATGTAAGCATGCATGAAGGAAACTTCCTGAGGGGCCTCTCTCAGGCACCCTTGGCAAATTCAGTTCAGTCTTTTTCTGCCATCATAGAAGAAACCCCTTCTCAGAGCCATTAAATAACCAAATGTAAAAAATCATACTGCTTGGGGTAATAGAACAACTATAGCAGAGAGAACAAAAAATTCAGGAGAAACCATAAAGCAATTTTTTTGATATATATTTTTTATTTTACAATATCATTCAGTTCTACATATCAGCCATGGGTTCCCCTATTCTCCCCCCTCCCACGCCCTCCCCTTACCCCCAGCCCACCCTCCATTCCCACCTCCTCCAGGACAAGTCCTCCCCCGAGGACTGTGATCAACTTGGTAGATTCAGTCCAGGGAGGTCCAGTCCCTTCCTCCCAGACTAAGCCAAGTGTCCCTGCATAAGTTCCAGGTTTCAGACAGCCAACTCATGCAATGAGCACAGGACTTGGTCCCA
This sequence comes from Peromyscus maniculatus bairdii, assembly GCF_049852395.1. NCBI lineage: Eukaryota > Metazoa > Chordata > Mammalia > Rodentia > Cricetidae > Peromyscus > Peromyscus maniculatus. The sequence continues at coordinate 104,429,633 of NC_134862.1, read as the reverse complement.
CTGCCTAGATGCCTCCCAAACTGATCAAGCCAATCAACTGTCTCACCTATTCAGAGGGCCTGATCCAGCTGGGAGCCCCTCAGCCTTTGGTTCATAGTTTATGTGTTTCCATTCATTTGGCTATTTTTTTTTCAATAATTGAGTAAAACTGAGATTTATTATATGCCACAATCGTCCTAGGGACCTCCATGCTATATATATAGCCTCTATGGTTCTATGGGCTGTGGTCTGATTGTTCTTTATTTTATATCTAGAATCCACCAATGAGTGAGTACATACCATAACTGTCTTTCTGGGTTTGGGTTACCTCACTCAGGATGATTTTTTCTAGTTCCATCCATTTGCCTGCAAATTTCATGCTTTCATTGTTTTTCTCTGCTGAGTAGTACTCCATTGTGTATATGTACCACATTTTTTTCATCCATTCTTCCATTGATGGGCATCTAGGTTGTTTCCAGGTTCTGGCTATTACAAATAGTGCTGCTATGAACATAGCTGAGCATGTATCTTTATGGTATAAATCAGCATTCCTTGGGTAGATGCCCAAGAGTGGGATGGCTGGGTCTTGAGGTAGTTCGATTCCTAATTTTCTGAGAAACCGCCATACTGATTTCCACAGTGGTTGTACAAGTTTACATTCCCACCAACAGTGGAGGAGTGTTCCCTTTGCTCCACATCCTCTCCAACATTGGTTGTCATTGGTGTTTTTGATCGTAGCCATTCTACATAAAGCAATTTTTTTTTGGGCAAACTTCTATAAATGAACAAAGACCAAAATTAAAAATATGAATAAATGACATTCTCATTGAAGGTCTTGAAGACACAGGTGCAGACATAACAGTAACTGCACTATGGTGACATTTTTATTGTACTGAAATGTGATTTTATTTATATGTTAACAAATAAAGTTGCCTGGGGGTCAGAGCTAATAGCAAGCCATAGCAGAAACTGGATGGTGGTGGTGCATGCCTTTAATCCCAGCTCTTGGGAGGCAGAGCTAGGCAGATCTCTGTGTGTTCAAGGATACATCCAGCATGGAGATACATGCCTTTAATCTCAATGCCAACCATTGAAGACTTGGAGGTCTGTACAGACAGGCAGTGACTAGGCAGTCATGTGGTTGGGTTTACAACCAATGAGAAGGCAGAAGAGAAAGTCAATAAAAAGCACAAACACACAGGAAGTAGGTCTCTTGCTGAGAGGTAGGACAGCAGCGGCAGTGAAGGGTAAGGTTTTTAATCTCAGCTCTTAGCTATTGCTCTGACCTCTTGGCTTTCATCTCAGAATTGGCTCTGTGTTTCTTTCTTTCTTTCTTTCTTTTTTTTTTTTTTTAAAGATTTATTTATTTAGTATGTATACAGCATATATGACTTCTGGCCAGAAGAGGGCACCAGATCTCATTACAGATGGTTGTGAGCCACCATGTGGGTGCTGGGAATTGAACTCAGGACCTCTGGAAGAGGAGTCAGTGCTCTTAACCCCTGAGCCATCTTTCCAGCTCCTGGCTCTGTGTTTCTTATTTAAAAAGATGGTTACATCTATACTCCACCAGAATCTTGGCATCCAAATTGGCCTCTTCAGGAGGCAAATGTTCAGCTGCTAGAGATTGGAACATTATCTCAAATGAAACAGAGCACAAATGGGTTAAATATATAGGATCTGAAGGACAGAGAGAAAAATTAAAACCATATGTGGCTAATGTAGGTATGAATCTATGGGACCTTGATTTATTACAATAATGGAATACCCAGATTAACATTCCTCCAATCTCAGAAACAAACCATAAACTAACATATATTTCTGAGAAAAATATTAAAAGGTATTATAAAGAACAATCACTGACCATCCAGATTGTACAGGCACAGGTCACAACAGCTGCTGATCTTTCAAAGACACCAACAGCCCTACCTTTAAAATGGTTGACAAGCAAGCCTGTGTGAGTTCAGTAATGTCCTTTAACAACAAAGAAACTACAGGCCTTAGAACAACTGCTGGAGGTTCTACCAAGTTCCGAGAAAGAAGGGACGTCGTTGATGGACTCCTGAGTAAGGCTGGCCAGCATTTTAAAGAAAAAAGAAGGGTGAATTAAATTGAAATGGGTGCAGCTAGCTCACAGTCAGTTAATTGGACTGTTGAAGCAGGAGGGTATTGAAGGGCAAGACAGCTAAAGATTTTAAATAAAAAGGAAATCTTCCCAATAGAGAAGAGGGAAGGAAAGGAAATTTCCCATTAGAAAAGGGAGGAAAATTTTAATCAAGAAAAAAGGATTTTCCTGGTAAAAAGGGGAAAATTTTTGAAACTAGGCCTAAAGATTTTGGGGCCCTGTAGAGGAAGGATGAAGGAAAGAAAAAAGCCTCTTCCCAGTGGTAATGGAGGAAGAAAGGGCTCTTTCCAATTTGAAAAATTTCAGGATAAGCTAAAACTCTGAGCTCTTCCTGCCTGTCAGTGCAGAACGGCAGCATCTGAAGTACAAAGAGTCAGAAGGTGGGACTGGTGGGACCACTGCTGGATGAACAGCAAGCAAGCCCAGAACTTAAAGCTTTGCTGTCTGTTTGCTTATTTTGGTTTAAATGTTCATTTTTCCCTCAGAGTAGGAATACTTCAATATTTAGGATCCCTTCATGGGAAATGTTTTTCTGTTTTTTCCCTTATGGTGGGAATATCTCATTATTAGGTAATCCCTTCATGGGAGTAAGGGAAAGCTTAAATGGGAGTGTGTGTGTCCAGCATGGTTGAGATGGCCTGGAGCAGTGGGCGGACAGGTATGCACCGATGGGAGGCAGAGCTGCAATGGAGCATGGCCCAGGCAGGTGCCGGCACTAGAGCCCCAGCACTGGGCGGAGCCAAAGCCAAAGCTGCAGCCTTAGCCCACACCAAGAGAGCAGAGGCCCAGGGAGGGACTAGCACTAAAAGTTTACCAACTTCTGGTGAAAAATGGTTTCAATCAGGACATGGAATGCTAAGTCAATGCTGTTGAATTTCTGTAGTGGGTAGCCATTCCAGCTTTGATCTGGAAGTTCCAACCCCCACTGAGGCTTCAGTAACTGTCACACCTACAAGGTGAGGCCAAGAGAGGGCCCTGAAGACCTGAGATCCAGATGCGTGGGCTCTTTTAGTTCCTGGACCCTGGACGCTGGAGGTAGACTGAGCAGAGTTCTCTAGAGAACACCACCTGACGGCACCACGCCTTTCCCAGACTCTGTAAACTATCCATTCACTTGTAAGTTAACCCACACAATAAACCTCTCTTTTAACTACGTGGAGTGGCCTTAATAATTTCACCAATAAATTTCCAGGGATACTAATCATTCATTGTATAAAGGATGTTCTGTTTTTTTGATTGTCTTAATAAATGTTTAGATGAATGGTTGATTCTCATGGTAGATAAACTAAAGGAACAGAATTCATAATTTTGAACTATATATTAGGTATGCTCTTGTCTGTTGATCATTACTGAAAATTTGGCTCTGTTCTTTAAGTTGCTTTCAAGAAATTCTTGGAAATTCTATAGAAATATAACACCTGAAATGGATTGGGTTGTTAGCTTATTAAATAATGTTGTTGCTAAGACAAAACCCATAAAAAATAATCTCTTACTGATAAAGAGGTTACAAAATTATTTTTACAGTAAATAAAATGCAGATAAATTATTTGGTCCACATTGTTAATAATTGGCTATTTGCATTAATGTGTTACTTGGGATCTCTAAAAAGGGATCCTATTTTTAAGATTTTATGAAAATACTCTAGAAGAGTATTACCTAAAGTTACCTCTTCAAATCCTATAGAGATTGTATTTAATGCTTTTATAATTTGGCATATGTAAAAAGGACCATAGAAACAGAAGCTGGTGATAGAATTGCTCAATTATTATTGCTTTCATATTTTAAATGCAAAATGGTACCTATATGTAGAACTGGAGGCTCTGGAAGTACAGGAGAAAAGGTGTTTTGACAGTTATCAATGACAAATAGCCTAAATTAAAAATAAACTTATATGGGATTGAGATTAAGAGATTACTGGATTCTTGTGCTAGATATACCTATAATTTCATAAGAATCCTGAGATCCCAACTGGCCTCTACTAGATGTCAGGAAAATGGAGGCTATTACAGGATCTTAGAGCTGTAATAAAACCATGCTTCTCATGGGAGCAACACAGCCTAGCTTGCCTGCCCCTGTGGCAATTTCTAAACATTGGCATTTAATTGTGATTGACTTATATGGATGATATATTATTGGCTGCTAAAGATAAAAAAACTTGTTTTTGATGCCTTTTCTAAATTACAAGAGGTTCTTAGCCTGGCTAATTTACAGATAGCCCCAGAAAAGGTACAGGTATCCTTTCCCTGTCATTATTTAGGTCATGAATATTTTGGGTTTTCTCATTCACCTACTAGAGTGTTTTGGCAAACAGGTCCTATTCTATGGGTACATTCCCCAGCTTCTCCAGAAAAAAACCATTACTCCCTATCCTCAGGCTGTTGCTCAGATTATATTTAAGGGAATCAAGATCAGTGTTCAAACCTTTGGAAAGGAGCCAGATATTGTGGTGACCCCATATACTCAGTCTCAAATAGCATGGTTGCAAGCTAATGATAATGATTGGACCATATTGACATGCTCCATGCAGAGTCAGTTTGATACTCACTACCCCTCCAATGATGTGTGTCAATTTTTTAAATTGTATCCTGTTATATTTCTCAAGATAGAACAGATGACTCCTATTCCTCAGGCCTGTGTGGTATTTACTGATGGCATTTCACATGGTTTTGCTGTGGTGGTTTCTGGTAACATAGTAAAGAGAATGAAAGTCCAGGGCACTTCTGCCCAGACAGCAGAGGTACAGGCACTGTTGCTTGCTTTACAGATGTTTTCTGATGAGAGTGTAAATATTTATACTGATAGCCAATATGTGGCACTTGCCATTATGCCTTTGGAGACAACAACCTACGTACCATCCATTTCTCCCATTCATGAGTATTTATTGCAAGTGCAAGGACTCATATGGTCCCACTCACATAACCTTTATGTGGGCCATATTAGAGCTCATACTCTAAGTGAAGGTAATCAGAGGGCTGATGCCATTGTTCATATGGCTGTCACATTAATTTGTTCTGCCTTTGAAAAGGCTACTCAGTTGCATCAACATTATCATCTTAATGCTGGATCTCTTTGTCATCACACGGGCATAACCCAGGAACAAGCCACCCAGATAGCTAAATTATGTCTTCTTTGTGCTGAAATTTATCTGTTCCTCATTTGGGAGTTAATTCCCTAAGGACTTTTACCTAATCATGTGTGGCAGATGGACATCACACACATGCCTTCCTTTAGAAAATTATAATATGTCCATGTGTCTATTGATATATATTCCTCTCTAATTTTTGCCTCTGCCCATTCAGGGGAAAAAGTTAAGGATGTAAAGAGTCATTATCTTCATGCTTTTGCTTATATGGGAGTGCCAAAATACATAAAGACTGATATTGGTCCCGCCTACAGCAGTACGGGATTTTCAAAATTCTGCCAAGATTATTCTATTGTTAATAAGACTGGTATTCCTTATAATCCTCAAGGACAGGCTATAGTAGAACTCTGCCATCATACCTTAAAAACATATTTTGCTAAAGTAAAAAGGGGGGAGCTAGGGGCTCATCTCTCCTCTCCACATTCTATTCTTTCCCTTGTTTTATATATTTTAAATTTTGTAACATTGGATTCTGCTGGAGTATCCACTGCAGATAAGCATTGGAGGGCTCCTGTTGCAAATCATCCTCTGGTGTGATGGAAGGATCTTTCTATTGGCACTTGGAGGGGACCTGATCTGGTGTTGGTATGGGCCCCAGGATCTGTTTGTGTCTTTCCACAGGACAATGAGGTTCCTCTTTGGGTTCCTGAGCGCTGTGTGCACCATGGCTGCTGCTGAATCCCAACATGGCAGAGACCTATTGGGCCTTCATGAAAAACTCTCCCCTTCTGATGCCAATGGGGATTGAGAGCCCAATACGGCCAGTCTTGGCAGGCATTAACATAAGCCTAGGAACTGCAGCCATGTGGTTGGATTCTTCAGAAGGTAACATATGGTAACTGCTTTTTCAAGTATGTTTGAGAACGTGTCACCCAGACACCTTGAAGATTAAGGATAACCTTGAAAGTCACTGACCTCCATTTATTAACAACAGCATGCCAGCTAAGCCTTTTCATTTTTGTAATCCTCTTCAAGCTGGTGTAGTATCTACTTTTCAGGAGTGGCTCTGTGCAACATTTATTGGCCTCCTGAAATTCATCTAGCCTCTTTTGAAGATATCTTAAAATTTGTGAGCCTGAATGTAGCCATTATGAGACCATTAGTTCTGCTCCTTGTTTGCTCTCTAGTTTTTTTTTCCCTTTTCTTTTTTCCTTTGTGGTTATTAGTTGTTCTTTTGCAGAGCTGCCAGCTTAAGTCATGCTGGGATAAAAAAAATGGGCCTTGGTGGTTCATGTTCCTGGAGCTGTGTCCATGCCAGTGGACCGTGGCAGTAAGACACAGATGATGCTCACATGCTCAAGAAGAGTTTTTGACATCGTTGCTGCCATTGTGGTTGTTATAGCAGTGGTTGCCACTGTTGCTACTGTTTCTGGGATTGCCATTTTATAATTGGTTACTACAGATAGCACAATGGAGACCCTGGCAGCAAAAGTAGCTACCACAGTTAATTACTCTTTCATTCTATTGGGCATGATAAATTTAATTCAACAGTTATACATTTTGATTGGCTTTGAAAGTTATAAAATTTATAAATTCAAGTTGAACTTGCTTTTGGGATACCACCTTACAAGGACTCCAATTTGCAGTAAGGCTCTCATAAGGAAGGGAATGGCTCAATTGCCTTTAGCCTACTGGCTATGGGTGGGTTAGGACTTCTGTTGGCCTTTTCTGTGTTGCACAGATTGCAAGTCCAATGCCAGTTTGAGAGCTTTGGCAGCAGTTAACTCTATAGCTCATGTGGTTTAGCCTGTATGATAATGAGTATTCAGAGATGGGTAATTCCTGGAGGGCAGTCACCAACCTAAGACAGAGTGCCTGTGTGGCCTGGGCAGGTGTCCCCATAATGGGTAAGGTGACCTGCTGACATCCCACACAACCTAAGTCAGAAGCTCATTTTTTTAGTAAAAAAGGGGGGACCTGTTGGGCCCTGGGCCCCCATTTTGGGTAGCTGCCACCTTGCTTGCTAACCTTGACCAGATGTCCTCCCTATGCTGATTCCTTGCCAGTTTCCTTCTTCCTGACTGCTCACTGGAGGTTCTTTGTTTATGTATCCTGCATTTGGTGTAAACAGCTTAGATGCAAGAATGTAGAACATTGGGTAGTGAACTTCTGCCCTCTGGGGATCCTCCATTGTGCTGTAAGCCTGTATTTAAGGTTTCCTCCCTCCTTCAATAAATGGCATTTGGCATTCTGCTGGGGCAAATGGCCCACTGTTTTTTGTCTCTGTTTTTCAATCCACAGCCCCTTGCTTGGACATGGTGAACAGGTGGTGGTGGCATGGACACTACCACAACAAGCTGGTGTAACAGCAGTTGAATGTTCAGCATATTGAAAAATCAACTAGCCCTTAAAATTATCCTGTATTTGTTATTAAAAAGAAGTCTGGTAAGTGAAGAATGGTAATAGATCCAACAGCATTTAACAAGGTAATTCAGCCAATGGGCTCTCTACAACCTAGAACTCCTTTGACTACTCTGTTAACTAAAGGATGGCTTCTTATAGTTATTAATTTTAAAAGATTGTTTTTTTCTCAACACAAGAAAAATACAGAGAAAATATCCCCTTCATGGCACCTACTTATAATAATTCCCAGCCAGTCAAGAGATAGCAATAGAAAGTTCTCCCACAGGGAATGTTAAATAGCCCAACCCTGTGGCAATATTTCGTACAACAGCTGTCAGAAGTAATACATAAACAATTTCCTAAATCAATAATTTAACCATTATGTGCACAGTATTTTACTAGCTGATTCTAATGCAGATACCTTAGAAAGAATGCTTGAAGAAGTAAAGAAAGTTTTGCCTTGTTGGGGATTAAAAATTACTCCTGAAAAGATACAAAGAGGAGATTCTATTAATTATTTAGGATATAAAATATGTCTACAAAAAATTGGACCCCAAAAGGTGCAAATTAGGAGAGATTGATTATGAACTCTCTTTTTTGTTTGTTTGTTTGTTTGCTCTTGTTTTTTTTTTGTTTTTTTCAAGACATTGTTTCACTGTATGGCTTTGGTGCCTGCCCTGGAACTTGCTCTATAGACCAGGCTGAGATTTGCCTGCCTCTGCCTCCTGAGTGCTAGAATTAAAGGCATGTACCACCATGGCCTGGCTGATTATGAACTCTTAATGACTTTCAAAGATTATTCATAAACATTTCCTATCTATGGACCACTGCTGGGTTAAAAATTGATGTACTGAGCAATTTCTTCAAAACCTTAGAGGGTGACAAGGACTTAAATAGTCCAAGAGAATTATTAGCTGAAGCTGAAAAAGAATTGACTTTGGTGGAAAAGAAAATACAGAATGCACATGTGGATCATGTGGATCCAAAGCTTGATTGCATTTTGGTTATTTTACACTCTAAACATTCTCCTACTGAAATTTTAATGCACAGGGAAGATATTATATTGGAATGGATATTTCTACCAAATAAACAGTAAAAAATTAAAAACTTATGTGGAAAAGATCTTTGAGTTGATTTTGAAAGGAAAATTGAGACTTCATCAATTAGCAGGAATAGACCCAGCAGAAATTGTAGTACCTTTAACTAATGACAAAATTAACAAATAATGAACAGAAAGTGAACCTTGGCAAAGAGCTTCCAGTAATTTTTTGGGAGAGATTAACAACAAATATCCTAAAAGCAATAGAATTAAACTTATAAAGAGAGCTAAATGGATCCTGCCTCACACTGTATAGGAAACACCAATATCTGGAGCCCCTACATTTTATACAGATGCAAAAAAAAAAAAAAAAAAAAGGAAAGGCAGATTACAAATCAGAAAATTTAAGTAAAGTGGTTCAAAGTCCTTATAATTTGGTTCAAAAATTGGAATTATCTGATATGCTGATGTTATTAATGGATTTTTCAGAACCTCTCAACATAGTTACTGACTCTCAATATGATGAAAGAGTGGTCTTATATAGTGAAACTGCAGAGTTTATCCCTGATGAGTCAGAATTAACTTTGTTATTTATTCAGTTACAAGAAATAATCAAGAATAGGAATCATCCCATATATATGTATTTCACATCTGATCCCATAGAGGCCTGCCATGTCCTCTAGCACAAGGTAATGACAAGACTATAAACTATTGATAGGAAATGTGCTAGAGGTCTCTTTCAGAATTTTATAAAAAAACAAAAAACATGTCAATAGTAAGGGTTTATAAAAGGACTTTTCTATAACCTGGCAACAAGCCAAGGAAATTATAAGGAAATGTCCTACTTGTTCTTTGTACAATTGAATTCCACTACCAGCAGGATGTAACCCAAAGGGTACTTAGAGCAATGAAATATGGTAGATGGATATGTTTCATTTTGTAGAGTTTGAAAATTTGAAATATGTACACCACACCATTTATACCTATTCAGAATTTCAGTGAACAACTGCTCTGAGTCCTGAAAAGGCTGATTCTGTAATCACACATTATCTAGAAGTTATGGTCATCATGGGAACACCTGAACTAATTAAAACTGACAATGCTCCAGCATATGTCTCTGGTAAAATGAAACATTTTTTTGCTTATTACAATATAAAACATATTACAGGTATACCACACAATTCTACAGGCCAAGCAATCATAGAAAGATAAAAATCAAACTCTAAAGGATATGCTAAATAAATAGAAAGGGGTAACAATATCTCCCAGAAATAGATTACATAATGCTTTATTAACTTTGAATTTTCTCAGTGTTAATGAGAAAGGAACAACAGCTGTGGAGAGACATTAGATAATAGAAATAAAAACTACAGAATTAAATCAACCTGTGTATTTTAAAGATGCTCTGACCTCAGAATGGAAATGAGGTTTTTGCTTTTGTTTCTACAGGAGAAGAAAAGCTATGGATACCATCAAAAAGTGATAAAGGTTCTATTTGAACCAGAGAGACCACTTAATTATAAGAGGTGATGGTTCATAAACCAGTATGAACATTCAATTTAAATTAACTTATACCACTAACAAATGCTTTCATTTATTTAGATATAACTTGCCAAAAGGGACCTCCTCAAAGTTAGGGTTTGGAAAAGGTTTTTGTTTTTTATCTTTCAGGAGAATGAAGGCTAAAGAATCTGAAGAACACTGGACAAATGAGACACCTGAAGAAAAAGGACAAATCATCCAGAAACATGTCCCAAGAAAAAGAGTAAATTGGCCTATTGGTATATCACACATAACATTTCATAAGTCTTCCTAAATATTTGTTTCTGCTGTTCTCTGCAGACACATAATGCAAATTGTCTTTATGTAGCCACAGTTCAATTAAAAATTAAAGCCAGCTTTGGAGTTGGAGTGTGGCTCTCTCCTTCCCTAAACCCAAGCATGCTTGTTAAAAGAAAATGCAAAATCTGTTTCATGTTAGAAGAGCCATCTGATATGTATGGGACCCAAAATTAAGGATTATTCTTTTGCCACTAATCTCATAATTATTTGGTTTTATTTTGACTCTCTAAATTTTTTCTTAAAGTATGAATTTTATATTAAAATTAATAATATATATTAAACATTTGTCATAATATTAATTATCATATAGAGTACTAACTAATCCTAGAAGAAACACTTCATCTAGCTTCCTGTATGATTTCAGGTTTGAGTCTATATCATTTTCCTGCAAGGAACCATGACCATGCCTAATAGTGACTTTGAAGTCTCCAAAAAGATGATAGGGCCCCACAAGGACTATTCCACCAGGACAATGATGTGGTGGTATTGTGTTCCCCAAAATATTGTGTACCTTAATAAACTTACCTGGGGTCAGAGAACAGACAAGCCACTAGTTAGTCAGTGATAGCACACGCCTTTAATCCTAGCATTCCAGAGATAGAAATCCCTCTGGATCTCTGTGAGTTCAAGGCCACATTGGAAATAGCCAAGCATGGTGACACACACCTTTAATCCCAGAAAGCCAGCCTTTAATCCCAGGGAGTGGTGGTAGAAAGTAGAAAGATATATAAGGCGTGAGGACCAGAAACTAGAGGCATTTGGCTGGTTAAGATTTTGGCTGGTTAAGCATTCAGGCTTTTGAGCAACACAGTTCAGCTGAGATTCATTGGGATGAGGACACAGAAGCTTCCAGTCTGAGGAGACAAGACCAGCTGAGGATCCGGCGAGGTGAGATAGCTGTGGCTTGTTCTGTCTCTCTGATCTACCAGCATTGACCCCAATAACTGGCCTCGGGTTTGATTTTATTAATAAAAACTTTTAAGATTCCTGCTACACAATGATAATATCACTAAGCTGACAAACACTACCCAAAGATCGGCTTTGGACAATTTGGAAATGGTCAGCTGAGATGATCCAGCCTCACAAACTACTTGAGCAAGGACTTGAAACAAGCCCTGCATTTTCCCATAATGAACAGACTGGACAACAAATGATACAGCTACCTCTCCTAGGACTTGACAATTAACCCCAAAATTTTCTTTTCAGGATCCCCTAAAGATACCTTTTCCCCTAGACAGGATGAAGTGATTTTAAGAACATGACACCCACATTCTCAAGAGGTGGGATGGGTGGTTTTTGGTCATTCAATGGGTTATGGATAATTGTCATTGTTTAGGATAGTTGGTTTCAAGTTGTTAATTAATAATGGTCAGGAAAAAAACCTAAACAAAGGAGATTAGATTCAGGGTTCTTGTTTGAGAAAATAGAAAAAGAAAGAAAAAAAAGAGGATATAGATAAGAGGGAGATTATTGAATGTACTCTAAAAAATATAGAAATATAGGATAAATGGGTAGATTTTTGAATCTACTCTGAAGAGAAAAAAGAGGATATAGATATGATAAGATTAAAAAGTACATTATTGAATGTACTCTAAAAAGATATAGAAATGACAGAATAAAGGGTAGATTATTGAATCTACTCTGAAAATAAAAAACAGAAATATGGATATGATAAGATTAAAAAGGTAGATTATTGAACCTACTTTTAAAAAGCAACTACTAGCTTTAAATATTTTACATTAGGTTGGATTTTTTTGTATTGTATACAAATTTTATTTATTGACACAAATTTGAGATTGATTTTGTTAGAAAATACTGTACATATATTTCTAATCTTGTTCAAGTTATTGTACCTATAGAACTCATTTAACAATGTAACACAAATTGCTAGTCCTTGAAAATTATTATTACCAACTAATTAGGATATAAAGAAATTCAAGTTAGTATTTAGTCACCTATTACAATAGAACTTGTAGTCATACTAGGTATGTTTTCAAGGTCAAACAGAAGTATATTTTAGATAAATAAGTCATCTTCAAACCTTCAGAGATCTATAGAATATGGCATTTAAGATGTTTTGATAACATAGATTTTTTTATATGACAATGAGACATGTTTGCTCCTGGCAGCACCAATATACTTTAGAGAAGTATATGGGCATCAAAGAAACTCCTTATGGAGTTTACTTTCATTGTGACAAAAGTTAGCCACTGGGCAAAAAAGTGCCCTTGCCTTGACTGCTGGCAGTATACTGTCCAAAATGGACATGCAGGACACAAAAGAAAGGACCATTGATCCTTGCAAAGACAAGGTAGGAAGGTCCTTTAGAAAATCCTCTGGGTTTGGGTTACCTCACTCAGGATGATATTTTCTAGTTCCATCCATTAGCCTGCAAATTTCATGCTGTTGTTGTTTTTCTCTGTTGAGTAGTACTCCATTGTGTATATGTACCACATTTTCTTAATCCATTCTTCAGTTGAGTGGTATCTAGGTTGTTTCCAGGTTCTGGTTATTACAAATAGAACTGCTATGAACATAGTTGAGCATGTATCTTTGTGGTATGATTGAGTATTCCTTGAGTATATGCCCAAGACTGGTATGGCTGGGTCTTGAGGTAGATCGACTCCCAATTTTCTGAGAAACCACCATACTGATTTCCACAGTGGTTGTACAAGTTTGCATTCCCACCAACAGTGGAGGAGTGTTCCCTTTGTTCCCAATGCTCTCCAACATAGACTCTCATTAGTGTTTTTGATCATAGCCATTCTGACAGGTGTAAGGTGGTGTCTCAGAGTTGTTTTGATTTGCATTTCTCTGATGATTATCTCTGCAACTTAATCTGATTAAACTGCAATCAGTCTGCAACCCACAGAACCAGGGAGGCTATATAGCAGGGGGGACACTAGGATGACTGTGGCTTATAATAAGTTTTAGGTTTATTCAATTACTGGGCAAGCCTCAATGAAACATTTCACTATTGGGATAAGAATTAATAATGTATCAAGCTGATAATAGAAAAATAAATAAATAAATGAAAATGAAAAAAAAAGAAAAAAGAAAATCCTGCCTCACAGATATATCTGTCAGATATACTAGGTCTGTAAGCCAAAGATGGATGCCTCAACATTGCAGAATAACCTCAGATGACTGTCCTGAAAGCCAGCTATTTCTATCAATTCTCACATTTTTTGGAAGTCGCTTGTTTGCACCTCCTCCTTACTCAGTTAATATTATTTCCTTCTTGAGTTTCCGAGGGAGTTTAAGATTAGATTGTTATAGTTATAGTATTCCTTGTCAACAAATTCAGAACAGAAACTCACTAAGCGGTGTAAAGTGTAAAGTTTGAAAGATATCAAAAGATAGTTTTCAGTTGGTAATACAAGTTAGGATATAAAGTGAATTAGGTACAACATTTGGGACTCACTGAAACAGGATAAATAATGGAGTTTTTTGTCTGAATCTGTCAAATGTTAATGGACTAGACATTGTTAATGTGACTCTTGACTGTGTATATTGTATATACTTATTGTACTTAATGTATATAGTTTTTCTTATATTAATTATAGCCTTTTATTATTTTAGACAAAAAGGGGGAAATGTAGTGATATATTATATACTCTAATAAACTTATCTGAGGATCAAAGGACAAAACCAGCCACTAGATTAGACATAGAGGCCAGACAATGGTGGCACACACCCTTAATCCTATCACTTGGGAGGCAGAGATTCATCTGGATCTCTGTGAGTTCAAGGCCACACTGGGAACAGAGTCAGGCAGTGGTGGCACATACCTTTAATCCCAGGCTTTGAGATCTCATGCCCTTGCTTTGAAAGCACATATGCCTTTAATCCCAGGAAGTGACATGGCTGGGTGGAGAACAGTATATAAGGTGTGAGGAGACAGGAACTAAGCAGCAGTTCAACTGAGATGCTCAGGGGTGAGGATTCATGGAAACAGGATCGGCTGAGGAGTTGGTAAGGTGAAGTTGGCTGTGGCTTGTTCTATTTCTCTGATTTTTCAGCTTTCACCCCAAAATCTGGCTCCACATTGTTTTATTAATAAGACCATTTAGCAATTCATGTTACAGCTGGATAGTTTATGCCTCCCAGGGCCAGTAGGACTGCAGTAGGGGTTAAGCCACATATCTAGCCACAGTGATTGGAGACCAAGATATGGTTTATGGGCCCCAGTATAAAGATAGCTGCTCTGACCATTAGGGGCTTCACTGGGTTTCATGCATTTCCTCTTCCTCGTGCTTCTTCTTGGGACTCCACATGATCTCTCTTGGCCCTATGCCATTCAACTGTACAAATGCACTTGTGTTTATCTACCTATAGGGACTACTGGGAACGCTTCATCCACACCCTTCTTCCTCACTGAGTAGGAGCAGCAGCTGAGCAAAGTGGAAAAACTGATCCTTCAGCTAAAGATGATGATATATGAGAGGGATTATTGTGTGTAATCCTGGCCAAGTATACCAATAATGATTTGAAAAATAGGTACTCATCATGCCTCATTTTCTGGTGACAGTCTTGACTCTACTATGTCAACCCGCCATTCCTCAGGTCACTGGAGACTGTACCTCCAGGGTGTCCTCCTGCCCAAACTAATTTTCCTGAGTGCATATGAGAGGCAGAACAGAGCCTAGGTAGGGGTGACATGAGGACACAGGCTGTTCTGCTTTCTCCAAATGAAAAGCAGAGCCTGTGGCCTGAATCACAGTCTAGAGATAGGGGAAATAGTGTATGAGCTCTCAACATGCATTTCAAGAGGCCTTGATGGGTTTTTGGCTTGTGGGAGATGCTGGGTGCTGTGAGTTTATGGTGAGTCTTTGTATTTGACTATGTGATTTTTTTTCTGGTTGCTCTGGGAGCAGCTTGGAGAGCCTGGACCTACTTGGCCCATCTCAGTGTGACTGGAAGGCCTGGAGCTCATCCCTGCTCCTCTCTGTTTTTTTCCCTTATGCTATAATGTTGTGCCCAGATGGTGGACCCCAGAGAGACCACCAAAGATGAGCATGCTAGAATGCAAAAGCAAGGTTTAATTCTGGATGTACAAGCCTGGGCAGGGACTTCGTCCAATACATCCAACGAAGTGGAGGCTGGAGGAAGTGCCCACCTATCTGCAAGCTCAGTTTTTAAAGGGTAAAATCACAAGGTTATATTATTTAGGGGTGCTAGTACAGATACAATTCTGATTGGCTCACTTCTAGGGGCTTTCTAGAAGTCATGGCTTAATCTTACTTCTAAGGGAGTGGTTGCCCGCCACCATTTCTTATTGGCTACCCTCAGGTGGGGGAATTTCTGTGGTCAGTTACCCTGGAAACCAGGGAGAGACATTCCATAGTCCGGCAGTCATTACCCCGTGACTACCTTGTGACTCTGTACTTTTACACTTCCTGGTTTCTGGAATCTGAACTGACTGGTTTCAGTAACTAATGGCCTATTCCTAAAAGGAGAAATCTTAGGCCTTAATTTTAGGGTGAAAGCATTTTGGTCTTATTTTTAAGATGGCTCATTTTGGTCTCACAATAAGACAATGCCACATACCTGCATTTCTTTGACATCTTAATTGTATGTGGGTTTATGTGTGGAAGGGCTCTCTAACAGGCCCAAACATTGCAAACATGGCAGCAGTAGGTTTTGCCCTTTTCACTTTCCTCTCCCTTGCTAAACCATTAGATTACCTTCTTGAAGTTACGTTCATTCTATGGATTACCCAGGGTCTGGGGAGATCACTGCATCTGGCATGGGATATCTAAGGGAAAAAATCTACATACAGTATGTTCTTATGTTTATTGACTTTATTCCTTTAAGACAAAACTTTATCTACATAGCTACAGCTCCATCAGGCATTCAGGGCAGGAATAAATCTAGATACATCAAGCTCTTTATCCATCTACTTTATGTCTCTGGGGTGAAATCCTGTCTCCATAGCTTCAGTTACATCCTGACACTCGGTTCTTCTTTGTCCCCTCTGTCCTTTCATAGTCCTGCTAACAACTAAGCTCTTATGTTTCCAGCCTCATCTTCATCCTCCGTTTCTTCTCCATCCATCTCTACTTGCTCTCTACTCCTGGCACTGATGAATTCTACAAGAGTTCTGTCTTACCATCTATAAAACCTCTGTGTTCTTTCCTTCTCCCTGGTCATGCCATTCTCTTTGCTCTTCAGAAAATGTCTCTCCTTCCCCTGGCCACATGGTTCTCTCCCTCCTCAGGAATGTTGCTCCACCTGCCTTCCACCTTAATAGGTAAAAACATCTTTTGTTCTCAGTCAATTGCTCTAGAGCATCACTAGGTCTCAAGGCAAGGGGATAGTCTCAGCTTCATTAGGACAAGAAACAAAGCTATGCATCTCCAGTCAGCTTGTCTCCTAGGCTCACTGGGGCAGTTAGTTACCCAGAAGTTCAGCAGGTCTGAGGAGCTGAACTGTTTGCCAAATGGTCTGGGAATATTTTGGCATGCAAAAATTTCATAGGAGAAGACAGCTGAAATATTAAAAGCTGGATAACACTAAACATTCATAATAAATGCCTTGTCTTTTGACAGATCCTTGGCCAGTCAAAGTATAGCTTTAATACACAGAAAAATCTCTATAATATATTCTTATGGCTTGCCACACCATTCCCTTATTCAGCCACTGACATTCCTGAGACTAAACGCCAAAGTCCAAGGTCCAGAAATCAAAATACATTATTGGCTATACTGGCTAACCTGTCCAATCAGGTCTTACCAACACATCCTATCATAGACTTTCCCTTTTTTCCTTAAATACCCATTGCTGGGAAAAAACAAAAACACCTGCTTCTTGTTGTCTGCCTTTGCCTGATCCAGGGGCAGTCCCCAATTCCATGATTGCCCCTCTGGGGTAATAAGTCTCCAAGTCTCCTTTGTGCTGAGAATTTAGTGTCTGATTGTGTTCTGTACTGTCTCTGGGGGGGCTTCCTTATTGTAGGTGAGTGTTGCAATTATGGGGGGAAGGTATCCTGAATGTTCAGGGAGTCAGGTAACTCCTTGAGCTGCTAGGACAGCTCTGAGAGCTGGAGCTGCAATGGGACAGCTCAGCTCTGGAAGGAAAGGTATCCTGACTGCTTGGGAGAGTCAGACAATACCTTAAGCTGCTAGGAAAGCTCAGCTCTGGAAGGAAAAGTATCCTGACTATTTGGGAGTCAGGCTATATCTGGAGTTGGGGTGCAGTGGAGGATGGTCTCCCTGCAGGATACAACAGTCCTGCTCCTCTCCTGGACAGCCACTACAGCTGAGCTTTGCTCAGCCGCCACTTACAGGGGCTTCCCAGCAGAGCTCTGCTTCTTCTCTGGCCCAATATGTTGCTTCTTTTGCTTCACCATGCTAAAGGGGAAAACCCTGCAAAAATGTAGCAATCTCCTCTGGCTCCATTGAAAAGTTGTTACTTTTTCTGCTCATCCTTGCTCAGTCCCCTAAGGGACATCTCAGCAAGGTTCTTCTGTTCAACCCCACCTTGCTCAGCCCCCTAAGGGAAGTCTCAGCAAGATTCTTCTGTTCAGGTCCACCTGGCTCTTTCTCCTAAGGGACATCCCAGCAAGGTTCTTCTTCTCTGCGCCAGCAAATGAAGATCTTCACACCCAAGACTCTTGAGAAAGAGATTTATTTGGGAAAAAGGATTCCAGAAGAGTGGCTGCCTCTACCAGGGTGGACCAAACAGTCCCCCAACTGAACAGGCAGGGTGGTTTATAGAGGATGTCTTAGGGGTGGAGTTTCTTCAGGGAGAAGATTTTCTGTCCAGGGATTGGTTAGTTTTTTCTGCTCAGGGATTTGTTAGTTTTGTTGGTCAGGGCAGAGATGGCCTTGATTTCAGAGCCAAACTGTGTTTCTTAGCTTTTTGGCTCTAATTCTAAGGCCAGGGCATATTTCATTCACTGGCTCTGATTCTAGGGACAAAGTGTGTTTCTTTGGTACTGGTTTCAGAGTCAGGCCATGTTTCTTCGGTTCTGGGCTCAGAGATAAAGTGTTTCTTTCTCTGCCTCAGGTTCCAGATCTAGGCTGTGTTTCTTTCACTGGTTCTGGGCTCCAAGGTCAGGGTGGGTTTTTTTTTTTTTTTTTTTTTTTTTTTGGTTTTTTCGAGGCAGGGTTTCTCTGTGTAGCTTTGCGCCTTTCCTGGAACTCACTTGGCCCAGGCTGGCCTCAAACTCACAGAGATCTGCTTGCCTCTGCCTCCCGAGTGCTGGCATTAAAGGCATGCGCCACCACCGCCCGGCTCCAGGGTGGGTTTCTTTAGCTGGCCCCTTTTCCCTACACTGTGTGTGTGTGTGTGTGTGTGTGTGTGTGTGTGTGTGTGTGTCCAGATCCTGTGAGTCAGAGATTGGTATCAAGGCTGAGGATTTGCCTGTCTCAGAGTTTCCAGGTGATGTAAGTGCTGAGGCCAGGGAGCCCCACTTTGAGCATCATTGCTCTTGGTCTTTGTGCTCACCTTGGTGACTCCTTGGAATCCCCTTGGGGGTGTATAAAGCCATCATGATGTCATGTCTCCTCCATGGAGATATGTAGCACAAATCTTAGACGGTCTTATTAATAAAATCAAACCTGAAGCCAGGTATTGGGGTGAATGCTGGAAGATCAGAGAAGCAGAACAAGCCACAGCCACCTCACCTTGCCAGCTCCTCAGTTGATACTAATTTTGAGGCAGTTTTCAGGTGGGCCCAGACCTGTGGCACAGAGTCCTGGGACCTTATTAGAGACCTAGTCTACCCATCTGTCCATCTGTCCTGCGGCCCTGTCTCCTCTCTCTTGACATCCTGCCTTTCCTGGCCATGGGTCAGGATAGCAAGTCTAATCTCGTAACCCTAGCCTCTAACCCCTAACTCTTGACCCTGATCCTGATCCTGAACCCTAACCCTGTTCTCTTCCAGGCCATGGCAAAGGCGGAGGACACAGGAGGGATGAACTGGAACCAGCAGGTACAAACTGGGCATAGGCAGGACTCAGTGCACATGCACAGCACCCTAGTACTGAGCTACCAGCACTCTAACCACTGAGTCTCTGTCACTGAAACTACTCAGTCCTCAACACTCTACCCACTGAGCATCCAGGACTCTATCCACTGAGTCACCAGCATTCTACCCACTGAGCCATGATTGGCAACTGTCTGTCCCCCCTCTTCCCCCCGACCCAGTTCCCCTCAGCCCCATGCTGACTGATCTTCCGGCGGTCACGTGCTGCTGCTGATGTCATGTTGTCCTCACAGGGTCCCCACAGAGCTGATGTCATGTTGTCCTCACAGGGTCCCCTCCAGCATCATTGACACCATGGTGGCCATGCTCACAGGGGCCATGCAGAACCTCGCCGCCCATCAGAAGAAGCTGTGCTTCAAGGAGCAGAGTGGTGACAGGTGGTGGGGTGTGTGAGGCAGGGGGATGACAGCAATGGCAGGGATGACAGGATGTGAGGCAAGAGGATGATGGTGATGACTGGGTGTGAGGCAGGGGGATGACGAAGATGACCATAAAGTGAGACTTCTGGTAACTTAAGGACTCCTGACCCCAGCCCCATGACATCATTCCTTGGAGGGGGAGGAGCTTTGGAAATGTCACTTTGGAAACATCACTGATGGAATTATGGGATGGAGCCACAGGGGGCGGGACATTTCAGCTCCCAGCAGGAGGGGCTGTCAATCATGCCATTGTGGAGGGCGGGACTTCCTCTCTCTCCCATTTCCTGTCTTTCTCCTGTCCGTTTCCTCTGGCCCTGCCCCTGACTTTCGCTGACATCATCATATCACTTCCGGTCCTGTCTCGTTCCTGCCCCCTAGGTCTTGCCACAGTGTAGGGACTCTGGCACTGTGACGTCCTGGGGCTGATCCCCTGATGTTCAGAGAGCCCCCCCGCCCCGTGGTAGCCTCAGTTCTCACTGCCCTGAACTCCTATTTAGTCAGCAGAACCCTTTTCTCTTACGTTTTTGTCTAGTAACCAGACTAGCCTCAAACTTGCCATAATCCCCGGCCTCAGCTCAGGGTAGCCTCATATACCAATTTCTCTATGCTAGCTTGGGCTCCCCTAGTAGTTACAGCAATCCCCTGTACACTCACAGTTACACTCACAGCCGTCTCCCTGCCTCAGCTCAGGCTAGCTGTCACACTAAAAGCAATCCCCCTGCCTCACATCCCACTAGCCTCACACAGCAATCCCCCTTCCCTGCCGCAGCTCTCCTCATCCGTGCTGGGATGACAGACATCAGGATGACATTTTGTGTCTAATTACCTTATACTTTTCCACTCCCCATTTCCTCTGCCTCTGGGTGTCAATCATGTGCAGGTGTCAATCATTCTCAGATGTCCATCATCCACAACTGTCAATCATCACAGTTGTCAAAAATCCAAAAACCTTTTAATGTTGATTTGCCAGTAAACTGAATTTTTGTATTTCAATTTTTTGATATTTTTTAGGGAAGGGGGGTGTCTCTTCAGGGTGACTTCACATCTGCAGCTTGATGGCGCGTCAGTGGGGGGAGGGGCAAACGTGCTAGTTTAAACTAGGGTGTGAGGATTAAGCTGAAATGTGCCAAGTGCCTGGTGTCTCAGCTGGTAAGGCCCCGCCCCTGACCCCCTGTGACCCCAGCATGACCCCACGTGACCTTGTAACCTCTCCTGGCCTGTTTACCACTCCCTGCATCTGCACTGAAGTATTTACTCTTACGTTTTGTTGCGGGGGAGCGGCAGAGTGCAGTGTATTCTAGGCTGCGAATGGACACGCCCCCAGTGTGGGGGAGGGGAGGGGCCAAAGTCTTGTATCATAAACAAAGCAGGAAGTTAAACAAAATTGATTCATGACACAGGGGGTGTCTGACCTGTCAATCATGGGTGGGCTGGATCAGACAGAAGGGCTGTGGGTGTCTCCTGAGGGATGGATGACTGACACAGGAGGGTTGTGGCCCTGTCTAAGGGATGATTGACACGGGAGGGCTATGGGCATGTCCTGAGGAATGATTGACAAGGGAGGGGATGTAGATGTGTCCTGAGGGATGATTGATATTTATGTGAGTTGACTGACTGGTGGACAGTTTGGTGTCAGGTAGATGATTGACATGTGTTTGGGTGATTGACAGGATTGCAGGTTGATTGGCAGGTGGGTGGATTGATCAAGGTTCAGCAGGTCTTTGGTGATCCTAAAGCTGTTATTATCCACTGTGATGACATAACGGGTCACACTCCCTCCCAACCAACCGACCAGACCGAAGGGCTCGGGGTGCACAGTGGGGCCACAGCGATTTGCTATGTGACCTGCGGCCCTCCGCAGCCCAACAATCCACGTTCCGGATCCTAGTGGACCAGTCACTCCACGGTCAGCCACGCCACGTGACTGGAGGAAAAAGGCTCCAGCCCTCAGGGAATCATGGGAGTTAACTGGTGACCTCATCCCAGTGATCCTCAGTCTAAGAATGCAAATGGAGGAGGCAACAAACCAACACCACCAGTCATCCCCCCACCCCCCCAACCCACCCCCAACTGGAACCGGAAGTCCTAAGCCCAGCTCGCCTGCAATGTTGAGGAGAATGCTTGGCTTCCTGGGGATCACTAAGGTAGACCAAGAAGCTTCAAGAGGCAGCAGCAGGACTGGAGCCAACATGGCGCCTGTGCAGATGGAGACTGACACTGGTTTATGTTAAATTCCTTAATTTTAAATAATTTTAATTCAATTAATTTATTTACAATTGATGTATTTCAAATTAATTTATTTAAAATTGGCTTTTTAAAATTAATTTACTTCTAATTAGTATCCTCCTTCCAAGTAATTTACAGTAAATTAATCTTTCTCGAATTAATTTATTATAAAATAATTTATATGTAATTAATTTATCTCTAATTTATTGCGAATTAGTTTGTCATTAATTTATTGTTAATATGTTATTTATAATTAATATTTTGTAAACTAGTTTAAATACATTTATTTTAAATTAATTTTTGAAATTGACTTTCAGCTAATTCATTTCAAATTTCTTTAAAGTGAATTTTAAAAAAACTCAGTTCATTTTATATCAACTTGTTTACCAATCTTTTTATTTTAATTTGTCCATTTTGGCTTTTAGAGACAGATTTTCTGTGTGTAGTCCTGGATGTTATGAAATTTAATTTAAACGAGTTTATTTAAAATTGTAATTAATTTATTTTAATGTATTTGTATTTTTTTTTATTAGCGGGGCTGTTAGTACACACGGCGGCCGACAGAGGGCGTGGCGTCACGAGCTGCCCAGGCGAATTATCCACTTCCGATGAGCCGCTTCAGGGCCGGGCGGGACCAGGGATTCCCGCGTTGCCTAGCCTACGGGAACCGGAACAAACCGGAAACGGCCAGTCCGAGTTGATTTGGGTAGGAACAGAATCCGACCGTGGTGGCCCGGGCGCAGGGGAAAATAGCGACCGCGGAGGTCACTGGGAGCAGGGGGCAGGGTCTGCAGGGTGATGGGCAGGACCAGCAGACGTAATTGACCGGACTAAGAGGGGAATTTAGGAGTAAGGAAGGGGCGGGACTCGGAGACATGATTGACCAGGAGGGGATCGGAAGAGAAGAGAGGGAGGGGCGGGATAGGGAGACGCGATTGACAGGACCAGGAATGGAAGGGGCCAAGAGAGGGGAGGGCCAAGATCTGAAGATGTGATTGACAGGACGAGGAGGGGTACGGAAAAGGAGTAAGGGGGGGGGCGGGGACGGGAGACGTGATTGACAGGACTAGGGAGGAGACCGAAGGCGACATGACGAGGAGGAGCTGGACCTGGAGACGTGATTGAAGGCCCGGAGGCCCGGGGAACCCGAGAGAATATTATGGGATGCGCTCAAACCATTAATGACGGTCACGGGCCAGGTGGAGGTTAAGGGGTGACCTGGTGGGGTTGCAGTGGCCCCAGACATTTTTTAGCTACAGGTTTGGCAGGCTTGGGTGCAGGGACCAAGTGTGCGGGTGCCCATCCCCCACCCCCACATCACTGTGAAATACTGATGCTTGTAGTGCTTATATTTGTTAGCATCTGAGAGAAGTACCCCCCAAAAGACCAACAGTCATGTATGCAACCGGCAAGAGTGTTTATTAACACCCCTCAACATTTTGGGGTGGCAAATGGCAACCCCCAGAGAGGGTGGCAAGCTCCTTTTAAGTGGAGTTAGGGAAGTTCCAGGAAGGAGTGATTAGTCTGGAGCTGATTGGTGGATGAAAGGGACATTCCAGCAGCAGTGTAGGGAAATCTATCTTTAGCTAACAGAAGGAAGGCTAGGGGGCGCCCGCTAAGCCAGCAAAGGGGCTTTGGGGGGGCCTTCTGAAGACTGTGGGACACCTGCTGATGGGTTGTCCCTAAATTGTGTTTTTTCTGAGAACAGCTTGCTCAGCTCCAGCCTTTTCCAGTAATCGGAAACTAAGGCCTGGTCTCCATCAGGGCTACTAGGAGAGCCTGTTATGGCTCTGATCTGCCAACACCTCCCCCTACACGGCCGCCGCCCTCTCAATATTGTCAAATGTGGAGAGACATCAGCAGATTTGCCAAACTCAGAGAGCCCAGGTCTCCCTACTATCTTCCAGAAGTTCTGCACTAAATGTTAGCATTTAACGTTTAGGTTTAGGATCCATCTGGAGTTAATTTTTTGGAACTTGTAAACGGTATTGCCTGTGTAGTGTTTCACTGCTAAACTGTGATGTAGCAGAGTAGAATTGATAATAGAATTGATGGTATAAGAATTTACCAATTCTTAGAAGACATTCTGTCACACAAAGTAGAAAGTATGTAAGGGAGGGCTGCACCCTAAATACCGTAAAAATAAGCAGTATACTAACCACGCCTGTTAGAAATTAGTATAAGATGTAAATGTTTGTTCACCAAGATTAATCAGCCCTTAAGCTACATTCACATAACAAATGAGACAACCCTGATTTACAACCAGCCAAAAGGCCCACCTCCCTATCAAAGGCCTCTAACATGCTGCTCAAGGGGCCATTATAGGGTCACAGCCAACATTAAGTCCTGGTGTGCCATGAAGATATATTAATTCTAGAGCAGCTGCATCTCTAGCCTTTTTGAAAAGCAGTTTTGAGTCAAGGTCTTCTATGTTGATTGAGATGGACTTGAACACTGCCTGTAGCCCCACAGAGCATTCCTTTTGCTATCCTCCTGACTAACCACCCTAAATTCTTGGCTTACAGGTCAGTAGTACCACAGATTTCTAAAATTACCAGTTTGAGGCACACAATGGGCTGTCCATTGCAGTAACAAGAGAAGGATTTGCATGTGGAGCATGGCTTCTTCATTCAGAACAGAAGAACAGTGTAATGTGTATACTGCAGAGGGAAACAGACTAGACAATAGCTAGATCCCAGACTGAAGTTTAAGGAAGTGAGCTTCAGGGATCTCCATTACAAAGAAGGACCTGATGGGGCAGTATGAGTGACTTTCTGTGTAAATTTCCAGCATGTACTAATTCCTTCCATGTGAATGAAGACAGAATTTTTGGGTTTACAATTTAGGAAGGATAGCTTGAACTACTAAGTATTCAGTTTCTAATTAGTGAACTAATTATGCAGATATGTACAATTCTGCTTGACACAGTTAAGTCAGCTCAGAGGTTTGAGACACAGGCCATTGCCTGTAATTCCATGTGTCAGTTTTACAGCACTCAGTGGCTAACATTCACATGGGACAAAGTTATACAGTCTCTTATTAATGGCATTCTCCCTACCAGGGAAGTGCTTACTCTGCATCAAAGTCAGTATAGCTAAGTGCTTTTCCAATTATTTTTATCATTTTAAAAATTCAATTATTGGTACCATTTTTTAAATTTCATTTTCTTTATGAAATGCATTACTGCTTTAATCTCTATTTGTTTCTATTTTCCAGTGTTTCCTGGTTTAAGAATTTCATTCCATTTTTTTCTTATGTGCTATTTATTTATTGGTTTGTTTATTTATATCAGATTAGAGCAGTGGTTCTCAACCTGGGGGCGTCATGACTTCCTTTGAGGGATCAAATAACCCTATCATAAGACTAGCCTAAGACCATTGGAAAACATAGATATTTATATTAAATTCATAACAGCAAAATTATAGTTATGAAGTAGCAGTGAAAATAACTTTATACTTGGGGGGGTCACCACATCATGAGGAACTGTATTAAAGAGTCACGGCATTAGGAAGGTTCAAAACCACTGGTTTTCTCAATGTCTCCTGTAGGCTTGCCTCACACTATAGAATTGAGAATTGCTTTGAATACCTAATCCTGCCTCTGCTGCCCAGTGCTAGGAAGACAGTCCTTCAATTCCTTCCAGGCTGTGTCTTGACTGGTCTGTGGGAAAGAAAAATAGATGAGTGAATGAGTATCATCCACTTCTCTAGATTTTATTGTGAATTTACAAATGAAGTGGGACCTGTGTAAGAATTGAGTTCACTGACCAACTGTAAAGCTGGTGTAGTCACAGCACAGAAAGTGGTGGGCAAGAAAGAGGGTGAAAGCTTTCCTGCTTTGACACTAGTTGACATTAGCAATGAGTAGTAAGGTAATACATTTTAGATAATCAATAAATGTTCTGACTGGCCATTTCTTGGGTCCACAGACCAGGCAATCAAGAATCTGGATAAAGAACTGAATTTATCATGGAACCAAATTACTGTAGTTATACCAGTTCAACCTAAATAGAAGAACTGTATAAAATTGTGTGGCCCACCTAACGTGACTGTGTTTTCTAGGTTTAAGATGTATACCCTGAGAGAAATGGTGTGAGTAGTACTTGGTATGCTCTAATACAAATCCCTAGTCTCTGGAGCACATGGCCATAAAGCCTATTTCAACTTTTCCAAATAATGTTTTGGGATTATAATTACATTATTTCTACTATCCCTTTCTTGCCTCCAAGCCCTCCCATAGACCCTTCCTTGTGTTCTAATCCATGGCCTCTTTTTGTTTAATAGCAGTTACTGTCTGAATGTGACCTTTGGTTGCAGGACCTCCCAACTATGAGGCAAACAGTTGACTTCACAGGACATTAAGTGTCTAATGGAATGTATACACATAGGACCCTGTGCCTTAGAAGATGAACAGGAAGTGCTCTGGGAGAATGCAGGATTTTAACTAAACTACAAATTTCCCAGATTACAGCCCTGTCTAACCATAGTGTATAAGGGCATAGCTGGGAGGGCCTGTGAAGTCTGAGTTATTTGATCTCTGTTCACCCAGTAGGGTAACTGCTAATGTCCTGAAGCCCTACTGGGTGGTCCAAGTTAATGAGGTACTCTGGGAAGGCTTAGACATCAGGAGCACTAGTGGGAGGTAGCTTACAGGTTCTTTCTAGGATTTTCCTCAACTGCTATGGGAAGCTCTGAGGGAAACCACAAGCCATGCCATGGTGAGTATGGGGGCTGCTGACCCCAGACCAGGAAGAGCAGGTTGGCTGAACTGTTAGAGTCTGTCTGCTTGGACTGGGATGGGTCATGAGCCAGACTGAGGTTCTGTTGGTCCCTTTGGTGATCTTGGCAGTGGTCCTTGGCCTCTGAGCCTTGTTGAGTGCAGATTTTCTGGGAAGGGAGAGGCTCTGCCATCCTGGCATGAAGATGCTTGTAATATCACTGTCCAGTGTGCACAGATAGACATTGCTCTTGTTGTGCAGTGGGAAGACAGATTGGAAAGCTGAAGACCTGGTTTCTAGAAGTTCTGAATGTTATATTCCACTTTCAGGGTTGTCTTACAAATGTTACAGATAGTTTAGAAACTGGTAGAAAGGTGATGGGCACCATCCTTCAGCCATACATGATTAGACTGTTTTCAACTTTCTGCTACTGCCAGCCACCATGGTGTGATTGAGTGAAGTTCAGTTCCAGGGTACGAAAGGAATTTCTGAGCTGTAGAGGTATCTCAGATTTTCATAGTTTTGGGCAGGTGAATAGGGCAGATGCCACATCTTTTGCCTTAATCTATGTGACAGGAAACATATTTATTCTTCTGCATTATTTTGTGATTGGGCATCATTGGGGCTGGGTTTGCCTAAAAGCACAATGGGGCAGGAGGGGCTGTAGAGCCATAGTAGGTTCTGGAGAAAATCACCTCCATTTGCAGATAGCTCTAGAGCATGGAGCATCTTTGGAAGAAATATCAGTAACTGGAGAATCAGAAAGTTAACATTTTAAGGATCATTTTGAGTTAATTTTTGTGGGAATTGTAAAATCTATATATATTTAATTTCCTATGCACATAAAGTCATAGTTAGCTGAGTAACATTGGTCAAGATCACAGTTTCCTGGCTGAGTTAACTTTGTTCTTTTGATTAAAAGTTGACTATATTTTCCTGCTTTTGTTCTTGGCTTTTTCTCCATCCTCTTTATTCTTTCACAAATATTGTATACATTCTTTGTTGTTATATCTTTTGTGGTAAATATAGAAGTTACATTGTATCAGTGTGTGTACTGTTTTTTCATAATCCCATTGAGTATTTCCAGTGCTTCTACTTTGCATGTAGCTTTAGAATTAGCTTTCCTGTTACAATTGTTCATCATTGTCTTTGAATTGTATTTGATTTATGGTGCAAATTGACCATAAATAACATCTCAATATTGACTCATCATGTTCCCAAGGATCTTTCATATACTTTAGTTATTTAGGTTTTATTGTAGTTGTTAATCTGTGAAAGACTTTTAGAATATTGGATAAAAAGTATTATGGGACTTGGTAGAGGCTCATAACCACCTGCTACTTCAGGTTCAGGGGATCTGATAGGCTCTTTTCTGAAGTGTCACCTGTACATAAATGAAAGCCATTCTCTTGAACATACAAACATATACATAAAAAATGGGGATAATTTTACTTTCTAAAGTTCTTGTGACTTATAATGCAATTAGAGCAAAACAAGTTGCTTTAGGTAAATAATCCAAATCAGACATTATTTCTTTGAAAATCTGTCTTTGGTTTTGAAAAGTTTTACTTTTCTTACTCTGATGCAGACCTACATCTAATCATCAGTCATAGGAAAGTGATCCTAACTTCTGTGAGTAAGAAGGTAGATATTCATAGTTAATATACCAAAAGTTTTATTTTATTATGCTCATTCCAATGTTCACACTCTACATTCCAAACTATGGTCCTAAGCCTATCTAGCCAAGGCTGCTGATCATCTGTGTAGTGTATCTTAGCTGAAGTTCAGGTCTAGTCTCTAACAGAAGTCTCTGATTCAAGGGTCAGAGACTTGGGAGAGATGCTCTAGATCCAGGGCTGACCAAAGTGATCTTTCTACATGTACAGAGCATAGCATTGCTCTTGGTCTCTGCTTATATACTGACCAGTGGGCATTATGTGGTTCTAGGACTATGTCTGGTTATCTGGAGGGAGTTACATCATTGGGTTCTGGTTATCAGGTACAGCCTTGGGTCTAGTGGGGTTCATGACTAAGTTGTTTTTACATGTCTAAAAGGCTTTTCTTATTCAGCATCTAATGAGATGACCATGTGGGTTTTTTTTCTTTCAGTTTGTTTATATGGTGGATTACATTGACAGATTTTCTTTTTTTATTTTTATTATTAACAAATTTTCTATTCATTTTACATATCAACCACATATCCCCCTCTCCTCCCTCCTCCTGCCTCCCAGCCTTCTTCCCCAACCCATCCCCATTTCCCATCTCCTCCAAGGTAAGGTCTTTCATGGGGAGTCAGTAGAATCTGGTACATTCAGTTGAGGCAGCTCCAAGCCCCTCCTTCCTGCACCAAGGCTGCACAAGGTGTCCCACCATAGGCACTGGACTCCAAAAAGCCTGCTCATGTACCAGGGATGGATCCCAATCCCAAAGCCCCCTAAACAGTTCAAGCTAAACAACTGTCTCATGCATCCAAAGGGCCTAGACCAGTCCTATGGGAGCTCTACAGCTATTGTTCCACAGTTCATAAGTTTCCACTAGTTTGGCTGGCTATCTCTGTATGTTTTCCCATTATGATCTCAATGTCCCTTACTCATAGAATCCCTCCTCTCTCCCACTGATTGGACTACTGGAGTTCAGCCTGGCACCTGGCCATGGATCTCTGCATCTGCTTCCATCAGTTACTGGATGAAGGCTCTATGATGACAGTTAGGGTATTCAGCCATCTGGTCACCAGATTAGGCCAGTTCAGGTGCCCTCTTGACTATTGCTAGTAGTCTAAGGTGGGGTCATTCTTGTGGATTCCTAGGAACTTCCATAGCGCCCTGTTTCTCCCTGTTACCATGATGTTTTCATTAATCATGGTATCATTAATCGTGGTATTTCCTTGCTCTCCCACTCTGTCCGTGTTTCATCTCAAACCTCCCATTTCCTTATTTTCTCATCCCCCATCCCTTGCCCTCTATTACTCCCCCTCACCCCCAGTTTGCTCAAGTGGATCTCATCTATTTCTCCTTTGCTGGGCTATCTATGCATCCCTCTTAGGGTCTTCCTTGTTAGCTAGCTGTGGGTTATAGTCTGGTTATCCTTTGCTTTATATCTAGTATCCACTTATGAGTGAGTACTTATTATGTTTGTCCTTTTGAGTCTGGGTTACCTCACTCAAGATGATATTTTCTAGTTCTATCCATTTCCTTGCAAATTTCATGATGCCATTGTTTTTCACTGCTGAGTAGTACTCCATTATATATATGTGCCACATTTTCTTTAACAATTCTTCAGTTGAGGGGCATCTAGGTTGTTTCCAGGTTCTGGCTATTATGAATAATGCTGATATGAACATAGTTGAGCATGTGTCCTTATGGTATGATTAAGCATTCTTTGGGTATATGCCCAAGAGTGGTATAGCTGGGTCTTGAGGTAGATTGATTCCCAATTTTCTGAGAAACCATCACACTGATTTCCAAAGTGGCTGTACCAGTTTGCACTCCCACCAACAGTAGGGGAGTGTTCCCCTTGCTCTGCATCCTCTCCAACATAAGCTGTCATCAGTGTTTTTGATCATAGCCATTCTGACAGGTGTAAGATGGTATCTCAGAGTTATTTTGATTTGCATTTCCCTGATGACTAAGGATGTTGAGCAATTCCTTAAATATCTTTCAGCCATTTGAGATTCTTCTGTTGAGAATTCTCTGTTTAGCTCTGTGGCCCATTTTTAAATTGGATTGTTCGGTATTTTGATGTCTAGTTTCTTGAATTCTTTATATATTTTTGGAGGTCAGCCCTCTGTTAGATGTGGGGTTGGTGAAGATATTTTCCCATTCTGTAGGCTGTCATTTTGTCTTATTGACCATGTCCTTTGTCTTACAAAAGCTTCTCAGTTTCAGGAGATCCCATTTATTAATTGTTGCTCTCAGTGTCTGTGCTACTGGTGTAGTAAGTGGTAAGGAAGTGGTCTCCTGTGCCAATTCATTCCAGACTGCTTCCTACTTTCTCTTCTATCAAGTTCAGTATAACTGGATTTATTTTGAGGTCTTTGATCCACTTGGACTTGAGTTTACTTCATGGCAACAGATATGGATCTATTTGTAATCTTCTGCATGTTGACATCCAGTTATGCCAGCACCATTTGAAAATGCTTTCTTTTTTCCATTGTACAGTTTTAGCTTCTTTGTCAAAAATCAGGTGTTTATAGGTATGCAAATTAATGTCATGATCTTCAGTTCATTTCCATTGGTCCACATGTCAGTTTTTATGCCAGTACCAAGCTGTTTTTATTACTATAGCTCTGAGGTTGCTTTATTGTACTTTTAGCTATCCTGGGTTTTTTGTTTTTCCATATGAAGTTGAATATTGTTCTTCCCAGGTCTGTGAAGAATTGTGTTGGGATTTTGATGGGGATTGCATTGAATCTGTAGATTGCTTTTGGTAAGATTGCCATTTTTACTGTGTTATCTTACCTATCCATGAGCATGGGAGATCCTTCCATTTTCTGATATTTTCTTTGATTTCTTTCGTCAAAGACTTAAAGCTCTTATCATATAAGTCTTTAACTTGCTTAGTTAGAGTTATCCCAAGGCATTTTATATTATTTGTAGCTATTGTAAATGGTGATGTTTCTCTGATTTCTTTCTCAGCCTATTTATCATTTGTATATAGGAGGGATACTGATTTTTTTGAGTTAATCTTATATCCT
Source organism: Peromyscus maniculatus bairdii (assembly GCF_049852395.1). Taxonomy (NCBI): domain Eukaryota; kingdom Metazoa; phylum Chordata; class Mammalia; order Rodentia; family Cricetidae; genus Peromyscus; species Peromyscus maniculatus. Next base: position 104,398,116 of record NC_134862.1, on the reverse strand, counting down.
GCCATATTACTGAAGGAGTTTATCAGCTGTAGAAGTTCACTGGTAGAATTTTTGGGGTCACTTATGTATACTGTCATATCATCTACAAATAATGAAAGTTTGACTTTTTCCTTTCCAATTTGTATTCCCTTGATCTCCTTTTGTTGTCTTATTGCTCTAGCTAGAACTTCAAGTATTATATTGAATAGATATGGGGAGAGTGGACAGCCTTGTCTTGTTCCTGATTTTAGTGGAATCACTTTGAGTTTCTCTCCATTTAATTTGACGTTGACTGTGGGCTTGCTGAAAATTGCCTTTATTATGTTTAGTTATGTTCCTTGTATTCCTGATCTCTCTAGGACCTTTATCATGAGGGGGTGTTGGGTTTTGTCAAAGGCTTTTTCAGCATCTAATGAGATGATCATGTGTTTTTTTTCTTTCAGTTTGTTTATATGGTGTAGTACATTGACAGATTTTCATATGTTGATCCATCCTTGCATCCCTGGGATGAAGCCTACTTGGTCATGGTGGATAATTTTTTGATGTGTTCTTGGATTCAGTTTGCCAATATTTTATTGAGTATTTTTGTTCATGAGGGAGACTGGTTTGTAATTCTCTTTCTTTGTTGCATCTTTGTGTGTTTTGTATATCAGGGTAACTGTAGCCTCATAAAAAGTTTAGTAACATTCCTTCTGTTTCTATTGTGTGGAACAATTTGAAGAGTATTTGTAACTAGAGTTTTACAGTCCTGCCTGGCCCACAGTCAAGACAAATCTCTCTCACCTGCCAGTCCCACAGCTGCTCAGACCCAACCGAGTAAACACACAGAGACTTATATTGCTTATAAACTGTATGGCAGGCTTCTTGCTAATTGTTCTTATATCTTAAATTAACCCATTTCTATTAATCTATAAGTTGCCACATGGCTTGTGGCTTACTGGTATCTTTTACATGTTGCTTGTCATGGCAGAAGCTGGCAGCGTCTCTCTGACTCAGCCTTCCACTTCCCAGAATTCTCCTCTCTGCTTGTCCTGCCTATACTTCCTGCCTGGCTACTGACCAATCAGTGTTTTATTTATTAACCAATCAGAGCAACACATTTAACATACAGAACATCCCACAGCAAGTATTGGTATTACCTCTTCTTTGAAAATCTGGTAGAATTCTGTGCTGAAACCATCTGGTCCTGGGCTTTTTTTGGTAGAGAGATTTTTAATGACTGTTTCTACTTCCTTAGGGGTTATTGGTCTATTTAAATAGTTTATCTGGTCTTGATTTAACTTTGGCATGTGGTACCTATCCAGAAAATTGTCCATTTCTTTTAGATTTTCCAATTTTGTGGAGTACAGGTTTTGAAGTATGACCTGATGATTCTCTGGATTTCCTCATTGTCTGTTGTTATGTCTCTGATTTTGTTAATTTGGACTCTCTCTGCCTTTTGGTTAATTTAGATAAGGGCTTATCTAGCTTGTTGATTTTCTCAAAGAACCAACTCTTTGTTTCATTGATTCTTTGTATTGTTCTCTTTGTTTCTATTTTATTGATTTCAGCCCTGAGTTATTTTTTCCTGTCATCTGCTCCTCATGGGTGAATTTCCTTCTTTTTTTCTAGAGCTTTCAGTTGTGCTGTTATGCCACTAGTATGGGATTTCTCCAAATTCTTTATGGAAGCATTTAGTGTTATGAGCTTTCCTCTTAGCACTGCTTTCATAGTGTCGTGTAAGTTTGGTTATGTTGTGCATTCATTTTCAGTGAATTCTAGGAGTCTTTAATTTCCTTGACCTAGTGGTAATTCAGTTGAGAGTTGTTCAGTTTCTATGAGTTTGTAGGCTTTCTATAGTTTGTGTTGTTGTTGAACTGTAACTTTAACCCATGGTGATCCAATAAGATACAGGGGGTTATTCCATTTTATTTTTGTATCTGTTGATATTTTCTTTCTGATGTAGTATGTGGTCAATTTTAGAGAAGGTTCCATGAGGTGCTGAGAAAAAGGTATATTCTTTTGTGTTTGGGTGAAATGTTCTGTAAATGTCTATTCAGTTCACTTGAGACATAATATCTGTTAGTTCCCTTGTTTCTTTGTTAAGTTTCTGTCTGACAGAGCTGTCCATTGGTGACAGTGGGATGTTGAAGTCTCCCACTATTAATGTGTGGAATTTGATGTGTGATTTAGGTTTTAGTAATTATTCTTTTACAAATGTGAGTGCCATTGTATTTGGGGCATAGTTACTCAGAACTGAGACTTTATCTTGATGGATTTTCCTTTGATGAATATGAAATGTCCTTCTCCACCTCTTTTGATTAATTTTAGTTTGAAATATATTTTGTTAGATATTAGGATAGCTACACTGGCTAGCTCCTTAGGTCCATTTGATTGGAAAATCTTTTCCCAGCCCTTTACTCTGAGGTAATGCCTGTCTTTGAAGTTGAGGTGTGTTCCTTGTATGCAGCAGAAAGATGGATTCTGTTTTCCTATCCATTCTGTTTGCCTGTGTCTTTTTATTGGCAAATTGAGTCCATTGATATTAAGAGATATTAACGACCAGTGATTGTTAATTTCTGTTATTTTTTGGTTTTGGTGGTGGTGGTAGTAGAGTGTATGTGGTGTGTGTGTGTGTGTGTGTGTGTGTGTGTGTGTGTCCTTTCTTTGGGTTTTGCTGGTGTGAGATTATCGATTGCCTATGTTTTTGTGGATGCAGCTAACTTCCTTGGGTTGGAGTTTTCCTTCTAGTACTTTCTCTAGGGCTGAATTTGTGGGTAGGTATTATTTCAATCTGGTTTTATCATGAATTATCTTGTTATCTTCATCTATGGTGATTTAATGTTTTGCTGGGTATAGTAGAAGATATCTCCTGGGTAAACTGGGAGTGTAGGTATGGGATGGAGAATGGGAGCATGAGGGATCTAGTTGGGTGAGTTGGGCAGGTTGGGGGTGAGATGGAAGCGGAAGATGGAAGAGATATGTTGATGGGGGGCACTTGGGGTTAAGGAGTAACCTGATGGTAGGAATTCTCTGAGGAATCCACAGGGTTAAGTTAAGATTTCTAGTAATAATGGAGTTAAGATTTCTAGTAATAATGGAGTTAAGATTTCTAGTAATAATGGAGAGGGTGAGTGGGAGCCCATTCTCGGGTTCCTCCTGGCTTTACCCAGCAGGTCCACATAGAGGATGATCAGGACCATGGACCTGAGTGCAGGTGTCTGAGATGGTCTGCACTTGGCTGTGCTGGGGGAGGAGGTCTTTTGCTCCACCCCTTGGCATCTCTATAAAATCCCTGGGGCAGAGACAGTCAGGGCCTGTTGGAATAGGTTCCAGGCCCTCTTGAGGCTATCCTTTATTTTCTGTTTATCTCCGAAAGATTCTCCACTATAAATCCTTCTATCTAATATTTCCTGCTGCTCGCATTTAAGAAAACTCTGAGGAGCTGTGGGGTTGATGGGTAAATTCCCCACAGTATGGCGCCCGAATCGGGACTAAAGAAAAAAGAAAAAAAAGGGACTAAAGAACAAAAGGGGGGACTAAAGACAAATGAACAGGGACTAAAGACAAAGAAATAGGGACTAAAGATAAAGGAAAATAATAGTTTTATTACAGAGTTTTTGGTGAAAGTGCTGAGTCAGCCCTGCCAGTGGAAAGGCATGCCGGTGTTATGAAAAATATATTTTTTTATACATGTATTATTGAGAGGCAGGGGTTTTATCCTGGAGAGAAAAGGAAAGTGGACTGGAAGGATGTCCAATGCTGCAGCGAAATTCTCTTCTGTCAGAATTTTCTATCTTCTATCCCTTTCTCAATTTCTATCTGTGAAAAATAAGTATAAGGTATAGGGTAGTAATATAGTTTAGGAAAAACTTAGAAGTGTAAGATTGTGTAGGAAAAAATAAGTAAGGCAACTAGACAGAAAAACTCTTCAATTTTCTAACTTTGGGGCCTATGAAAGCAAACTGGGGAAAAAAATCTTTCTTTGGGCTTTATGAGTAGTAAAAAAAAGCTCTTCTTTGAGCTTATGGGGAAGAAAAAGTTTCCTATGGAAGCTTTTGACCTGGGGACAGCTGAAATGCTAAGTCCAAGAGCAGGAGAAAGTGTTTTCTCCCTGAGGCAAAAATGGGGGTGTAAGAAGTCAAAGTTTAAAGTTGGGAAGTTTTGGGAAAAGTGGTCTTTCTTCTGGGGAAAAAAAATCTTTCTCTCAAACTATAAAGCTTTTCTTGGAAAATTTTGGGGGAAAATCTCTTTAAAAAGGCTTAATCTTTCTCAAAAGCTCTCAAACTTAAAAACTAAAGATGGGCCTGGCGTTGGTGGCACACACCTTTAATCCCAGCACTCGGGAGGCAGAGCCAGGTGGATCTCTGTGAGTTGGAGGCCAGCCTGGGCTACCAAGTGAGCTCCAGGAAAGGCGCAAAGCTACACAGAGAAACCCTGTCTCTAAAAAAAAAAAAAGAAAAAAAACTAAAGACGTTCAGAACTCTCTGAGAAGGACAAAAATTAGAATCACCTGAAGATATTAGTATGGGGACCACCTGTGATTAGCTCTAAGGGAAAACAACCAACCTCTTAAGACAACAAAATCTAAGTTCTCTTTCAAGCTTTAAAAATCCTCCCTGAAATGCAGGAGGCAAGCTACTAAAAGTCAGTGGGTCAGAGTACCCTGAGGGAAACGCTTGGGAGAGTGTGGGTGAAAAGCTAGAGCCCAAAGGGCAGGAAAACTTTACCTGAGAAAAGCAGAAAAGCCAAGCTTTTCAGTTACAACTGAGCTGAGGCATCAAGGGTTTTGTTTGAGCGTTTCAGAATGAAAAGGTGCTCCTAATCATCTTAAGCAAAGATCCCCTGAAACTGTCAGCACTGTATCCTCTCTTCTGACCAAAAACCCAGGGGCGACTGGCCAGCGTCTCTGAGTTGGAGTGCATTTCGGGGATACTAGGGTTCCTGCAGTTCTAAACTTCCTGGAGCACAGAGCTGAGGCAGGAAGGTGCAGGACCCAGGGGAAGATTGCTAATGAACCAAAAAAAAAAAAAAAAAAAAAAAAAACCTAAAGCCAGTGGGAACGACACAGTTGTTTAGTTGTTTGCTTTCCTACAAGTCCCGTGTTGATAGGTCCACAACTGCAAAAAGAAATCTGAGAAAAAGCTTTCCTATCAGAGAAAAGACCTTTCTGGGAAAACAGTAAACCTGAACTGTGTCTGAAGCAGTTGTGCTGCTGAGTCAGAACACTGTCTGGGGAAAGAGCCCAGCCAGGGCAGAACAGAACTATTCAGGAGTAAAGCTTTCTTTTCTGTCAGAGAAAGCATCTCTTTGAGAAAAGTTTTGTTTCAACTGACTCCCTGAGATGAGGGAGTGTAGCCCTGAGGGGTGATTGCCTCTGGCATAAGCTCTGTCCATGAGCACCCAGACAAGCTAAAGCAACCCACTGGGGGACTGGGCCAGGTGAAGGCCTGATGAGGCAAAACACCTGTCCTAATGGGAGTTTAGAAATGGCAAAAACCTCCCTTGTTAGATTTTCAGTCTGTACGCAAACCACACAAACCCCAAAAACAGAAACGGACAAAAAAACCCTGCCTCCAGTAGCAGGGAAAGCCGCCACTGTAGTGTCGGAAACTGTTTCTGGGGTAGAGGGGATAAACTGAGTCCAAACTGGATACTGTCAGGGAGAAAGACTCTGAAGAAACAGAGGGGAGAGATTCCTCCCCAGAAAATGCATGACCTGAAAAAGCTGCTAGAGTTTGAGGCAGATTCAGGGGGGGAAAAAAACCCCTACCTCCAAAGGCAGCTAGCAGAGGTACAGAGCCGCAGACAGATATCTGAAGCTCTGCATCTGGGGGGAAAGGAACAAGCAAAATGAAAATAAAATCAGTAGGAGAAAATGTCTCCGAAGGAGCTATGAAAAAGCTCTGTTGTAAATGAACTTGTTTTTCACTGACTGGCTAAGACAAACACAAGTCCCGAGGAAAGTTGCTATCAGGAATGCCAGCCTCAATGCTGGCTAATGAGGCAGGTGCAGTTCTGATGGGGCCAGTGTCAAATGAAGGAGAAACACCTGTTGAAGCCAACTGAGGAGAGAATAGGAATCTCCCAGTGTGCCATAGCTGAAAAAGTAAAATACTTGTTCAAATCTCCGTTTGCAAAGGCAAGAGACTTTGTTCAAACCTCCCAGGCAAGTCTAGTAAAAGAGAACCAGTTGACTCTCAGACCCATAAAGAAATATGGGAAATGCAATAAGGGACTGATATAAGGGAAATGCATTCTGAGAAAGGTAGTTTTTCCGCTAAAGATGGCGACATTGCCCTGAAACACTTTTGTCAGCTCGAAAATACGTTCATGGTAAACTTAAAATACAGCTTTCAAAAGAATAAGGAAAATTGTCTAAGAGTTTAAGTGTCAGTTCCAATGAATAATTGAAAGGATATGGAACTAGGTGCTTCATGGTTTGGGGCTCCGTTGGTAAAATGCTTTATTTACCCTAATAGCTGTCCAAAGTTTTTACGGTAGTTGGATGACAAAAAGCTACCTATAAGAGCAAACAAGCCACTTTAAAATCTTTAAAACAAGGGAAAGCAGTTTATACACTGAACGTTGTCTTAGATATGAAGAAACCTATGTTGAAATTAAAAAAGTTCTTTACCTCTTGAACAAACAGCCTGTAATGAGTAATTCTTTTGCGAATCTAATTAAGGGGATAAGAAACAGGCATTCAAAAAAAGAAATGACTGCTTTATAGATGGGAAACAAACTTCAGAAAATCAAGCGGTCTTACAAAAGAGTTGCTTTACTTGAAAGTTCCTTATAAGAAATCAATGCTAAATATCACCAATGCTAATAACATCCGGAGTTAAAGCCAATGAAGTGAAAATACTAAATCCTGAAACACAAATGAAATGGAAAGATCCCTGCTCAGGATTATGGAAGGGTCCTGATCCTGTGTTAATATGGGGTTGAGGACATGTTTGTGTTTTTTCACAAGAGAAGAATGAAGCTCGGTGTTTACCAGAGCATCTGGTAAGGAGCGTGGAACTAAGGAATGGTCAGCTCCAATGACGTTCCCATAAAGGAGCCAGAATGAAAGTGGCTCAATTAGTATTTCTGAGTTTTGTCACTGGTTAATGCAAACAGTGAGGAAATAGAGTTCGGAGCTGTGCTGCTTTTGGCTTTACTAGCTCCTTTAGAAAAATACTTTATATCACCTAATAGTGGTGCAGTATTTGGCGAAGAGCTTTACAGCAGCTAAATATGGTAATTTCACGCTCAGCGTGAAGTGAAGTTTTTCCCTAGAACAAACCAAAAGTACTGTAATAGAAACGTTTGTTTGAATTGAAGCACTTAGGGGAGCTACTATGAATTTGGGTGAAGGGACAGCCTCTAGTTAAAGACTGTCTACCGCTGACAGTGCATCTTTGCCGGTCCGGCAAGGCTGAGAGAACTCAGCAACTTTGGGGTGTGGCTTTGTCCCGAGAATATTACAGTCCCCTAGCAACAAGTATCACAACTCTATAATAACAACACTCACTAAATCCCAGTGCTTTATAACAAAGCTGACTATGAACTCTAAACTTTAGAAATGATATACGTACTTCCTGTCTAGTTAAGAGACTCTTTCTAATAGAGATGGTGATAATAATTTAGAGTAAAGTAGAAAGACGAAAATAAGATGTGAGTTTGTAGAAATTATTCTGTCTTGTTAGATCTGTGTTAAGAAATCTTTAGGTGTTTGCTAAGTTAGATATATTCTAATGGTAGCCCTATATAAGTTTGTAAAATAGATCTATAGAGTTCCTTTAAGAATATAAGCTTGCAAGAAGTATCAAGGTGGTCTTAAGACATGTTGTAATAAGCTTGTAAGATGCTAGTTGTAAATGTAAGTTTAAATAAGAAATAAGAAGATGGAATGACTATCAGTATATAATAAGAAATATATTTGCTAAAGTAGTTCTATAGTTTCCTTAAAGTATAAGTAGATGTTAATATGTTATATGTGAGTTTGTAAAAATGTGTAAATGTTGAGTGAGTTTATGCTTAAGCACATGTTATGTGAGTTTGTAAAAAAGTGTAAATGTTAAGTGTGAATCTATTCTTAATGTATATGGTGAAAGAACCTGAGACACAGAAGGTTAATGTCCCAGTAGACTGCAAAGTAGGCAGTCTGAATGGTTTCAAAAGCTCCAGAAGCCGCTAAGAAGCTAAGAATGGCAGATGCCAGAACCAGCACAAGGCATCCACAGCTGAGATCGGTGGAAAATTGACGCAACACAGAAAAACCTGAGCTAACATCAAAAACGGTGCGGTTTAGAATACTGTACCTAAAAAGGTCTCTGACTTGAGAATAAAAGTTCAGAGATGCTTGTTTGAACAAAAATTATTAACTGCAAAAAGTTTTGGTTGAAAAACATCTCTTCATATTTGGAAATGAAAGCCTGATACCAGAATTTTTCTTGTTTGAACTTTTTGAACTTAAAATGAGATAAAATTACAAAAAGATTTTGGTTATGGATTTCTCATATTTGGAAGAATAGTACCAGAATTTATCATTTGAATTTTAAGACTTAAGAAGTGAAATAAACAAGAGATTTCATTGCAATGGGACAATTTTGAGTAATGACCTAGGAACAGTTTTCTGGAATTGGGTTAAAAATAGAACTGTTTAAATGAAGAAATTCATTTCTACCTAGAATCAAGATGCAGTTTTGAGCTGGGTGGTGGTGGCGGCGGCGGCGGCGGCGGCGGCGGTGGCGGCGGCGGCGGCGGCGGCGGCGGCGGCGCACGCCTTTAATCCCAGCACTCGGGAGGCAGAGCCAGGCGGATCTCTGTGAGTTCGAGGCCAGCCTGGGCTACCAAGTGAGCTCCAGGAAAGGCGCAAAGCTACGCAGAGAAACCCTGTCTTGAAAAACCAAAAAAAAAAAAAAAAAAAAAAAAAAGATGCAGTTTTGTGTATGCATATATGCTTTATTAACTGGTGATTCATGAATTGTTTTGTGGAACTGTTTATGTAAGAATGGATTTACTTATGGAACTGGTTTTGTGTTACAAATGGAACTGTTTAAACAGAAGTTTGGGTTTTCTAACTAGGCTTGAGATTTTGCTTAAAAAATTATAAAAGGGAGAGTTAATATTCCTTAGTCTATTTAATTTAAAAAATATTTTCTTTGAGTGGATTAATATCATGTTTTGTTAGTAAGAAATGCAAATGGGGTATACTAAGAGACTACTTTTAAAGTGTGTAAAGAGTTTTATTAAGAAACTGCTTTTGGATGTTTTGCTAAAAGTTTTCAAAGTGTTAAGGGTTAGATTGAAAATATTGCTTTTCAATATGGGTTTGTAGGAATTGTATAAGTTTGGGTTCCTCTAGCTAGGTTTGAGATTTTGTTTAAAATATTATAAAGAAAAGGAGGAGTTATGAGATTGAATTATGTTTGCAGAAACCTATTGATATTAATGCACCCTGGTTTTGTGGAGTTAAGGAAATATTTAAATTTGATATGAATACATCAAAAATTTTCCTATGTTCTGTTAACAAGAAAATTCAAATGACTGAGTTAAAGTTGTAAGACAGGGAAAATTGTTAACTATATATAGCACCATATATGATAATTCAAATGGTTCTGTTACGAGTTTGCTTTGAGTTGTAAGACTGAGAGAATTGTGACTATGTATAGCAATATTTATGTTAACCTGTTAATGGTAATGATGAAGTTAAGGGATTCTTTAAGTTTGTAGTTGCCTTAAGAGTTTTTGGTTTAGAAAGGGCTTGAGGCAGCTAAGACTGCTGTAGTCACCTTGGACCTAGTTCAAAAGAGAAATGCCATCTATATCATACTCTACTCCCATACTGGGAGGTGTAACAGCTATGGAGAATTGCTGTAAGCCATTAATAGTTGTTTTTTTATATATTAAGAAGGGGGGACCTGTGGGAGCTCGTTCTCGGGTTCCTCATGTCTTTACCCAGCAGATCTGAATAAAGAATGATCAGGACCACAGGACTGAGTGTAGGTGTCTGAGATGGTCTGCACTCAGCTGTGCTGGGGGAGGAGGTCTTTTGCTCCACCCCTTGGCATCTCTATAAAAACCCTGGGGCAGAGACAGTCAGGGCCCGTTGGAATAGGTTTCAGGCCCTCTTGAGGCTATCCTTTATTTTCTATCTATTTGTCTCCACAAGATTCTCCACTATAAATCCTTCTATCTAATATTTCCTGCTGCTGGCACTCAAGAAAACTCTGGGGAGCTGTGGGGTTGGTGGGTTAACGCCCCACAAGGGTGCTTGAACTGGCCTTCTCTTCTCTGTAGCATGAATCTTAAAGGTTTTTACTAATAAAATCAAACCCGAGCCAGGTATTGGGGTGAACACTGGAATATCAGAGAGACAGAACAAGCCACAGCTATCTCACCTTGCCAATTCCTTAGCTGGTCCTATTTCCTCAGGTTGGAAGCCTCTGAGTCCTCATCCAGAATGAACCTCAGCTGAACTGTGTTGCTCCAAAGCCTGAAAGCTTAACCAGCCAAATGCTTAACCAGCCAAATGCTGTTAGTTTCTCGTCCTCACACCTTATATATCTTTCTGCTTTCTACCACCACTCCCTAGGATTAAAGGCATGAGTCACCATGCCTGGCTGTTTCCAATGTGGCCTTGAACTTGATCCCAGATGGATTTCTGTCTCTGGAATGCTAGGATTAAAGGCATGTGCTATCACTGCCTAACTAGTGGCTTTTCTGTTCTCTGACCCCAGATAAGTTTATTAAGGTACACAATATTTTGGGGAACACAATACCACCACACTTCTCCTATAATCAGATTGGTGCCTACGCTGATTGTCATCAGAGAGCATTCATCCAATCCAGTAACTGATGGAAGCAGATGTAGAGATCCACAGCCAAGCCCTGGACTGGGTTCAGGAGTCCTGTTGAAGAGAGAGAGGAGGAGACAGGGGCATTAACATCGTGGGTGGAGAACCCACAGAGACAGCTGACCAGAGCTTATGGGAGCTCACAACTCTGAACCAACAGCTAGGGAGCCTGCATGGGACCAACATAGGCCCTCTGCATGTGTGTGACAGTTTTGCAGCTTCCTGTTTATGGGGCTCCTAGCAGTGAGATCAGGACCTGGCTCTTGAGCTGGATTTTGGGACCTGTTCCCCATGCTGGGTTACCTAGCCCAGCCTTGATGCAGGGAGAGGATCTTGATCCTTCCTTAACTTGATGTGCCATGCTTTGTTGACTCCAATGGGAAGCCTGCCCCTTTCCAAATGGATTCAGGAGAAATGGATGGAGGGGTAGAGGGAAGGTTGGGGGAGGGAACAGGAGGAGAAGAGGGAAAAGAAACTAGTTAGAGTTTTTCTGCCTGGCCCACAGTCAGGACAAATCTTTATCACCCGCCAGTTCCACAGCCACTCAGACCCAAACAAGTAAACACAGAGGCTTATATTGCTTACAAACTGTGTGGCCATGGCAGGCTCCTTGCTAACTTTTCTTATAGCTTAAATTAATCTATTTCTATAAATCTATGCTTTGCCACGTGGCTCGTGGCTTACCGGGCATCTTCACATGCTGTTTGTCATGGCGGCAGCTGGCAGTGACTCCTTATGCCTTCCTGTTCTTTTATTTCTCCTCTCTGTTAGTCCTGCCTATACTTCCTGCCTAGCCACGGGCCAATCAGTGTTTTATTTATTGACCAATCAGAGCAACTTGACATACAGACCGTCCCACAGCACAGCCAAGTGCAGACCATCTCAGACACCTGCACTCAGGCCCGTGGTCCTAATCATCCTCTATGTGGACCTGCTGGGTAAAGTCATAAGGAACCTGAGAATGGGCTCCCACAGGACATACAGAACACCCCACAGCAAGAAACTCTGGTTGGGCCGGGCGGTGGTGGCGCACGCCTTTAATCCCAGCACTCGGGAGGCAGAGCCAGGCGGATCGCTGTGAGTTCGAGGCCAGCCTGGGCTACCAAGTGAGCTCCAGGAAAGGCGCAAAGCTACGCAGAGAAACCCTGTCTCGAAAAACCAAAAAAAAAAAAAAAAAAAAAAAAAAAAAGAAACTCTGGTTGGTATGTAAAATAAGTGAAAAAGTTTAATAAAAAGAAGAAAAAAACCAAAAAGGCTCCCTCGCCCCCCATGCTCATTACAGTCTATCCTTTGGTCCTCAAGGCATACACAGTGCTGATGGGGACCACATATAAGAATTATTAAGAATTTTACTACAATTTGCAAATTTGGGCCACAACAGGTAAGTGAGAAAACATAAAATATATATTCTAATTACTAATAGACAAATAAATGTAGGAAAATAAATCTCAAGCACTAAAACATACAATTATTAAGCAAAATGGTTGAAATAATATCAATCACAGGATATTGTGACCCCTTTGGTATATAAGTATTTTCCCAAATTTATATTTTCTCCAGGTTTGGTATGTATCAAGTTGAAACACTTTCAGAAATAAAAGGAAATGCAATCACTTTCAAACAAAATACTATAACGGTATTCATAATAGTGTTGGAGCTGCAGGACTCTGAGCTAAGCCAATCATTGTGGAGCATCATCCTAACCTGATCAGTGTCAAGTAGGAGGATGTAGTTCATGGCCATGGGAGAAGTATTTCTTCTTTTATTAATGAAAAGGGCAACTAAGATTCTAGTAAGCTTCATAAATAACTTCCAATGTTGTTTCTTAGCTTTTTTGTATGTTAATATTATAAAAAAATGAGGCTTATAAAACATCAGGAAGTCTGTTGAGTCTCTATAGCTATTTATCTCTGGTATATGACCAATGTATATAGACCATCTCTTTTGGCAGAAATGGCAATGACATTGTGGGCCTGAGCCAAGAATCTGGAATACAGTATTCCTGGCCTAAGGTGCCAGTCATGGAGACAAAACATTTCCTGAAGAAGTTTCTTCAATCACAGTTTGCACAGATGTGTCTGCAGTAATCAAGCGTAGTTAGGCTTGTTCCTTCTTGTATGATCGAAGTCTCTGGAGCTTATTGTCATAATTTCTCTTAAAATGAAGTTTGTTAAACAAGCCCAAAATAATCATAAGGAATTATATGACAAAAGGACCAATGTGACATATACAAAAAGCCAGGTGCTCTCTTTTATCAAATGGCATAAGTTTCACATGGGGAGTCAAGTCTAGTAAAATCTAAATATCCTACCAGCCACATCAAACAAAGAACATTTTTTAAGCTTGCTAACTTTATCGGTATAGGCATAGTGTCTGCTATGATACAGATGATAAACATTGAATTCTGTCTTTCTCTCCTCCCAGAGTCTCAATATCCTCAGTGGTTAGTTTTTAACCTAACTAATTTGTAATGTCAAATTTAGGACTGTAGACATTACAGTAAAGTATAGCTCTAGGCCAAGTTGTTACATGCTACTGTTTTCTATTTAAAGAGATGTTTCAACTTTAAATCATACCAAAACTTTCTCTAGGAAAAAGCCATCCTCCCCTCTTCTTAGGATAAAGCTTCTTTATTACATTTTAACAAAGAGAGTTAAAAATTTGGTACAGAATTTAATATACTAATATTTATATTTTAATAATTTGATTTACTAAAAAGTATTTTTTGTCTAGTGAAAACAAATACTTTTCTTTTTAAAAAAATCAGTCTTTAAAACAACACAGACAGAATTACATTCATTAAATCTTCTCAGGTGAGTTAAAAAAACACTGAAACTATTTTGTGATCAACAGAGTGAGATTAAAATATAAGTAGTCTGATTTTTTATTTATTTTTTTTTTTGGCTTTTGTTGACACAGGGTTTTATTGTGGTAGTCTTACCCAGTCTTGATCATCCTGCCTCAGTGTCCTAGTTCCTTTATTAAAAATTGCAGTTGCATATTGGTGTGTAGGGGCCATGTGTGAAGGTCAGAAGTGCTCTCCTATCATGTGCCTGGGGATCAAAATCAGGCCAGGCTTGGCAATAAGCCCCTCTACCCTCTGAGCTTTCTTACCAGCTGCTCAGTAATGCTTTTATTTTTTGATCTTTTTGAAACAGTGGCCCATGCTGGCCTTGAATTCCTGATCCTGCTGCCTACACTTTTAAAGTGCTGGAGCACATTCACAATCTACATTCTTAATGTCTTAATGTTTCAACTCTAGTACTTTTCCTTAACTTTAGAAAACACCTAGACACACACATGGTCTAAGCATGTGTGCTTATAATTTTTCATATTTGAACAATTATAACAAGTCATTAGTCATATAGCTTTTTGTCATGCCATTATTTTTACATTTCTGATTTATTTTGTAAATTACTACTGATTATTATTTTATTGAGTTTCTATTTTATAATACAAATATTTGGATCATCCACTTTGAGTGTTTTAAGGCAGTTTTAAATTAATTTCTATTTAGCTAGATTTAAAAAAATTAGGGCTTCTGTTCTATAAGTTACAGGAAAATAATGATTATTTTATTTGCTAAAAATATAACTCGTGTGTGTGCAGTAGAATTTTTGGGTAGAGTATCAGTTGACTGATGCTAGAGTGAGGATGACACTGATTTGGTACCTTTGATACACTGTAACAAGTGGCATGACACTAATTATCAATCATTCCAGTACCTGGTATTTCAGCTTTATATTTCTAGTCTCTTTTAATGATTTATGTTTCATCTGATATTTGCAAAGTCCCTTGTCACTCTCATCTGATCACATAGCCACCCTTGAAATAAGTTTATAGCTTGTCCTGGTCTACTGGTGAAGTCATTCAAAATCTTTAGTTTCCTATTATTGAAAGTATCAAACTAGAATCTTTCCTGTACATAAAACTTTCTTTCCTTGGATTATACTTCAGGTTGAACCCTTCCTAGTATCTAGAGTAGGATGATTTTTCATCTATACTGCCACCTCCTATAGTGATTCTGCAAGAGCCCCCGGGTGGGGTTTTTTTCCCTTTTGCTACATAGTTATCTCCCATACAGGAAACAGAGTGATCTAATTAAAGTGTTGCTCAGCTCATGCCACTCTGAAGTTTAAGAGTTTTTCAATGACTTTAAATTCTTAGGCCTGCTCTTACTATTCTATGGTGGTATTCTATTTGTACTGAAATGTGATTTTAATTGTATGCTAATAAATAAAGTTGCCCAGGGGTCAGAGCTATTAGAGCCATAGCAAGATTGTGGTGGTGGTGGCGTATGCTTATAATCTCAGCAATTGGTAGGCAGAGCAAGGTAAGTCTCTGTGTGTTCAGGGATACAGCCAGCATTGGAGACGTACGCCTTTAAGACCTGGAGGGCTGTACTTACAGGCAGTGATGAGGCAGTCACGTGTTTGGGTTTACAACCAATGAGAAGGCAGAACAGAAAGACTATCTAAAGACAAACACACAGGAAGTAGGTCTCTTTTGGAGAGGTAGGACCACCGCAGGAGGAAGGGTAAGGTTTTAGCTCTGAGCTCTGACCTCTTGGCTTTCTCTTTTACATTGGTTCTGTGTTTCTTATTTAATAAGACGGTTGGTTACATCTACACTATTCCAAATGGAATTTTGTTTGTGGTGTTGTGTTATCTAGCCCAGACTGGCCACTGATTCATGGTAGTTTTCCTCCCAGCTTCTGAGTGCTGGGGTTATATGCCATGTACTTCTCTTAAAAGTTAAAAGTTAGTGCCAGATCTGAAGAGCTAGATTTACTGCTTCTTGTAGAGTTAGAAAGGAAAGTAGTTCAGCCAATGAGAGCTATATAACAGAGACTGCAGAGACTGAGGGCATTTGTTCACATCCATTGTGACATTCATACATTTGGAGGGGCTTGTTATGGGGGATCTAAAACAAAACCTCAACAATGTGGAGTAATAGTAACCACATTTGGCTGCTTATCAGGATTGCAAGAAGAGCTTACTACAGCTTACTTGACAACATATGAATCAAAACAGTTAGGAGATGGAACCTAGAAAATGGAATTTTAAATATATGTGGTAATATTTTATTTATGCATATTGGTGAAATTATTAAGGCCACTCTACATAGTTAAAAGGAGATTTATTTAATGGCATAACTTACAAGTAAAGGGATAGGTAAGTTGAGGGTTCTGGGAAAGGTGCAGTGTAGTCCCGCAGTGTTCTCTAGAGAGCTCTGTTGGTCCACCACTAGTGTCCGGGGTCCCAGCAGCAAGAGAGCTTGCATCCCGATCTCGGGTCTTCAGGGCCCTCCCTTGACCCTGCCTTGTAGGCGTGATAGTTACCGAAGCCTCAATGGGGGTTGGAACTTCCAGACCAAATCCCTCCCCCTTTTTGTCTAAATAAGAAAGTTCTAACTTAATACAAGACTATATACAAAGGAATAGTTATCAAATATTGTCCAGGAGTAATGAGGGATAATGACCAAAAGATGAAACTACAATCAGTGTGAACAATATCAAGCAAGAAACACATACTAAAATCCAGAGAAGTCTAGAGTATAGGTAAATGGTATGTTACAAAGATCATTCCAAAGGGTGCCCTGTCCTTAAGAACCTGAAGTTGTAACTATAACTGCTAGTCTTCAATCCCATCAAAGACCTGAGAAGGAATATAATGGTACCTGAGAAATGGTAGATGGATGCAAGCAACTTTCGGGAATCTTGCAAGAGTAGACCGAGACAGCTGGCAGCCTGGACAGTCACCTAATGTTTCTCAGCATTGTTGGTGCATTCAAATTGGCTACAGGCCTAGACTATCTGACAGACCATTTTCAGAAGCAGGAATTCTGAAAGTCCATCTTACCCTGTCTTGGCAGAGTACAGTGGTCGCTTTCCTTGTGTCCCACTCACTTGTCCAGAAAGGACAGCATTGCATTTGTACTGTCAGCAGTCGAGGCAAGGACAGTTCTTTGTGCAGTAGGCCATTTTGTGCCAAGAAGACACACTTCCAAATGGAAATGTCTTAGAAGCCCAACATTCTCTCAGGATCAAATTGGTGCCGCCAGGAGCAATTGTGTCTCATGTCAACAGAATTTTAAGTTATTTAAATGCCATATTCTCTAGGTCTGTGAAGTGTTTGAAGATTACCTGTCCATCTGACCTATGTATCTGTAAATCTGGATAACCTAACTAACATAACTATAGAGATGACAAGTGTAGGTGACTATAAGTCTATAAGTCTTATCTACTGAAATAACCTAAGGACTAAGGTTTTATGTAAACAAGGTCTATAAGCAAATGTATGGTAAAGAACAATGACTTCAAAATTATGACAATACATGAGATATTTATAACAGAGGTAGGAATGTATAGTGTGATATGAAATATGACAATAATCTTAAATATATATCAATATACAGACTATCCAAAACGGAAGTAGAACATACATACAGTATGACAGATATAAATTTACATTTGTATCAATATACAAATATTTCAAATAAGAGTAGAAATATATGTACATTATAACAAATATAGTTCTGTATAAGTATCAATATACAAATTATCTTAAACAGGAATATAAAAATAGTTTACATTTGTATCAACATATAAGGGTCCATTACAGTGCAAATTACAGTGCAAATTGTCTAAGGCTGCTATTTTACTAAATTTGTTTACTAGTATATACAATAATCTACCATAATATCTTATACCTATCCATTCCATTTCTTCTCCCCCCCCCCCTTTTTTTTGGAGAATACTGAGTCTAATATTTTCTTCTACCCCCAACCCTATAACCATCATCCATAACCCTGAGAAATATGAAACCTCAGGGAAAGGGGGCGTCATTTTCTTAGAATTGCTTCCTGCTGTTTAGGGGGTGATGGTATCTCTGTTGGGTACTGTGAGAAAGCTCAGATAGTTAAATCTCAGTTAGACTAACTGTAGGTTCTGCAGCAAGTCTTAGAGTAATGGGTAAGATTGTCTGAAATTCTGGCAGGAAGTGTAATATGATGATTATTACCATGGCATCATTCTGGATTGGGTAGAGTTATTGTTGGGGCCCCATCTTCCTTCTGGAGACTTCAGAGATTGCTATTGGAAAAACTCATTTGTTATCAAAATGGGAAGTTTGGATTTAAAGAGGACATAACATGTAAGAAAGGATTCTGAGAAATCAAGAGTAAGCATAGAGAGAATTAGAATCTTGAAGACAATGGTCCCTTTTTATTGGTTTCCCACACCAGAGGGCTCTTCTGATATGGGACTGAAGAATCTCTCAACCTTTTCTTTTAGCAATATGCTTGGGTTTAGAGAAGGAGTGAGCCAATTCCATCTCCAAAGCCAGCTTGGCTTATAATTGAATTGGAACCCAACTTTTCTAGATTGATAGAGATATAGATGTTAGACAGTGAGATTTTACACTGTGTAGATTGGTACCAATAGATTCTTTCTTTCTGTTGTAAACATCTGGATATCCAAGGCCTTTTGATTTCTGGAAGATGGGTATTTCCATTATCCTGGAAAGACAAAAACAGGACCCTATCTTAACCTTTGATTATTAAATTTTTCTTACAACTTGTAGAGATGTCACATTGGTGGATGATCTTTTACTTCTCATCAAGGGGTTTTTCCTGTTTGAGTCGAACTTTTATTAATTTTGTTGGTATCCATAGCTTTTCTTCTCCTGCAGAAACAAAAGCAAAACCCATTCCCCAACGTAGAACATATCCAGGTTTCCATTCTGAGGTCAGCACATCCTTGAAATAAACTGGTTGGTTTAGCTCAGGAGTTTTGTCTGTCATCCAATGTATCTCTGCAGTTGTTGTTCCTTTCTCATCAGCATTGAGAAAATTCAAGGTTAATAAAGCAGTATGCAATCTATTTCTAGGAGTCATTGTTACCTGTTGCTGTTTATTTAGCATATCCTTTAAAGTTTGATTGGATCTTTCTATGACTCCTTGGCCTGTGGGATTGTGTGGTATACCTGTAACTTGCTTTATATTGTAATAAGCAAAGAATTGTCTCATTTTATTGGAGACATATTCTGGGGCATTGTCTGTCTTAATTTGTACAGGTATTCCCATGATGGCCATAACTTCTAATAGGTGTGTAATCACAGAATCAGCCTTTTCAGAACTCATAGGAGTTGTCCATTGAAATCCTGAATAGGTGTCAATGGTGTGATGTACATACTTTAATCTTCCAAATTCTGCAAAATGAGACACATCCATCCGCCAAATTTCATTTCTTTGTATACCTTTTGGATTTCTTCCTGCAGATAATGGAGTTTGGTTATAGATGGAACAAGTAATACATTTTTTTCACAATATCCTTAGCCTGTTGCCAAGTGATGGAGAAATCCTTCTTCAAACCTTTGCTATTTACACGGTATTTCTTATGAAACTCTGAGGCTTCTAGCACATTACCTATTAGTAACTGATCAATCTCATCATTACCTTGTGCTAGAGGTCCTGGCAGACCTGTATGGGATCTGATATGTGTGATATATATATATATATATATATATATATATATATATATATATATATATATATATATATATATATATGATGTTCCCTTTTTCTGATGGTTTCCTGCAATTATATGAATAATGTAGTTAATTCTGTATTATCAGGAATAAATTCAGCAGTTTCAATATGTAAAACAACTCTCTCTGCATATTGAGAGTCAGTGACTATATTGAGGGGTTCTGTGAAGTCCATCAGTACCATAAGAATGGCATACAGTTCTGCCTTTTGTACTGAGCTGTATGGACTTTGTACCACTTTACTTAAGTCTCCTGATTTATATCCTGTTTTCCCTGATTTATTTGCATTAGTATAGAATGTGAGGACTCCAGAAATTGGCTTTTTTCGTACAATGTGAGGAAGGACCTATTCAGTCTTCTTTATGAATTCTATTCTCTTGCTTTTGGGATAGTGGTTGTTAATCTCTCCCAAAAAGTTACTGTAGGCTCTCTGCCAGTATTCATTATCTTTCCATAGTGATGAAATTTCCTCATTAGTTAAAGGTACTACAATTTCTGCTGGGTCCATTCCTGTCAACAGGCGAGGTCTTAATTTATCTTTTTGAATCAAATCAGAGATCTTTTCTATATGTCTTTAATTTCTTATTTGGTTTACGTAGTAGGAATATCCATTCCAATATAATATCTTCCCTCTGCATCAAAATACCTATGGGGAATGTCTGGAGGGTAATATGACAAGAATGCGTTCAAGTTCTGGATCCACACAATCCACATGTGCTTCTCAAATTGTCTTTTGTACTAGAGCCAATTCCTTCTCAGCTTTGGTTGATAATTCTCTTGGACTGTTTAATTCTTTGTCCCCTTCTAGAGTATTAGCCAAATTTTGTAGTCCATCTTTGGGTATTCCCATGATACCCAGTAAGTTGGAAATGCTTCCTAATAACTTTTGAAAATTATTATGAATCTTCAATTGAACTCTCCTTAGTTGTACCTTTTGGGGTCTAATTTTTTGTAGCTCTATCTTATATCCTAAGTAATTAATAGAATCTCCTCTCTGTATTTTTTCAGGAGCAATTTGCAGTCCCCAGTGAGGCAAAACTTTTTTTTTTTTTTTTTTTTTTTTTTTTTACTTCTTCCAACATGCTTTCGATTGTGTCTAACTTTGGATCAGCTAATAGGATATCATTCATATAGTGATAAATTATGGATTGTGGAAACTTTACACGAATTATCTCCAATGGTTTTTGCACAAAGTATTGGTACAAGGTAGGGCTGTTTAACATTCCCTGTGGGAGGACCTTCCATTGATATCTCTTGACTGGCTGAGAAATGTTATAATTAGGTACTGTGAAGGCAAATTTTTCTCTATCATTTTCTTGTAAGGGTATAGTAAAGAAACAGTTTTTTAAGTCAATAACTATTATAGGCCATTCTTTGGGTAGCAGAGAGGGCAAGGGCATCCCAGTCTGTAGGGAGCCCATTGGCTGAATTACTTTATTAATAGCTCTCAGATCTGTCAGCATTCTCCAATTACCAGACTTTTTTTAAAATAACAAATACAGGAGAATTCCAAGGGCTGGTAGATTCTTCACTGTGTTGAGCATTTAACTGCTCTTGAACCAGATGTTCTAAAGCTTGTAGCTTCTCTTTTGTCAAAGGCCATTGTCCAACCCAGACAGGTTTATCAGTTAGCCATTTTAAAGGTACGGCAGTTGGTACTTCTGAGAGTTCAACAGCAGTTGTACTCTGTGTACAGCCTGAATGGTTGGTGACTGTTTTCTATAGCATGTTAGGATATTATTCTTAGAAACATGCATTGGTCTGTATTCCTTTTCAGAGTGTGCAGGAATTTTAATCTGGGTATTCCACTGTTGTAACAGATCTCATCCCCAAAGATTTATTGCTACATTTGCTACATATGGCTTCAGACTTCCTCTCTGTTCTTCTGGCCCTATTCATTCAACCCATCTTGAACTCTGTTTTATCTGAGATAGGGTGCCAATCCCTAAAAGTTGGACAGCTACCTCTTGAAGAGGCCAATTCAGATGCCATGATTTTGGTGTAATTATAGTCACATCTGCACCTGTGTCTACCAGGCCCTCCAGAACCAGGCCATTAATTCGAATTCTAAGCTTTGGTGTTTGTTCGTTTATGGAAGTCTGCCAAAATATTTGTTTTATTGTGTTCTTTGTAAACTGTGATTCATCTGTCAGAGCTGTTTTATCATCCATTGCCATATCAGTTTTTACATTAGGCATTGGTTTATTCAGTTGTTTTGGAGAGGAATTTCTTCCACAGTGGCTTGGAATGTTTGTACTGTGTTTGATTTCAAGGCCTGCAAGAGGCCCCCTGAGGTGTTTCCCACCATTAAAGGGTTGCCTCATATATCTATTTTTGATCTGCACTCACTGGTCCAATGTCAGCCTTTGCCACATCTTCCACATAATCCAGGAGGTGGTTGGGGTCTCTTGTTTAGGCTATTCCTAGAAGGAGTATTACGTTTAGGAGTACCCCATGTACAGTTTTTACTTATATGACCTGGTGTACCACATTTAAAACATTTGGTACCACGGGGCCTTCTTTCACCTCTGGGATTTGTCTCTCCTATCCAAGCCTCATTACTGTAGTTAAGAGACTCAGCACCATTAGTATACTGAATCCATTCTTCCAAAGGAACTGATCTGATTTTTAATGGTGTAAGTATTCTTCTACATTCTGCATTAGCATTGTTGAATGCCAAGGACTCAGTTAATACTTTTCTTAATTCTTTATCTGACACAGCTTTTGTTATAGCTGTGCTCAGCCTTTGTAAAAAATCAGTGAGTGGTTTGTGCAGTCCCTGAAATATTTTTGTGTATACCTCATTTGGTTTTCCAGGTTCTGGAATTTTTCCCCAAGCATTTAGAGCTGCTGTATGGCATAGGGATATTGTATGCTCATCATAAGTGGCTTATACATCCCTGTCAGCAAAACATCCCTCGCCAAGTATTTGATCTTGGGAGATCACAAAACCTCTGAGTTTATCTTGTTGTTCTAAATTTTTTGCCTCTTCTCTCAACCAGCTTTTCCACTGTAACTGCTGGCTATATTCTAGAACAGCTGAAATTAACTGATGTCAGTCATCTGGAATGATTCTATATGAGGTAGACCACGAATTTAACATCTGTCTTACATATGTGGAGTGTATTCCATATGTAACTACTGCTTCCTTTATATTTTTAAAGTCCCTTGTTGAAATTGGTCATAATGTATATGTCATATATGGCTCGGGGTGTGTGTCATCTGCTGGCTTCTCATGGGTGATAATGGGATAAGGCATTGTATGAGAACCATTTGGAGATGTTACAACCTGTATGGCCTTGGCCTTCTGCTCATTAGGTCCCTTGTCATGTTTACTGAGTTTTTTCCATGGCTTGCAAATGAGCACCTAGGGTCTGTTCTAGGGAGTGAACTTCCTCTCTTGCAAGGGACTCCAGATTTCTCATGGAATCATAGAAGTTTTTATGTTCCTCTGAAACACATGATTCCATTGACCTTATCTTATCAATTAATGATAATCTTTCTTCCTTATATAGTGTCTGAAGAGTTAGTGTTCTATCCATTAAATATTCACATTTATTATCAATAAGATCAATTTTCAGTACAAGCCTGTTTTGTAAATCCTGATTAGCAGATTCCAGAGAAAGAATCTTTTTCTGTAAGCCTTCACTGCTATCTTTGAAAGCCTGTGAATCCTGCTTAGCAGATTCCAGAGAGAGAATCTTTTTATGTAAGCCTTCACTGCTACCCTTGAAAGCCTGTAAATCCTGGTTAGCAGATTCCAGAGAAAGAATCTTTTTCTGTAGGCCTTCATTGCTATCTTTTAAAGCCTGTAAATCCTGGTTAGCAGATTACAGAAAGAGAATCTTTTTCTTTAAGCCTTCATTGCTATCTTTTAAAGCCTGTATCAGTCCCAATAATGACTCATCTTTGTTCTTATTATTAAACCAGTGTTTGAACACTGTGTGAGTTATTACAATGAATGCCAAAATGGTACAGGCCAGATATGCCTGAGGAAGGTCGTATGTTTCCAGGAAAATGTCATTCATCATACAGGCAAAAAGGTTTTTAAATTCTTATAAGGTAATGTTGTTGGCCATATTACAAGAATTACTCAAAATTTGTTAGTCAATTTTAAGGTGTAAAATTATCAAGTACTTTTACTTGAAATAAGACCCTGCTTTGCCTATCTTACTTTTCCATGGTTTAGGGGGAGTGTAGTAGCACTTTTCAGCCAGCAGGAGGCATTGGTACAGCTCCAAAGCAGGGCCTGCTAGCAACCTTGGCTGGCAGCATCTGAAGGCAGGAGTGAGATGGCGGGGAGCTGGCACTGGGGGGGGGGCGCCTCACTCACGGCAGTTTTTCGCTAGTCTGGGGGCTAAGCTAGGGAACTGAGACTGGACTAGCTGCTCCCTTTTCTCAGGAATGGAATAGTTTAGTCATTCCCTGGTTATATGGAACTTGGTAGGTGGGTTTAGGTACCCGCTAGCTGGGGAGGAGGCTGAGGGTGGGAGCCACCCAGGCCTTTGGAATTTGCTCCACATGAGCATGAATGCCAGATATTGGCGAAATTATTAAGGCCACTCCATGTAGTTAAAAGGGTGGTTTATTTAGTGGTGTAACTTACAAATGAAGGGATAGGTAGGTTGCAGGGTTTGGAAAAGATGTAGCACAGTCCGTCAGTGTTCTCTGGAGAACTCTGCTCGATCGATCGATCTACCTCCAGCGTCCGGGGTCCAGGAACCAAGAGAGAAGGCGCATCAGGATCTCAGGTCTTCAGGGTCCTCTCTTGGCCCCACCTTGTAGGCATGACAGTTATCAAAGCCTCAATGGGGGTTGGAACTTCCAGATCAAGGTTGGAATGGCTACCCACTACAAATGTCAATAGAATAGTCCCTTAATTTTGGCTTTTCTACTGTCCCATATCAGGTGGCTCTTCTGACATGATACAGAGATTTTGGGTTTTATTTTAACAAGCATGCTTGGGTTTAGAAAAGGAGAGAGGCAGCTCCAACTCCAAAACTAGCCTTAATTTTTAATTGAACTGGGACTACAAAAAGATCATTTGTATTATGTGTCTGTAGAGAACAGCAGAAGCAAACATTTGGGAAGAGTTATGAAATTTTATCCTGTTGAAAATGTATTTTATACCAATAGGCCAATTTAATCTTTTTCTTGGGACATTTTCTCTGGATTATTTGTCCTTTTTCTTCAGATATCTCATTTGTCCAGTGGTCTTCAGATTCCTTAGCTGGATGCCTTCATTCTTCTGGAAAGACAAAAACAAAACCCTGCCCCAACCCTCACTTTGGGGGAATTTCCCTTTCAGCAAGTTATGTCTGATCAAATGAAAAGCATTTGTTAACCTTATAAGTTAGTTTAGGTTGAATGGTCACACTGGTTGATGAATTATCACCTCTTCTAAATAAGAGGTCTCTCTTGTTCAAATCTAATCTTTATCAATTTTGAAGGTATCCATAGCTTTCTTCTCCTGTGGAAACAAAAGCAAAACTTCATCCCTAGTGTACTACATATCCTGTTTTCCATTCTGTGGTCAACACATCTCTAAAGTATACAGGCTGATTTAATTCAGTATTTTTTTTCTATTATCCAGTGGCTCTCTGCAGCTGTCATTCCCTTCTCATTAGCATTTGGAAAATTTAAAGTTAATAAAGAATTATACAATCCATCTCTGGGGATCTTTATTATCCCTTCCTGTTTATTAATCATATCTTTTAGAGTTCAATTAGATATTTCTATAACTGTTTGCCCTATAGGATTGTGTGGTATACCTGTAATATGCTTTATGTTGTAATATGCAAAAAACTGTTTCATTTTACTAGAGATATATGCTGGAACATTGTCAGTTTCAATTTGCACAGGTATCCCCTTTATGGCCATAATTTCTAATAAATGTGTGATTACAGAATCAGCCTTTTCAAAACTTAAAGCAGTTGCCATTAAAATCCTGAATATGTATCTATGGTATGGTTTATATACGTTAATTTTCCAAACTCTGCAAAATGAAACATATCCATTTGCCAAATTTCATTTCTTTGAGTATCCTTTGGATTACTTTCTGCAGGTAGTGTTTGGTTATACAAGGAATAATCAGGACATTTCCTTATAATTTTCTTGGCTTGTTGCCAAGTGATGGAAAAAATCTTTTCTCAAACACTTGCCATAGACATGGTGGTTTTTTTTTTTTAAGAACTTCTGAGATTTCTAGCACATTTCCTACCAATAGTTGATCTGGTAGACTTGTTATATATAAGGGATGATTTCTGATTATTTCTTGTAACTAAATAAATAACAAACTCAATTCTGTATCATCTGGAATAAATCCAGCAGTTACAATATATAAAATGGATGCCATCTCAGAGAACCTGCTATAAGACTGCACACAGGGTTTGCAAAAATCCAGTATTTGGCAGAAACTATACTTTTCTATCTGAGGGGTATAGGAAAAAACACATTCATACTCTCATGTTGGCTTCTCTCATTGCTTTGTGTCTCAAGTCTCTTTTTCATATATATATATATCCCAACAAAAACTTCTTCAGGAAATCCCAGAATAACAGAAGGGCCACATTCCAAGTAAGTGAAAGACTATAGAAACCATGATTTATATAAACATTTTGAGCTAACTCCTTGCAATTAGAAGGTAGTTGGTGGGTGCTGAGTCTCCAGGCAAAGAGACTATAAATCCTCTGAGATAAGCCTTATGTCTTTTAGCCCAGCTCAAGTCTGTACTCTCCAAGATACTATGGCATAATAACACCTAAATATTAAAATGTTCTTTTTGTCCTGTGTGTAATTTTTAGTTATCCAAATACACATGCATTCTCATTAGGGATTCAAGTTATTTCCTATAGCCTTGGCTAATCAGAATATATTTTTACAAATTGTGGTCAGGAATGGGTGCATGGACTGAATCATTTGCCAGCTATCAATAATTGGGCTTTTTTTTTTTTGTATGACCTAGCCAGTACGTCCTTGTAAACTAGACTGCTATTTCTGGGAATGTATTATCTAAAAATTCATTAGCAAGGCATCTATTCTTTATTTGGAAATTACTTTGAAGCCTTAAATCAGCTGTCCAAAGCTGGAGAAATACAACTTTTTTCTTATGTCAATTATGTCTCAGGGACTTATAATTTCTTACTTGTATAGTAATTCTTTGTATTCATATTTATTTATCAGAACTCTATAAGATAACATTATAGATACCAAATGGACAATACAGCTTAATGAGGAGACATATTTTTGACAGTCTACAGATTAAATGCCCACAAGATTGAGAGGCAATCATGAGGTTACATGTATACATTACATGAAATTACACATTACAGCACAGGTAGTGGGGAGATTCCCCACCTGTTTTTTGTACATGTGAAATTATAGACAGAAGCAAAGAGTATTCAGTCTGTGGCTGTAGATGTAATGGTCTTATTAAATAAGAAACACAGAACCAAATGAAGAGTAAAAAGCCCAAGAGGTCAAAGCAGTAGCTAAGAGCTGATGCTAAAACCACCTTCTTACCACCCACAGCCACTGCCGTCCTTTCCCAAGAAAAAGAGACCTACTTCCTGTGTGTCTGTCTTTTTATTGCCTTTCTGTTCTGCCTTCTCATTGGTTGTAAACCCAACCACATGACCTCATCACTGCCTGTCTATACAGACCTCCAGGTCTTCTATGGTTGGTATTGAGATTAAAGGTGTGTGTCTCCATGCTGGTGGTGTCCTTGAACACACAGAGATCTGCCAGTCATGTGATTGGGATTAAGGGCATGTGCTACCAATGCCAGACTTCTGCTATGGCTTGCTATTAGCTCTGACCCCCCAGGCAACTTTATTTATTAACATACAAATAAAATCACATTTCAGCACAAATAAAATATCACCATCTCTTGAATGAGAGTCCTTCATCAGAGAATAATTTGTCTGATGGGTTAACACCTGAATGTAAATTGCCATCTGCTGCATTTATGCCATGGTTCATGGCATAAAACAATTCTTCAACCATATTGAGAGTCAGTAACTATATCAAGAGGTTCTGGAAAATATAATAATACCATGAGAATAGCCCTTTCACCTATTAAGAGAGTATCTTGAATGTATATGCTGGGAGAAACCAAAAAGTAAAAGGTTAAATTTATTTTTTATATTTTTCTGCAAAATAAAAAGACTTGATCCATATTTAACTAATGGGTTTTGGCTTTTGTGGTGGTGAATTTGCTCCATTTGTCTAAAGAGTATATCCAGTGCTCTAGTTCTGAGACATTCAATCCAATATCTGTATTTTGTAGTAGGGTTACTTGTGAAAGCTAGATCATGAGGCTAAGACTTCACTTGGATGCTCTCCCACTTGCTAAGAGAAATTACACAGATCAAGTTAAAAGTAGACCACATAACACTGGAAGATGTTCAGGAACCAAATACATTAAGGAGTAAAAGGAGAGTAACATCAGTGTAGAATATTGTTTACATTGTGTGAATATATGTTACTGTTGTGGGTTTAAAAGGAAGCTGAACAACCAATAGCTAGACATGATGAGGATATATGAGAGAACAAGACTAAGGCCAGTGGATCTCTGAGAGTTCAAGGCCAGCCTGGTCTACAAAGTGAGTGCAAGGACAGCCAGGACTGTTATATAGAGAAACTTCTCTGGGAAAAAAAATCCACATCTTTTCTTTTCTTTTTTTTTTCTCTCACCACAGATAGGAAGCTAAACTTTTATGGTGATTTTCTTTTCCTGTGGAGAATACTGTCTTCAACAGGACAGCCTCCTCACAATTCTGCACATGCAAACTGTGTTTAAATTCTGGCCCTCTAGAGAGTAAGAAACACAGTGAACAAACGGGACCTTAAAAAGTATGTCCCATGATTGTTTCAATCTTGGTGAGGTCACCAGCCAAGATGGCTGCCATCCTAGTGAATGCTTCCATCTTGGTGAGGAACTGGCTTTGTTCTGTGTTCTGTGGCAAGACACCAACTCATACACTGCTGTGAAAAGAAGCCAGTGCTTAGGGCATCTTAGACATTATCTAAGGTAGATAGGTAGGTAGATAGATGATAGATAGATAGATAGATACATACATACATACATACATACATATATACTTATATACATAGACACAGATACATAGCTATATGATATTGATATATATATACACACATATATTTAATTATTTTTAATCTATTATGCCTATCAACTCCATGGAATCCAGTGCCTTTGGCCTCCCTACAGAATTAAAAGCAATATAATTACTTGTCCTGGAACTCCTTCTGTAGGCCACTTAGACTTTGAACTCAGAGATCTGCCTGCCTCTGCCTCCAGAGTACTGGAATTAAAAGTATACAAAACACCACCTGATTAATTTTACTTTTCTTTTCTTCTTTGTTTGTTTGTTTGTTTCTTTCTTTCTTTCTTTCTTTAACATTGCTTTCTTTCTTGTTTCTTTCCTTCCTTCTTTCTTCTTCCTTCCTTCCTTCCTTCCTTCCTTCCTTCCTTCCTTCCTTCCTTCCTTTCCTTCTCTCTTTCTTTTGTTTTTCTTTCTGTCTTATGTCTGCCTGCTCCAGAGAATCCAAAGCCTCTGGCCTCCCTACACAATTAAAAATAATTAAAATTAAAATAACTAACCTAGCACTGATGAAGAAAAAAAGGAAAAAGAAACGAATAGAAGCAAAGGGAACCTGGGCTGGGGATGGGATGAAGCTTCAGGTGTTGGGTTGGAAAGCTGAGCTAGTCTAGGTTTCTGATTTCAGCAGTGTATGCAAACACTGGGGCCTACTACAGTACACAGAACGAAGCAAGTGCTAGTGGTAGTTGGGACTTGGGGTAGCTTGAGAAGAAGCCTAGATGCTGATTTTAAGGCGAATCTTTCTTCCTCCCCTTTTCTTTTTTAATAAATAAAAGGGATCTGAATGGCATGGAGCTTCCATTGCCAGACCCACACCCACACAGGGTTTGGATACCACCTGCCCCCACGCCACCCCATGCCTGAAGTATCATACACACATATACAGGTGCCCACTCTCCCACCAGTGCATGCAGGCATGAAAAAAAATCATGCCTGGAGAGATGAGTCAGCCCTTAACAGCACTATCTCTTATATCTGGAATTTCCAGCAGCCACATGGTGGGATCTAGTTCCCTCTTCTGGTGAATGGGTGTATACGCAGATAGAGCATCATCCATAAAATAAGAAACATAAATCTTTTTTTTTTTTTTAAATTGAGGAATCAATCAATCAGAGGTCAGTGATCTGCTATTGCCACATGAAGATGGGTGTTTTCTGCAATTCACCAAGTTCTAAGAGAGTTCAGTGATCATGAAAGACAGACAGGACCCTGAGGGCACATCTAATGAGCAGAGAGCCAGATTCAAGCACAGTTTGCCAGAGTATGCTGCTAAAAAACATGAATATTGAAGGTCGAATAAAGCAATCATTTCTGAAAGAGGAACTGTTGTTACTCCTGTCTGTCTGTCTGTCTGTCTGTCTGTCTGTCTGTCTGTCTGTCTGTCTCTCTCTCTCTCTCTCTCTCTCTCTCTCTCTCTCTCTCTCTCGTGTGTGTGTGTGTGTGTGTGTGTGTGTGTGTGTGTGTGTGTGTGTGTCTGTCTGTATGTATGTATGTATGTATGTCTGGGTACAAGTATATGAGTTCCTAAGTTGACTTCAGTGTTCATGAAAGACAGAGACAGGACATTGAGGGCACATGTAATGAGCAGAGAATCCTATATAACCACATTTTGTAAGAGCCTTTCATTAGCCTCTATGCTCCAGGAAAAATCAAGAATAATTCCAATCCATAGGGGTGGAGCGGGATGATGCCCCTCTTTCTACCTGCTGAGTGCTGAGATTACAGGAATCAGGCAGAATGCCCAGTTTATGTAGTACTGAGAGGATGGAACCAGGGCTTCCTCCTCCCCACATATGTCAGATCCCCAGTACTGCTGCTGTCTTTTATTCTTTGTGTTATTCTAAGTTAATTATATTTGTTTTTTTTTAATTCTACTACTTTCTTTCTTTCCCTTTCTTTCTTTCTTTTTTTCTTTCTTTCTCTCTTTCTCTCTTTCTCCCTTTCTCTCTTTCTTTCTCTATTGTGCCTGCCTACTCCAGGAAATACAATGCCTCTGGCCTCTCTGGGCACCAGTAGGTATGTAGATGAAGCCAAACACATACACAATTAAAAATAATAAAAATTAAAATGATCAGTTAAAGTGACATTAAAAATAGTAAATAAAAGCAAAGGGGCTAGGGATTTTATGAAGCTTCCAGTGCTGTTGGGTCAGGAACTGAGTTGGTCTAGGGTCACCTGAGCACTGGCTTCTAGACTCAGCAGTGCATAAACTGTGGTGTTGTCACAGCACACAGAAGAAAGCCATTTCTGGTGGTTGTTGGGGCATGAAGGTAGGATGAGAAGAAGGCTGGGTACTGATTGCAAGTCTGTCTGTCTTTCTGTCTTTCTTTCTTCTTTTTTAAGGGGTTTTCTGTAGCCTGGCTGTCCTAGAACTCATTCTGTACCCCTGGTGGGCCTCCAACTCTCATCCTCAGCCTCTAGAATGCTGAGAACACAGGTCTGAGTGATCACTGGTGACTAAACTATGGAATCAGTTGGTGCTCTGCCTTAGGGTCTCTGTTACCTTCTATTTTCCTGTTTCTTTTGTTTTATTGTGTGTGTGTGTGTGTGTGTGTGTGTGTGTGTGTGTGTGTGTGTGTGTGTGTTTCTGTGTGTGTATAGGGAAGTGTTGTGTTGGTTTTTTTTTCTTTCCTGTCTGTAAATCCACATTTCTTGCAAGGAGGTGATTGTGCAAGCCTTTAAGCCCAACACTTGGGAGGCAGAGGCAGGTGGATCTCTATGAGTTCAAGGCCAGCCTATTCTATAGGAGGAGTTCCAGTTAGCCAGGCCTGTGTATAGAGAAACCTTCTCTGGGGGAAAATGCACATGTCTTTTCTTTTCTTTTTTCTTTCCTTTCCTTTTCTTTTCTTTTTCTCTCACCCCAGACAGGAAGCTAAAACTTTATGGTGATTTCCTTTTCGTGTAGAGAGTAATGTCTTGATCAGAAGAGCCTCCTCACAATTCTGCACATGCAAATTGTGTTTAAGTTCTGGCCCTCTAGAGAATAAGAAACACAGTGAACAAAAGGGACCTTAAAAAGTATGTCCCATGATTGTTTCAATCTTGGTGAGGTCACCAGCCAAGATGGCTGCCATCCTAGTGAATGCTTCCATCTTGGTGAGGAACTGGCTTTGTTCTGTGTTCTGTGGCAAGATACCAATTCATGTACTGCTGTGAATTGAAGCCAGTGCTTGGGACACCTTAGAATCTAGCTAGCTAGCTAACTAGCTTAATTTAACCATTTATTTATTTATCTATTATGTCTGCCCACTCCAGAGAATTCAGTGCCGTTTGGCCTCCCTACAGAATTAAAAGCAATGTAATTACTTGTCCTGAAACTCCTTCTGTAGGCCAGTTAGACTTTGAACTCAGAGATCTGCCTGCCTCTGCCTCCAGGCTCAACTCCAGTGCTGAGATTAAAGACATGCACCACCAAGCCCAACTTTTTTTTATTTCTTTAACTCTAGGAATGTTACCAGAAATATTCAGGAGACCTAGTTTCAGATATCTATGAGATCCAGACAAGATCAGTCTCAAAAAACTGAAGTAGGTAAATGAATAACTAATAAACAAATAAATGAATAACTAAACAAACAACTGGAAGCCAGTGTCCTAGTGCACTCTTTTAATCTCAGCAGAAACAAGCCTATTTCTGTAGATTGGAAGTCAGCTTCTGCTAGGGGGTGATTTCCAGTACTATAGAGAGAGATCCCAACTCAATTAACTAAATGAATTGATAAATAAACCATAAAAGTAAAATATACAAACAGACAAATCAATAAGTAATATAAACATGAAGATAGGGGCTGGAGAAATGGCTCAAGGGTTAAGAGTACAGGCTGCTCTCCAGAGGACTTGGGTTCAATTCCCAGCACTACATATCAGCTCACACCTCTGTGTAATTCCTCTTTCAGGGGACCTGCCATCTTCAAAAGACCCTAATGCTAACCCTAACCCTCTAAACTGAACCCTAACCCCTCACCCCAAATCCTAACACTAACCCTAACACTGCCTCTTACACTCTTTCTGCCACCTCTTCAACAGGGTTCTCTAAGTCCTGAGGAGAGGGATTTGATTGAGACATCATATTTAGGACTGAGTGTTTGAAAGTCTCACAGTCTCTGAATATTTAATGGCTATGGATCTCTGAATTTTCTCCATCTGCTGCAGGATAAAACTTTTCTGATGATGACAGAGCAAAGCACTGGTCTTGAATATAGAGAATATCATTATGAGTCTTTTCATTGCCATGGGTTTTTGATTTTTGAAGTATAGGCAGAGTTTTCTTGTTCCATGGCTGCTCCCAAATAATTACTCTGAAACTTAATATTAATTGCAAATGCCTTGCCAATAGCTCAGGTTTGTTACTAGCTTACTTTTACATTTAAATTAACTCATATTTCTTATCCACCTTCTGCCACGTGGCTCATGGTTTGTTACCTCATTTTCTACATGTCCTGCTTCCTCTATATATGGCTGGCATCTCTTCTGACCCTGCCCTTCTGCCTCAGAGCATTCTCCTAGTCAGGCTCTCCTGCCTAACCTCATTCTGTTCAACTACTGGCCAGTAAGCTTCTTTATTAAACCAATCACAGCAACATATATTCACACAGTGTAAAGAAATATTTCACAGCATTTCCCCCTTTTTGTCTAATGAAAAAGGAAAGTTTTTTCCCTTTTATTTTATTTTACAATATCATTCAGTTCTACATATCAGCCACGGATTCCCTTGTTCTCCCCCCTCCTGCCCCCCTCCCCTTCCCCCCAGCAAACCCTGCATTCCCACCTCCTCCAGGGCAAAGCCTTCCCCAGGAACTGAGATCAACCTAGAAGACTCAGCCCAGGCAGGTCCAGTCCCCCTCCTCCCTGATTGAGCCAAGCATCCCTGTATAAGCCCCAGGTTTCAAACAGCCAACTCATGCAATGAGCACAGGACCCGATACCACTGCCTAGATGCCTCGAAAACAGATCAAGCCAATCAACTGTCTAACCTGTTCAGAGGGCCTTATCTAGTTGGGGGCCCCTCAGCCTTTGGTTCATAGTTCATGTGTTTCCATTTGTTTGGCTATTTGTCCCTGTGCTTTATCCAACCTTGGTTTCAACAATTCTCGCTCATACAAACCCTCCTCTTTCTCGCTAATTAGACTCCAGGAGCTCCGCCCAGGGCCTAGCCGTGGATCTCTGCATCCAGATCCCTCAGTTGTTGGATGGGGTTTCTAGCATGACTATTAGGGTGTTTGACCATCCCATCACCAGAGTAGTTCAGTTCTGGCTATCTCTCCACCATTGCCAGCAGTCTATTGTAGAGGTATCTTTGTGGATTTCTGTGGGCCTCTCTAGCACTTTGTTTCTTCCTTTTCTCATGTGGTCTTCATTTACCATTGTCTCCTATTCCTTGTTCTTCCTCTCTGTTCTTGATCCAGCTGGGATCTCACGCTCCCACAGGCTCTCTTTCCCTCGACCCTTGCCCTTCATTACTCATGTCCAGGTTGTTCATGTAGATGTCAGCCATTTCTCCATCATTGGGCGATCCCTGTGTCTTTCTTGGGGTCCTGTTTTCCAGGTAGTCTCACTGGTGATGTGAGTAGCAGTCCAGTCATCCTTGTTCCACATCTAGTATCCTCCTATGAGTGAGTACATACCATATTTGTCTTTCTGAGTCTGGGTTACCTCACTCAGGATCATTTTTTTCTAGATCCATCCATTTGCCTGCAAACCTCATGATGTCGTTGTTTCTCTGCTGAGTAGTATTCCATTGTGTATATGTGCCACAATTTATCCATTCTTCAGTTGAAGGGCATCTAGGTTGTTTCCAGGTTTTGGCTATTACAAACAATGCTGATATGAACATAGCTGTGCAAGTGCTCTTGTGGTATGATTGAGCATTTCTTGGATATATGCCCAAGAGTGGTATAGCTGGATTTTGGGGGAGATTGATTCCCAATTTTCTAAGAAAGTGCCATATTGATTTCCAAAGTGGTTGTACAAGCTTGCATTCCCACCAGCAGTGGAGGAGAGTTCCCCTTGTTCCACATCCTCTCCAGCATAAGGTGTCTTCAGTGTTTTTGATCTTAGCCATTCTGACAGGCATAAGGTGGTATTTCAGAGTTGTTTTGATTTGCATTTCCCTGATGATAAGGGATGTTGAGCAATACCTTAAATGTCTTTCAGCCATTTGAGTTTCCTCTGTTGAGAATTCTCTGTTTAGTTCTATAGCCCATTTCTTAATTGGACTGTTGGTCGTTTTGATGTCTAATTTCTTGAGTTCCTTATATATTCTGGATATCAGTCCTCTGTCAGATGTGGGGTTGGTGAAGACCTTTTCCCATTCTGTAGGCTGTCACTTTGCCATGTTGACCATATCCTTTGCTCTACAAAAGCTCCTCAGTTTCAAGAGGTTCCATTGATTGATTGTTTCTCTCAGTGTCTGTGCTACTGGTGTTATATTTAGGAAGTGATCTCCTATGCCAATGCATTCAAGACTACTTCCTACTTTCTCTTCTAGCAGGTTCAGAGTAGCTGGATTTATGTTGAGGTCCTTGATCCACTTGGACTTAACTTTTGTGCACAGTGACAGATATGGATCTATTTGCAGCCTTCTACACGTTGATATCCAGTTATGCCAGCACCATTTGTTGAAGATGCTTTCTTTTTTCCATTGTACACTTTTGGCTTCTTTGTCAAAAATTGTATGTTCATAGGTCTGCGGATTAATGTCAGGGTATTCAATTCAATTCCTTTGGTCCACATGTCAGTTTTTATGCCAATACCAAGCTGTTCTTATTACTGTAGCTCTATAGTAGAGCTTGAAATCAGGGATTGTGATGCCTCCAGAGGTTGTCTTATTGGACAGGATTCTTTTGGCTATCCTGGGTTTTTTGTTTTTCCATATGAAGTTGAGTATTATTCTTTCCAGGTCTGTGAAGAATTGTGTTGGTATTTTGATGGGGATTGCATTGAATCTGTAGGTTGCTTTTGGTAAAATTGCCATTTTTACTATGTTGGTCCTGCCTATCCATGAACATGGGAGAGCTTTCCATTTTCTGACATCTTCTTTAATTTATTTTTTCCTGGGATTTAAAGTTCTTGTCATATAGGTCCTTCACTTGCTTGGTTAGTGTTACCCCAAGGTATTTTATGTCATTTGTGGCTTTGTAAAGGGTAATGTATCTCTGATTTCCTTCTCAGCTTCTTTGTCCATTGTATATAGGAGGGCTACTGATTTTTTTTAGTTGATCTTGTATCCTGCTATGTTGCTGAAGGTGTTTATAAACTGTATCAGTTCCTTGGTGGAATCTTTGGGGTCAAGTGATACTATCATGTCATCTGCAAATAGGGAAAGCTTGACTTCTTCCTTTCCAATTTGTATACCCTTAATCTCCTTATGTTGTCTTATTGTTCTGGCTAGAACTTCAAGTACTATATTGAATAAGTATGGGGAGAGCAGACAGCCTTGCCTCATTCCTGATTTTAGTGAATTGCTTTGAGTTTCTCTCCATTTAATTTGATGTTGGCTGTTGGCTTGCTGTAAATTGCCTTTATTATGTTTAGGTATGTTCCCTGTATTCCTGATCGCTCCAAGACTTTTATCATGAAGGGGTGTTTGTTGGATTTTGTCAAATGCCTTTTCTGCATCTAGTGAGATGATCATGTGGTTTTTTTTCTTTGAGTTTGTTTATATGGTGTATTACATTGATGGACTTTCATATGTTGAACCACCCTTGCATCCCTGGGATAAAGCCTACTTGATCATGGTGGATAATTGTTTTGATGTGTTCTTGGAGTTTGTTTGCCAGTATTTTATTGAGTATTTTTGCATCAATGTTCATGAGGGAGATCGGTCTGTAGTTCTCTTTCTTTGTTGTATCTTTGTTTGGTTTAGGAATCAGGGTAATTGTAGCCTCAGAGAAGGAGTTTGGTAATGTTCCTTCTGTTTCTATTGTGTGGAACAATTGAGAGAGTATTGGTATTAACTCTTCTTTGAAGATCTGGTAGAATTCTGCACTGAAACCATCTGGTCCTAGGCTTTTTTTGGTTGGGAGACTTTTAATGACTGTTTCTATTTCCTTAGGGGTTATTGGACTATTTAAATAGTTTATCTGGTCTTGATTTAACTTAGGTATGTGTCACCTATCCAGAAAATTATCCATTTCTTTTAGGTTTTCCAGTTTTGTGGAGTAGAGGTTGTTGAAATATGACCTGATGATTCTCTGGATTTCCTCAATGTCTGTTATTATGTCCCCCTTTTAATTTCTGATTTTGTTGATTTGGATTCTCTCTGTGTGTCTTTTGGTTAGTTTGTATAAGGGCTTGTCTATCTTGTTGATTTTCTCAAAGAACCAACTCTTTGTTTCATTAATTTTTTGTATTGTTCTCTTTGTTTCTATTTTATTGATTTCACCTCTCACTTTGATAATTTCCTGGTGTCTATTCTTCCTGGGAGACTTTGATTCTTCTTGTTCTAGAGCTTTCAGGTGTGCTGTTAAGTCACTAGTGTGAGATTTCTCCAACTTCTTTATGTGGGCATTTAGTGCTATGAATTTCCCTCTTAGCGCTGCTTTTATAGTGTCCCATAAGTTTGGGCATGTGGTATATTCATTTTTGTTGATCTCTAGGAAGTATTTAATTTCTTTCTTTATTTCCTCCTTAACCCATTGGTGATTCAGTTGAGCATTATTCAGTTTCCATGAGATTGTAGGTTTTCTGTAGTTTTTGCTATTGTTGAAATCTAACTTTAAACCATGGTGGTCTGATTGAACACAGGAGGTTATTCCAATTATTTTGTATCTGTTGAGATTTGCTTTGTGGCCAAGTATGTGGTCGATTTTAGAGAAAGTTCCATGGGGTGCTGAGAAGAAGGTATATTCTTTTTTGTTAGGATGGAATGTTCTGTAGATATCTATTAGGTCCATTTGGGTTATGACATCAGTTAAGTCCTTTATTTCTCTGTTAAGTTTCGATTTGGGAGATGTGTACAGTGGTGAAAGTGGGGTGTTGAGATCTCCCACTATTAATGTGTGGGATTTTATATGTGGTTTAAGCTTTAGTAATGTTTCTTTTACACATGTGGGTGCCCTTGTGTTTGGGGCATAAATGTTCAGAATTGAAACTTCATCTTGGAGGATCTTTCCTGTGATGAGTATGTAATGCCCTTCTTGATCTCTTTTGATTGATTTTAGTTTGAATTTTTTTCTATTTTGCTGAGTATCAGGATGGCTACACCCACTTGTTTCTTAAGACCTTTTGATTGGAAAGTCTTTTCCCAGCCTTTTATTCTTAGGTAGTGTCTGTCTTTGAATTTGAGATGTGTTTCTTGTATGCAGCAGAAAGATGGGTCCTGCTTTCGTATCCATTCTGTAAGCCTAGGTCTTTTTATAGGTGAATTAATTTCATTGATATTAAGGGATATTAATGACCAGTGATTGTTCATCCCTGTTATTTTTTGGTGGTAGTGTGTGTATACTTCTCTTCTTTGGGATTCACTGCTGTGGCTTTATCTATTGCCTGTGTTTTCAAGGGTGTATCTGACTTCCTTAGGTTGGAATTTTCCTTCTAGTGCTTTCTGTAGGGCTGGGTTTATGGATAAGTATTGTTTAAATCTGGCTTTGTCTTGGAATGTCTTGTTCATTCCGTCTATGATGACTGAAAGTTTTTCTGGGTATATTAGTCTGGGCTGGCATCCATGGTCTCTTAGTGTCTTGTGGTGGTATTCTAATTGTACTGAAATGTGATTTTGATTATATGTTAATAAATAAAGTTGCCCGGGGGTCAGAGCTATTAGAGCCATAGACAGAGTGTTTCGGTGGTGGCACACGCCTTTAATCCCATAGATCTCTGTGTGTTCAGGGATACAGCCAGCATTGGAGACATATGCCTTTAAGACCTAGGGGGCTGTACATTCAGACAGTGACGAGGCATTCATGTGTTTGGGTTTACAACCAATGAGAAGGCAGAACAAAATACTATAAATAGATGAACAGACAGGAAATAGGTCTCTTTCGGGAAGCTGGGACACCGCAGGCGGAAGGGTGAGATTTTAGCTCTGAGCTCTGACCTCTCGGCTTTCTCTTTTACATTGTTTCTGTGTTTCTTATTTAATAAGACCATTGGTTATATCAATAGTGTCTGCATTACATCTGTTCAGGTCCTTCTGGCTTTCAAAGTCTCCATTGAGAAATCGCATGTTATTCTGATGGGTTTGCCTTTATAAGTCACTTGGCCTTTTTCCTTTGCTGCTCTTAATATTCTTTCTTTATTCTGTACATTTAGTTGTTTAATTATTATGTGGCGAGGGGACTTTGGGGGGGGGTCTAGTCTGTTTGGTGTTCTATAGGCTTCTTGTATCTTCATAGGCATTTCCTTCTTTAAGTTGGGAAAGTTTTCTTCTATGATCTTGTTGAATATATTTTCTGTGCCTTTGAGTGGTATTCTTCTCCTTCTATCTCTATTATTCATAGGTTTGGTCTTTTCATGGTGTCCCAAATTTCTTGGACATTTTGGTTCATGACTTTGTTGGCTTTAGTGTTTTCTTTGACTGATGAATCTATTTCTTCTACTATATCGTCAACACCAGAGATCCTCTCTTCCATCTCTTGCATTCTGTTGGTTATACTTGCATCTGAAGTTCCTGATCATTTACTCAGATTTTCTATTTCCAGCATTCCATCTGTTTGTGTCTTCTTCATTTTTTCTATTTCCTTTTTCAGGTCTTGGATTGTTTCCTTCATTTGTTTCATTGCTTTTTCATGATTTTCTCTCAGTACTTTATTGTTTTCTTCCATGACTTTATTGTTTTCTTCTAATTTGTTTGCCCTTTCCTCTAGTTGTTTATAGTGTTCTTCCCATTTTTTTGTCTTTTCCTCTACACAAGCCTCTACCTTCTTCATGATATTATTCATAAGGCTATTTTCTTCTGCTTCTTCCAATTTTTGATGTTCAGGTCTAGATGTTGGAGGCAGGCTAGGTTCTGGTGATGCTGTATTGCTCTTCATTTTGTTGTATGTACTTCTGCCTTGATGTCTGCCCATCTCCTTATGGTTCGTTCTTGGTCTTATCAGAGCACTTGGTTCAGACAGAGCTGACAGATTCAGGAAGTCTCTCTCACTTGTCCAGATGGGAGCTCTCTTGTCCAAATGAGAACCCCGGGGCAGGATGGAAGCTCTTGTCCAGACAGGAAGTCCGGGGCAGGATGGGTGCTCTTGTCCAGACAGGAAGTCCGGGGCAGGATGGGCACTCCTGTCCAGAAGGGAAGTCTGGGGCAGGATGGGAGCTCTCTCTGGTCCAGAAGGGAAGTCCAGGGCAGGATGGGAGCTAGGGGCCAGTCTCTAAGTCTCAGGAAGTGGCTGGGGTCTTGGGCAGATGGGCGTGGGGGCAGGGCATTGAGATTGCAGGGTCTGCCAGGAGTCTTGGACAAGGGGATCCTTCCTGGTGGGGCTAGAAGGGAACCTGCCTGGTGGCCAGAACCTGGGGGCAAGTTGGGCAGGTCTTCCCCACAGTGGCTGGTGCCCAGGGATGGGGTCTGGGCTGGGCCAGGACACTTACCTCTGGTCCAGTAGGGAAGTCGAAAAAGGAAAGTTTTAACCTTAACATAGTAAAACTATATATAACAAAACAGTTAAGAATTACAATTACAATATCCAGTCCATTTGTGTTTGGCAAAATTAGAGAAAATACTCTATTATCTATCTTAGCTTGATGAATCTAAAGTTTTACATCTAATTTACCTTTTTATCATAACTAAGGAAAACTATAACTATCTAGTCATCAACTTCATCAAAGATCCCAGAAGGGTGAAATGTTATCTAATGACTGGGACATCAGGCTGCCTGGACAGTCACCCTAAGTTCTTTTGTTATAGTAGAGCACCCATCTTTGGCCTATAGAACTAAAATATCTGACAGACATTTCTGAGAAGCAGGGAATTTTGAAAGACTGTCCTACCTTGTTTTGGCAAAGTTTGGCAGTAGCTTTCTTTTATGTCCTGCTGGTCCCATTTGGACAGTATCTGGGGCAAGGGCATTTCTTTCCCCACATGGCTAGGTTTTGCCATAAAGAAAACAAACTCCATATGGAGTTTTTTTGATGCCTATCATCTTTGTTGAAGTAGATCAGTGCTGTCACGAGCATACATGTCTCATTGTCATGAAAAGCCTTAGGTTATTAAACATATTAAATGCCATATTCTGTAGGTCTTTTAAGTGTTTGGAGACCATCTATCTATCTAAATATATCTGTGTATGACCTTGAAAACATACCTAGCATGACTATAAGTTTGACTGTTATGGAGAACTGTAGATGAATTTCTAAACAGACTTATTAAATAAGAAACACAGAGCCAAATACAGGGGTACAAGCTGTAGAGATCAGAATAATAGCCGCCAACTAAACTTAGCTTACCATGTTGCTGTAGCTTCCCAAGAGAGCCTCTTCCTGTCTAACCTGCACCTTTATTGCCTTCCTGTTCTGCCTTCTCATTGGCTCTAAGCCCAGCCACCTTACTTCCTCATCACTGCCTGTCTATACAGACCTCCAGGTCTCTGTGGTTGGTACTGAAATTAAAAGCATGTGTCATCACACTTGGCTGTGTCCTTAAACACACGGAGACTCTGCCTTCCATGTGATCAGATTAAGGGCATGTGCTATCACTGCCTGACTTCTGTTTATGGCTGTCTATGACCTCTGATCTCCAGGAAAACTTTATTTATTAACATACAAATAAAATATCACATTTCAGCACAAATAAAATATCACCACAGAGAACTATTAACCTGTAATTATTAATTACACATTACATTTTAAATGAGTTGCATAAACACAATACTCTAAAAAAAGAGTAGAAACATACATTAAAGGATAACAAAATTAACCTTAAATTTGTATCAATAAAACAAAATCTGTACCAATGTAAAGCATTTAAGACTAGTAGCTGGGTTTTTTTGTTTGTTTGTTTTGTTTAAAAGTAGATTCAATAATCTACCCTTTTATTCTATCATTTCTATATCCTCCCTTTTTCTTTTCAGAACAAGATCATTGAATCAAATTTCCTTTGTTTAGTATTTTTCCTGATCATTACCCATAACAACTTGTAACTAACCCCCTTAATTGACAAATAAACATTCATAACCATTTTTGGGGAATGTAGCTAGAGTTTTCCTGCCTTGCCCACAGTCAGGACAAATCTTTGTCACCCACCAGTCCCACAGCCGCTCAGACCCAACCAAGTAAACACAGAGACTTATATTGCATACAAAATGTATGGCCGTGGCAGGCTTCTTGCTAACTGTTCTTATAGCTTAAATTAATCCATTTCCATAAATCTATACCTTGCCATGTGGCTGGTGGCTTACCGGCGTCTTCACATTCTGCTGGTCATGGTGGTGGCTGGCAGTGTCTCTTTGCCTCCACCTTCTGTTTCCCAGAATTCTCCTCTCTCCTTGTCCCACCTACTTCTTGCATGGCCACTGGCCAATCAGTGTTTTATTTATTTACCAATCAGAGAAATTTGACATACAGACCATCCCACAGCACTTCCCCTTTTCTTTTTTTAAAAAGGAAGGTTTTAACTTTTATACATCTCTAAAGCCAGCTTGGTATATTTGGGAATTTGGGCGTAGCTTCTCTTACTACTTCCTGCTGGAGGGGGCACTGTATCTTATGGGGACACAAAGAAAATTTTAGGATCATGGAGTAATCCGTGAGACTGTATCATCTGAGCCAGTTGCCTTGAAATGATTCTGGATGTTGGATCATCTGGGCCATGGTGTCAACGGCGACCTTCCAGGTGGTCTTGGCTGGTCAAACCTGATGTATCTTAATCTGGAACAAATCCATAGCCTCTGGCTTTCTGTAGAAACAAAAGCAGAGCCTCTTTTCCAAAGCAACATATCCTTATAGACAAATTTTGAAGTCAAGGTACCTTTAAAATATACATTTTGGCATAACTCAACAGCTTTTGCAATCAAATGTTTTTCTTCAGTTACGAATATCAAAGAGAACATAATCCAGATTCTCTGTGTGGTAGCCATCTTTATGTGGCTTATGTTTTATATTACCTTGAGCCTATTGCTTTAAACTTCAGCCTTCTAAGACTGAAAAGGTGCTGTGGCTGCTGGCTCCACCCACTTCAGCTTCCCAACATGGCGGTGGTACGTTTTTCACCAGCTCTGGGAGCCATCAACTCAGAAATATTGGGTCTATGCTTCTATCAAAGCAGCTTGTAGCCCAGAAACCTCTTTCTGTTTTGTACTAGCAAAGGCTAAGTCCACCATGCAGCTTAATGTGCCACTTGCAGAGGCCTCATTCCCGCCATACTGCAGGTCAAGCACACACGACAGGAACCCGCCAGTAACTCAAACCGGCATCTGTTGCTCATTTGAGAGAGACAATTAGGAAGCTGTTTTTAGTTCCGTTTTAGAATCTTTTCTCAGGTTTTAGGTGGAAACTGTTGCCCGATGTTGGGCACCATTTGTAGCTAGAGTTTTCCTGCCTTGCCCACAGTCAGGACAAATCTTTGTCACCCACCAGTCCCACAGCCGCTCAGACCCAACTAAGTAAACACTGAGACTTATATTGCATACAAAATGTATGGCCATGGCAGACTTCTTGCTAACTGTTCTTATAGCTTAAATTAATCCATTTCCATAAATCTATACCTTGCCACGTGGCTGGTGGCTTACTGGCGTCTTCACATGCTGCTTATGGTGGTGGCTGGCAGTGTCTTTTTGCCTCTGCCTTCTGTTTCCCAGAATTCTCCTCTCTCCTTGTCCCACCTACTTCCTGCATGGCCACTGGCCAATCAGTGTTTTATTTATTTACCAATCAGAGCAATTTGACATACAGACCATCCCACAGCAGGGCAATGTGGGTGTAGTTCTCTGAACTACTTCCTATTGTTTGTGGGTGCTGTTATCTTTGGGGGAACCTT
Organism: Peromyscus maniculatus bairdii; assembly: GCF_049852395.1. Lineage (NCBI taxonomy): Eukaryota > Metazoa > Chordata > Mammalia > Rodentia > Cricetidae > Peromyscus > Peromyscus maniculatus. The sequence goes on along the minus strand of NC_134862.1, from coordinate 104,354,738 downwards.
GATAAAATCAGTATAATTGTTAGATTTTGGCTGGAATAGTTTGTGAAGCTCGACCATTTCAGCCAGCAGCCTTGAAGCTGTTTTGGATTTAGAATTCAGAGGTAACTGTAACAGAGGCATTTTGAGATGCTGGATCACCTGGGCCATCCATTTTCATTGATATCTGGTCTTTTTGTTCTGAAAACATATAAACTTTTAAAGGTAATGTACTTTACAAATATGAAATAGGTACTGTGTACAAGCCAGTTAAAAATGATTTTTTTTTTTGTTTTATGTTTGAATAGATAAAATACATGTCTTGTAGGGGTTTTTTTAGTTTTTTTTTAATGTCTGTCTGTAGCCAGGATTTCAGGGGGTCTTCCCTGATCAGACCTGATTTCTTTAACTTGGAATGAGTCCACAGCTTCTCATTTCCTGTGGAAAAAAAGCATAACCTCTCTCCCTAAGCAACATATTTTGACTTATATTTTAAAATCAATATATATATATATAAAATGTTGGTTGAATCTAGCAGCTTTTATAATGCAGTATTTCTTAGCAGCCAAGAAATTCAAAGACAACATAATAACATACATAATGGGATTATATATTGCTAGCAACCCATAGAGTCTGCTTAATGATCAAAGGAATTTATTTGGGAGTTAACTCACAAGACAGAATAAAGGAATTTGTTGCAGGATCCTGGAAGGGTGAGGCACAGTCCAACACAGTTCTCTGGTGAGCTCTGCCCTGGTCTGTACCAGCATCCCAAACCATGAGGTAGCAAAGAGAGAGCATAGTGCATCCAGGTCTTAAGGGTCCCCCAGTGCCCATGCTCTAGGGCCATGTACCTCAAGGCCATAAGCAGGTGTAACAGTTACCTGCTATCTCACTAGGGGCCATGCTTCAGGGCATGGCTCAAACAGCCACCCACTGCATATACAGGATCTAGATTCTGTGTATTTCCCACCTTTACATGATTTATTTCTTTTATTTTACTCCCTTTTTAAGGAATTAACTTTATTATTTTAAAATTATCTATATATGTATATCTATATCTATATGTCGATATATAGCTATCTATTCTCTTTTTCTTTTCTCTCCCAAGCCTTTGTACATTTTTTTAACATGCTGTAAGCAGTTTAAATGGTTTTTTCCATCTGAATTGGTCTTTACTGTGTATCTGTAATTCTTTTCTGTCTGCATGAGCAAAATTCCAAACCTGCCATGAAGTGTGCTGGTGGAGCTTGTGCTGGCAGCTTAAGCCTACAGGCAGTGGCTGAGAGATTCCTCTCTGTACTTCTGTCCATGTGAGAGACTGTGGGAACTCACCAAGCATCTTAGCACAGCATATTTGCAGCTGCCAGGAGATGCATCTCAATTCTGTGAGAGACATAAGACTAAGAAGCTGAGTTTGGCTCCATTTTTGTGTGTTTAGAACCTTTTATAAGCTTTTTTGGGTCTTATGTGGATCTACACCAGATGTTGGGGGCCATTTGTAGGTGGAGTTTTCCTGTTCTGCAGCCACTCTCAAATAATCATTCAGAGGCTTAATATTAATTACAAATGCCAATAGCTCAGGCTTATTACTAACTAGCCCTTACAACTTAAATTAATCCATTTATATTAATCTACATTCTACATTCTACCATGTGGCTTTTACCTCTATCCCATTTTGTGTGTCCAACTCGTTCTGCATCTGGCTGGCAATTCCTCTGACTCTACCCTTCTTCATCCCAGCATCTTTAGTTTGGTTGCCCCACCTTGCTTGCCCCTCCTGCCTGGCTACAGCCAGTCAGCTTTTTATTAAGCCAATTTAAGTGACATAGAATGGTAGTGTTTTGTTTTTTTTTACCCTAAGTCCTTGAGCTGTCTAGTCTCAGGTTCTTGGCCATCCAAGTAGTATTAAGTATGGGTTCCATCTTGTGGAATGGGACTTAAGTCAAATCAGATTTTGGTTGGTTACTCCTACATGCTTTATGCCACCATTGCCCTAGCATATCTTGCAGGCAGGACAACATTATTAATCCAAGGGTTTGTGGCTGGGCTGATGTTCATATTTTTCTTTTGGTACTGTGCGGAATAACTTCCTGTAACAAAAACTCTAGAATGTAGGGGTGAAAGCTTTATGTAGGCACCAGATGAACTTCTCCATGTTTAATGAATTCTGTAGGTGTTGGAAATTGGGCCTTCCATCAGTTTGTGAAGAACAACTTACAGTCTCAGAAACATCCATGGGACCCCTTTGACCAACAACTCAAATCAGATGTAGCCCAATCCTGATATTGGAAGCTTCATTTGGTGGAAAGAGATAGCTAATTAGAGCTCTGTCTTTACCCATTATTTTGGGATTACATTTAGATCTCCCTCATATACATATATATTTTAGGAAATTTCTACTGTATTAGGTTTCTATGCTACCCTTCAAATGCCGCTTAATTTTTAGCTCTCTTTCCACATTCCCTCCCTCAATCCATTCTCCCCTCCTCTCCCCACTTGATCCTCCTTTTACAGTATTTTTCCATCCATAACTGTTTATTCTATTTCACTTTCCTAACAAGATCTATCTGTCCCCCATAGTTCCTTATTCTATAACTAACCTCCAAGGTTCTATGAATTGTAGCTTCATTATCATTGACTAAACTGATAATATCCAGATATAAGTGAATACATACTATATTTGTCTTTCTTGATCTGGAATACCTCATTCAGGATAATTTTTTTTCTAGTTCCAACTATTCACCTCCAAATTTCATTATTTCATTTTTTAACCAGCTGAATGATACTCCATTATGTAAATGTACTACATTTTTCTTATCCATTTTTCTGGTGAGGGACATCTAGGTTGTTTCCAGTTTCTGGCTATTTTAAATAGAGCAGCAATGAATATGATTGAGCAAGTGTCTCTGTAGTCAGATAAAGCATACTTTAGATATATATACAAGAGTGATATCACTGGATCTTGAGGTAGATCAATTCCCATCATCATAAGGAACTACCACACCAATTTTCATAGAATTTATTTCAGTCCACAGCTCAAGATTACAGTTCATCACTGCATGGAAGTCACTGAAACAATAGGTTAAAACAGCTGGTCACATTGCATTCATAGTAATGATGCATAGAATAAGGAATTTCTAAACTGGGGTTGCCAGTTCTCAGGTTGGATTCAACCCAGGACCCTCTGGCCAGAGAATGGTCACACCCTCATTTAATATATTTTTTCATACATCCATTCATGAAATCAAGATAATCCCTGACAGATATGCCCAGAGTTCCATCTTTGGTATATCATTTGCCTGCTATTCAACAGATTCTCTTTTGTAAGTACATATTCCTTATTGTTCAATATATTATGGGCAAAATGTTTGTTAGAACTTTTATGAACTGTAGAGATGGGCAAAAATGTGGCATATTCTTTAATATTCTTCTGTCCTATTAGAGAAGTTTGTGCATTATGTATCTTTTATGGTGAACAGATTCTGTTTTATAAGCATATATTCACCATGGCTCAGGGTAGGCCTGTATGCACTTGTCAAGACTGCTCTGAGCAGGTTAAAGATAAATGATCTTAGCAATCTTCCCTCTAAGTCACAGGAGTTGAACTGTCCTGTGATTGTTGGTTTGCACTAGACTTTGGTTCATCATACTTTCTCCAAGCAGTTGCTACTTTAAGAAAAACAAAAGCTTCTTTCTGCTGGAATAAGACAATCAAATAAAGGATAACTATGCTGTAATCCACAGACCTGGAGAGAGAAGGGAGGTTCATGGGGGGATGCCTGGATGTCCCTGGGAAGAGGAAATAGAAAAGAGTTCATGTGTGGACTCACGGAAGGTGGAGATAGGAACACAATCAGGTTGGGGGGATAGAGAGAGGGGAAGAGTACTGAGAGAGACTACTGGAAGGGGGCATTTCTGGGTCAGGTAAAAACCTGGCACAAGAGAATCTCCCAGGAGTCTACAAGGATGGCCCCTGCTAAGACTCATAGCAATAGCAGAGACATAGCCTGAACTGGCCATCTCCTGTGACCAGATTGGTGCCTAGCTCAATAGTCATCAGAGAGGCTTCATCTAGCAACTGATTTAAACAGATGCAGACCTACTGCCACACATTAGATGGAGTTAGGGGAATTCTGCAGAAGAGGGGGAGAAAGGATAGTAGGACCCAGAGGGGTCAAGGACACCATGGAAAGGCTCATACAATCAACTAACCTGGGCTCATAGAGACTGAACTGACAACCAGGGAGCCTGCATGGGACTGACCTAGGCACTCTGCATATATGTTACAGTTGTGTAGCTTGGTCCTCTTATGGGACTCCTAACAGCAGGAACAGGGGCTGCTTCCAATTCTTTTACTTGCTTTTGAGACCCTACTCCCCATTCTGGATCACCTTGCCCATCTTTAACACATGGGGAGGTACTTAGTCTTACTGCAACTTGATATACCATGTTTTGTTGATACTCATCGGAAACCTGCTCTTTCCTAAACAGAAACAGAGGAGGAATGGATTGGAGGGGTGGGAACAGAGGGGGTTGGGGGTAGGGACAGGGAAGAGAGGATGGAGGGGAAGCTGTGGATGGGATGTAAATGAAATAGATAAAATAAATTTATAAAACAAGAAAATCAATAAAAAATGTGGCTCTGTTACATATATTGAAAAATGGGAAAGAAGTAACACTTTTCCAACTCTTCCTGTAAACAAGACTCACATGGGGGGGGGAGACTCACATATTTATGTATTTTATAAAATAGATACATAAAGTTAAATATATCCTGGAATTAACTTCTTAAAAGAGCTAATCAAAAACTGACATTTCCAAATTTATTGTGAAATTGTATAATTTACATGTAACAGTGGCTCTAGGGAGCTTATCAATTTGACCAGACTATCATATAATTAAATAGTCAATGGGACTTTCACTAACTGAAAGTCCCACTTGGGGAGGGGTGGGGGAGTCTTCCAGCTAAGCCTAGGTTCTTTGTAATGAGACAATATGCCACACTGCTACCAAGAAAACAAAATTATTTGACACAAAAAACCCTTCAAATTCAGACAATGGAGCTATTAATTGCAAAAAAAAAAAAAATGAGGCAAAGGCACTGTGGTGTTTAGGTATTGAAAAAATGAGAGTCATAGTTTCTGACTTCTGATCACTCAGAAAGAAGAGCAAGTAGAAATGTTCTTTAGAAGGGAACATTTACATTGCATTTAAATTTTTTTAATGTTTTCACTAGTCATTGTTTATATATCTTTAATTTAAAAAAGACTTGTCAAACCACAAATTTTATCATAAGGAATACTAATATGCATTGTGTAATATATAAACCAAAAGAGTGAAATATTGTAAAAATAAACTATATGTAACCTAAGATTCTAAAACTTAAACACACACATATTTTCTTCTCTATATATTCATATAGGTATTATATAATATCTATACTAAGATAATTAAAAAACAATTGAATAAACTTCAACACAAAAAATGAGAAAAATCTTTTAATAAACTTGAACAAAGACAAAAACTATAAAGGAAGAGAAATGGCTACATTAAAAATTTATGTGATAAGGCTGGCATGATCATATATACTTGTAATTCTAGCTCTTAGGAGACATCGGCAAAAGCACTGTTGTAAGTTCAAAGCAAACCTAGCCAACATACTTAGTTCCAAGCCAACAAGGGCTATATAGAAATACACTGTAAAAAACAGTGACTAACAAAAAAACTAGCCTAAAAAATATTATGTGATAAAGTCACTCTAATTTTAAATTAGAAGGAAAATAACAGCAACTAGTGTAATAAAAAACAGGTAAATGATGTGCAATGAATTCTACAAACTGAAAAATAAAAAGAAGTTGAATTAATAATTGTGAACCATAAAATAAGCTATTACTAAAGAGTGAAATTGCATATAATTAATAAACATATGGTAAGAATTTCAACCTTGAAAGTATTCAGAGATATATAAGTAAAGTTAAAAGTATAAATATAAAAGTAAAGTTATATTGTCAATTTCCATGATGCCAAAATTTTTGTCATTCAATGTTAAGAAAATTCTGGTGAAACATTTGTTTGATATACATAAGTGACAAAGCCATAAATTTTAACTATAGGAAAATAATTAGAAAATAATTTGAAATGTTTGATAACATTCAAATGTACATAATGCTTTGCATAAAAATCTGACTTAGAGATGTCTCTCCAGCACAATAATATAGAAATATGACATATAAATGCACATATAACCATAATACATCTTAATAGATATGAAGCATTTCCACTATAGACATAAAAGTAGAAATAATAAAAGAATTTGCCATGTTTTAAATGTAGACTTTAATCTACAGTGAACAGAAGAATAGCATTTCAAGCAGAATTGATGAAATAAATACACAATACCCAGACTTATTCTGAAAAAAATTAATCCATGGGTTCTGAGATGAAGAATAATGCTATTTAAAAGCATTATTTCTATTGTTTTCTATTGTGTATATTTGTTCTTTACTATTTCTTAATAAAAAGAAAACAAAAATTTTGAACATTTTTAAAATGTCTACATATGCTGCTAGGCTGCCTTAGACATGTAATCTTAGTACCTGGGAGGCTGAGACAGGAAAATTGCCAAGAGTTAAGGCCTAGTCTGGGCTACATAGTAAAACATTGTCTAAATTTTTAAAATTAAACTTTATATATGCTTTTTTCTTTATTTTGATTTTATAGTCTTTTGATGCCCATTTCTAGAGATTTGAGGTATAAGGACAGCATCTGGGAAGTACCAGAAACCTTCATATATAAGTGTATTTCATGTCTGTGAAAAACTAAATTTGAACAAGTATCAGTTATATCAAGTTGCTAATGATTAAGTCTCTTTCCAAATACACCTATTTTTAGGGCAAGGTATTTTGTTTTCTTTCTTTGAACAACCAAGTAGATTTTGATCAGTTGCAGTTATCTTTCCATCAAGTGATATAAATATATTATAAATATTTGTGTGTTAAGTTTCACATTAGGTGAAACACATAGACTGTGTGAGAATTACTGTAGTTGATTTTGGGTATGAGTCATTTAGAGTCACCAAAGTTTATCTGTTGTTATACGGGGAAGAAACAATATTTTCTGTTGGTGATGACTTTCACTTAAAGTAAAGGCCCTAGTTATGAAATGAATCAATTCTGTGAGTAAGAGTTCTGTTAAGTCAACTGAAGCAAGCTTGGAATGTACTCTTCCAAGAAAGAACCCTATCACCCTCCACTTCTTATTACTTTAAGCTTAGAAACTTTTGTCAACATACTTAACCTTTATACAAATACCAAAAAGACTAACAATGGACTTTGGTTGGAGAAGCAGAGTTGTCTTTTACTAATTCTGCCAAAGACAATACGGAAAAAAAAACCTAGCAAACAAACAAACAAACAAACAAACAAAAAACCCCACCATTGCTGGTCTTCCTCTTTCTTTATCTTAATAAACTCATATTTACATTTTTAAATTAGGGATTATGTGGGCTCTTTAAAACTTTATTATATACAGTTTAGGCTTTCTTTAAGGTCTTCTTCTAGACCGCTCTTGAAGAGAACTCACTCCTTGAATACTGCCCCCTGCCCAAGGCCAATCTGAGCCATCCTGCTCTCAACCCTTAACACCTGTTCCTCTAGGAATCCTGGGTCCTACTGGTATGAGGATCCATAATAACTGAATAAGGGACTCTGGGTGCTTAACTTGCTTATTTCCTGCTGCGCTCCTCAGTTTTTTTCAGTGTCATATTCCCACCCCACTTCCACTTTTCCCACTGAGCCCCTGTTGTGTAGTAGTTTCTTATAAAATTAAAACCTTCCAGTCTTGGAGGGAAATTTAAGACAGGATGTTTACAAAGAGTGAACCAATAGGTTATTCTAAGGGGAGGTAAAATATTCCAAGGAAGCTCATTATGACAGGAAGTAAATGACTCAATGGCATGAGGAAGTCTCTAAGACTGACCAGATTCAGTAGACCTTTCCCTCCCAAAGAGTACACAAATAGCGAAGATTTCTGAGAGACGACTCTCAGACAAACCCAGCTCCCTGGAAGAAGCAATGACCAGCCAAACAGTCTGAAAGAGCTTAGCTACCTGGAAGAGGCTCAGACCAATTGGGCCATTAGGAAAGGATACTCTCCAACCTGTTGAGCTGCTAGTAGTGCAATGAGATCAGATTTCCACTTTCATAGGCTGTTACCCATGCTAATGTTAGTTTTGGTGATGCAGTTGTCTTTGAGTCATTTCTGCTCCTATAAGTAACCCCCCAAAATTCACTGGTTTACCAACTTGTACTTTGGTCTGTCATTGGTTTCCTATCTGAGGTGAATAGACATTTGTTCACATCTCCCCGGAACAGTATCACATAACAGGTCCCCAATGTGTACACACACGTGTACACACACACACACACACACACACACACACACACACACACACACACACACACATTCCAAAAGACTACAGAGTCAAAGGCTTACAGATGATTCATTCATTTACAAAAGACCAGAGTTCCTGTCATCTTAAGGGAAATATGGGGCAATTCAATGGCATAAATTTCTTGATAGTGGTCTCCAGGGATTTTCTTAAAGTGAGGTAGTATGGCATGTTTCCAGCTACTTCAGATTTGAAGTCAGTTGGAGATTCTTGTAGTCACTACACTATATGAGCTCTTTAAAACACACTTGCTTCTTCTGGAGATGCAAAAGAGTAAGAAGTTTCAGGACACCTAACATTTTCTGTTTTCTTCTCTCATAAAGGTACTTATCTTGAGCATCTCACAGGCTACAACTCCAAATCCTGAATTCTGCTCTTTAATAACGCAAGCTGCCTCCTGAGAGCATAGCCAGCCATTTCTCCCAGGTCCTCATCTGGATGTTAATTACATAATTATATTTATAAAACATATAAATATGTTTTATATTCAAGTTATTTCATTAAATTGAATAAAATTAAAAGATACATTAATCTATTTCATCACTTTCTAATCTAACTAATGGAAGCAGTGCTTCTTTTTGATGGCATTACTTATGAGTTTTTTTGTGTTTTCTTTTTTGTGTGGATACCATACATATTGTGTGTGTGTGTGTGTGTGTGTGTGTGTGTGTGTGTGTGTGTGTGTGTGGTGTACCCATGCTGTTTAGTTAGGTTTCTATTGATGTGATAAAATACCATAACTAAAAGCTACTTGGGAAGGAAGGGCTTAGTATACCTTGCAACTCCCAGGTAACAATCCATCACTGAGGGAACTCGGGGAAGGAACTCAAGAAGAAGCAGAAGCATGAACCATGAAGGAAAGTTGCAGAGTGGCTTGCTCTCCATAGCATGCCCAGCTTGCTTTCCTATATAAACCAGGACCACCTATGCAGGGCTGGGCCCTTCCAAATCAATCATTAAGAAAATGCCCCACAAACATATCCATAAGCCAATTTGATGGAGACAACTCCTTAACTATGTTCCATCTTCCCAGGTGACTCCAGTTTGTGTTGTTAACCAAAAACTAACCAGCACATATAACATTTGTGTCAGGGTATATGCACACAAAGAGGGAAAAGGTTGAAATTGGGATATTGTCTTCTATCATTCTTTATCTTATTTTGTTTCGTTGGTTGGTTGGTTGGTTATTTGGTTTTGTTTTTTGCAACAGGGTCTCTCACTGAGCCCAGTGCTTACCATTGACTAGAATGGCTGGCCACTGACTTCTAGCTGGCCATAAAATCTTGGTAATCCACCTGCTTCTGCTTCCCAATGCTAGTATTACAGCTGTATACTGCCATGCCTAGACCCTTCTTTTTTTTAAAAGGTATTTAGGATATGAACTTGAGTCCTCATGCTTGTATGACAAGAATTCTACTGACTAAACCATCTCCTCAATGCTAAGGCTTTCCCCCCCTATTTCCTCATCAAAATAATGAAGAAAAATAGCTGCTAGTTGAGTAATCATTTACAGATTTAGATAGTAGTGAATACAAAGGTGAAATTTTGTCTTAAGTTTTATTTAAAGAAAACTGAATTTAATAAATGTGCTTTCTTAATGAAATTTCAGAACCCTCCTTATGTTCTCTTTGATGGGTACTTTTTAAATTCTGTCTGACTGATGTTCCACTTGGAGTTCTGAATGGTACAGATTAAATTAATGTGATCCATGCCATTGAGAACCTTCACATTCTAACACTTTGGTTTCTTTTGATAGGAAGGCATGGGGTGGTAACACATCCCCTAAAAGCTAAATATGAGTCAAGAAAATGTTTTACTTAAAAGACAGATAGAGCCCCTCCTATAACATAAGTCAAAGAAATATGGTGGTAGACTTGTTGACTCTTGAAGGTTCCTTAGCTATACAAAATAATTAGAAAACTAAATATAATAAATCCAAATTAATTTAAAATACAGAACTGAGATTAAAAATAAGCAAAGGAAATCCCCAGGTAGAAACAAAATATTCAAAATCAGTATAATGAGCAAAAACTAAATTCAGTGACCTATGAAAAAAACCAGAATGAGGTAAATTCCCCAGGGCCTAGGCTTTAACATGTACTGGGATCCTAGGCTTAATGATAAAGTCTGAGGAAACACTAAACTTTGAAATTAATATTTTAAAATGAAAGTCAGTCCATGTCATAGCAACTAGAACATTGCACTCACTAAGCCATTGACACTGAAGAAGCAGGTCAACTAATGTGCTCTGGGGAAGAAAACAGAAGTGAAAAGCTTACCCCTGTACCTTGCTGAGGGTGTCATATGATTTGCATTAACCTGTCTGTGGAAAACCCCATATGACAAATTCTTAGTTTACTGAAACCCTTAGGACTGAGAAGAAAAAAAAAAAGCCTGCTCTTATCTCACAGGTACCTCACAGATACCTCACAAACCCATCTCTCTAGCCCCAATCATACATGTTCATAAGGCAAAATTGAAATTCTGAAAGTTAAAAATGTAATAATTCATACATTTACATCCAGCTATACTGAATAATTAGTAGAAGATTTGCTCTGGTTTCATAAACAATAATCAGATAAAATATATGAAGTAAATGATTTGGGGCATTAAATAACAACCAGAGTGACTAGACTAGGCCCTCTGCATAAGAGAGACAGTTGTGTAGCTTTATCTGCTTAAGAGGCCCCCTGGCAGTGGGATCAGGATCCATCCCTGGTGCATGGGCTGGCTTTTTGGAGCCCATTACCTATGGTGGGGCACCTTGCACAGCCTTGATGCAGAGGAGGGGCTTGGACCTGGCTCAACTGAATGCACCAGGTTCTGCTGACTCCCCATGGGAGGACTTACCTTGTTGGAGGAAGGAATGGGGGGGTGGGTTAGGGGGAAAGGCTGGTGGGGGGAAAGGCTGGGGAAAGAAGAGGGGGGATCTGTGGTTGGTATGTAAAAATGAATAAAAATACACATCACCCAGAGAAGAATTATGGCACTGAGAAAAGAGAAGTGAGTTAGCTGATACCTGTAATAGTCCCACTGTCTATTAGTGACAAATTTTGGATTTTAGAAAAAGACAGAAACCCAAACAAAACACAGTGGAGTCCTAGGCTGCAAGATATTGCCCCCCCTCTTGTCAGAGAATCTTGGGTAGCAGAAATTTTCTGGAATTGTACTAGCAGAGAGGGCTACAGACAGAAAAAGCTCAGAAGTCTGTCTATCAACAGCTAACTTTGTGCCAGTGATGATAGAAGATGCAGTACAGAACTGTGACCCTTGGGAGAATGGAGTGAAGGAGAGCTCCACTGTAGCAACAGTAATGTTGAGGATACTTGCCAGCTGACAGCCCCAGAGGGCCAGAGACTATCTGAGTCAAGAAGATAAAGTTAGAGCACACTGTGGGCTACAGGGCTAGAATTGACAGAGTACAAAGAGGAGGGTGACAGAGACTTGCAAGGAGAGAAATGCTCTTAAGTCTTGGATGAGTACTATATAAACATTTATATGAAATTATCTAAAATCAGAGAAATAAGCACCAAAAACACATAAGCAGGCAATTCTTCAAGTTCAACAGGCTAGGGGTAATTTTTCTTCTAGCGAAGTGGAGCTGGGTATAACCTTCAAAAGCCTCACCCCTACCCTAGTGATTCATACCACCTGGGCCCTACCTCCTAAAAGGTTCATAGCCACCGAAAATAATGCTACCACTCAAGGAGCAATCATTTAAAATAAGATCCTGTGGGTGACATTTTATTTTTAAACCATAACAAGTATATATCAGAATGCCATTCCTCCTTTATGCTGAATATGTTTTAACTATACAATTTAATAGCCTTTAATTATAGTCTATTTAATCACATACATATCTGTAATTTTTATAATATTTCTATTTTGTGTGTATGAGTGTTTGCTGGCATGTAAGTATTTGCACCTCATGTGTGCCTGGTGCCCACAAAGAACTGTACTGGTTTTCCTGGAACTGGAGTTACAGATGATTGTGAGCCATCATGTGTGTACTGGAAACTGAACTTAGGTCCTTTTCAAGGGCAAAAAGTGCTTTTGATTCCTGAGCTATCCCTCCATCCCTACCCAGTCATGCTCAATATCTTTTAAATACATTATATGTTGATAAATTTTTTAGTTTACCAATATTCTGGCTCTTGGAAATATAGGTGCTATGAACACTGGCATAGAAGTATCTGTTGTAGTCACTCAGTCCAATCTTTTTTATATATGTAAATACATGTATATGCATATGTGTGTGTATGTATACATACATAAGTATGAGAGATATAGAAGTGGAATTGCTGGATTACTTGGCAGCCCTGTGTTTAACTTTATAAGGATTGTGTTTACAGAGCAGCTGTACTATTTTACCTTACTACCAGGAAGGCATAATTGATATCTTTTCTTTCATTTTATAAGAAGTTGACTTATTTTAAATTTAAATTTTTAAATCCTTCCTGCTTAGATAGTGGAATTCTTTCTTTTTATGCTTTCCATATTCACACAAGGCTGAATCAAATTCCAGCTACTGACATAGGCTGTTGTTGGTTAGACCTTCTGGTCCAGACAAGTTTTTCACTGAAATGTTCTTTGATGCTTTCTCATGTCTGCAGGTTTGGTGAGTTTCTCCAGATACTACACTATACTTGAGAAAGGAGACATTATTTTAAAATAGAGAAGGAACACCAATATTATTATTTATGCATGCTGTCATTTCTTTTAAGTTCACTAAAGATCCAGAACTGTCAGAAAATCCATTCCTCATCTCCTGTATCATTGACTCTTGGTATCTGTGAATTCCTTATTTCTGAATTTAAGAAAGCTCAAATAAAAAAATATCCAGACAAAAGATGTATCTATATTAAACATAAATAGACCTTTGTCATTATCCCTTAAGTAATAATAACAATTATTTGCACAACATGCTAAATTAGGCATTACTAATGATCTGTATATGTTTCTAAAGTATATAGCAAATTATGAGCCGGTCTTAAACAAATACAAGACCATTTTCTTAGAAGCTGAGCATCTGATGATTTTGGTGTCTTTGGAATCCACACTCTATAGACATGGATGGATGACTCTACTCACAAATACACAATCCTCTCTTAACCACTAAGAACTATTTTGTTCTCTGAGGTAAGTTTCATGTGCCCCCTGCTTTGTCTCTTCCAAGCTCCCAACTTCTTTATAAAAATTTGAAAATCTTTTTGCATTTCAAATAAAAGATGAAATCTTGCAGATTATTTTTGACTTTTTGCAGACTTCAACATGTTCTAAAGGTTTAAAATTTTAAATTTAAATTAAACAGATCACAGTCATTAGTTTGATCAATAGAATGGGGAAGGAAATAGGGAAATTACCAGAAAGAGGTCATTTATAGTTCAAAATAGTATTCAAATAAATAATCACTGTTAATGAAAATAAAAATAAAAACTGATATATGATTGGGAAGAAAATTTGAGCAATTCATGAAATATAAAGATAATTAAAATTATTCATAACTATACCACAAAATTAACATTTTTAACATTTACTTATTTATTTATTTGTGTGTGTGTGTGTGTGTGTGTGTGTGTGTGTGTGTGTGAGAAAAGTGTATGTAGAATTAGTTCTTTTCTTCCATTGTGTGGGTCCCAGGATCAAACTCTTTGGTCATCAGAATTGTTTATAAAGTGCCTTTACATTCTTACCTGTCTCACCAGTTCCTGAGTTAGTATTTAACATCTATAAACACAGGCATTATTCTATCCAACTTCAAGCTAATACAACATGTGTGCTATTTGACTTTCAGCATTTCGGAGTTATCCTCTCATAGATAGTGAGGTAAAGAGTTTTAGCTTCCATTTAATAGAGTTCTAAAATGCTTGATGCTCTGTTTACTAGTTCTGAGTACTCTGACCAACACAGATCATGCTTGCATTTTTATGATTATTTACTTTTAATCCACTATTTGAGGTTTACCATGGGACCTCTGTCCTTTCCATTGTATGAAAGTATGTGGCAAACTGCAGTTATTTAAATTCATATTCTTAAACTTAAATACAATTGGACTACAAAAGCTCCTCTGTGTCTGTTGTCATGGTGCTGTTGTTGTGGACTTGAGCCAAAGAGGGAATGATACTAATTTCCTCCTCTCCCTTTGAGTAAAGGTACCAGATCTCAGCCTCTCAGAGATGGAGGATGTCTTTATCTGCTGGGCACACTGGAAACAAGATTTAACTATGTATAATTGTCACCCACTGTCTGGTGCTGCCTGAGGACACCAAGACATGATTAATTCAGTATTAGTGTATAGTCAAAGTATAGAAATTCTGAAGCCTAGAAAGTCTACTGAGAGCTCATAGTTAATTACTTGGCAACCTACAGGATTATAGTACTTCCAGTTACTGAAAAACATAATTTTTCTCCGAATGCCAAAGATCCCTAAGAATTATTGCTAAACCAAAAGAACCCAGAGACAGATGAAGGGATGGAGACTATCAGCTTAGAGGTTGTTTTTTTGTTTTTGTTTTTTGGGGTTTTTTTTGGTTGTTTTTTTTTTTTCTTTTCTAATGAAGTTAATTCCAAATGTTTCTGTCCCTATTTTTTTATTCCTAATTCTGAGAGAGCTTTTCTAGAGTCACAATGAATGGGAGCCACAGTACTTCTGCCATGATACCAAGCTTAGATTTTTATCACAGCAGAACAAAATGAAATAGACTACAGAATTGATCAGATTTATTTAATAACTCTATTATAAAAAATTCA
This sequence comes from Peromyscus maniculatus bairdii, assembly GCF_049852395.1. NCBI lineage: Eukaryota > Metazoa > Chordata > Mammalia > Rodentia > Cricetidae > Peromyscus > Peromyscus maniculatus. Next base: position 104,339,560 of record NC_134862.1, on the reverse strand, counting down.
AGCTAGCTTATATTCTCATGAGCTTAAAGTATGTTTCTTCTCCCCATGAGTTAGTTAGAATTATAGTTGCAGCAACTGCCCTCCAAGACAACATTAATTTGATCAAATTTTAAAAAAAAATTTTGGATCTTCCACTGTGTTTTTATGGGAAATACTTAAAAAAAATCAAAAGTATTGAAGTGGGAATTGTTGGGAAAGTTCTGTATTAGTTTTTTTTTCTGTTATTGTAATAAAATATCATTACCAAGGCAATTTATAGAATAATTTATTTGGGCTTACTGTTCGTCTTAGTCACTGTTCTATTTCTGTAAAGAGACCCCATGTCCAAGTCAAATCTTAAAAAGAAAAAGCATTTAACTGGGGGCTTGCTTATAGCTTCAAAGATTAAGTACATTAACATCATGGCAGGAAACATGGTGGCATGCATGGCATTAGAGCAGTAGCTGAGAGCCAAATTCTGATCTGAAGGAAGAGAGAGAAGTAGGCCTGGCATGGGCTTTCAAAACCTCAAAGACCATCCCCAGAGACACACTTACCCCAACAAGCCATAACTACTCCAACAAGGCCACACCTCCTAATCCTTCTAATTCTTTCAAATAGTGCCACTCCCTGATGACTAAGCATTCAAATATATGAGTCTATGGGGGCTGTTCTTTTTCAAACATCACACAATTCTGGAGGGATAAGAGTCAGTCATAGCAGGGAAGCATGGCAGAAAGCATCAGGCATGACAGCTGGAGCATGATGTTGAAAGCTTACATCTTAAATGGAAAACAAAGCGGAGAGAAAAAAAGCTGGAAATGGCACAGGTCTTTAAGCTCTGATATACTTGGCTAAGGTCAAATTCAGTGGAGGATACAAAAACTGCACAATTTACTTACAGGTAGTATGTGCTGGATATTTGCCATCCAGAATAGCATGGCTTTGATCAATTAAACTTTAGACATTCAACACAATAAACAAACATAAAGGTGCTTGTGTAGCTCAGTTTGCTCCCTTCACTTTGTAAGTCTGCATGTAAAAAGTACACCATGAGTAACTGCTGACTCTGAGCCTAGTATCCCAAATAAATTACAAAGAGCAGACCTTCAACCAATCTATAATCTGAAGCCTGACTCCAAAGACAATTATCTATCTGGACCCATCCAAGAAAGAGCAATCTAGAGTCAACTTGCAAAAATATAAGTGTGAGAAAAAAAACTGTTTGATAGGACAATGAATTTCAAGATATGTGGTTAAATATATTGTATGTACTGTTAACTAACTAATATACTTTATTAAAGTTTTCATTTCATAAGGCTTTTTAAATGTTTTTGAGTCATGAGTCCTATATATAACTTACTATTTTAAGTAAACTCAAAGGATTAACAATCTGTACAATGACTAATCTACCTTTAAGTATACAACTAAGACCAAAAATTAAACTGATGTAACATAAACTAAGATCTTATAACTCAGTTTACCAATTGGTAATCCAAAATCTTGTGGAATTTGAATTTTTAACCCTAGGCAATGGACATTAAGATGAATTTCAAAAATTAACAATCATGCAAAAGAAATGAGAAATATATTCCATTCTCAGAATGTTAATCAATCAATTAAAACCTAAAAGCTGACATGAATGTAACTGAAGTCTTCAAAACTAAGGCAAGAAGTTAGAGAACAGAAAAGTTTTTTGAAGAAAAAGGGCTTCAAAATTTTAACAATAATCAACATATTTTTAAAATCCTAATTAACTATAGGTACAAGAGATCTAAAACAACTACTTGAAGTTACATTGCAGTCAAATTGCTCAAAACTAATGAAATAGAGGAAATCCTACCATAGTGTGATGATTCACATTACAGTATAATGTCAGTATGTAGAAGGTTGTGACAGAAGGTTCTCACTGGAAGTCATGCCTGAACTATACAGATAGACCATGTCATAAAACACCAAAATGAGAGCTGATTAAAAAGAGAGACAAGGCTGGGTGGTGGTGGTCCACGCCTTTAATCCCAGCACTCGGGAAGCAGAGGCAGGTGGATCTCTGTGAGTTCGAGGCCAGCCTGGTCTACAGAGCTAGATCCAGGAAAGATGCAAAGATACAAAGAGAAACCCTGTCTCGAAAAACCAAATAATAATAATAATAATAATAATAATAATAATAATAATAATAAGAGGAGAGACAAATTATAAATCAGCAATAAACATTTACGCTCAGAGGAAGAACAGTATGAGTGACAGCGGATTTACTGTGAGACTGAGAGAAAGGAGACAGTACAGAAGTATCTTTGAAATACAGAAAGGAAGAAGTGTCACTCTAAATTTCCAGTGAAATATCTTTTTAAAATGAGGACATATTAAATTAGAATTGCTACATGGAATCCAAAAGATAAAGCCTTTCTGCAAACTGAAGAAATACATTGGAAAGAGTAGTTCCAGAAACATTTAAATGTTTTGGTATTGATTTTCTTTGGAAGAAAAAGTGACAGTGGTAAATTCTACTGTTAAAAAGGCCTCTGCAAATTCAGTGGAGAGGATTGGATTCCAAGTGGGAACATCCAAGAATAACACTTCTGGATGCAGCTTATGGACAATTGAGCAGAATGACCACCCAGAGATATCCTCTGTTTTGGCAAAGTAAGATTTTCTTTGTGACTGATACTGGAGTTTTGACCCAGAGCCATATTAAAATGGGGTATGTGGGTTTGCAACAGATGTCATTGCTTTTTTTCCAATTCTAAAATTCAAAGTTGGAGTATAAATACTGGACAACTTGCAGTATCTAAATACTGCTTTATTAATCAATATCTTGGCTGACTGTTCTTAAATATACTGATGTTTTTGCTCTAGTCAGTGTATTTTTTTTTTGATAGTACAGACCAAGTGAAAAGAAACCCTTTGAATTTCCTTTACTTACCAAAATAATAAATCAAGGACAACACTGATTCTTGGAAAAACTGTTAAGATTAACAAAAATATCAAGACCCAAAGGATTCAGAGTTCATGATTTCTACAACATGTTTGCTCATTTCACTAATGCAGAAGAAAAATGGCAATGAAAATGACATTGACCTGTATTCTGGCTAGTATTTCTGTCAACTTGACATGGGCTAGAGTCATTTGAGGACAGAGAACCCCAGTTAAGAAAAAAATGATTCCACCAGACTGGCCTGTAAGCAAGAATGTGGTGCAATTTCTTAATTAGTGATTGATGTGGGAGGAAAATCCCATTGTGGGCAGTGCCACTCCTCAGCATGTGGTCCTTGGAGGTATAAGAAAACAGACTGAGCAAGTGTGCTGGATAGTTTTATGTCAACTTGAAAGAGTTAAAGTCATCTGAGAGGAGGAAACATCAATTAAAAAATGCCTCCATAAGACTGGGCTATAGTGTAAAGTGAAGGATGGCCATGCTACAATCCACAGACTCAGAGAGGCTAGGTAACAAGGGGGGCCAAAGGGAGATGCATGGATCTCCCTTGGAAGGAGAAATAGAAGAGATCTTGTGGCTGAACTGGGGGTGGATAAGGATGGGAACATGAAGGAACAGGTTGGGAGGTGGATGGAGAGGGAGAGTACTGAAAGAGATGATTGGAAAGGGGCCACATTTTGGGGTCAGGTAGAAACTGACATGAAACTACAAGGGAAACTCCATGAAATCTACAAGGATGACTCCAGCTAAGACTCCTAGCAATAGTGGATATGTAGCCTAAACTGGCCATCTCCTGTGACCAAGCAAGCCTTCCCGTGGATGGATTGGGACACTAACCCAGCCACACAACCTATGACCTACGATCTGTCCTGCTTATGGAATATGCCATAGGGAGTGCGGTGGGGTAAGGGTGGTGCAGAGATTGTAGGAGTGGCCAACAAGGACTGGTCTAGCCTCAGACCCATGCCATAAGAGTGAGCCCATCCTTGACACTGCCTGGAATACCAGGACCCAGAGACTGGATGGCCCAGGACCTAGGATAGAACCAAACACAATCAGAGAAAAAAAGTCAATGTAATGATGTCTAATGATATTCTGATATACTCATAGATAGATGACTGCCTCAATTGTCATCAGAGAGCCTTCATTCAGTAACACTTGGAAATAGATGCAGAGACCCACAGCCAAACATTAGGCAGAGCTCTGGGATTCCTGCTGAAGAGAGAGAGGAAAGATTGTATGAGCCAGAGGTATCAAGGATATCACAAGAAAACCCACAGAAACAACTAACCTAGTGTAATTGGAGCTCACAAAGTATGAACCAACAGCCAGAGATCTGGCATGGGACCAACTTAGGCCCTTTACATATATGTGACAGTTGTGTAGCTTGGTCTACTTGTGTGACTACTTATCTTGAAAGGAGGGGCTGTCCCTCATGCTTTGGCTGGCTTTTGGGAACCTATTCCTCATACTGGGTTGCCTTGCCCAGACTTAATACAAGAGAAAGAGCTAAGTCCTACCCCAAATTGATATGCCATGCTTTGTTGATACTAATAGGAGCCCTGCCCCTTTCTGAACAGAAGCAGAGGAGGAGCAGATTTGGGGGGGTGAGGGGTAGAGGGGAGGTGGGATGTAAGGGAAACTGTGGCCAGGATGTAAACTAAATAAAAAGTTTTTTTAAAAAAATACATAAATAAGCTGGAAAAAAAGATTGGGCTGTAGGCAAGACCGTAGTACATTTTCTTAATTGGTGATTGAGAGGGCCCAGCTCATTGTGGGTGGTGCCATCCCTGGGCTAGTGGTTCTGGGTTCTATAAGAAAGCAGGATGAATGAGTCATGATGAGCAAGCCAATAAATAGCACTCCTGCATGGCCTCTGCATCGGCTCCTGTCTCTAGGTTCTGGCCCTGTTTGAGTTCCTGTCATGATCTCCTTCAGTGATGGACTACAGTGTGGAAGTGTAAATCAAATAACCGCCCCCCCACACACACACAAGTTACTTTTGGTCATGGTGTTTCATCCTAGCAATAATAACACTAAGACAGCAAGGGATGAAAAGCAAGTCAGTAATCAGCACTTCTCCATGGCCTTTGCATCAGTTCTGCCTATAGGCTCCTGCCTTGAGTTCCTGCCCTGAGTTCCCTGGATAATGGACTAGGGACTATGAGATGAAATGAACCCTTTCCTCCCAAAGTTGCTTCGGTCATTAAATTTTACTGCACCAGTAGAAACTGTAACTAAGAATGTTTATCATTAATTTTATTAAAATGTAACTCTAACTCTATTTGATAGAGTCAGTCAATATAGCTCCTCCTTCCAGCTACAGAGCTGTTGATGCAGAAAATATTTTTTTCATTACCTGTTCATAAAAACTATTGAAAGAAGCCTGCATTGACCTGGAAGGGCTATCAGTACACTGTTGCTACTTAGGACTAAATTAACTCTCTAAATGTTTTTGTGACCTTGACCACCTCCAAAAATTTTTACATGCAATGTATTTTGATCATATTCTATTCCCTCACTCAATCAAAATGTGGTTGTTACTCCCATAACATTTGTGCAACTATTGCACTGATATATCTTGTAGGCATATTGCTGTTGTAGGTCACGGGGTTTGTATCTTGGTGATGCTGATTATTGTTTTTCTCCTCCAGTACAGTGAAAAATACCATCTAGTCCCATGAACACTAGTCATTAAGAGTGAAGCTTCTAGCTGGGAACCAGTTCAATTTCTTCATGTTTTGTAAGACAAATTGCTAAATGGTCTTATTAATAAAAAACCTGAAGCCAGATATTGGGGTAAAAACTGAGAGATCAGAGAAGCAGAAAGAAGCCAGTCATGTTCTTGCCACTAGGAAATCCTCAGCCAAAGAGAGAGCTACTTCCTAGATATCCATGCCTATATGCATTTCTTTGCTCTACCATCTTACTTCCTCTCTCCACCCAGCTATATCACTTTCCTCTTTCCACCCAGTTCTATCACTTACTGTCTGTCTGTACAGACCTCCAGATCTCTGTGGTTAACTAATGCTGGGATTAAAGACATGTACCACCATGCCTGGCACTGTTCCCAGTGTAGCCCTGAATTCACAGAGATCCAGATGAATCTCTACCTCCTGAATGCAAGGATTAAGGGTGTGTGCTACCATTGCCTGACCTCTTTGCTTAATATAGTGGCTGGCTTTTTTCTCTAATCCTCAGATAAGCTTTATTGGGGTGCACAAATAAAATATCACCACATTTCCCCTTTTTTGTCTAAGATAAAATAAAGTTATAACTAATATGAGAACAACTATATACAATAAGTACAATAACTATATACAATATATACAGGCAATAAATACATCAACAATGTCTAGTCCCTTGGAACCCCCACTCATCACGACCCCAGTTGCTGGCCAGCAGGGAAGACTCCTGCAGGAAGGCTCCCCCATCAAAACTCCCCATCGGACCCTGCAATCTACAAGACTCACATCCCAAATCTACCCATCCCCCTGCAACCCCAGTAGCTTCCTGAAACACAGAATCTGACAGCTCTCATTGAACCAAGAGTGGCTTCTTGAGACACAGAATCTGCCAGCTCTCATTGGACTAAGAGCTCTCACTGGACCAAGAGAGGCTTCCTGTGACACAGAATCCATCCACTCTGATTGGACCAAGAGCTAATATTGGACCCAGAGTGGCCCCCTGTAACACAGACACAGCAAGCACAAATTGGACCAAGAGCACCTCTTGCACTTATTTGAGGAAGAGATGGGTAGACACCAGTGCAAAAATACATATAACAACATAAAGAGCAACACAGCGTCACCAGAACTTAGCAGTTCTACAAAAGCAATACCTGAATATCACAATGTAGAAGAAGCAGAAGAAAGCAACCTTAAAAATAACTTTATGAAGATGATAGAGGCCTTTAAAGAGGAAATGAAAAATTCCCTTAAAGAAACTGAGGAAAAGACAAACAAAAAATTGGAAGAAATAAATAAATCCTTTAAAGAAATCCAAGAAAACCATGGAAAAGCAATTAAACAGGTGATGAAAACAGTTCAAGACCTGAAAATTGAAATAGAAACAATGAAGAAGACACAAACCGAGGGAATGTTGGAAAGAGAAAATCTGAATAAATGAACAGGAACTACAGATGCAAGCATAACCAACAAAATACAGGAGATAAAGAATCTCTGGCATAGAGGATACAATAGAGTAAATAGCTTTCAGTCAAATAAAACCTGAAGCCAAAATGTCATAACACCAAATGTCTAGGAAATCTGGGACACCATGAAAAGGCCTAGTAGGGATAGAAGAAGAAGAATATCAACTCAAAGGCACAGATAATGTATTCAACAAAATCATGGAAGAAAACTTTCTCAATTTAAAGAAGGAAATACCTATGAAGATACAAGAAGCTTATAGAACACCAAATAGACTAGAACCCCCAAAAAGTCCCCTCGCCACATTATAATTAAACTATTAAACATACAGAATAAAGAAAGAATATTAAGAGCAGCAAAGGAAAAACACCAAGTGACTTATAAAGGCAGACCCTTCAGAATAACACCAACTTCTCAATGCAGACTCTGAAAACCAGAAGTTCCTGGACAGATATAATAAAGACACTAAGAGACCATGGATGCCAGCCGAGACTAATATACCCAGCAAAACTTTCAGTCACCATAGATGAAGTAAACAAGACATTCCAAGACAAAAGCAGATTTAAACAATACCTATCCACAAATCCAGTCCTACAGAAAGCACTAGAAGGAAAGCTCCAACCTAAGGAAGTCAGATACACCCACGAATAAACAGGCAATAGATAACCCCACAGCAGTAAATCCCAAAGAAGAGAAATATATACACACACTACCACCAAAAGATAACAGGAATTAACGATCATTGGCCATTAATATCCCTTAATATTAATGGACTCAATTCACCTATAAAAAGACACAGGCTAACAGAATGAATATGAAATCAGGATCTATCCTTCTGCTGCATACAAGAAACACACCTCAACTTCAAAGACAGACACAACCTCAGAGTAAAAGGCTGGGGAAAGACTTTCCAATAAAATGGACTTAAGAAGCAAGCTGGTGTAGCTATCTTAATATCTAGCAAAATAGACTTCAAACTAAAATCAATCAAAAGAGAAAATAAGAATTATTCAGCATCTCTTCATAAATACAGTTATAGGATTATGTATAATTCTGTCTTGTCTTTTTTTTTTAGATTTATTTATTTATTATGTATACAGCATGTAGGACCAGAAGAAGGCACCAGACCTCACTACAGATGGCTGTGAGCCACCATGTGGTTGCTGAGAATTGAAATCAGGACCTCTGGAAGAGCAGTCGGTGCTCTTAACCTCTGAGCCATCTCTCAAGCCCCTCTGTCTTGTCTTTTTTTAAACATTTACACATCATTTAAAACAAAAAACAAGAATCATAAATGCTTATACCTTTTTTCCTCATTTCATAGTACAAAGTGACCATTTCTTTTTTTTCCACGCCCACCCCCCAAAGTTACCATTTCTTTATGAGAAAACATGATTACCACTTGATTGCTTTATAGCTTAATCTTAACAGAAACATGATACATCCATCTAATTTTTTGATATTCAGATTGTTTTGAATATTTTATGATGACAGGTCACAGCCATTACATGTTCTTTGAATGAATCTCCCATAACTTTTTAAAGAGAAATGTCTAGTGTACCAAAGTACATTAAATATGTTTAAGCCTCAGATGCACTGTACCAAACCGCCCTTCAGAAAGATGGTGCCAATTCACAACCATACAATCCCATTTCAAGCTCATAGTCGTTGTCAACAGTGCAGGGAAATGGTTCTCATCAGACTTCACTGTGGTTAGTTTAATAGGAGAAATGATTGACAAGGTTTTGGGCTTTGTTCCTTTACATTTCTGCATGCTATTGCTTTCCTTCTGGGTTCTGGAAGAGTGGGTATCTTGACGGACTGCATTGTCTCTTTCTATGCTCTTCTTCCCAGACAAAAGCATGAAGGCTGCAAAACTTCCTTGTTTTTGTTTAAGCAAAATCTCCCAAAGACTAGAAGTAGTAAGTCTCCTTGTGGCAGCCATGCCATTTTAATGTCTTGGTAGTAAAACAGAACACTGGGCCATGTTCTTCAGGTTACAGAGCATTTCTGACCATTGCATTGACTCTATTTGAGGTATGATAGTAAGGAGTAAACTTGTGGCTTTGTTGGTATTTTCTTTCATGGTCATTAAAACTCCATACACTGAACCACTTCTTCATCCTTCTTCCAACAATCATAATCGATTGCCATGCAATGCTTACATAGCAAATTACAGCCCCCTTAGCAAGCATCACCTCTGGAACTGTAGTTGTATTGATAACATCCGCACTGCAAGTATGGAATAAAAAGCTTTCTGCTCGAGAGCTGAAACGAGGCCCCTCCATTGTGACTATTGTTTCCTTTGAATGGCATAGAAGTCCAACTTTCTTAGCTGTTTCTGTGAGGACCTCTCTTGTTTGGGGGCAAAATGATTCAGCCATTGGGATATAGCACACTCATCTATAGTTGCAGTGACTTCCATCATAGAAGGTCTGAGGCCTTAGGGATGTCTTGTCAATGAACTGATTGATGATGACCATGTCACCAGGCTGGATCTCTTCTCTCAATGACCCACAAGCTGTGGTCACTATGACGTGTGTACAACCCTCTTCCTTCAGAGCCCAGATGTTCTCCTGGTAGTTGACTTTTGAAGGCATGATGGTATGTTGTCTCCCATGTCTTTCAAGAAGTATACAATCAAAGTTTTTTTTATCTTCCCCCAAATCAAGGCATCAGATGGCTTGCTAAATGGAGTATCCACATACTTCTCATTTCTTCCTTCTAAAATTTCTGGATCATTCAAGCCTGTTTCATAAATTATTCCAATCTTTACCGCCGCGCAGGCGGCTCCCAAGGCCATGTCTCCACCCAGAGAGTCCTCCACAAGCCAGAGCGCTGGATTGGGAGGAGGGCAAAATGCTGTTTAGCCCTATCAAATGTCATGGGAATGATCCTACATTTTAAACCATATTCAGACAGCAAGAGTAAAATGTTTTTGAGAGGGTCTGGGAATAGTTTCTGAGGCCTCATGCAATAGGCCTCAGATTTTTTTGGGGGGGAGGGTTGGTTTTTTGGTTTTGTTTTTTTTTTTTTTGAGACAGGGTTCCTCAGTGTAACAGCCCTGGCTGTCCTGGAACTTGCTTTGTAGACCAGATTGGCCTCAAACTCGCAGATATCCACCTGCTTCTGCTTCCTGAGTGGTGGGATTAAAGACGTGAACCACCACCACCTGGCAACAGGATCATTTTTAAAAAGAAAAGTAGGGAGGAGAAAGGGTAAGGCAAAGTCAGGAGATTCCTATGACTCATAGCAGGAAGTTGGGAGCATATATCTCTGGGATTCTCAGTGAAGCTTAGAGGCATGAAAGTATTGAAAGAGTAAGCAGTTAAGTACAAAATAATATCCAAGAAAACAAATTAACAGAGGAGAACAACTGTATAGTTGCCATCATGTTGAAGACCTGTTTGATATGGATTGCCTTAAATTTACCCACAGATAGAACCATTTTTTTTTTTTTTTTTTTTTTTTTTTTTTTTGGTTTTTCGAGACAGGGTTTCTCTATGTAGCTTTGCGCCTTTCCTGGAACTCACTTGGTAGCCCAGGCTGCCCTCGAACTCACAGAGATCCGCCTGCCTCTGCCTCCCAAGTGCTGGGATTAAAGGCGTGGCCACCACTGCCCGGCCGATAGAAACAATTTTGTGACTTTCTTTTTTTTTCTAATTTCCTTGTTTTTGCTTTTGTTTTGTTTCATTTAATTTGGTTTAGCTTAGTAACAAGATCTTGCTATGTAGCCCAGCTCATCTGCAACTTAAGAATCACAAGCTTCTTCTGCTCCAACTCCCTAAGTCCATGAGTGCTGGAATTAAAGAATTGCCCTACCATATCATCTTTGCCATATGACTTTCAATGGTAGTACTCCAGAACAAAGGAAGTAGAAAACACAGTTGAATCCTGATTTGGGGTTTTCAAAACACTGCTGATAAGTCAATAGAGGCAAAGAACCTTCTATTTTGGGGATGAATCTTCTTCAACTTGTGCTTTATAACTTCTAGACTGGTTGAAGAAGTTACTGAAAAGTAGGAAGGTAGATGTGAATAATGGGGAAGAGAGGGGCAGACATTCCCATATAAGTCAAATAGGAATTAAATGGTGTTACCTTTTGAATGCATATGCTAGATTTAGAGGAGACTGTAGATAGAGCAGAACACCTCATTTAATGGTTTTAGAAGTGGTACAAAATTACACCACAGCCAGGGTTAGAAGGGCATCAAGAAAGTAGTTTGCTAGTAGTGCTTTCTTGGAACCATGTGAAATCTGAACCTCCATCTTCAGAGTCAATATAATACCAATTATAATATTTAACCGTGACATTGAAGTGTACATTGCTTTTTAAATAAATGAGAAGGGATAAATTCACATGTTCAGTCTCTGAATGTATTTTCACTGATATTATTTACATGTTTTCAACTAGTAGCAATAATAAATAAAACCTTATATTTAGGATTGCATACTTCTTCTCAATAACATTCAGATTTCATTTGACAGTTTAAGGTTTCTTAACACTGTGCTGTACAATCTGGATGATCACCAGAATCTTCTAGAGACTTTGTATGACATCTCTGCCCACAGCTCACCTGATTCAGTGACTCTCAGACAGGGCATGGGAATTGGTATATTAAAATGAAAAGTATTTTCCCAAGGAAGTCTGAAAAATCAGTCAATAATGGCAACTATTGCTCCAAGAAAGAAGGAAACATTTCTCAGTTGACTTGCCTCTGTCTTCTGAATTCCTCAACAAAAACTTCTGTAGGATACTTCAAAGGAACCTGCTTGAAAGCTGGAAGGAGTGACCAGACTACAAGCCTAATGAACTGAAGCCTAAATTTATATTTTACGGAGCTACTTTATGAATTTTGAGAATTTTAACTACTAACCCTTTTGAAAATACATACTTTATGATTTATAAGAGTAATATCTAATACTAATTTTATTAAAACACTATCATAATTGCATGCTAGACTACTATAAAATATATAATTACTTGTGATATTAATTTCAATGTTTTCTTATTTTCTTATATTCTTCTCATGTATGAGTTTTGAAAATGAAAAAAGATAATTTGCTAAGCTACTGTAAAAACCTAGGTTGAAGATGGTAAAAACTATTAATATTGCAAAAAGAATAAAGAAAATACAAATTTGAGTGATTAATGAAATTTATATTTCTACAGGGTTTAAATTTATCACAAAGTCTATGGCTGGGACAAAGCTCAGTTGTAAAGCCCTTAGCTAGGTTGCATAAAGCCCTAGGTTCGATCTGAGACAAGATACAAATAGTACATCTAGTGTTATTTAAAATTATGTGATTATAATGATGTGATTAATGTAATTAATGCAATTAATGACATTAGCTTATTTTTCAACCAAAAAAAATAGTGACTTAAAACTAAATTTCAAATTTGCTGTTGTCAAGCTTGCTCACCTAGGAAGACACCAAAAAGAAGAAGAATTAAAAAGCAAGTGCAATGGACCTTGTTTCCTATTTCCTATGGGAAATCTTCTGAGAGTTTAAGGTAAAGCCCATGGGAGAAGGAAGGAAGTGAATTTAATTATGTAAGTCATGTCAACCAGAGAGTGCTTGTTTAAAATAGTACACTAAGACTAACTCCTAGTAGAGTAAAATTAACCCTTTTAAATTCACACATTTAGAAATATAATTTAACTAAAATTTATTTTGAAATACATTTATGATTTATGAGTTTGTGCCTAGGTTAAACTAATTGCATTGTATTTTTTGTTGTTTAGTTGGCTTCATTTGTTTTATTTATTTGTTTGCTTGTTTTTTTATTTTTTATATTTTTGAGACAAGGTCTGATTACACTGTATAGGCTGGCATCAAACTCACAACCCTCCTGTCTCAACTTCCCTGATTTTGGGATCACAGTTTTGCACCATTATAACTGGCATCACTTTAAATTTTGCAAAAAAAATATTTTTAACAACTAATGGCCCAAATATAGAACCAACTTTGTCTTCTCAGAGACTTGGAAGAATTTTTGTGGCAATTATATGGAATTTGTGATGAATATTAAGTAAGGTCAAGTAGCCAAAGCACGTAGGAAAATGACACTACAAAGTAATCACTTCAAAGTAATATTGAAATTGGAAAACTTTTAGGGCAAAACATGCTTGAATAAATATTATAAATATAATTACAAATATGGATAATTTCTTAAACTTTGACTTCCAAATGTTAAAAGGCCTGAGTTCAATATGCCAATTTGCATAGCTCAAGAGAAGTATATGAAAAAAAAAAAACACTTTACAAAGACACTATCTCTTCGTGAGTCAGTAATGTTATAAAATTGTCTAATTTACTCCTGTTATTCAGGACACATCTACTATAAAAGTACATTGTTCTGAAGTGATAATCACATCTTTTTCTTTGTTGAAGGCACTACACAATGTTTAGATTAGCTTTGTCTACTACATTTTAGGACCATGAACAAAGTGGTTTTATACTACAATAGTTTTATCCATAACATAATTCATTTAAGAAGTAAAACAGTTGATTTATAGAATGGGACAGTATATCTGTGTCAAATATGTGATGAAAAGCTCCACTTACTCTATAGTTCCAAATGGCAGTTCTTAGTAAGGCTACTAATTGGAAAGAAAAGCTGGGTGAGCACAAGTGTTCTTAGTTCACAAGAGGACCTAGTTTGATCCCCAGCACCAATAAGGAAGGGAAGAAAGAGAAAAAGAAAGGGAGGGAGAAGAGGCTCACTAGAGAGTGGAATAGAAGAATACAAATTGTTAGAAAGGGGAAGGTTAGGTAAAACAAGGCAGGGCTAGATAGGAGGAAGAGAGGGCAATACAGAAGGAGAGGAAGAGAACACAAAAGGGAGCAGGAAAGAAAATTAATAAGGAGAAAAGAAAAACTTAGAGCAAATTTTGCCTTTATGCCAAAAGAAGTAAAGAGCAAATGTGTAGATGTAACCAATCGTCTTTTTAAAATAAGAAACACAGAGCCAATGTAAAAGAGAAAGCCGAGAGGTCAGAGCTCAGAGATAAAATCTTACCTCCTGCAGTGCTCCTAGCTTCCCCGAGAGAGAGCTACTTCCTGTTTTTCTGTGTTTAAATAGTCTTTCTGTTCTGCCTTCTCATTGGTTGTAAACCCAACCACATGACTGCCTCATCACTGCCTGTAAGTACCGCCCTCCAGGTCTTAAAGGCGTATGTCTCCAATACTGGCTGTATCCCTGAACACACAGAAATCTACCTAGCTCTTCTAACCACCCCACTCTTGCTATGGCTCTAATAGCTCTGACCCCAGGGCAACTTTATTTATTAACATAAAATTAAAATCACATTTCAGTACAAATAAAATATCACCATACAAATGACTTAAGGAATTTCAAGACCAGAGGGAACTAGTCACAAAGATGTGGATGAATGGAAAAGTAGAATGTCTTCCATAATGTCCCTAGAAGTTTTCAGATACTAGTGCCAATCCATCTACATAAAAATAATTAGAAGATAATTAGAAACACAAATTTGTCTGGGGCTTCTGAGTTATTCAACCTGAGTTCAGGTACAGGAACACGTTAGGTGTAGACTGGGAACCTCTTAGGTTTAGGCACAAAAGTCTGCTGTGTGGGCACACAGGAGTTTATTGGGCACAGGCACAGGAATATGTTGGGGTGCAAGCACAGGAATGTGTTTCTTTAAGATGTCCAAAGCTGATTGGGATGCCAGCCATGTTTGGAAATCATTCACATTGTTTTTAAAATTATACTCCACATCTATAGTCCCAAGCCATTAAAAAATGATGCTATGGGGCTGGGAGATAGCAAAGTTGGTAGCAGTGTTATCATGGAAGCATAAGAGCCTCAGTTTGATCATAGGAACCCAAGTGAAATAGTTAATAATTCAAGTACTGTGGAGGTGGAGAAAGGAAGATCTCTGGGTTTTATGGGCCAGTCAGTTTAGCCAAAACAGTGAGATCCAGGCCAATGAGAGACTTTATCATAAAATCAAACAAAAACATGGGTAGTCCCTGAGAAACAACTCTCAAGTTTGTTGTGTGGCCTACACACACACACACACACACACACACACACACACACACACACACACATGCGCGCACTCACGCACAGATGTGTATGTACTCACACCTGTATGATATAGACATATACATATATTTACATATACATATAAAATCATGTTTTTTTGTTCAAATGAAATATTCAATGAGGTTATAGTTTTAGTATGTCTTAATTTTTCATTACATAATTTGTAAGACGTCCTAAAAATATAATCTGAAAAAGAAGTTGGAAGCATTAAAAAAATGAAAGAAAAACTAGACAGAGTGGCACATGCTGTGGGATTTTCTGTATGTCAAATGTGTTGCTCTGATTGGTTAATAAATAAAACACTGATTGGCCAGTAGCCAGGCAGGAAGTATAGGCAGGACAAGCAGAGAAGAGAATTCTGGGAAGTGGAAGGCTGCAGGAGAGAGACACTGCCAGTCACTGCCATGACAAGCAAGATGTAAGGTACTGGTAAGCCACAAGAACCACATGGCAAAGTATAGACTAATAGAAATGGGTTAATTTAAGATAGAAGAACTAGATAACAAGAAGCCTGCCACGGCCATACAGTTTGTGAGCAATACAAGTCTCTGTGTGTTTAATTGGTTGGGTCTGAGCAGCTGTGGGACTGGCAGGTGAGAGAAATTTGTTCTGACTGTGGGCCAGGCAGGACCAGGAAAACACTAGCTACAAGCACACGCTCACAATTGTAGCACTTGGGAATCTGAGGTAAAAATATTGCAAATCTGATGCCAGCCTGAGCTACACAGAGAGTTCTAGGTCAGCCTGTAGCATATAGTGAGCCCATGTCTGGAAAAAGAAAGAAAAGAAAGAGACAAATTAAAACAAATGCTATTTTGTTTATTATTTCATTACTAAATTGACTAAGCTGAAACCATAGATGTTTGCCAGTTGCTAAAGAAATCCCAAGATTGAGTATAATACTCCTTAACCATCCTGCAGAAAGCACCAATGTTTCTTGGTCTTGTATAGGGATTTTCCAAAAAGCAGAAAAGAGCCCATTGTCCAATGATCCCAATGGGAATTCATTAAAAATATTAGAAAGTTGCTGATTATTAAAAGTTTCACAAAACACAAATGTCCTTTAGTAAACATGAACATAAGCCAGGCACACTCAAGAACTGTAATTGCTCTCTGTTACCAACTTCTGGATTCTACTTCCCCTGTGTACATTCTCACATGAGGCATCAGGAGGACCTTGAAGAATAATTTGTTCCTTAGAGCAATGATTACTGAGTTGAAAAAACAGGACAGATTTTTTTTTACAAATGAAGTTGTTGGCCCACTTTCAATATATCAGTCTTGAAAGGTGCTGAAGACTTAAAATTCACAAAATACAAGTCCATAAATAGTTAAGAACTGTAGAATCAGAATCTCCTTTTACTAATGATACAATGAAATTCAGAGTGGTACAGCCTGACCAAGGCCTCTCCATAGATACTAATAGTGTAATAGGGTTTGCACTGGAATCTGAGCCTCTGTTTTCAGACACCATATTAGTACTTTTTGTCACCATGACCAAAAATACATAACAAAAATTGTCCAAGTCAGGAGAGATCCATTTTGGTTCAAGGTTTCAGAATATTTCAACCCATCTTAGTATGGAATGCATGGTGGTGTGTCTTAATTCATGGCAATGGACACGATACATGAAGAATTAGAAAATAGGCCAGAACTGGAGGCCTCACAAATAGTTACTTGGCTCCATCTGAACCTCTCTTTCTAAAAATTCCAATGCCTCCCACAACTAGAGAACAATATTAAACACATGAACCTGTAGGGGACATTTCAGATTCAAACAATATCAGGCACAGAAGAAAATCTAGGAGCATCAGCTTTAGACACCACTCTCAGGATGAGTAGCCTCACTTAGATGGAGGTGAGTGGTGGTAATGGAAGATGTAACTAACAGTCAATAAAGCTTATACTGACAAGTTCTAACAAGGTGTTGATATGCTCTGCATGTACATAGGATGACACTGATGTAGATCAATGGCTGATAATTGAAGAACTAAAGAAAAGAGCTGGAGGCTAATGCCAGGCCATTAGGATGGAAATATAGAAGGTATGCCTTGACTAGCATTTATTGAGTGATATTAACATTACAAGTAAACCATAAGAAGATAGAGCCAGACACTCAGTGCACACAAAATGACAATAGTACAAAAAGTTAAATTTAGATGTGTAGAACTTATTTGCTGTTAAGATGAACCTGGATAGACAGCATTTCTTTCTCCTCTACTACCACAGGTAAATCCATACCACTGACACTAAGATAATTTAAAGCCCATTCCCACAGGGACACAATTCCTACTCCAACAAGACCACACCTCCTAATAGTGCCAGTTCCTATGGACCAAGCGTTTCAAAACATGAGTCTATGGTGGTCATACCTATTTATACTATCATACCAATAATGTGTGTGTCATATTAGTAACCTCTGAATACAACTGGACCTGGGGAACTCGGAGGACAGTGAAGAATTCACCTGTTGCTTATCAAAAAAGAGGGACAGAGAAGCTAACATGTCATCCTACGTGTCACCACCTTGATACATGACTCCAGCAGTTCTACTTACTCTTTAGGGCCCAACATTTTCCCATAGTTAGAAAAACTCTATTGACAGTGTTATATTTGTACAAAATAAATACTCAGGAGAATCCATTGCTATAGCACCTTCTTCCACAGCCCCTTTCATACAGGAAAAAAATCGTGCCTAACTCAGTGTGACTTGTTTTCCTCTTCTTATGTCCATTTTCCAAAAGAAGCCATCTTCTTGTTCAGTGCTTCATTTATCTTCTGGATGCCAAACATTTTAGCCTACGTTTCATATTCTAGCATCTTCTCCAAATCCTGATTCAGAATTTTCACTTTCTGTGGCATAAGTTCACTTAGATATCTCAAAAGTCAACCTTCAAAATTCTAAAATTTTCTCATTGTTACAGTAAAATTTCATTATCTCCACAAATATTTGTCGAACATGTAATGGGGATATATCAATTAATAAACTATATTAGCACAGTTTAAAATTTGAAGACAGTTATTAGAATATAGATAAAAAACAAGTGATTCTAAGGTAAGAATCCCTCAGATGTGGACAGTCAAGAATATTATGAGAGACAACAGAGGACAGAATTTAACATGTGGCTAAGAGCAGAATAATTTCCCAATTAATGTTTTTCAAATGAATGAATGAGAAATAAATCACTTTTTAAAAAATATACTTTAAAAAAGGAATACCCTATTCCATGGTGAGTAGCAAAGCTGTTTACTTCATTGTAGCAACGAAGCAGAAAAAAAGAAATACAAGGTAGCTGGGGATGATATCTAGTTCCCAAAGTGCATCCCCAAAGACCTTACTTCTATCACCTTCAAAAAGCTTACTAAATTATGAACCCATCAATAATCTATTAACTAATGCTAGAGATCTCATGATCCAATCACTTCCTCCAAAGCCCAGCTCAAGAACACTGTTGTATTAGAACGAAGTCTTTAACACATGAGATTTAGGAAGCATTTCAGACTCAAGCTTCAACAGTAAAGAAATCAGAAACTGGCAAGCTATCAGTATTGGAGAAGAGGGGAATAAAAAGCTAAATACTTCTGTCTGAAATGTATTTTCATTGTCATTATAAAATGTTCCAAGTATAAAAAAATATAATAAAGAGCAATTGTCAATTCAACAATATTTTGCCATTTTGTATCTGTTTTAAATTTCCTTCTCTTTTCAAAATAACAGATAGACTTGTTTAATGTAATTTCTTTTCTCTGCTTTTATTATGCGTTTTCTCTAAAGTGTATTTAATACTTTTTTTTGCATGTTTTGTATTTTTACCAAAAATGGATGCAAAAGGAGTATTGTTTTGTATATTTGTATGCAAATCACATCATCAATGTATACTGCAATTTTCCATATCCACTCCAGTATGTTTTAAAGAATTGTCTATATAGATACATGTTGCTTTAATCTACCCACTTTCATTGATATATGTTATAAAAATTTACACAGATGTAGATTTCATACCAGAGTTTCCTCTGAATACATATCTAGAGGTGGCTTAGTTGCGTCAACACAAAAATGCATTTTTGACTCTTACAATAATTAATATGTCAATTTGTTAATGAGTTTTGCTGTGACATTTCCATGCATAAATATATGGTAGTATTTATTACATAAAAGGATAAATGAGAGCAATACATGCAATTGAATACTTCAGGAAAGAAAAGGATTAGGATAAAATAGTGGGAATTAATCAAGAGAGTTATTCTATCTCAACTGCAAAGCAGTATGAGCTTTCATTGCTTCTCTGAACTTCCTATCCTGTCAACCAGATAAAATATGTCTCTTGAAATGGATTGGGTTATGACAGAGATGACTTGCACCACCCCTTGCCACTCTACAAGGTGCTTTCCAGAAAGAGTGGGGTTTCCACAATGCTGAAATCTGCAGGAAGCTGTAGTATAAATGGAATCCTTTATAGACTGGAGCCTTCGGTTAATGTTTAGTATCACGTAATACACTAAAAGGAGACTTACTTTTCCATCCAGCTATGAGAATAGTCCCTGAGCCACATCATTTTTCAATATATTTATTGAATGGACAAGAAAACAAATTAATACAAATGTAAAGATGTTACATTTTTGCCATTCTTGCCTGTGATTTTTTAAATTATCAATCCTATCAGAGCCAGAACCTATGGAAAATGTCAGTTAATGCCACAACAGAACTGAGTAGTAAATGATGGGGAGGGTATTCCAGCTCTCTTGAATTGTCAACTTTA
Organism: Peromyscus maniculatus bairdii; assembly: GCF_049852395.1. Taxonomy (NCBI): domain Eukaryota; kingdom Metazoa; phylum Chordata; class Mammalia; order Rodentia; family Cricetidae; genus Peromyscus; species Peromyscus maniculatus. Next base: position 104,319,658 of record NC_134862.1, on the reverse strand, counting down.
AACTCCAGAGAGTCTTTTTGACTCTCAAAAAAACCAAGAATGAGTATGATACAAGGAGTATTTGGGGGAAGATTTCCTATGTGAGAGTGAACACAGCCATCCAAGAAACTTCAGCCTGGAAGCTGGCAGCTTTGCTCCTACACTTGGAGAAACAAATGTTGTCTCATTTCCTCCAAACTACAACAAACAAGCTCCTGGATGATGATTCAACACTGAACAACACTTTCCATTCTAAAATATGTAAATACACACAAAGAATACAGAAACTAGAAAAGGAGGTGAAAAGAAGCCGTGAAAAAGTTATGTTGTAAAGAATCTATTGTATGTTCAAACTGACTTCTGAGGTGGTAGAAGCTTTTGTATTTTTTCAGACTTCAGTAAGAAGTGGGAAAATCATGGCAAACTGATGACAATGAGTGGATTTTTAACAATTGTGGGGATGCTAATCTAAAAGAAAGAAATGTGAACTATTAGGATGGTTAAAATTAATACACTAGAAAGGAGAAATAAAAAACAGTACACAACAGTTAGCTGTGCTGTACAGCAGTGTCTCTTTGTGGTTGTGTAGTTTTGCTTGGCTGGAAAGTAAAAGAAGAAACTGAAAGACAATGGAAGCCAGGCTCCTGAGCACAGGGCAAAATGTCTATCAACCAATCTTCAGGACTGCTGCTAAGCTTTCAGACTCACCAGTCCAAGTGGCACTAGTGTATACAACAAATAATCTTTAGGAAAAACTGCATTTCTAATCACTTTGAGCAATTACACATTTTATACCTTACACTATTTTTTATACAAAGTGTTTTGAAATGAAACCTTTAGATGAATAATATAATATGGAATTACTACCTTGAACATTGTTATCAGAAAACATTCACAAGGTTAAAAAAATAAATGACTACTAATATAATAAGGAGTATGTTTAGACACAGAAGTTCACTAGCATCCTCATGCTATTTAACTTTCATGTATAAATTGCTTCTCAAATTTCTGAAGGAAGATTGTATCATCGGATTTGCTGTGTAGTAACATTAGAACTTGAAATGGCTATTGATTTTCATGTAGTCATGTGTTAGCTAGCAAAAGCATGTAAGTCTGCAGAATGGTATATTGTCTATATTCCCTATCTGCGGAACAGACCTGCTGTGGGATGTTCTATAGGTCCTGTGGGAGTCTGTTCTTGGGTTCCTCGTGGCTTTACCCAGCAGGTCCACATAGAGGATGATTAGGTCCATGGGCCTGAGTGCAGGTGTCTGAGACGGTCTGCACTTGGCTGTGCTGGGGGATGGTCTGGATGTCAAATTGTTCTGATTGGTCAATAAATAAAACCTGATTGGCCGTGGCTAGGCAGGAAGTATAGGCGGGACTAACAGAGAGGAGAAATAAAAGAACAGGAAGGCAGAAGGAGTCACCGTTAGCTGCCACCAGGACAAGAAGCATGTAAAAATGCCGGTAAGCCATGAGCTATGTGGCAAGGTATAGATTTGTAGAAATGAATTAATTTAAGCTATAAGAACAGTTAGCAAGAAGCCTGTCATGGCCATACAGTTTGTAAGCAAAATAAGTCTCTGTGTTCACTTGGCTGGGTCTGAGTGGCTGTGGGACTGGTGGGAGACAAAGATTTGTCCTGATTGTGGGCAAGGCAGGAAAAATCTAGCTACACAGACCTTTTTAAATGACTTCATTCCATACACCAGTAATTTAGAACAAAATAGAACATTTGTTCATGTGCTTCACCAGACTGAGTCCTTAATGTCTTGTGTTGTAAGTTATAGATCCTTAATGAACTTTGACCTTTTTATCTATATCCTGCATTTGGAAATTTTAGATATTATTAGTTTATTTATACCATACACACATATACATGTCACAAATGTATATGAAAATATGATATCAAACAGTATTGCATTGTTCAAAGATTTAGGAAAATTTTAAATAGGCCTTGAAAACTGCTTATAAAATATTTTATTAAGTTTATTGTTGCTGCATTTTATTGCTTTTGTGTTTACAGAAAAATAGTAATTTTGATCTTTAATTTCTATAAACTCAAACATACTGACTTGGGGCTCTTACAAGTATCTTAATTTTCTTTTAATAAGTTTAAATTTTTAAATAGATTTTATCATTTCTATAATGGGAAAGTTGAATTTTCACTGCTAATTATGTTGTTTTTTTTATCAGTTAATTATTTATAGCTTTTTAAATAAGGACAAAACAAATTTATAGAGGTCACTGCAAGTGGGCTTCACATTAGTAAAAACTCTACCTACAGTCTTTAACAGCTTTTAAAAATCAAATTAAAAACTGTTTCACTTGTTTCATCTCTAATATTAAGAAACAATCTCTCTAACTTTTTTATTTTTATTTTGAGGATTTACTTATTTTTGTTTTATGTGTATGCTTGTTTGCATGTATGTATGTACAATCATGTGCCTGCCTGGTGCCCATGGAGGACAGAAGAGAACATGAGGTTGCCTGGAAATGGAGATATCGACAAAATGAGCCACCATATGGGTGCTGGGAACCTAACCCAGGTCTTCTGCAGAAACAGCAATTGCTCTTACCTGCTTAGACATCTCTTCAGCCCTTTTCTAATTTCTCATAATACACAAACTGAACTCCAACTTACAAAAACATTTTTGATTTCAACTAGAAGAAAAGTACTTTTAAAAATTCCAGTTCATTTGTTTTTTAAATTATATATATATATATATATATATATATATATATATATATATATATATATATGATAGATAGATAGATAGATAGATAGATAGATAGATAGATAGATAATAGCTGGCTAGTCTTATGTCTACTTGACACAAACTAAAATTATCTAAAAACAGGGAACCTCAATTGAGAAAATTCCTCCATTAGATCCAGCTGTAAGGCATTTTCTTAATTAATGATTGATAGGGAGAGCCCAATCCATTGTGGGTGGGACTATCCCTGGGCTGGTGGCCCTAGCTTCTATAAGAAAGCAGGCTGAGCAAGCCAAGGGAGCAAGACAGTAAGGAGCATCCTCCATGACTTCTGCATCAGCTCCTGCCTCTGGGTTTCTGCCCTGCTTGAGTTCCTATCCTGACTTCTTTGTTAATGAACAGCAATGTGGAAGTGTAAGCTGAATTCCTTCCCAATTTCCTTTTTTGTCATGGTGTTTCACTGCAGCAATAGAAACCCTAACTAAGATAGACATTTCAATTATTTATCAATAATAAGCTTAGTGTGTCCCTTTATTTAATATTTAAATTCAGTGAAAACCTTTTTTATAAAAAACTTTATTACATTTTTATTTCTGATTTGAATTAGAGAGTTCTAAAAAATTATTGTTTGGAATTTGACTGTCACCCATAATTATTCCCAGATTATTACAGTTCTATTTAACATGAGTTCTAGATTGAGAAGAAAAATGAAAGATTTTTGTATGTGTGAAGAAGATGATGAGACTAACCAGCATCTAGAAGCCAATGATCCCAGTTTAGACAAAAAGTTGGATATATATATCAAGTAGGAGAAACAAAGAGCATGGGGACCTGTTCTCTCACTACTTACTGGCTTTCACTACTCTTCTGGATCATGGTCAGGAAGTAGACATAGGATGACATGATGGTACCAATCACCATTCCTGAGGGTCTAAGAGTAGTTTGTTTGGGTATTCTGCATGTCTAAAAACTCTGAATGGGCAATACTTTGCTTTAATACCCCACAAATAAAATATATGAAACATGTTAAATATGTCAAATTGGTTATAAAAATCTACAAGTTTTACAGGAAGGTGGTTCCAAATGACAGGAAAATAGCCTTTGTCTTGACTTCAAAGGAATAAAAACAGAAATGATCATGAAGTGCCTGCAGTGTTAAGTACCAGAAGGTGTAGATGTAACTGTCTTATTAAATAAGAAACACAGAGTCAATGCAGAGATGAAAGCCCAAGAGGTCAGAGCTAAAAACCTTACCCTTCACTGCCACTGCCATCTTCCTCAGCAAGAGACCTACTTCCTGTCTGTTTGTCCTTTTTATTGACTTTCTCTTCTGCCTTCTCATTGGTTGTAAACCCAACCACATGACCTCCTTGTCACTTCCTGTCTGTACAGACCTCCAGGTCTTCTATGGTTGGTATTGAGATTAGAGGTGTGTGTCTCCATGCTGCCTGTATCCTTGAACACACAGAGATCTGCCTAGTTCTGCCTCCCAAGAGCTGGGATTAAAGCTGTGTACCACCACCACCACCCAGCTTCTGCTATGGCTTGCAATTAGCCCTGACCCCCAGGCAACTTTATTTATTAATATACAAATAAAATCACATTTCAGTACAAATAAAATATCACCATAAGAAAGCCCCTATAAATGTCCTTGTCCAATATTCTCCAGATCACCATATCTCATTATCACCATCAGCACCATCATCTTGTTTTAAGGCTGCAATATATGTTAGAGCATTTTCATATACAGTTCAGGTAGAAGTATTCTGAGGTAGGGATGGAGAGATGGTTCAGTGGCTAAAAGCATGTGCTGCTTTCCCAGAGTGCCCAGATTCACTTCCCACATTGTCTGGCTTACAACTACCTTTAACTAAAGTTCTAGGATCCAGCCACTTCTTCTGGCATTCATGAGCACACAGGTGCGCGCGCACGCGCGCGCGCACGCACACACACACACACACACACACACACACACACACACACACACACAGAGAGCGAGAGTGAGAGAGAGAGAGAGAGAGAGGGAGAGAGAGAGAGAGAGAGAGCATATATTCACATGCATACACATAAATAAAAATCACAATTAATGAAATTAAGTATTCTGTGGTAGTTTACTTGAGAAGGTATTGGGTTAAGTACCCACCCATTACAAGATGAGTTTGGAGAGGAAGAGAATAATCCTAACCATGGTCTAGTCTCTGATTCTTCTCATCTAATACTACATTAATTCTATTTTCCAAAAAGGAAAGAACCCTATTTCTTATGATATGAATGAACTTCTTTCACTCTTAAGGGATCTACATGACAGCATGGAAATCCCCTAAAATAATCAGTTCCTCTTTGCTCTTTAAGCTAACTCACCAGAATGCTTTTACAAGGTCTCTATAAGTTTATTTTTATTTGTGTACATATAATTTTTGTGTTGTATGCGGCATACCCACATTCCAACTCATGGGCTTAGATAGTAAAGCATTGCAGATATCCCATATTAGTGTAATGACCGGAACCCCTAAGTGACTTTTAAAATATTTGACTGGGAGAAATTAAGTATTGAGGAAACTGGCTTATTTATCTTAAAGCCATCTGTGAACTGTTGGCCAAGCAGTATGCCCAACCCCCACCTGTGTTCTTGGCAATACATAGGCAATTCAAGTCCTTGAAAGAAGGAACATCAGTTTTCCTTAAGGATATGACCACACTCCAGGGAATGGCCAGACACACAAGAGTATTTGGGTGATAGAAATTATACTAGAAGAGGTTTTTTTTGGGAACATCAAGTTGGTTGGGTTAGGATATGGGGATGAATCTGGGAAGAGCTGGAGGAAGGAATAAATATGATCAAACTCTATTGTATAAAATTATCAATGAATTAATAAAATATTATTTTTACAATAAAATAACACAAGATTCAGTGCTCTTATTTATTCTTGGTAAGAATATATTGCATGATTTTTTTTTCTTGGAGCATCTATTTCTGTTCACACCAGGTGGTGTAATAGTGGACCAAAGAAATGATTCCATCAAGTGGAGCTTCATGAACAATGTACTTAATTTGGGTTTCTTGGCAGCAAGTTACAGGAGCATGGGCAACTTAATGGGAGCTATATTGTGAAGTATATGGCATAAAATATATTTATAAATTGTTATATGTTACGTGTGCTTACTAAAAGCAGATTCTGGGCATGAGAAGAGCTCCCTTTTCCCAGATTCTAATATGTTTATTTCAAGTGTCTTCCAAAACTCCCTGTCTAGCTGCCTACCTCTGTGACAGGGAGGAAGTAAAACAGCAAACAACCAAGGGTATTAAATCAGAGCATCATTTAAAGAGCTAGAAGGTAAATCATATGGTATCTGTGTTCATTTGTATTGGTGTGGCCATTCATTCTTGTCTGGTGCCCTTCGTGGTGCCATCAGTGCACCAGGCAATTATGGACATGGCCAGAATTCCATACAGTACTTTATGTGGTTTGGTTTTTGGTTCCACTAATTCAAGGAGGCTCAGTGGCTTGAAAGAAGACTGATATCATCACAATTTGCATGACATTGGTGGCAGAGCTCATGAACATGAAACCACATTGCTATGAATGTACATGTTATTTTGCAGTTTGATTCAGTGCTACCACAGAAAGAAGATGGGCTGAAGGCCTTAAGTCTAGCACAAAATTGGATATGCTGTTTTAACTGTTACTAAAATTGACTCTATAAAGGATTCTGTCTGTTGAAATGCCTTATATACTGCTAATAATTGCTGTTCTAGTGCTATATCTGAGCTTCTATCTGTAGCTAGAGTTTTCCTGCCTTGCCCACAGTCAGGACAAATCTCTGTCACCCACCAGTCCCACAGCCGCTCAGACCCAACCAAGTAAACACAGAGACTTATATTGCTTACAAACTGTATGGCCATGGCAGGTTTCTTGCTAACTCTTCTTATAGCTTAAATTAATCCATTTCCATAAATCTATACCTTGCCATGTGGCTTGTGGCTCACTGGTGTCTTCACATGCTTCTTGTCATGGCAGCAGCTGACAGTGTCTCCCTCTGCCTTCCTGTTCCCAGAATTCTTCTCCTTGTTAGTCCCGCCTATACTTCCTGCCTGGCCACTGGCCAATCAGTGTTTTATTTATTGACCAATCAGAGCAACAGATTTGACATACAGACCATCCCACAGCATCTATCTCTTTCTAGGACTGGGACCAATATTCTATAGGAGTTGTTTAATTGATTTTTCTATCACAGTCCTAGATGTAACCCTTTGAGCTTCTGTTAACTTCCAGTATATAAATTTGTCATCAAAATTATTGAGGCACACAAATTAGCCTGCCCTCCAAGGATTCTAACTTGCTCAAAAGCTTCTTAATATATACTATCTGTATCCCATGTGGGACTCCTTTTTATCAAGTCATATAAAGGATGGACATTTTAAGTAAGATGGCTATGACAATGCAGCAGTTCCCCCAGAAATCCCCCAAAGCACCTGTAGTTGTTTTACATTCACAGACACAGGCTGATGTAGACTTTTATCAATAAGCTTGTCAGGTATTGCACCCAACTTACCTGGTCATCATACTCCAGAGAATTCCACAGTTGTGCCTGGCCCTCACACCTTTATGGACTGACTTCCTACCCTCACTTCTGTAGGTACATTTGTGAATCTTCAAGATACTTTTGTAAATCTTGAAGACTCTCAAAGGAGGTCCTTGTATGAACTATATAATGAGGCCTTTTACAGGGCTTGCAGGATAACAAAGCAATGCCCATGACAAACAGGACCCTGAAGATGAACTTGAGGAAGGTGAACTGCTATCTAGTCCAAGTTTGGGGATTCAGTAGCTAAAGGGGAAAAAAAGCTTACATTGTTCAATATAGCATGGAAGTGTTCCATTACCTGCATTTTTTTTTTGTCAAAAGAGCAATGTTGGTTACTAGTATGGATGAGAGACACAGCTTCATTTAGCTCTCTATAATCCATGGTCATTTTCCATGAGTCATCTAGTTTATTTACTGGCCCCACAAAGCTTGTGAAAAGTCTCCGAGCAGGTCAAATTATCTCTACCCTTATTACCTTTATTGTCTGTTATTTACCTCCCTTCAGGCACTCAATTCACTCAACCACACAGAACTACCTTAAAATTCTTATCCCCAGGAGAAACTCTCCAACCATGGTATGCAGGAGGTGTATTATCAGTACATCCATCTCCAGTATCTTTTCTGGCAAGAGAAAAATGTCTACCGTACACTCTCGGGAGACATAATCACCTCCCTTGGGACAAGAAAAGTCCTTTTTACCTTGACTGTTCTATCTATATATCCACCCACTGCTAGTCATCGCTCCAATGCTTTGGAGTTGTCATGAATCAATGTACACTCAGTCTCCACACCCACTAAAGTGCAAGTATTTTACACATCACAGAGGGCTTCAAGGTGCCTTGTCTAGCCCTCAGTTGTGATTAAACTTGGCTACTCTGATAGAAGAATGACCAGGAAGACTCTCATCCTCATCCTCAGCAGAGGGCATAGTAGGAAACACACCATTTCTACCCTTTTATTGAACTATTGTTTAGGTATTAAAGTCTTCTGAAGGTTCACAAGCATTGGATTCAGCTTCCTGTCAATTTTCCTTCCCCTAGAAACTCTATCTTGACATATTCTTGCCACTTTTGTTTTACCAGGGCCAAGATAGACTTCATCATCTGCCTTGCCTTTCTTTATCACCTCCTGCTTGCTTTAGCACCTTACAAACACAATTTACATGCTACCTGTTGTGTTGACTTTTCCTAGGAAGACATGAACAAACACTATTCATCCTATATAGAGAATCAATACCAATCCATGAAAGATTCCAAATAAGTCTAGCTTGGTGAGTGAATGAGTTTAAATGGTGTTCCTGACAGGTGCACAGGCAACTTACAGTAGCTACACTATTGAGGAAAAAAACCTCCCTCTCCTTAGCAAATATGTACCACTTACATATCCTCACTAAGGAGAGGGACTTTGTATGCCTTATGAGACTCCTATGCATAATTGCAGCTGCTCTTATTTTTAAAAAGCAGCAGTCATGTCATGTCTAAAGGAAAGAGTTCGACAACAGGATGGATATTGACACAACTTTTTTTCAGGGAATTTTGTTATTAGCTAACAAAATTGTATGTATATTTTCCATTTGACCAAGCAATTTGTAGAATTTTTAACTGAAGGTATACATCCAACAACAGAAACATAAAAATAAAAAGATGGATCCTGTTTTCTAATCTAACCTGTTAATCTGTGTCTCTTAATTGGGAAATGGAGACTGTTAATACTGAGAGTCTTTATTGAACAGCCTAACATATTCATATAAGAAAATGGCTGAATAAGTCATAGTTCACCCATTCAGTGAAGTGCCGTGCAGCAATAAAGGCAGTAAGGAACATCTATTACTGTACATGGAGTGAAGTCTAACACATTTGTTAAGTGAAAAAAAAGCAAAGGAGGTTTGGGGTTATAACCCTAAACTATAGCATGCTTTCATTTATGTGTGAAAGAGAAATAAGAACACAAATATTTGTTTGCTCACTGAGGCAAAAATAAGACAGATAAACAAGAAAATAATGAAATATATTACCTATAGGCAGGAAGTGAAAATAGAATGAAAAGAAGAGACATTTCCCTAATCATACATTTTTGTATAATTTTGATATTTAAAACTATGGTTTTTCTAGGTAAAAATGGTAGAATACAAACTAAAATGTCATATAAAGGGAAATAAGCCCATCTAAATGATTAGCATATTCACACTTGAGGAAGATACTTAACCTAAACAGTTTAGGGTGCCTATACTTTCAGGCATGGATGAGAATACTGTGAGTGGGAGATCAGTGGTTTCTATGCTTTCAGGGCACAAACAAAATAAAACTTCAAAATTTTCCAGGTTTCATTCTTACCATGATAAATTTAGGAACCCTAAAACCTATTTCTCTGTAAGACAAATACATAAGTATATTGTTGAACTAAGTAACTTGCCTTTGGAGAACAGAGTTACAAATATAGATAAAAGGAAAGATAGGGAAAATCTATAGTCACAGACTGGAAATGAAGACACAATATAGATCAATGGCAGATATAAAGAAGGAAAAAATTTCCATAGACATAGAATTAGACTGCATTCTTCACGTGTACTTTTCTTGTTCTGTCTGCTGAAAGGTAAAGAGGCAATGGTACTCCATGAGCAATGAATGTAGTGTCCAGAGTTTAGATTCTAACCACAATGAGGAAAGCAGAATGAAAACATGTACATTGATTTAAAAAAAAAATAAAGAAAAACCAATATTCCTTAGAAAAAGAGCAAATTCTAGTCATGGGTCTAGAAAATCACAAAGTGAATGTCAGGCATTTTGTTTTACCTGAACATAAGGAAGTATTCAAATTTATAAGAACTAGACAAAAAGGAAACAGGAACTATTTTGGAATCTTCTATGGGACAAATCAGGAACAATTTGGGAATTAAATAACTTCAGTAACAGATCATGGCTCATAAATAAAGAATTTCTTATTGATATAGACACTGGTTCCATGGTGATTTCATATAGAAAAATTAATGAATAAATGAATAGGTGAGAAAGCTTTTCTTTACAGTGGAATATCAATTAATGAATATAAATGTAATGGCTGAATAACATTTGGGAGTCATCTGAGTAGTAATTAAGTAATACAAAAATCATTAATGAGCTAAAGTTAGCAGGTGAAATTTTGATTTTTAAATGAAGTATTTATGTAGTCTTGAAATATCCCTTCCTAAGAATACTCATTAATAATAAGGGCATAATAGTAACTTAACACTACAGAAACCTACTTGTATGATTAAAGTGACCACTACCAATAAAAGGACCATTAGGCAACACGGACATCCAGACAAGCATACAGCATCCATCCTCTGATATCTCTGCCCCCAAAATGCAAAACTTCTAATTGTGAAGAAGCATTATATAAAATCAAACTGACTAATGTTAGCAACCAGCCTCCATGATGGTCCCCCCCCCCCCCCGCCTCATCTCTGACTCTCAGTATTCCCATCCATGCATAGTGTCTCTCTGGCACTAAGAAGAGGCTGATCTTTGTTCTGAAAACCCTATGACTGCTGAGAATTATGAAAGACATTCTGGCTTCTGTCCTTCTTGATCTAAAAGAAGTTATCTGTCATAAGGTGAGAATTTTCAACCCCTACAACTCAACAGCCCAAATGGCCATAAACACGTGATGAAGAAATGAGGAATCCAGCCAACAGCCACTGAGTAAGCATCTTCTGTGTGGCTTTTCCTGTCCCAATCAACCAGATAACTGTAGTTCCAGCTATCATTTTGACCACAATATCAGGGAAGATGTCCAGTCCAGCTAAATTGCCTCCAAGTTATGACTTCAGAAACTGAAAGGTACTATTTAGTCTCACTTTAAGCCACTACCAATCTTAGTGAAATTTGTTACCATACTATATAATAGACAAATATTTTAAGTGCCATTCTAGAAGCTTCAAAGATATCAAAGATAAACAATGAAAGAAACAACAAAATTCCAGATCCAGAGGTTGGAGGGGGCTGTCAGTAAAATGCTTGTCATACAAGCATAAGGGCTTGAGTTCAGATTTCCAGAATCCTGGTAAAAAGCTTCACCCAGTCTACCTATAGTCCTAGGACAAGGGAGGCTGACAAAGGCAAGTGGAACTTGTTGACCAGCCTAGCACAATCTGCAAGTTTGGGGTTTGGAGAGAGACCTTGCCTCAAATAAAAGGGTGAAAGCAGGCAAGAAAACATTTCTCTAATCTCTACATACATCTTTATGCACATGTACATGAACATGTACATACACATAACACACACACACACACACACACACACACACACACACACACACACACACACAAACTACCACTCCCAGAGATTTTTTTTCAAATTAAAGAAAAAGAGACCCAAGAATCAAACATATGATCCTGAAGGGTGGAAGGTTTTGTTGTTCTTATTTTGCCATAACAAAGACTATTGAGATAATCATCAAAATTTGAATACAGTAAAAATATAAAATAGCACTGTACCAATATTAGTGTATGGTGATAATTTATTTGTACTGAAATGTGATTTTATTTGTATGTTAATAAATAAAGTTGCCTGGGGGTCAGAACTAATAGCAAGCCATAGCAGAAGTCTGGCAGTGGTAGCACACGCCCTTAATCCCAATCACATGACAGGCAGATCTCTGTGTGTTCAAGGACACCACCAGCATGGAGACACACACCTTTAATCTCAATACCAACTATAGAAGACCTGGAGGTCTGTACAGACAGGCAGTGATGAGGAGGTCATGTGGTTGGGTTTACAACCAATGAGAAGGCAGAACAGAAAGTCAATAAATAGGACAAACATACAGGAAGTAGTTCTCTTGTGGAGAGGTATGACAGCAGTGGCAGTGAAGGGTAAGAAAGGGTTTTCTAACCTGGAGCTTATGCAGGGACACTTGGCTCAGTCTGGGAGGAAGGGACTGGACGGGCCTGGACTGAGTCTACCAGGTTGATCGCAGTCCTCGGGGAAGGATTTGTCCTGGAGGAGGTGGGAATGGGGGGTGGGCTGGGGGTAAGGGGAGGGGGTGGGAGGGGGAGGATAGGGGAAGCCGTGGCTGATATGTAGAACTGAATAGTATTGTAAAATAAAATAAAAAAATAATAATAATAAAAGAAAGAAAGGGTTTTCTAGCTCTTAACTACTGCTGTGACCTCTTGGGCTTTTAACTCTGAATTTGGCTCTGTGTTTCTTATTTAACAGGATGATTACATCTACATTAGTGTCTTGTAATTGATCTTACACTATACTGATAGAGAAGTGTCCTTATTTTTAGAGATACATATCAAAATATTTAAAGGAGAGATAAATGCCTATAATTTATTTAAGAATATTCAATGTAACAATTACATAACACAACTGCATAGTCAAAGATATATACTTATATATATTTTTATACCAACAGAGAGACAAATTTTCTAAAATGTCTACCTTTAGAAAACCCCTTCAAGGGCATCAAGATTATGATGGGAAAAACCTACAGAGACAACCAAACCAAACTAGTGGGAACTCATGAAATTTAGATCAATAGCTGTGGAGCCCATATGGGACTGGACTAGGCCCTCTGTATAGCTAGACAGTGGTGTAGCTTGATCCGCTTAAGGGCCCCCCCTGGCAGTAGGATCAGAATCCACTCCTGGTGCATGAGCAGGCTTCTTGGAGCCCATTACCTAAGATAGGACACCTCCCACACCCTTGAGGCAGGAAGAGGGCCTTAGACCTGCCTCTACTAAATGTACCTCACCATGGGAGGCCTTATGTTCTTGTAGGAGGGCATGGGGGGTGGGGTGGGAGTGGGAGGCTGGCAGGAAGAGGGAAGAGGGGGATCTTTGATTGCTACGTAAAATGAATAAAAAAATCTTAATAAAAATAAATAAATCTTTAAAAAAAGAAAAAAGAAAAACCCTTCACAGATACACAGAAATTAAAATTGTCACTATTTACACTGGAGTGAAAGACTGCAATCCCAGGCAGTGTTATTCCTGAATTTCCACATTAAGTTGTTTTTTCAAACTGAGAGTTGACTACATTAGTTGGGTTTAGAAATGAATTCACTGGAACAAAATACAAAACAGGTTTAAAAATACAATGCTGTACATTAGCACAGCATATGAATATTGTAGATTAGTAGGAATGAGCATTATTTTGTGAAATGATTCATATCTAGGCGGGGAAAAGGTTAATGTACTCGGTTGCATAGTCAACAAAAAGTAGGAAAGCCAAGCGCTGAGCAGGACCCAGCTTGAGCCAAAAGCAGACTTCCCCGGGGCCGCCCCTCCCTGTCTCTTCCGCCCCTGGCCACCTGCAGATGTGCTCCACAAATCTTCAGTGCCCAGAGCTGAGCTGACTATTTAAAGGTCCGTTCCCCACAGCTTACAGCCAGCCGCCTGCAGCTAGCCAAGTCCTCCTATCCTTGCTGGAGGCTCACAACTCTGAGAAAGCAACCCGCTGATGGGCTGCTGTGGTGGCATGGGAGCCTTGGGTTCGCTCTGGGTTTTCTTCACTCTCATCACGCCAGGAGTTCTTGGTGAGCGGGGCATGGGAATGCAGATAGGGGAACTCCTGCGGGGTTGGAAAACTTCTGTGCTTATACAAAGGCTAGAGACCAAACCAGGAATGTCAGGGCCCTGCTGGATACAGACAGCTTTTGAGACTCCCTCAGTCTCTGATACAGAATGTCTCCACTTCTTCTGGGAGCTGGACCACCACCATTGAAGCCTCAGCCACATATGGGCGCTTTGGAAAGACTGCTGTCTTGGTTAGGTGGTTCTCTTTTCTCTCCAGCTCCCAGCCTCCTGAGAATTCAGCAAATGCTGAAATAGTTCCACCAACGGTCCCAGGCTGTGTTCAAGGATCACAGAGCACATGTGCCTCTGTGCATGCAAAAATCCTCTCCAGCCATGGAAGGATGGTTGAGTACGGGTTTCTTTTCTTGAAGAACATCTGATTCTCCAAATACGGGTCTCAAATTTTTTTAAACTTTGATACAATATTCAAAAACTAACTGGACTTAGTTTTTAAAGTTGAACATGAATCAAAACTGCGACTTCTGTAACGGTGTGTGCTTCCATAGGTCCTCCTTCAACGTTCTTCATAAGAGTTTTTGTTTTGTTTTTATTTCACAGATTGGCTGGTAGTGAAGGCGTAGGTTATAAGACATTCACTGTAAGCAAACCTCAATAGCTGGGTGAATTTTGGCAAGTCGCAATATAATTTGTTCTCACAGTGAATGTATTCATAGTTTGTAAGGCATTTACTGTAAGCAAACATCAATAACTGGATGAATTTTAGGAAGTCAGTTAGAGCCCCGACCCTCAGTTTCTTATACATGAAATGAAGTTAGAAAGAGCTGTGCTGCCATTCACAGAGCTGTGAGAAATCAGGAGCTGCCAGAGAAATTATGTTAAGGGCAGTTGATGATACTAAGTGTAGCAATTAACAGCTAATGGTGGATCTAGTCATTAAAGGGTCCGAATATTATATATTAATTCTGGTACAACTTCTACTGGAAAATAAATCCTAGGAATGGCTGGACCTTGTTTCATGTTCACTGATGAGTGTTTTATGCTTAGTACCATAACTTTCTTTAACATACATGACTCTCATTTAAAAAAATCATCCTTTAGATAGCCAGGAACCCCAGGCATTTGATGATAATTCTCAATAATGATCTCTCTCCCTTCCTGTTTCTGGCCAACTTTTCAGATTTATTTTTATCCTATACATAAATCTTCCATCTACTTCCAAAAGATTTCTAAATCATCCATGTAAAGCCCCTTAGATCTAAATAGTTAATTACACCCTGTCCTCCAGAAATATTTTCTGTGTTAAGTAATCACTACTCTGATCTTCACTCCTGGTGTTAGAAAGAGGTAAAGAGGGAACAGGGGCTTTCAAGAAAACCCTCTTATGCAATAACTTGTAGACTAGCCTTTCTTTTTCTTTTTTTTTTTTTTTTTTTTTTTTTTTTTTTTGGTTTTTCGAGACAGGGTTTCTCTGCGTAGCTTTGCGCCTTTCCTGGAGCTCACTTGGTAGCCCAGGCTGGCCTCGAACTCACAGAGATCCGCCTGGCTCTGCCTCCCGAGTGCTGGGATTAAAGGCGTGCGCCACCACCGCCCGGCTCCTTTCTTTTTCTTTGAAAAATTATTACATGTATTTATTTGTTTGTATATTTGTGTGGGATGGGGGTATACATTCAGTGACATGTGCTTGGAGGTTAGGAAACAGTTTACTGGGGTTAGCTCTCTCCTTTCACCATGTGGGCTCCAGGGATTAAACTCAATTGGTCAGACAGGTCTGACAGCAGTGCCTTTAGCCAGGGAGACATCTCACCTGCTCCTTTCCTTTTCTGATTGGAGGAGAAACAGGTCTCTGGAAATTCTGTACTGTGGCCTGGGAGGTGGGCAGTTTCAATAGAAGTCCAAGGACTCCATACTAGAGACTTCCATTAATCCTCACCCAGAAAGCATAATTCTCGACTCATTTTAACATGGAAAGTCACATTATAAAGTTCCCTCTTCTTTTGTAGTTTCCAGATCTTTTATTCCTCTTGGTCTGTATTGTTACTACTGGTTGAATCTTATGAATTTAAATGGCTTCCCATATTGTGGAAAATAATTTAGTTTTGTCCTTATTTACATTTGATAACCATAGATTGTTATCTGATTAGAGTAACTGGTAGAAGCAGTATCACATTGTGAAGTCTGTCTTCACTGTCTTTAAAACTTCATTTTTCTTAAAGTCTTTCTTGCTGTTTTTCACAGAGTATGTATTTGGGGACATTGGTGGGTATTAATGGAAGAAACCAAAGAATAACAAAAGAGGGACCTACAGTAATGTCTGGCTCCTAACAGCAGTGGCTATTTTTCAATTCCCCAGCACAAGAAAGACTGCATTTGGCTGCAGCCATGGGTGCTCAGGGATGTCTGAGTCAGCAGACATTCTCTGTTTAACTTTTACCTGTGCCAGTCCCACACTTCTATGGAAAAAATGAAAATTTGTGAATTTTCAGCTATACTTCTACTCTTGGAGGGTATCACAAATGGCAATTTTGCCTAAATTACCTCTGATCTGAATAAGAGTGAACTTCTGGATCTCTGCAAATAAATTTAAGGAGGTAAAATGTGAGTCTTCACTCAAATATAGAAAAATTACTTTTCTAGGGACATACTCAAGTGTATGGATGTTGCAGTCTCTTAGCCATCTCACAGAGTGGAGTTTATTTCATTGTTAATGACTAGCTCTTTTCTTTGATACATAAGAAAGTTTTACTGCCCGGCCGTGGTGGTGCACACCTTTAATCCCATCACTCGGGAGGAAGAAGCAGGCAGATCTCTGTGAGTTCGAGGCCAGCCTGGGCTACAGAGTAAGTTCCAGGACAGGCTCCAAAGCTACAGAGAGAAACCCTGTCTCAAAAAAAAAAAAAAAAAAAGAGAGAGAGAGAGAGAGAGAAAGAGAAAGAAAAGAAAGTTTTACTAGATATTTTTGGGTTTCATTACTCTAATTGGTTAAAATAAGGAAATAAATATCATGAAAATTAGAGTACTAAGAAGTTGAGACAGAAGGATTCCAAGTTCAAGGTCAGCCTGGGTTAAATAGTGAGACTCTATATTATAAAACCACAAATAATAAATAAACAAATTCAATAAAGAATATATTTTCTCTATACCCTAAAAATTTAGTGATTAAGATAATCCTATAAATCAATTAAAGTAATTTTTATTTTACAAGATCTCTGTAGTAACATAATTTCCTATGCTAAAAGTTTTTATTTATAAGATTTTTACTTGTAAGGCTGTAGAGTTTGCTCAGTAGTTAGAGCACTTGCTGCTCTTGCAGAGGACAAGGGTTTGGTTCCCAGAACCCACTTGGTGCCTCATTATCACCTGTAACTCCAGTTCTAGGAGATCCATCACCTTCTTCAGGACCTTGCAGGCTCTGAGCACATATAGTACATACATATACGCAAATACTCTTAGATGTGAAATAAAAAATAAAATCCTCAAAGAATTTTTTAAAGAGATTTTTACTTGTATATTTCTGTTTTTTATTATGAAACTGGAGGATGTTTGTTGTACCCCTTATTGTTTGGATATAGTATGTCTACCACAAGCTCACATATTTGAACAATTGATCTACAGCTGACTCATAGAACCTTTAGGAGGCCAGAGATCTATCTGGATTGTGGATCTGAGAGGTTATATCTCCTCCCCACTTCCAGCTAAGCTTTCTGCTTCCTGGTTGGTGTCATGTAACCAGCAACTCTTGCAGTTCCCTTCCCCACAGTCTGAGCTGCTCCAGTCATATGCCTTCCTTACCATGATGGATGATATCCCCTGGACTATGAGCCATTTAATCTCCCCTCCCTTAAGTTGTTTCTGTCAAGTATTTGGTCACAATGATCAGAAAAATAACTGGTACAAATAGCTCACATAACTTCCCTTCCACCCCACCAAAAAAGTGTGGAGACTCATTATTTATTATTATTATTATTATTATTATTATTATTATTACATTAAGTTATATAAGGCCATTCTCATGCAGCTATATAATGTACTTTGAGTACATCCTACTACCATCTCCTTCTTAATCTTCTCCCCTCCCATTAGTATCTTTTGTTCCCCCAGACTGTTTGCCTCCACTTTCAAATATATATGAGAGAGAAAAAAGATACCTGTTTTTCTGAGCATGACTCAATTCACTTGATATTATTTTCTCCAATTGCATCCATCTCCTTAAAAACAACATAACTTTGTAGCAGGAATCTTAAAAGTTCTTATTAATAAAATCAAACCTGAGGCCAGTTATTGGGGTGAAAGCTAGAAGATCAGAGAAGCAGAACAAGCCACAGCTACCTCGCCTCGCCAGTTCCTCGGCTGGTTTTGTTTCCTCAGACTGGAAGCTTCTGAGTCCTCATCCAGAATGAATCTCAGCTGAACTGCTGTGAGAAGCCTGAAAGCTTAACCAGCCAAAATGCTTCTAGTTTCTGGTCTTCATGCCTTACATATCTTCCCTTTCTACCATCACTCCCTGGGATTAAGGGCTTACTTTCTGGGATTAAAGGCATGTGTCACATGCCTGGCTGTTTCCAATGTGGCCTTGAACTGAAAGAGAACCAGAGGGATTTCTACCTCAAATGCTAGGATTAAAGGTGTGAGTGCCACCATTTCTAGCCTTTGTATATAGTGGCTGTTCTGTCTCTGACCCCAGATAAGTTTATTAGGGTGTACAATATTTTGGGGAACACAATACCACCACATAACTTCATTCTTCTTTATAACTGAAAAAGTTCCGTTGTGTATATATACCACATTTTCTTAATCTATTCTGTTCCGTTGTGTATATATACCACATTTTCTTAATCTTTTCTGTTGCTGGGCATCTACATTGGTTCCTTAGCTTAGCCATTGTGAATAGTACTGCAATAAGCATTGATGTGCAGGTACATCTGTGACATATTGACTTGGAATCTTCTGGGTAAATATTAACAAAAGTTCTGGATCTTGTGGTAGAGCTATTTTTATTATTATTAAATATTATTTACTATTATTTTGTTGAGAAATCTCCAGACTGATTTTCACAATGATTGGACTAGTTTACATTTTCATCAGCAATGTAAAAATATTCCCTTTTGTATATACCCTTACCAGCATTTGTTGTTATTTTCTTTATGAATGCCATTCTACTAGTGCAAAATGGAACTTTAATGTAGTTTCTATTTTCATTTCTCTGATAACTAGTGAGGCTGAATATTTTCTCATATTTATTGGACATTTGTACTTGATTTAAGAACTGTATTTTCACTCCATTAGCTCATTTACTAATGAGGGTTTTTTTTTGTGTTCATGTTCTTTATATATTCTAGATATTAATCATCTAGTTAGCAAGGATTTTCTCCCATTCTGTAGACAGTCTCTTTACCTTTGTACTTGCATGAATTCTCATTTGTCACTTGTTGGCACTATTTCCAGAGCAACTGGAGTCTTGTTTTAAACAGTGCTTTCCTAAGCTGATGTCTTGCAGCATTCTTCCTTCATTTTCTCTATTACTTTCAGAGTTTTGTGTCTTGTATTAAGTTCTATATATTCATTTCTGAAGTTCTATATGCTTTTCTTATTTTTCCTGACTTCACTATGCAAAAAAAGAAACAAAACAAACAATCCACCCACAGTTTTAAATTATAAAATGGTAAGAGGATGAGAAAGAAGTTCGCCAGATATTTCTCTGAAATCTGTTTTTAAAACTGTTTGAATCTCTGTATTTATCTGTGTCCATCCATACTGGAATTATTTTCTTAGATAATATTGCTCCAGAAAATATTACTTCTAAAGATCAAACTTTTTAGAATACTTGGTGGCAGGAGAGAAGCAGAGAAGCTTTAGCCTTTCCCAGATTTGATATTTCTGTGGTCCTTATTTCTAGGTCAGTGTAAGTCGCTGCCAAAGTATCATTTTGCTAAGCCTAAAATTATGAGTGATAAGTCTGAGTTTGCTGTTGAAACAACTTGGGAATACAAATGCCTCCCTGGGTATACTGGGAAGCCATTCCTAATCACCTGCTTAGATACCTCCAAGTGGTCAGATGCTCAGCAGTTCTGTAAACGTGAGTACTCCTACAAGACATGTTTGGTCTATCATTTTATCTATTTGGATAGTATGTCATTTTCCAGACAAAAGACAAGTGAACTAGTATGTCATGGCAAGGAAAGAATGATCACAACCTCTTCATTTCCTTTAACTTCTAAATTTTCTGGGTACTAGGGTTTAAGTTATCATCATGGTTTAACCTATCATCTTCATGATATCATTCAATGATTTCTATATTGTGTTAGAGATTAGATGTTAATATACAAAAGAATATTAGTTTCACCTCATTCTTACTACATTAAATTCAAGAAATATTTTTATTAACTAACATGTGAAGTAATAGGCAATGGATCTTGTAAAGGACAACAGAAATTACACATATGTAATGTATAATTGAGATTCAACACAAGGCATTTCACAGGTTAGGCAAGTTCTCTATTACTGAGATATATCTCCAGACTTTATGATGCCATTTAATAATAGAGGTAAGCTGCTAATCAACCATAGGAAAATATATGCCGTCTAAGAGAATTAGGGAGATTGAGGCCTTTTGGACAAAAGTATGGAGGAAATTATATCTTTGGAAAAATAGAAAAAGGTCAATATGATTTGAGCACATATAAACTCCAAGATTGTATACTTTTTCCTGTGAATAATGGTAAGGCATAACGATTTTTAAGTGGGAAGTAGGATATGACCATATTTATAAAATAAAAAAAGAAACTCATACCATGCTATGGAGGAAGTGCTAGACCAAGGCAGGCCAGCATTAGAAAGGTAAATTTTGCCACTCAACAATCCAGTAAAACTATAGAAATGTCAAAACAAGGGATTTAGGGAAATATTCTGGAATCTCGGCACTAAAATTTTGTAACTAATTGAATTAAATGAAGGAATAGAGGATGAGTTACAGAAAGGAAATGATGACTGTAGGTTTTTAATACAGGAGACTTGGTAGATGATGCCATTAGCTGATAGATTTTAATAAAGAGAAAACAGAGGTTTTTAAGTTAGAATTGACCACAAATAAAGTTTTCTTCCATATACAGAAATATAGACAATAGGGTTTGAACAGTGTTCCAAAACTGACTGATCCTTGAGAAAGTACACATTGCATATTTCAAAAATTGCTTTGAGTAAACATAATGCAGGTCTATCAGCAAGTCCAGTCAAGGAATTTAATAGAAAACACACTAAGTCTTCTTCATCCCAGCCCCAAATCCTATTTTGTTTCCCTTGTAGGTAAATCATGTACAAATCCTAAAGAACTCCTCCATGGCTCTGTGCATATAAACACGGGTATCAAGTTTGGGTCAACAATTACGTATTCTTGTAATAAAGGGTGAGTAGGCAGGAAGTCTCTGCAGGATGTGTGGATACTGAAATAATATTTCTAACCAGAAACTCTCTAATATGAATGAATACAAACAAAAACATGGTCTCCTTGACCTGCTTCAGAAATGGCATTTCAGTGTTGCTCAGTTAAGAGATCCTTAGAAAGCACAAAGATGGAGCTCTCTTTCTTCAATTTTAAGTCTACAGTGCTATTGACGAGGAAGTCAGACCTCATCTGGCTATAGACTGTTGAGCCTATTATAAAAGTCCTTTTTACTACTATTTCACTGTATCTTGCATGATATTCTACATTTTCTTATTGTTTAAGTGGAAAAAAATTAGACTTTTCTAAAGTGTTAAGTAAACTGGATGTGATCCATCACCTCTTTGCCTCCAGATATCGACTCATTGGTGAATCATCTGCTACATGCATTGTCTCAGACAATCGTGTAATTTGGGATAATGACATGCCTTATTGTGAATGTGAGTAAAAAGATCTCTTTGTGGCATCCTACTAAATTTCTCTTATCCCTTTCTAAAGGGAAACTGGGCATCTGCACATAAATATGAGTGCCTGGGAAGTTTCACTAGGTTTGGGTTGTGAACACAACTCTGACTGGTATTCTTCCATGATCTCTAATTCTATCACACTTTTCCATTAATGTTCTTTTATGATGCTATTTAATAGTGAATAGATTCTTACATTATAATATGCATGAGATTATACACTACCAATGCAACCATGCAAAAGTAGATCACCTGTGTGCAGAGCTTTTTGACTTTTTATCAGCCAGTTTCATGTATTTTTCCTTTCTGGCTTATTTTTATTTAGATCATAATACAAAATTTCAATATTATAGATAAGTTGTAGGTAAAGTTTAAGTTTGGTTTATGAAAATGAAGACTAAAATTTCAGAAAATATAATATTTCAATGCCTTCTCTCTTTTCTTAAATACTTCCCTCCAAAAGCTATTCCTTGTGACTCACCTCCAGCCATCACCAATGGGGACTTCTACAGCAGCAGTAGAGACAGCTTTTTCTATGGAATGGTAGTAACTTATCATTGCCATGTTGGAAAGAATAGGGAAAAACTGTTTGACATGGTGGGAGAGAAGTCAATATATTGCACCAGCAAAGACAATCAAGTTGGCATCTGGAACAGTCCACCCCCTCAGTGTATTGGTATAGTCAAGTGTCCAGTGCCAGAAATTGAAAATGGAGATGTGGAGTCTGGATTTAAACGCTCCTTCTTCTTAAATGATACAGTAATGTTTAAGTGCAAGTCTGGCTTTACTATGAAAGGCAGCAGTATAGTGTGGTGCCAGCCAGACGGAAAATGGAGCCCTCCACTGCCAACATGCTTCAAGGGTAAGTTGAGCTAAATAAAATGTTGGGTATCTGTAAATAAAACCAGAGGTTTTGCAGAATAGATACATGGTACCTATAGAAAGTGTAGGAGGAATATGTGACTGGATTTACAGGATAAAGAATTTGAAAGTAAAATTTGGAAGTAATATTTATTAACTTTACTAATCCATCATCATTGGAGATCTCTGTTAAAGAAATGAAGATTTTATTATATTCTAGGACAGTGCTATAATTGTAGAGGAAAGTATAACATACCCTTAAAAAGTCATTGGAATGTTTTCAAGTAGAATTATGAGATATGAAACACTTTGAAGAACATAGGTATATACTTAAGATCATTGGAATAGTCAACATGCTTTGGATAAGACTATGAAAAGCATAGAAAACAGTGGTGAAAATAGACTAATGGTACAGAATAAAAGGTTTCTCTATGATAAGTCAAACAATAGAGTGAAGAGAGATCATACAGAATGAGAAAAAATATTTCCAAACTATACATCTGATAAGGAATTAGTACATAGAATATATAAGGAACTGAAACCACTCAATAGAACAAAAGAAATCTAACTTCAAAGTGGACATTAGACATTTCTCAAATAAAATGGACAATAAATATATGGCAAAGCGTTTAACATTACTAATCATCAGGGAAATGCAAATTAAACAACAATGACATATAACTTCTCTTCAGGTAAAATGATTTCTCAAAAAAAAAAAAAACCCAAAATATAGAACTGGGGAGATGGCTCAGTGTATAAAGTGTTAATTGTACAAGTGTGAAGGTTTGAGCTTAACACAGAACCTATATAAAAAAGCATCACGTGGTGGCACATGCTTATAATCTCAGAATTCGGGAGGCAGGGACAGACAGATCCCTGAGGCTTGTTGACCATCCAGTCTAGCTTAGTTGGTGAGCTGCACTTCCCATTGAGAAGCCTTCTCTCATTAAAAAAAAAAAGATAATGTCCTCTATATGCTTGTGTGTCAATGTATACTCCAACAAACATACACACACACACACACACACACACACACACACACACACACACACACACACAAGCTTGAGGACTGGAATCCACTTCTACACAATATATCAAATGCTGTTAAGAATGGAGATAAAAGTCAGATTAGATAGGAGAAATAAGTTGTGGTGTCCCTACAAAGAGAATTCGCACTGTATATTATGATAGTTTGTTGTATATATTTTAAAATCTAGAACAAAGGATTTTGAAAGTTTTCACTGCAAAGGAATGATATGTTTTAGAAGACAGATATATTTGCCCTTAATTTCATATTACATAGTATACATACTCATCTGAATATCACATGGTATCTATAAATATGTACAATTATGCCTTTTAAAGAATTTTAAAACCCAGTAATTTTAAAACCCAGTACAAAAGTTGATCATTAGAGTTTTTAATGATTATATTGTATTCAAATAAGGATAAAATAAACTTCATATAGACCATATTGGAATATGGAATTGACTAAGATAAGAATTTGATTCCAAATTTTGTAGACATCCAACTTGATACTGAAAATATAATTTTGTGGAAAAAGGCTGGTAGTTAGTTATCATGAGCCTGTGGCCCACATTCTCTCCTTCTCCTCCTAATGTGAATTGTCTGCCTTTCTAAAAGCCTGACGACAAAACTCAGAAGCCTCATGAACCTTGTTTTTGGAGTAAAAAGGATGTGGCAGATTTGGGTGGGGGAAACTGGTATTATTTGGTCCTTGTCTATCCTATTGGTGGAAGGATATCTCAGATTTTTTAGTAGAATAAAGTGAAAAATGAGTAAAAGTAATATTTCCTGGCATGGATCAAGAAAGTGAAAGCAGATAGGCATATGACTTTCCATATCTGGGCCAAGAAAGGCACATTAACCTCACTCTATGACCCCACTCTCTGCCTTAGTGTGGGAGAGTTGCCATGAACATCTTTATTCCACCCGACTAAACCCAAGATAGCTCTAAGTTATAAAGAATAAAGTTCTTATTGCAGAAATAAAAGGACTTTCTGGTCCTGTTCTTTTCTCAGGATGTCTACCACCTCAAAATATTCACCATGGCGATTATAACAAAAAAGATAAGGAATTCTTTTCTGTTGGCCAGGAAGTGTCATATAGCTGTGAACCTGGCTATACTCTCATTGGAACTAAACTTGTGCAGTGTACATCCTCGGGAACCTGGAGCCATGCAGCCCCAACATGTGAAGGTGCCTAGAGCTTCTGCTCTATTCAGAGGAAACACAACTGTTTCCTGACTCTTCATGTGCAAGCCTTTTCTCTTCTTTCCTAGTGAAATCATGTGATGTCATTCCAAACCAACTTCTCAATGGCCAGGTGTTTCTTCCTCCTAATCTCCAGCTTGGGGCAGAGGTTTCCTTTGTTTGTAATCAAGGGTGAGTGTGAAGCAACAGGTCCTCCACTGACTGTTTCCCATAAGGATTTCAAAGTGTGAGTTCTGAAGATAGTTAAGTTTTTACTGTCTTGTTTTCTGTCCTTTTCTTGACCTTTTCTGACTAAGAACTCTGTCATTAACCAATTCCTTTTTATTTTCTTCAAGTGTATATATTTTGTGCTTCACCAGCAAAAGTAGGAAATGTCATTTCATCTTCTGGAATTGCAAACTTTTGGTTCACAAATTAAGACTCCTGATATGCAGAATGAATATAAAATTTGGATTTAGTGAGACTCATTAGAATAAGGTTGGGAAACAAGGTCTTTGCTATTTTCTCTATAGGAATTGAGACTGTTTTCCTCAAAATGATCAAGATAATCCTGATATTTGGATGCCAAACAGGAGAGGGAGAATTCTAAAAAAAAAAAAAAAAAAAAAAAAAAAAAAAAAAAAAAAAAAAAAGGATGTATTTTTAGTATGTTTTAATCCATTATTTATTGATTCATTGTTCAGTGGAGCAGATTCACAAATAATTGTGGCTTTTTCTTAAGCCAGAAATATTTTTAAAATCCATACCATTCTATAAATACTTGAGAGAAGTGATTCACTTTGTACAATTGAAAAGTGGTTTGTTCTAGTGATGATTTGGTGCTCCTTATTGTTTAAGGTTCCAGTTAAATGGCAAATCTTCTAGTCAGTGTGTCCCAGAAGGAGAGACAGTAATCTGGAATAATAAGTTTCCTGTCTGTGAACGTGAGTAGAAAATAAGAATAATCAAATATGGATCTTATCTCTTTATTCTGTTTTCCCATACCATACACTTATTAAATAAAATATGTCACCCAATTATGTACTTTAAAGAAACATTAGTCACTTTTCTCTGTTTAAAATGCAGGAAAAAGTATTAAAATTTTTCACTTGTTAACATATTAAGTTGTGGTTCTATAAATAAAGTAATAAAGGCTCTGGAAGTTACCTGTAACAAAACCAAGCATAACCCTTTCTAGTGTACTAAAACTCTGGTTGTGCCTCCATATGTCATTTCTTGTACTGAAGAGCTCTACCTAGGGCCAAATGGACATTACTGGAAATACATTGACAACTTTCTCTTTATTCTGCAGCTTACCCAGAAAAGATATGTATATGTCATAGTAACTGTTAATAACTAATATCCTTATGCGACCAAGAAATATAAAGAATATGAAATCAATATTCAAATGGTTTTCTCAAAGGAATCTGGCATTAAGGGGTCACAAATGACTTGTAATGAGGCTGCAGTGTCTTTGGTAACAGTATCTAATGTGACTATGCTACCCGCAACCTGGCTGTGTGTTTTAAACAGGCACTCAATGACTAGTGTGCTTTGGATAGTGGACATGCCTATTTCACATGCTTTTGTCTCACTATATTTTTATCATACCTTATATAGCCTGAACTATAGACTGGGAAACTGAGGCTAAGGGAGGGTACACAACTTGCCTAAGGTCATACAGCTATTGAATGACAGAGAGGATTTGAAACCAGGACTATTGAGCCCAAATCAGTCCACGTTGGCTCCCTACATGCAATTAGCATGTCATTAACAAACTTTAAGTTTGCCTTTTATTTATTAAAAGTGTTTAGAGTAAAAAAATTATAGAAATAATCCCTGAAAATACAGACTAGATAGATTTGGGGGCCAATTCTATTTCCTTATTTTCTGGTTAAGGTGATTTATCTTGATTTCTTTGACAAGGATCAAGAAAGAGGTAAGAACTTACACATTTGGAAATGAACAAACTATAAGTAAAATCATAACAAAGCATTCAATTTCTAAGTATATTTCTGGGAAAGTGATTTTATCTATACTTGGAACTTTTATTTATTTAGTTTTAAATGATCAATATGCTGACCTGGTCTCTTTTCTACTTTTCAGAGATTTCTTGTGACCATCCTCCTAAAGTTGAAAATGCTCGGATACCCCATTACACTGTTCCCATACCCCTTCAAACTCTTGTGGTGTACAATTGTTTACCTGGCTTCCGCCTCATTGGAGAAAAGACTATTTTTTGTATAAGTAAAGATCAATCGAGTGGCACTTGGGATAAAGCTCCTCCTGTATGTGAAAAATTGAATAGAAATTCTGAATGCTCAGAGCCCAGAGTACCAGGAGGATTCAAAGACAGAAAATCTAGACCACCATTCAGACATGGTGATTCTGTGACATTTACTTGTAAAGCCAACTTCACCATGAAAGGAAGCAAAACAGTCTGGTGCCAAGCAAATCAAATGTGGGGACCAACACCACTACCAATCTGTGAGAGCGGTAAGTGTGGAAATAAAACCTAGTCAAGGGCCTGGGGTCTACCAGATTGTGAGAGCATTGAGGATGGAAGCAAAGCTCCATTAAGAGCTGGGACCTGCCAGCCTATGAGAGTGCTGAGTATGGAAGTAGAACTCCACTAAAGACTATGATCTTCCATTTATGGGAAGATCATTTGTTGCATGCTCCCAAAGGAAGAATTGTGTAGGTCTTGTCCCTGGAGCTTGAGATGGCTTTGGGAACCCATTCCCCATGCTGGGTTGCCTCTGCAAACATGTTCACAAATGATTCTACTCTTCACTCAAACCACCTCCTGGGCTGTAGCATATCAAATCAACTAACTTTAAAAATAGAGACTACTGTGAAAGTTTAACTCTCTTTCATCTGGTTTATATTGCTAATAAATCTAAATCCAAAGTTTAATTCTGTGAGTACAGAAATTGTCAGTATTTGACAAAATTACTATCAAAATTTTTTAATATAATTAATCTATAAATTCTAAATAGATTATAGAACTTAGAAAGTGCTATATTGTTTATAAATATGATTCACTCTAACCTGGGAGCACAGAGTTGTCATTTCAGCTTCACAAGAGTCTAAAGTAAGAGATTACAAGCTCAAGGCCTGCCTGGGCCACATTGTGATTTTAAAGTCAGTGTGGGCAATTTAGCCAGATCTTGTCTCAAAATACAAAGTAACAAAAGGGATTATGGATATAACTCAGTGACAGAGGGCTTGCCTAGTTCAATCCTAGTACCACAAATTATATTTATTTCACTTATATATCAGTAGGTTGATTAACCAGTAATCTCAAATTGGATTGTCTGTGGAAAACAAACCTTAAAGATTTAGGTGAACTTATATATGTAACATGAATTGCTAACCAGTCTTATTATAAAACCTGGGGCCAAGTATTGGGGTGAAAGCTGAACGATCAGAGAGCAAGCCAGCCACATCTTACCTCTAGGAAATCCTCAGCCAAAGAGAGAGCTACTTCCTGTATACTTACACCTATCTGACTTTCTGTACCCTGCCATCTTCCTTCCTCTCTCCGCCCAGTTCTATCACTTCCTGTCTGTCTGTATAGACCTCCAGACCTCTATGGTTAACTAGTGCTGGGTATGCTACCACTATGGTTAACATAGTGGTATGCTACCACTGCCTGACCTCTATGTTTTATATAGTGGCTGGGTTTGTCCTCTGATCCCCAGATAAGCTTTATTGTGGTACACAAATAAAATATCACCACATTTCCCCTTTGTTTATTTAAAATAAAAAAGTTATAACTAATATAGGAAAAACTATATACAATAAGTACTAACTATATACAATATATACAGGCAATAAATACATCAACAATGTCTAGTCCATTTGCATTTAACATATTCAGAGAAAGTATTCCATTATCTATCCTATTTTTGTGAATCCAAAGGATTGTATCTAATTTACTTCTATCCTAATTTGCATTACCAAACTATTTTTTGATGTCTTTCAAATTTATACACTTTACACCTCTTTAGTGAGTTTCTTTTCTGAAATTGTTAACAAGGAAAACTCTAACTATCTAATCTTCAACTCCCTCAGAGACTCGAGAAGGAAATCATATTACCTAGTTAAACAGGAATTGCAAACAAGCAACCTCCAAAAAATATGAGTTATGACAGAAACAGCTAGCTGGCTGAACAGTCATCCAAGGTTCCTCTATAACATTGGGCATCCATCTTCAGCCCACAGGCTTAGCATATCTGACAGACTCCTCTGCAAAGCAGGATTGCTAAAGAGCTTTCCTACCTTGTCTTGGCAAGAATCATCAGTCTTTTCTTTTGTGTCCTGCTTGTTCATTTTGGACAGCATACTATCAGCAGTCAATGCAAGGGCATTTTCTTGCCCAGTGGCTAACTTTTGCCACAAATATAGTAAACTCCATATGGAGTTTCTTTAATGCCCATCATCTTCTCTGAAGAAGATTGGTGCTGCCAGGAGCAGACATGACTCATTGTCATAAAAAAAGAAAAATATCTGTTATTAAAACATCTTAAATGCCATATTCTGCAGATCTCTGAAGTGTTTGAAGATGACTTGTCTATCTAAAATATATTTCTGCTTGACCTTGAAAACATAACTAATATGACTATAAGTTTGAGTGTAATAACTAGCTACTAACCTGCATTTCTTTATTATCCTAATTAGTTGGTAATAATAACTAGCAAATTGTATTACATTGTTAAATGAACTGTATAGGTACAATGCCATGAACAAGATTAGAAATATATGTATAGTATTTTCTAAAAAAAATCAATCTCAAATTTGTATCAATATATGTAATTTGTATACAATATACAAAAATCCAATCATATGTACAATATTTAAAATTAGTTGGTGCCTTTGAAATGTAGATTCAATAATGTACCTTTTTATCTATATCATACCTATATCTCCCCTTTTTTCTTTCAGAGTAGATTCAATAATCTAACTCTTATCTATATCCCCTTTTTTCTTTTTTTTAAACAAGAATCTTAAATCTAATCTTCCCTTTGTTTAGCATTTTTTTCTGACCATTAACAATAGCAACTTGTAACCAACCATCCTAAACAATGACAATTATTCAAAACCCATTGAAAGACCAAAAATCACCCACTCTACTGTAGTGGGTAGCCAACATTCAGTGTCCCAGCACAGAGAGAGTGCACAGAGAGAGCACACAGAGAGAGCGCTGGCCCATTGGCGCCTCCCCTGGCCCCCCCTCATAGGCATGACAGTTGCCAGAGTCTCAATGGGGGTTGGAACTTCCATATCCAAGCTGGAATGGCTACCCACTACACTCTACTTCTTGGGAATGTGGGCATTGTGTTCTTAAAATTACTTCCTGCTGTCTGGGGGCAAAGGTACCTTTAGGGGACCCTGAAAAGAAAAGTCTTGGGAGAGGCAGCTCTATCATTTGTTGTCCAGTCTCTGCATAATGTGAAAATAAAGGCTTGTCTCAAGTCCTTGCTCGAGAAGTCTGTGAGGCTGAATCATCTCAGCTAGCCATCTTAAAATTGTCCTGAGCAGTTTGTAGTCCAAAGTTGATCTCTGGGTAGTGTTTGTCATTTTAGTGGTATTATCATCATGCTAATGGAATTGTTGTTGTGGTGCTCCATCATCTTTTTGGAGACTTCAAAGTCATTGTTAGGCATGGTCATGGTTCCCTGCATAAAACTGATAGAAACTCAAACCAGAAATCATGTACAGGAAGCCAGATGAAGCCATTTTTCTAGGATTAGTTAGTACTCTATATGACCACTAATATCATGACAAAAGTTGAAAATATATATATATATATATAATCTTATAAATTTTGATATAAAATTCATACCTTAAGAAATGTTTTAAAGAGTCAAAATAAAACCAAAGAATTATGAGATTAGTAGCAATAGAATAGTCCCTTAATTTTGATTTTTCTTCATCCCACAACAGATGGCTCTTCCGACATGATACAAAGATTTTTGGATTGTCTTTTTAAGAAGCATGCTTGGGTTTAGAGAAGGAAAGAGCCATGCTCCAACTCCAAAGCCAGCTTTAATTTTTAATTGAACTGGGACTACATAAAGACTATTTGTGTTATGAGTCTGTAGAGAACAGCAGAAACAAACATTTAGGAAGACTTATGAAATTTTATATGTGATATACCAATAGGTCAACTTAATTTTTTTCTTGGGACATTTTTTCTGGATGATCTGTCCTTTTTCTTTGGATGTCTCATTTGTTCAGTGTTCTTCAGATTCCTTAGCCTTCATTCTCCTGAAAGAACAAAACAAAAACACTTCCCCAAACCTAACTTTGGGGAGGTTCCTTTTTGGCAAGTTATATATGATTAAATGAAAAGCATTTGTTAGTGGTATAAGTTAGTTTAAATTGAATGGTAATGCTGATTGATGAGTTATCACCTCTTCTAATTAAGAGGTCTCTCTTGTTCATATCTAACCTTTATCAATTTTGATGGTATCATAGCTTTTTCTCTCCTGTAGAAACAAAAGCAAAACCTCATCCCCAACAGAGTACATATCCTAGTTTCTATTCTGAGGTCAGCACATCTTTAAAGTATATAGGCTGATTTAATTTGGTAGTTTTTCCTATTATCCAATGTCTCTCTACAGCTATTGTTCCTTTCTCATTAGCACTGGGAAAATTCAAAGCTAGTACAGCATTATATAATCTATTTCTGGGAGTTTTTGTTACTGCTTTCTGTTTATTTAGCATATCCTTTAGAGTTTAATTTGATCTTTCTATGACTGCTTGGCCTGTAGGATTATGTGGTATACCTGTAATATGCTTTATATTGTAATAAGCAAAAGATTGTTTCATTTTACCAGAGACATATGCTGAAGCATTGCCAGTTTTAATTTGTACAAGTATACCCATGATGGTCATAACTTCTAGTAAATGCCTGATTACAGAATCAGTCTTTTCAGAACTCAGAGCATTTGCCCATTGAAATCCTGAAAAAGTATCAATGGTGTGTTGTACTATTTCAATTTTCCAAATTCTACAAAATGAAATACATCTATCTGCCGAATTTCATTCCTCTGAGTACCCTTTGGGTTACATCCTGCTGGTAGTAGAGTTTGATTGTAAAATAACAAGTAGGACATTTCCTTGTAATTTTCTTGTCTTGTTGCCAGGTTAAGGAAAAATCCTTTTTTTTAACCCTTACTATTGACATGATGTTTTTTATGAAATTCTGAGGCCTCCAGCACATTTCCTATCAATAGTTTATTAATCTCATCATTACCTTGTACTAGAGGTCCTGGTAGACCCATGGGATCAGATGTGAGTTATATATAAGGGATGACTCCTATTCCTGATTTCTTGTAACTGAATAAATAACAAAGTTAATTCTGACTGATCAGGGATAGATTCTGCAGTCTCAATATGTAAGACCATTCTTTCAGCATACTGAGAGTCAGTAACTATGTTGAGAGGTTCCAAAAAATCCATTAATACCATCAGAATAGCATATAATTACAATTTTTGAACCAAATTATAAGGACTTTGAACCATTTTACTTAATTTTTCTGATTTGTGACGTGCCTTTCCTTGTTTGTTTGCACCTGTACAAAATGTACCAAATCCAGATATGCATCTTTCCCATACAATTCAAGGCAGGATCTAGTTAGCTCTCTTTTAATTGTATTGCTTTAGGGACATTTGCAGTTAATCTCTCCCAAAAAATTACTGCAAGCTCCTTCCCAAGGTTCAGTTTCTGCTCATAATTTGTCAATTTCAGTCTTAGTTAAAGGTACTACAATTTCTGCTGGGTCTATTCCTGCTAATTGACGAAGTCTCAATTTTCCTTTTAAAATCAACTCAGATCTTTTCCACATAAGTTTTTAATTTTTTACTCTTTTTATTTGGTAGAAATATCTATTCCAATATAGTATCTTCCCTCTGCATTAAAATTCCTGTAGGAGAATGCTTAGAGAGTAAAATAACCAAAATTCAATCAAGCTTTAGATCTACACGATCCACATGTGCATCCTGTATTTTCTTTTCCACCAAAGGCAATTCTCTCTCAGCTTCAGCTGATAATTCTCTTGGACTATTTAAGTCCTTGTCATTCCTTAAGGTTTTGAACAAATTACTCAGTTCATCATTTTTTACCCCAACATCAGTCCGTAGATAGGAAATGTCTCTGAATAATCTTTGAAAGTCATTAAGAGTCAGTAATTGATCTCTCCTAATTTGCACCTTTTGAGGTCTAATTTTTTGTAGAACTATTTTATATCCTAAATGCAGGGCATTTATCCACCAACCCCACAGTTCCCCAGAGTTTTCTTGAGTGCAAACAAACATACATTCAACCTTAATTCACTCATAACTCCTCCTTTTCTTTACATTTTTTTAAAACAAAATCTCAAACCTAGCTAAGAAAACCCAAACTTACACAATTCCTACAAACCCATATTGAAAAGCAATATTCTCAATCTAACCATTAACACTTTGAAAACTTTTAGCAAAACATCCAAAAGCAGTTTCTTAATAAAACTCTTTATACTTTAGAGTAATCTCTTAGTATACCCCTTTGCATTTCTTACTAACAAAACATAACATTAATCCATTCAAATAACAAGAAAATATTTTTAAATTAAATAGACTAAGGAATATTACTTCTCCCTTTTCTTTGTAATTCTTTTTAAACAAAATCTCAAGCCTAGTTAGAAAACCCAAAGTTTTCCATACAAACAGTTCCATTTGTAACACAAAACCAGTTCCATAGGTAATTCCATTTTACATAAACAGTTCCATAAAACAATTCCATTTTTAACACAGAACAATGCACAAATCACCAAATAATAAAGCATATATCCATACACAAAACTGCATCTTGAGTCTAGGTAGAAACAAATTTCTTCATTTAAACAGTTCCATTTTTTTTTGTTTTGTTTTTTGTTTTTTGTTTTTTGAGACAGGGTTTCTCTGTGTAGCTTTGCGCCTTTCCTGGAACTCACTTGGTAGACCAGGCTGGCCTCGAACTCACAGAGATCCGCCTGGCTCTGCCTCCCGAGTGCTGGGATTAAAGGCGTGCGCCACCACTGCCCGGCAAACAGTTCCATTTTTAACACAAATAATTCCAGAAAACAGTTCCTAAGTTATTACTATAAGTAAATTCAAAATTATCCCATTGCAATGAAATCACTATTGTTCATTTCATTTCTTAAGTCCCAAAATTCAAATAATAAATTCTGGTACTAGCCTTCCAAATATGAAGAAATCCATAACCAAAATCCTTTTTGTAGTTTTATCTCATTTTTTTTAAGTTCAAAAAGTTAAAAAAAAAAAAGGCAAATTCTGGTATCAGATTTTCACCTCCAAATAGAAGTGTTTTGCAACCAAAACTTTTTTGCAGTTAACAATTTTTGTTCAAACAAGCGTCTCTGTAACTTTCATTCTCAAGCTGGAGACATTTTTAGCTACAGTAATATTTTAAATTGCACCGTTTGTGCTGTTAGCTCAGGTTTTTCTGTGTTGCATTGATTTTTCATGGATCTCAGTGGCAGATGCCTTGTCTGTGGTTGTTATGGCATTTGCCATTCTTAGCTTAGTGGCTTCTGGAACTTTCGAAACCATTCAGACTGCCTGCTTTGTAGTCTACTAGTACCCTAACGTCTGTGTCTCATGTTCTTTCACCATAAACATTAAGCATAGACTCACACTCAACATTTATACTTTACAAACTCACATATAACATATGCTTAAGCATAAACTCACACTCAACATTTACACTTTTTTTTTACAAACTCACATATAGCACATATTTATTTATACTTAAGGAAACTATAAGACTACTTTAGCAAATATACTTCCTATTTATTTCTTATATTCTTATTTAAACTTACATTTACAACTAGCATCTTTACTTTTTTAAAAAGATTTATTTATTTAGTATACAGCATGTATGACTGCAGGTCAGAAGTGGGCACCAGATCTCATTAGAGATGGTTGTGAGCCACCATGTGGTTGCTGGGAATTAAACTCAGGACCTCTGGAAGAGCAGTCAGTGCTCTTAAACTCTGAGCCATCTCTCCAACCCTGCTTTTACTTCTTACAAGTTTATTACTACATGTCTTAGGACTACCTTAGATACTTCTTGCAAGCTTATGTTCTTAAATTCTATAGATCTATTTTACAAACTTATATTCATAAGAACTATTAAGCAAACACTACAGAGCTTCCATTAGCACAGATCTAATTTAGCAAACACCTAAAGATTTCTTAACACTTAAAGAGATTTAACATTTTCTAACAAGACAGAATAATTTTCTA
The DNA here is from genome assembly GCF_049852395.1 of Peromyscus maniculatus bairdii. NCBI lineage: Eukaryota > Metazoa > Chordata > Mammalia > Rodentia > Cricetidae > Peromyscus > Peromyscus maniculatus. The sequence continues at coordinate 104,284,580 of NC_134862.1, read as the reverse complement.
CTTCATACTCTTAATTATTATCACTATCTCTATTAGAAAAATTCTCTTAACTAGACAGGAAGTGCGCACATCATTTCTAAAGTTCAGAGCTTATAGACAGCTTTGATATTTCTGAGAGTTCTTTTGAAACAAGAGTCTTTCTTTAATGGCTTTCTTAACTCTGTGGTTTAGTGAGTTCTGTTGATAAACATTTCAGATTGTTTATAACAACTCTATTAAGAGCTGTCTCCTTTTACAGTAAACCCCCCAAAAAGAAAAAACTTGTAAGGAATATTCTGTTTCTGAATTACTTAGCTATCATTCCATAACAGTCAATTTCCCAACAGAAGAGGATAGTTGTCTAAATTGGAGTGGGGTTCCAAGACCTGCAGCTTTCAGCAGATCTGAAAACATTACTGAAACATTTTAAACTCTTCAGCAGTCTGGAGGTCTCCTTATACTCCTATCCCTAGACTGCAAGATGGAACCTTAATATCAAGAGCATTGAATTAGCTGCTTTTCATACTCAAACTGTGATACAATCTTACCCCATCTTAATTTTTTAAAGCTGTATTTGCCATGAGTTCTTTAACAATGCTGATGTTTCTGATAGATTTTTATCAGGCCAATATTTTCACCAAAACTACTATTCAAGAACATAGATGTTCTTTCATGAAACATATTCTTCATTAGCTTACTCAGAGAAAAAACATTTTCATCATTTCACTTCATTAGCTTTAACCCTGATGTTGTTATTGTTAGAAGCTGTGATATTTAGCATTTATTTTTTATAAGGGACTTTCAAGTGAAGCAACTCTTTTGTAAGACAGCTAGATTTTCTGAAGTTTGTTTCCCATCAATAAAGCAGTCATTTCTTTTTGAATGCCTGTTTTCTTATCCCCTTATTATATTTGCCAAGGAATCATTCATTGCACCCTGTTTGTTCAAAAGGCAAAAAACTTTTTTATTTTCACATAAGTTTCTTCATATCTAAAACAATGTTCAGTGTATAAACTGCTTTCTCGTGGTTTTTTTAAAGGGTTTTTAAGTGGCTTGTTTGCTCTTATAGGTAGATTTTTGTCATCCAACTACCATAAAAACTTTGCACAGTTATAGGGTAAATAAGTCATTTTCTCGAGGAGCTGGTAAAGCCAAAAAGTGGCATAGCTCTGACTTTTGTATTCTTACAGTCTTTCCTTGGAACTAACATTCAAGAAATTCTAGAGGATTTTCCTCCCTCTTCCTTATTCTTTTAAAAGCTGTATTTTAAGTTTACTATGAACGTATTATGAGCTGACAAAAGTCTTTCAGGGCATTTCGCCATTTTTTTTGTGTGGAAAAACTACCTTTCCCAGACTGCATTTCTCTTCATCAGCTCACTGTTAACAAGCTAGCTTTTGGACTTCATTTCCCATAGTTCTTTTCAGGTCTGAAAGTCAACTTCTAGTTCTTTTTTACTGGGCTTGCTTTCAAAGTTCTTGCCTGGGAGGTTTGAACCAAGCTTTTTGCATTTTCAATTACAGGAGATAGGGAGATTTCTTGTCTCTTTTACTGGCCTTGCTTTCAAAGTTTTTATTTTTGCAATGGGAGATTTGAACCAAGCGTTTTAAGTTTTCAACTACGGGACATTGGGAGATTTCTGTTCTGAGCTGGCCTTAACAGCTGTCTCTCCTTTATCAGACACCGCCCTGAATCAGAACTGCACCTGCCTTGTTAGCATGCATTGAGGTGTGCATTTCTGATAGCAACTCCTCTTGGGGCTTGTGTTTTTTCTTAGCCAGTCAGTGAAAAACAAAATCATTTGCAACAGAACTTTTCCATACTCCTTCAGAGAGATTTTCTCCCACTGATAGATCTTCATCTCATTTTGCCTATCCCAAACTGCCCTCCCCCCTCCACCCCAGATGCAGACCTTCAGATATCTCAGGCTGTGGTTCTGTTCCTCTGCTAGCTGCCTCTGGAGGTAAGGGCTTTTTCCCCTACAAATCTGCCTCAAACTCTTAGCAGCTTTCATTTTCTGGGGAGGAATTTGTCCCTTCTCCATTTCTTCTTCAAAGACTCTTTCTCCCGGACAGTTCCCAGTTTGGTCTCAGTTTATTCCCTCTGCCCCAGAAACACTTTCAACACCAGAGTGGCAGCTTTCCCTGCTACTGAAGGTAGGGGCTTTAGTCCATCTCTATTTTCAGGGTCTGTGTGGTTTGTGTACAGATTGAAAATGAAGCTTCTGCTTTTCTGACAAGGGAGGTTTTTGCCATCTCTAAGCTCTCATTAGGACAGGTGCACTTCCTTCATCAGGCCTTTCACCTGACCCAGTCCCTCAGTGGGTTGTGTTTGTTCCTTCTGTGCTCAGACAGAGCTATCAACTGAGGCAATCATCCCTTAGGGCTACACTCCCTTCTCTCACCAGAGTCAGTTGAAACAAAGTTTTTTGTTTGTTTGTTTGTTTTTCAGAAAGATGCTTTCTCTGATAGAAAAAAAATACCTTTACTCCTGGTTAGTTCTCTGTTCTGCCCTGGCTGGGCTCTTTCCCCAGACAGTGTTCCTGACTTGGCAGCCCAACTGCATCAGACACAGTTCAGCTTTATTGCTTTCACAGAAAGGTCCTTTCTCTGATAGGAAAACTTTTCTCAGATTTCTTTTTTGCAGCTGTGGACACTGCATAGCCCCACCTAACAACCCGGGACTTGCAGGAAAGTGGGCGACTGTGCCCTTCCTGCTGGCTTTAGCTTTGTTCATTAGCAGTTTTCCCCTGAGTCCTGCACCTTCCTGCCTCAGCTGTGCTCTCCAGAAAGTTGTTTACAATTGCAGGAATCCTAGTATCCCTGAAATGCACTCCAACTCAGAGACGCTGGCCAGTTGCCTCTGGGTTGTTGGTCAGAAGCAAGGACTTCAAGGGATCTTTGTGTTAGGGCAATTAGGAGCACCCTTTCATTCAACAAGTGTCCACTCAGAAACAAAACTCTCGATGCCTCAGCTCAGCTATAACTGAAAGGCTTGGCTTTATTGCTTTTCCCAGTAAACAGTTTCCTACCCTATTGGGCTCTTTAGGGCTCCTCACTCACACTCTCCCAAGCATTTCCCTCAGGGTTCTCTGACCCATTGTCTTTTACTAGCTTAAAGAGAAAGAGCTTAGAGGTTTTTAGGAACTCCATACCTGCCTCCTGCATTGCAGGGAGGATTTTTAAAGCTTGAAAGAAATAACTTAAAGAGGTTTAGCTGTCTTAAGAGGTTTGTTGTTTTCTCTTAAAGCTAATCACAGGTGATTCCCATACTAATATTTTCAGGTGATTCTAATTTTTGTCCTTCTGAGAGAAAGAGTTAAAGGCTTTAGTTTTTAAGCTTTTTAAAAGAGCTTTTGGTTTGAGAGAGAAAGATTAAGGCTTTTTAGAGATTTTTTTCCAAATTTTCCAAGTTTTTAAGTTTAAGAGAAAGATTTTTTCTGAAGAGAAAGACTAACTTTTCCCAAAACTTCTGAACTTTACATTTTTTGGCTTCTTACACTTGTATTTTTGCCTCAGGGGGAAATCACTTTGTGCTGCCACTTGGACTTAGCATTTCAACTGTCCCTAGCCAAAAAGCTTCCATAGGAATCTTTTTTCTGCCGGATAAGCTCAAAGAAAGTATTTCCTCCAGTTTGCATATAAAACCCCCAAAGTTAGAAAATTGAAGTTTTTCTATCTAGTTGCCTTACTTATCTTAAATTTTTTCTACACGATCTTACACTTCTAAATTTTTCCTACACTGTATTACTGCACTATACCTTATACTTATTTTTCACAGGTAGAAATTGAGAGAGAGAAGATACAAATCTTGATAGAGGAGGTTTTTGCACTGCAGCATCAGACATCCAGTCCATTTTTTCCTTTTCTCTCGAGGATAAAACCCCCTGCCATATATATTCCATTACAACACCGGACATGTCCCTTTTTTTCCAACTGGCAAAGATTAACTCATACTTTCACCAAAACTCTGTAATAAAACTAAACATTGCTATTATTTTCCTTTGTCTTTAGTCCCTATTACTTTGTATTTAGTCCCTGTACATTTGTCTTTAGTCCCCCTCCCCTTTTTTTTCTTTAGTCCCTTCTCATGGTGCCATTCTGTGGGGCATTTACCCATCAGCCCTACAGTTCCCCAGAGTTTTCTTGAGTGCAAGCAGCAGGAAATATTAGATAGAAGGATTTAGAATGTGGAAATAAACAGATGGAAAGTACAGGATAGCCTCAAGAGGGCCTGGAACCTATTCCAACGGGTCCTGACAGTCTCTGCTCTAAGGTATTTATAGAAACGCCGAGGAATAGAATAGAATCTCCTCTTTGTAACTTTTTAGGAACAATTTGTAATCCCTAACAAGGCAAAATTTTCTTTACTTCTTCAAACATTCTTTCTAAGGTATCTGCATTTGAATTGGCTAGTAAAATATCATCTATTTTTTTATTTTAAACAAAAAGGGGAAATGTGGTGATATTTTATTTGTGTACCCCAATAAAGCTTATCTGGGGATCAAAGGAAAGAAACAGCCACTATATTAAACATAGAGACCAGGCAGTGGTAGCACACACCTTTAATCCCAGCACTAATTAACCAGACAGGAAGTGATAGAGCTGGGCAGAAAGGGGAAGTGATGTAGCTGGGCAGAGAGAGGAAGGAAGATGGCAGGGCACCAACAGGTCTATAGGTGTAAGTATACAGGAAGTAGCTCTCTCTTTGGCTGAGGATTTCCTAGAGGTAAGATGTGGCTGGCTTGCTCTCTGATCTTTCAGCTTTCACCCCAATACCTGCCCCAGGTTTTTTTAAATAAGACCTTTTAAGATTTGTGTTACATATACATAGTCAAATGAAAAAACATCAAATATATATTGTGCCATGGAATAAAAAGAAATTAGCATGTTATATATTATACATAATGTACATATTTATATACATGTTATATATTATATACCAATAAACTGTATTAGTAATGTCTATTAAGATAATACTCTGAATGATAGGCTTAAAGATGAATAAAACTGAACCTTTCTCTCTGAAATTTCTCTCAAGGTAAAAGTAATTCATATAATATAATTAAAGATGAAAATGACACAATAAAGCTGGGTGTGGTGGTACAGACTTTTAACCACACTTGGGAGGCAGAGGCAGATGGATCTGTGTGTTCAAAAGTATCTTGATTTATGTAGAGAGTTCCAGGCCTACCAGGGTTTCATATTGAGACCATGCCCTCCCAAAAATTGTAATAGTTTTTGCATAAAAAGGAACAACTAAGCCATATCTGGTTGGGAATGAGTTGAAAGTTAATGGTGACTGGTTACCACAGACTGCATGCTATTTATTTAGATCTGTGTCCTAAACTGGCATCTAGATTCAGAAGGATATATCATCTGATGGCTTTTTCCCCTATGTGTATGTATAAAGATTTCCCTCTAGAGTGCCCATCACTTCCCATGATCCACAATGGAAACCACACAGGACAGCATGTTGGCCAGTTTGTGGCAGGGTTGTCTGTGACATTCAGCTGTGATCCTGGTTATTTGCTTATTGGACAAAAGACAGTTAAGTGCTTATCTTCAGGAGACTGGGATGGTGTCATCCCCACATGCAAAGGTACCTTAAATTCACTATCTACTGGGGCTGGCCTGATATTTTCCACAATTTATTTCTTATTCTTGTCATTTTTTTCCTAGAGGCCAAGTGTGAACCTCCAGGACAGTTTCTCAATGGGCAGATAAAAGAGCCTCTGAGTCTTCAGGTTGGCAAAACTGTGTACTATTCCTGTAATGAAGGGTGAGTGTCAGGAATGTCTTTAAAATTTAAAGCACTTGGATTATATGTGCCTGCTGTAAACTATAAAGCCTATAGAGAGAAGAACATGGAAAATTCTGGATGTTATTCAGGAATTATCTGGAATGAGGTAGTGAAAGGTAATACTAATAAAAGAGTAGCTGTAGAGACTAGATTTGAAGTCAAGCTTACCAGTTTTTCCAGCACAAACTGCTTAATAGTACTAAATTCCAACCCTGGTCTCCAGGTACCGATTACAAGGACAACCTTCTAGTCAGTGTGTAATTGTTGAACAGAAAGCCATTTGGACCAAGAAGCCAGTATGTAAAGGTAGGTAAGATAATGGTGGTTTGTAAGGAAATACAGGGGTCCACATACACTGCATCCTTGGCTTTCCTATAAGCATGTCCTTTTTCCTATAAGCATACATTTGTGTGTGTGTGTGTGTGTGTGTGTGTGTGTGTGTGTGTGTGTGTGTGTGATCACAGCAAAAACCAAAAATCAAACTAGAAATCTTATGAGTCTGGTCTGCACTGCAACATCCTTCAATTGCCTTTTTATACTATTTCCTTAAGTCAAATGAAGCAAGCAGCTTTCTTTTTCTCAAAGACACAGGCTCTTGGTGAGGGAATTTGAGCTATTGTACATAAAGAAGATTGTGTATTTGGTAACTAGAACTAATAAATCATCAAAGGAGACATACTCAAAAATAAAGTTTTAAAATCTCATTTGTAATAATAATGCATTAGCTGACTGAATGACTAACTATAGATTCAGAAATCACTGTCCTTTACCTTTTCTAGAAATTCTCTGTCCACCACCTCCACCTGTTCTTAATGGAAGACATACAGGCAGCTTTTCAGCAAATGTACCATATGGAAGCACAGTTACCTACACCTGTGACCCAAGCCCAGAGAAAGGAGTGAACTTCATTCTTGTTGGAGAGAATACTATCAATTGTACCAGCAACAGTAATAAGAGTGGGATCTGGAGTGGCCCTGCTCCACATTGTGAACTTTCGACTTTTGAAGTTCAATGTCTGCAACCCCAGATAGACAGAGGGCAAATATCTATTTTAAAAGATAGATATTCCTATAATGATACTGTGACATTGTCTTGTGAATCTGACTTCAACTTGAAGGGCAGCAGAAGAATTCGATGCAATGCCCAGGGCAAATGGGAGCCATCGGTACCAGCGTGTGAAAAGGGTGAGTGTTTAATAATCAGAAGATGAATCATTTCAAAAATTTAGAGGAGGGCCTATGGACTTTACACAGGGGCCTTTGTAGTACCTATACCTTCAGTCATACGATAGTGGATATAAATTATAAAGAAGGCTTTCTTAGCACTCCCTCAACCACTATGGAAAATACACTAGAGTTTCTAAGTTGTCCATTTCTTTAGGAAATATGAGAGCAATACTTGTTTGTCTTAACAGTGATTTTTCAAAGGAAAGTCACCAAAGCTTTCACCTGGGGGTATATTAAAATCTTCCATAAAGTCTTCTAAGATAATTCCTTCAGAAGGGAAAAGCTGGTGTAATGGCACATGCCAAAAAAATGCTGTAACTGAGGAGAATGATATAAGAAGGTTGTGAATTTGAGATCAGCCTAGGGTACATAGTAAAATCCTATGTTTAAAAAAAAGTAAAAGGAAGAAAAAGAGAGAGTGGGGATGAGGGACAGGAGTGAGTTATAGCAAGCAGAAGCCAAATAGATCAGTGGCAGCCTGAGTACAGAAAAGAAAATATGATTGAGAAATGATAACCTGAAATTATCTAAGGACTGCAAAATACCCTCTGTTCCAGACAGCTGCCATAATAATGAGGTTATCATATTAATTTTGACTTCTTTGGCTCAGTTTCTATTTTGTACTCTAAAAATGTTTCATTGTATCCATTTTTCCTTTAGAATGTCAAGCTCCTCCTAAAATCATCAATGGGCAAAAAGAAGACAGGCAGTTCCTCAACTTTGACCCTGGAACATCCATAAGATACAGCTGTGACCCTGGCTATTTACTGGTGGGAGAGGACACTATACACTGTACTCCTGAGGGGAAGTGGACACCCACTGCCCCCCAGTGCAAAGGTACTACACTACAACTGCAGATATTTTGCCTTAGATTGTCTTATGTTGTTACTCATCCTTATCTTTTATCTTAGTTGCAGAGTGTAAGCCAGTAGGACCACATCTCTTTAAGAGGCCTCAGAATCAGTTTATTAGGACAGCTGTTAATTCTTCTTGTGATGAAGGGTGAGTTAAGGATGTCTCATTCTGAATGAGGTCTGTATTATCAGCACCCACTGCAAACTGTATATAAGAGTTCATTTTTTCTTTTTTTTCCCGAAACAGGGTTTCTCTGTGTAGCTTTGCGCCTTTCCTGGAACTCACTTGGTAGCCCAGGCTGGCCTCGAACTCACAGAGATCCGCCTGGCTCTGCCTCCCAAGTGCTGGGATTAAAGGCAATAAGAGTTCATCTTAAAGGTCTTCCCTTGTCCTGTGCTCATGGATTGTTTATCACAATGTTTTTCCATGCATGGGAACTACAAAATAGATGGATGTACTGAAGTTGGCTGAATTTTTTTTCCTGTTGCATTTGTCCTATAATTTGTCAGTCTATCTCTGGAGCCCATGGTGCTTGCTTAGCTTATTGGTAATCACATGGCCAACTGATAAGACTCTTTGTCTCTAGGTCCCAGTTAAGTGAGAGTGCTTACCAACTGTGTCAAGGTACAATTCCTTGGTTTATAGAGATTCGTCTTTGTAAAGGTGAGTAACAAAATTGACAGAGGACTTAAAGTGGTCCTTAAAGATGGATGAGTGTCCTATTTTAGACTATGTTATGGGAATTAGCACATTATTTTGTCAAGTTTTATGGCTATTTTCCCATCTTGCTTCTGTCACCTCTTTCTACTTTAATCAATCAAATTCCATGTACTTAGTTACTAAGTTTATGTTGTGGGTTAGGATTATCAGAATATAGCAAGTTATAACTATCTAAGCCATTATCCATACTTTGGGTTACACCAAAGGTTTAGTGAACAGATTAGGAGATTGGTGTCAAATATGAACTCAAATTCTGTTCCTTCTGTCTAATACCTGTATGATCTTTGACAACATATATGACTTGCAGAAACTCTAGTCTCATCTGTAAAAGTATCACCAAATTGCAGGTTTCCGTTATTAGAATAAAATGGTACTGTACCTAACTTCTGGATGATGAAACTTCCTATTGTAAAGTAGGTGCTCAATCAACAATACCTGTCCTTAGTCAGCCATATAGCTATTGTAATAGGATATACTCCAAAAGTATGATTCTATCACTTGTACTTTTTATTCTCATATTAACTGTGATAAAATAATTATTAATTAATTTAATTAACAAGTGAATATTGGGTCTTATTATGTCATAATATGTTCATTTTCAATACCAATCTTATTTTCAGTGAAATCCATTTAAATCAAATTTAATATACACAATAATGTTTGATACAACTCACAACATGAGCATCCACACCTTCCAGAGAAACATGGTCAGAACTGCTGCACTTCTAACCCTGGGTCAGGTGTCTACAGTATCTTTTTATGTCTCCAGAAATCACCTGTCCACCACCTCCTATTATCCACAATGGGAAACATACAGGGAGTCCCTCAGAAGATGTCCCATATGGAACTATGGTCACCTATATGTGTTATCCCGGGCCAGAGGAAGGAGTGCAATTCAACCTCATTGGGGAACGCACTATCCGTTGTACAAGTGACAACAGAGGAAGAGGATCCTGGAGTGGCCCTGCTCCTCTCTGTAAACTTTCTCTCCCTGCTGTTCAGTGCTCAGATGTCCATGTGGCAAATGGATATAAGCTCACTAACAATAGTGCCCCATATTTCTACAATGATAGTGTGACATTCAAGTGTAATAATGGATACATTTTGAATGGAAGTAGCCAGATTCGTTGTAAAGCCAATGACACCTGGGATCCTGAAATACCACTTTGTGAAAAAGGTAAGAAGCCAGACCCAATAGGAATTTTAAATGGTATTTACTTATTTACATTTTTCTTTTCTGTTTTTAAATTGAAGGACTGGAGATGAAACTCAGGGCCTTGCACAACTAGGCAAGTATAAGCTACAGCTACAGCCTCTATAGTTTAGTCTTACTTATTATTTCCTACTCAAAACAAGTCTTTCATTTTTTATTTAAAAAAGGCAAAAGAGACACAGATTTCCTTCATATTTCCTCCATAACACAGAAAGCTATACATTGTTGTATTGTGATCTTTGCATGAGTATACCCTTGGATTTGTAACATATTCAAGGTATGTGATGAGAAGAGCTTTTAAAGAAGCCTCAAAACAAAAAGAAAGACAACTTAGCAACTAAAGGAACATTCACACACATCACAGTCAGGACTTCACAGTCCTGAAGACAGACAGTGGATAGATTTGTTTCATACAGTATGAATCCAGGATCACAAGTATAGCCACAGAACAGAAAGCATTCTATGATGGATGAGAACTTCCAGAACCATGCCTTCAAAGTTTCAGATGGGCACCAGCTGTTGTTTTTCTTACAGTTCTAGAATAGAATGCTGTTGTTGGTGTTTGTGTGGGAAGTTCACTCTCCAGGACACTACTCTCTTAGGCACCACTGTAGTTGGTATACATGTAGAAATATGATCTTCTGTCTCTGGAATAATGTGAACATGCTTGTGACCCTTACTACAAATTATGGGAAACAAATCCACCCATTGCCTTCAGGACAATGGAGTCTTGCCTATAATGTCAAGATTATTTTGGTTCCTGAGTCATCTTTCTTTTTACTATGAGGAACCTAAAAGCAATCACAACTTTGTGCCCCCAGAAGGATGTGAGCCTGTGAGAGAACTTCACGACCTTCCAGATGATTCTCATGTAAAACTAGTGAATACTGCCTGTGAACATGGGTGAGTGTTAAGTTGTTCATTCTGAAAAAGAATGCCCACTTTGTATTTTGTATTAACTCTACCTACAGCTTGTCTTGGTAAAACCCTTCAGGGATTCCTTATGCTCCTACCCACAATGGTCTAACTAGTAGATCTAACACAAATCTTGAAAGGTCTTATAATAAAAAACTCAGAGCCAAATATTGGGATGAAAGCTGAAAGATCAGAGAAACAGAACAGCCAGCCACAAGTTCTTACTTCTACGAAATCCTCAGTCTAAAGAGAATGAGTTCCTGTTTCCTCATGCCTTACATACCTTTTTCTGCCCTGCCATCTTACTTCCTGGGATTAAAGGCATATGTGTTTCCCAAGCAAAGACATAATATCTCAAGTGTTGGGGTTAAAGGTGTGTGCCGCCATGCCTGGCTCTGTTCCCAGTGTGGCCTTGAACTCACAGAGATCCAGACGATCTCTCTCCCAAGTGATAGGATTAGGGGTGTGTGCCATCACTGTCTGGCCTCTATGTCTCTAATCTAGTGGCTGACTCTGTCCTCTGATCCCCAGATAAGTTTATTGGGGTGTACAATATATCACCACAAGTAGGTCCTGTCTTCTTTTTTGACATGGGAAGGGCTTTGCTGAGAGTTTCTTATGTAGAAATAGTTTTCTGATTTGGAGGACCAAGAGTTTCTTTGCACCAAAGCTGTCATTTAGAAGTACCTGTATAGTTGTACAGTCTTTGTTGCAGAGGTGAAATATTGAGAATAAATGTAGTATAACATCATTTTCTAGGTACCAGTTGACTGGACATACTTATGAGAAGTGTCAAAATGCTGAGAATGTGACTTGGTTCCAAAAGACTGCAGTTTGTAAAGGTAAATTATGGACATGGGGGAAGACTTCCATGAATTAGGGAGTTAGAAAAGGATAATCAATTAGTGGAGAGTACGTTTACAACTTCTTTAATAGCTTATACTTCTCCTTGCTATGTATAAGATATGGAAAATTTTTTAGTTTTGATCAACACTGGCACTGAGAAACAATTTGCCAAGTAAGAATGAGTATTTACCATATGTATATGAATATAAATATGTATATATATTCTAATTTTACTAAATAGAAAAATGTGTGTGATATTTCTGGGATATAGGAACACAGCTGTATTTCTTTATACTTTATTTTATTTTCTGAATTTTTTGGAATGAATCTGTACATAAATTGATAAAGCATGTTCTAATTTCCAAATTTTAATTAATTTTCTATTCATATAAATTATAAGGCACTTGTGTTGTTATATTGGGATAAAGACTCAAATTCTCTAAATCTCTTCTGCAGTTATTCTCTGTCAACCTCCACCAATGGTCAAAAATGGGAAGCACACAGGCATGACGGCAAAGCACTTCCTGTATGGAAATGAAGTCTCTTATGAATGTGATCCAGGGTTCAATCTTCAGGGAGAGAAAAGTCTGCAGTGCAGAAATGGTCCTAAAGGACATGGATCTTGGAGTGGACCTCCACCAAAGTGCTCAAAATCTTCTCCAAATCATTGCCCTGATCCGGAAGTCAAGCATGGATACAAACTCAATAAAACTCATTCTGCATATTCCCATTATGACACAGTACATGTTGCCTGCAATCCTGGCTTCATCATGAATGGCAGCCACTTGATAAGGTGTCATACCAATAACACATGGGTGCCAGGTGTACCAACTTGTATCAGAAAAGGTAAGCCATTTTCATGGATAAAACATGAAATGTTTTACAAAGTAAAGAAGGCTTTTAAGTATGTATTCTACCTAAAGGAAATCATCTAAAAGCTAAAGCATTTAGTGTTTTATAAGATGAACTGCCTTTTCCTATCTCCTCACTTGATTCTTTTTTCTCTTTCCTTTATACAGAGTAAGAGCACCTGAAATTATGATTAATTTATATATCAATCAATCTCTAATTTATTCATTCTCATGAATCTAGTTGGAAAAGTGGGCACACTTTTTGGCAAATACTTGACAAAAATGCTGTTTGAAATTTTTATATTTAAGGCTATTGTGCCATCCAGAAGGAGGATGTTGGATGTTCTGAAGAATGAACCTGACCTTCAAACCCACTAAATTATCTCAAATTTTAGCTGTTATTTGACAGCTTGTTCCTGCTAGTTATTGTCTTAATCAGAGACTGCCAGGTGCAGCCTCGTTAAATTAAGTTCCACAGAGGTGTGGTTTCACTTCCTTGTTCCTGTGCTTCTGTGTGTGCTTAGATTATAGCCTGTTTTCAACATAGAAGGAAGATAATAGATCAATTAGTTGTAAACACTATTACTCTTGGACCAACTGAGGGAATATAATAGAATACCATAGGCTAATAAATTATATTTGTAGACCACAGCTACATCTATTATAGCATCATATGTTCAACTCTTTTCTTCTAATCATATATGGTAGAGAGTAAAAGCACACATTTGTCCAAACTTGAGAATTAACTAATTGGCTTGTTTCTCATTGCTTTTCTGTGTTGCTATTACCCTGGGATTGTGTTTTCTAAGTGTTATTCTGTGCTCAATTAAAAGTCTTTCCTTGTTGATCTCCAAGCTTTCTTAGGGTGTCCTTCTCCATCCACAATCCCCAATGGGAATCATACTGGTGGAAATATAATTCGATTTTCCCCTGGAATGTCAATCATGTACAGCTGCTACCCAGGTTACCTTCTAGCTGGAGAGGCACTTCTTCTCTGTACTCATGAGGGTACCTGGAGCCAGCCTGCTCCTTATTGCAAAGGTATTTTGTCTGCTTTATTGTTGTTCTTTCTCACAAAGTAATTTAACCCAAATATGTATGTTCAGTTAAGCATTTCAGCTTGAAATTGTTAGAGATCAATTCTATAATTTAATTGAGTACATTTCATAAGTTATATTAATTTGGGATAATATATTAATCCCAAATCTTGAAATAAAATAGCATAACTATATGGCTAATAATTATTTAGTTATTTATATGTAGAAAGTTGAAGTGATTTTTGTAATCTAAGCAATTAAGCAAAAGTTATAATCACTCTATTGTTAAAGTTTAGGTAAGAGTGCATTTGACAAAAACATCAATAAAATTCACAATGTTCTTTTGATTCTGTTTCCTTAGATGGTAGTGAGTTGATGGGCAATTTTTTTCTATTGATTATTTGGGAATCTCACATCATGCACCTTGATTGCATTCACCTCCCAATCTCCTCACATTCACACCCTTTTACTGTGACCTCTCCCTCCACAAAAGAGAAAAAAATCCATTTTGTGTTGTTCGTATACTCACTGGAACATGGTGAAATTCCTAGTGGCCAGCCACCCAAATGAGGATAACTCTTTCTCCACCTGTATCCAGCACCAGAAGCCATCAACTGAGGAGAGCTGTGTGTTGGGCTGAGAAGGGAGGGGCCACCTCTCCAATGCTCACTCTACAGCCTATGGTGCAGGGACAGCTCTCCTACACCCACCACCATTGTGTGTTGGCAGGTGAGGGGTGGAGCCAGCTCTCCCACAATACAATTTTTTTTTATAATTTTTTACACATTTTATACAGTAATTATTACCAACAGTGTGTATGAAACAAGAATAATAAGTCAGTATATAATATTGCTGAGGATTCTACTGTATGCCAGATGCTGTGCATTGCTTCTATTCTTATCTCATTTAATGTTCACGAAATCCCTAAGAGAGTTGTTACCATTGTTATTCCTGCTTTGTAGATAAGATTCCAATGTCTCAGAGAGATTTGTGACTTACTCAGATTCATACAACTAGCAGTGAGGATTCAAGTCCAAGGTCTTATCAGGCATGTTTCTAATTTTCATATTGTGAAATGATGTTATAATTTACAAAATTCATGTTCAAAACCCGTGCAATTGGGGCAAAAGACAGCTCAGTAGTTAAGAGTGCAAGCTATTCTTCTACAGGACCCAAGTTCAGTTCCACCTACACAGGGTGACTTACGGCCACCTATAACCAGATCCAGAGAATCCAATGCAGAAAAAGAGGATTTTTCTGGCTTCCAAAGGCACCTGCACACATATTCTGTATTTATGCACATGTACACACACACACACACACAGAGAGAGAGAGAGAGAGAGAGAGAGAGAGAGAGAGAGAGAGAGAGAGAGAATCCTAAAAAAAGAAATGTACAAATAAGTTGCCAAAAATATCACAAAAAATCATAATATTCTAAATATGTTTAAGATTTGGGGTTACATTCATAGCTATCCTAGGCTGAATGTGGCTACCTGTGGCCTGCAGGCTCCAAGCTGAACACTATAGGCTCACATGCTCAAAATATTAAAGAAGAAATGAGAATGCATATCCATATATGAAGAATTAGAGAGTAAGATTAGAAACCAAGAAGAAACAGTAATTTGGAACAAATTAATATTATATGTTTAGCCTTTAGTATTTCTCTAAGAAGCCATTAGAATTATTTAAACACTATTAGCACAGACACACAAACAGAAAACAACCCAGCTTAAGTTCCTAAGTAGGTTGTTGAAAAATAGACAATAAAGACTGCACAGAGTATTGCCTTATTATGCTATCCAATGAAACTTTGCTTACTGATAATGAAATAAGTTGATTTCATAATCTTTCTAATAAGAACAACTTCTACTTAGCTGGTAATAGGACAAATCATGACTATGTATTAGTAAGATTTCTTTAATTGCAGAGGTAAACTGTAGCTTCCCTGAGGACACAAATGGAATCCAGAAGGGACTCCAGCTTGGGAAAATGTATCGGTATGGAACTACTGTGACTTTGGAATGTGAAGATGGGTATACCTTAGAGGGCAGTCCTCAGAGCCAGTGCCAGGATGACCACCAGTGGAACCCTCCCCTGGCTATCTGCAAATACCGTAAGTGCAAGTGCCTCATTGCTATTTGCATGTGGCTGTTGTAGGAAGGAAATGGGGTGTCTGTCAGTGTAGGAGAGTCTCGGGGCTTTGACATAGTGAACGGTGATGTGACAGCAGATTAACTGAAAGGCAGCAGTTACTATAAAGAAAAATATAGTTGAAGATGGGCACATCACATAAAGAGAGGCACAATAATCTAAAAGGAGCCAAAATGTAAAACTCACAGCCTTCTATTTTGAAAGAAACTACTGTCAGACTTCTCTCCTGGCTGATTTTTAAGTGCTTACCAACTTGAGAGGTGTTCTGAAAACATGTCAACTAAACTATTATAGCAGTTCATATTTTTATTTGATCTCAAAAATCACTAACTATAAAGCTGAATGTATTGATCAACTCCCACAACTTAACTAATTAAAATGGGAAGATATCCATTGAATTTTGACATAATAAAAGAGTGGATATAACTTGGGGAACCAATACCTATATCATAATTAGACTAAATGGGAGCTAGGCGTCAACTTCTGGGACATTGCAAAATGTAATGGTATCTAGAAAACATTGACTTCTACAACTAGACTGATGTTTCATGACTTTTTTTAAATTCTTTTTAGGGTCAACTATTCCTCTTATTTGTGGTGAGTTCTCTTAAATTCTTGGAGAAGAGTTCTTAAATTTTTTTTGTAAATATATATAATTAGATGTTTTACATTCTACACATTAATATTGTTTCATTTTAATTCATTGGGTCTGATGTTTTTTCATGTTTTGAAAGTATTTTAATGTTCTTGGTGCATTATAAAATGTCCATCTAGGTTAGAGTTGAAAATGTATTCAAGGTTTTTAAATTGAAAGTCTCATTTCATTTGTTCTTGGTATTTGGTACAATTGAAATAAGTAATCTTTTTCTGCTATAGCAAAGTATACTTCACAACTAAGGGTCAAATGTTATTATGCAAAATCATGGGATTCTGGTGTCCTTCCTTTGTTCCTAATTACACTCTAGAGACAAGATTATTTGCCAGTGAAACTGAAAAGAACAGAAAAAACTTGATGGAAAGTTGACTGGAGCTAACTGGTCCATATGCCTGGTGCTGCAGATAAGGCATGGACTAGATACAACTAGAAAAACTTAAAGATCAATTATGATTATTCAGTAATTCAGTGTTTATGGTTAAGGAAATGTATTAGAAAATCACATTAGCAACTTCTGTACCATTAGGAGCAAGCCCTACAATCAGTTCCTAGTCATACATGTCATTTTTTTCTGGCATTAAACATTCATTTTTTCCCCTTCAGGTGTTTCTGCAGGCTCAGTAGTTATCATTTTGGTTGTTATCGTCTTCTGTATGATGTTAAAATATAGAGAACGGTAAGTTCAAATTAATGCTTGACCAATATGTACTACATATTTAGTTTGTCTCCAGATAAACAAAACACAATATATATGAACTGAAACTACAATGTGATCACTAGAGTAAAGTGCTTTGCGGTATAGAGGGCAGACTTCTCAATTGGAACTTAAAAGATACCCAATACACATCAAATTTAAAAAAATCCAGGAAATAGCACAAAAAAACCAAACAAACAAACATCCAATGATAACATCTGAAGATATTTTGAAATATCCTGTTTCATGGTTCTCCTGTATTCTTTCTTTTTTGTTGTTGTTTTGTAAACTTTCATATAGCCTTTCGTCTAATTTCCTTTAGTTTATATAAAGCTCTTTCACGATTATTGTCTTTCTGAAATATAAAAGTTAATATATCGGTTCTAAAATTAAATGATTTATATAGAAAATACACCATTTATTCTTCTGCACTACTACTAATGTCTTAAAGCCCAATGTTAAAGAATGTCAGGGATTTTCTGAAAATGCATCTTGTATTGCTCTGTCTAGCATATATACACATGATTGTGTAAAAATTTTGCAAGTGATGATAGAGAAATAGGAGGCATATGAAAAGATGATGATCATTTCTGTTCATTGGTAATACAGTAACTGTTGATTGCCTTTTATATTAGTACCACACTAGACTATCAAGACATAAACATTGACATGAAGAAGGTCACAGTCTGGTAAAAGAGGACAAGCTTCCAAATCAACAAGTACCATGATGTTGCCATAGTTAATTATATGGTATTTGGTGGGGACACAAATCAATGGTTAATATTTGATAGTTTTATTTGAATAGTGAAAAAACTGTTTCAGATGAACCCATAGATAGTGAAAAACAAATAGAGAATGTGTTGTAGGTAGAATGAAGAGTTTGATAATGGACCAGAGGCTTGGCTTCCCATCATGAACTTTGAGAACCACACATATAATTGAATATGACTGGAAATAGTGTATGTGACAATGAAGATGGGATAGGTTTAGGTACAGATGTGACATAAAAGCCCTCTGACACTTGAATCTTGTGGAGACTACAGAAAATTGGTATATGCAAAGGATATCTTTCAAAAAGCACATAAAATAGGTATCAACCTGGAAAGATATGCAGATGAAGATTTGCCAAGTATCAGGTAATTTTGAGCTGGGGAACCCAAGTCATGCTAGCCCAAATATTTCACACACACACACACACACACACACACACACACACACACACACCAAAAATACAAAAAATTATTTCCAGAAAAAATACTTTAGCATACTAAGTCACGTGTTTTTGTCAATTTCCCATGACACCAATGCCATATGACACCAATGCCCACAGTTTCATGTCTACTCCAGGCATGAGACATCATAGGGTTACACTACTATCACATGATGATGGTATTATTGAACCTACATAAGACAGGTTTAGTCATGTTCTATAACTGGCATGCACTAGTAATTACCAGGATAGGTATCATACAACCTCAGATTTGAGAAGGACTTCAGAGTTCAGCACCACAATAGGACTGAGAAATACTACAAACTCCTATTTTTTTATGTAGGTTCAGAATACTTACAAGAATAAAATATGGCAATAAAGGAGCCTATTTTGATTTTGATTTGAGTTTTCCAAATGAGTTAGACTATAGTACATTTTTTAAAAAAACATTTTTTTAATCCATAGAACTAACAATGTTCCACTCAGCAGGCATTGAGGAAAATCTAGCAAGGTCATGAGGAGTTGAATCATGAAGGAGCCTTGTTGCCATGACAAGGAACTGTGTGTCCTGTAAGATCATTGCAAAGAAATAAGGTTCAGATTTGCATTTCCAAAGCAAGGTTAGGGACAAGGGAGCTGGAGCACTGGTAAACACCTTTGTTATGAAGAAAATAAATTTCCTGAACTTAGTGATTCACACTAGATGTGGAAAGAAAAATCACATAGACTCCAGGGAAAGGGATTCACTGAGGGAAGAGGGTAGGCTCTGAGAACACATAGTACTCTGAGGTACCTGTGATGTAGAATTTAAAGGAATCTGGACTCAGGTAGGTAACAGACAGTGGAAGTATGGAGATTACAAAGAACAAAAAAGGTAAAAGTGGAATGAGAACAGACATCAAAGAGATAATATTTAGGAGTGGAAGGAAAAAACATAATCAGAGAAGGAGCAAAGCTAGGAGAATGATATTTAGGGAATTCAAAAGAAAGAAAAGCACATAAAAGACAAACATGGGCAGTCATTTACATGGTTTTCCTCACAGAAAAGAGATAATTTAACCAAAAGTAATTAAATTTTTAAATAAATAGAAAATGTGGTTTCTACATTTACTATCAGAACATTACATGTACAGGGAAGATTGAGAAAAATGGAATATCCTAAAATAATGTATAATGTTCCTGTCTGCTTATGATCACTTATTAGCATGTTATATCATAGGGCACTATGTTCTTTAGTCTCAATTGATACTAACAAAACAGGTATGTTTTAAAAAGTTCATAACACTTATTTCAATTCCATATTCTAAATTTACTTAAATTTATTTTCTACTAATTGAAATACAGTTAAGCTTTTATTGTTATGTAAATGAAAACAATAAGTTATTGAGGGTCAGCTTCTAACTTGAACAATTACCAAACCTGTAAGTTATTTATTTTTATGTGCCCTTAAAATTGGGGCCTGTGGTGTTTAATATTTAAGAGAAAGAGATGAAATCACATGTGAAAATACAATTTTGCTGGGATGGTAGAAAGCAGACAGCTAATCAATTCTCACCATAATCACAGTTAGTAAGTAAACATTTGACTATTTTTCTTATGTCTCTCTTTTAGCAACTATTATACAAAAACAAGGCCTAAAGAAGGAGCTTTTCATTTAGAAACATGAGAAGTATATTCTGTTGATCCATATAACCCAGCAAGCTGATAACATGACAAGATGGTATATAATGAAACTAAAATTCATTATTAATATGTATGTCAAGATTTTCTTTAATATTTTCTCATAGTGTTTCTTAAGCATTATCTTAAGTAAATATTGTTTGATATCAGTCTTTAATAGCCATGTATAATATTATTAACTTACCCAATTCATATTGCCAACTGAAGGTCTTAGTTTAAAAACTTGTCTGTTCAGTAAATATGTAACAAATGTGATTAACAAGATTATTAAGAATAATTTTAAATGATTAAGAATGAAATAATTCAGACATTATGGCATGTATTAATAATTCTGGCACTTGGGAAGTAGAAGAAATATCAGGAATTAAAGGCCGGCCTCAGCTACATAGTGAATTTTGAGGACAGGGTTGCATGGATGAGTCCCTGTCTCAAAAGGGGGTGGGAGATAAGAATAAAATATCATTAAAGACAAATAAACAGGGAAAGAGGATAGAGAGAAGAAAGTGAATACATAGAAAGTATTCACTAAGAAAATGGCATTTGTGCAAAGACTGCAGAAAAGTAGGGAGCCAGCCAAGTAGCTACATAGAAGAGCATTCAAGGAATATACAAACAAGAGCAAGTTCAAAGACTAAGGTCTTGCTGTGTTGACATAACAAGGTGGTTTATGTGGCCTAGAGTAGATTGATCAAATAGGAAAAAACATACTCAGAGAGGTACTTGGGAAGGAGCTGGATGATTAGATAGGGTGGGCTAGGTCATTCTAATAAGTTATTATTTTGAGACAGGAAGGACCACCTGAGTTTTAAGCAGAAGAATAACATAATCATCTTAACTGCTGGGTTAAGAAGAGGCTATAGGAAGTTAAGGGTGGAAGAAGGGAATCAACAAGGAGGCTGATAAAATAATCCTGGCAAGAAACAACAGCCTGGCAAGAAGAGGCCATATTCTGCATGCATTTTTAAGATAATAACAAGAGGGCTAGATAATGGTTTGTATCTGGATTTAAAGGATCTGAAAGGTACCAATAATGATGCCAGGGATTTGGGACCTTAGCCACTGGAATGATAATGTTGCTATTAAGATGATTCAGAATGTGATAAGTAGACTAGGGAGAAATCAGTTCTGCTTTGGGGATGCTAAATGTGAGATATCTAATAAATAATCAAGTAAAAGTATCCAGAAGGCAGCTGACAAATTCACATTCCAAGCATCACAGATGATACTGAACATGCAAATACATACATAATAAAGATACTGAATCAGATCATCATAGAGTTTAAAGAGGCCACAGAAGAGAAAAAGCCCAAGTATCAAGCCTTATGACTTCTAATGTGAGGAGCTGAAAAAGAAGGAAGACTAGCAAAAGAGGCAGCCTCTGATGCAAGAGATACCCAAGTGTGGTGTGCAGTGGTACAGAGAGTTTAGGGAAGAGGGAAAGGACAACTATGAAATTGCTGTTGACAGCTTAAAAATGATAAACAATGAAAACTGACCATTGGATTTAGCAGCACAAAATTTGTTGATGAACTTAACAAAAATAATTTTAGTATAAATAAAGGAGAAAGAAGTTGGATTAACCTTAAGAGGAAATGAAAGAACAGAAAATGAAGTAACAACTATAGATATCTGTGCTATCTCTAGGAGTTTTTCTATAATGGGTCAGAAAATCACAGCAAAAATAAAGGAATGACTCTTGAATAATTAATAGATGTGTCTATGCCACAGTTCCTATAAGCTGATGGAGACAATCTAGTAGAAAGAGAAAAAAATAAAAACAAGGAAGTAATAAAGAATTTCTGGGCCAGAATTTTAGTGGAGGAGTTCCTCAGATGGGAATAAAGGTTCAGTCACAAAATAGAAACTATAATAAAACAGAAACAAGGAAGATGCTCCCATATGATGTGATGGCGAATGCACAGCCATTCTCCTTTAATGGTGTAGCTTGCAATGACTAGGAAGCGAACTGATTTGATGAGAATAAGACTGGGGAAGATTCTAGAAATTAAAAGAAAGGAGGAAATATTGAAGTTAGTTGGATGTAGAAGATTGAATGATGAAAAGTACAGAAGGGTGAGCAAGCACTATTTATAATCTACCTAAAGTACCAGAAAAATGGGAGTGGACACCAAAAGGTATACTTTGCTGAGACTCTTTGATGCCATATCTCACTCAGAACGACTTCTCTACCATTTTGAAAGATAGTTATTGATAGCTCAAAAATGACAAGAAATGAAAATTGATCTTTAGACTTAGCAGCACAAAATTTGTTGATGAAATTGACAAGACTTCTTGTAGAATAAAGGGAAAAGATAATACCAAGCTGAAGTAATAGTCCAGATAGAGAAACTAAAGCTAAAATATTCTCTTGGCCTAAGAATTCAGAATCAGGGTCTGGAAAAATGAATGATTCAGAGGTTAACAGCACTTATTCCATTTGCAGAGGACCCAGGTTTAATTCCCAAAACCTTCATGGGCTCACAATCAGTTGTGACTACATTTGCAGAATATCTGATGCCTTCTACTGATTTCTGTGAACTTTTGCAAACATGTAGTGTTCATGCATACAATGAGCACACATTCATATGCATAAATTCTTTAAAAGAGAATTTAGGATCAGTTGTGGCTTTAAACTGATTCCTATATATTTGACAGATACTTTACATTCTTGGACTCACTTTATTAGGCAAAAAGACATACATATAATAGAGTAAGAATAAGTGTACAAAGAAACTATTGTAGTATTTGAAGAGAAAAACTTATGCAGCTGGAAATTTTCCCAGTCCCATGGGGGTCTGTAGCCACTCAGACCCAAGTAAACACATAGAGACTTATATTACTTATAAACTGTATGGTCATGGCAGGCTTCTTGCTATCTAGGTTTTATATATTAAATTAAACCATTTCTATTAATCTATAAATTGGCTCACTGGTACTTTACATCTTACTTCACATGGTGGTGGTGGCTGGCAGTATCTCCTGACTCAGCCTTCCACTTCCCAGAATTCTCCTCTCTATTTATCCTACCTATACTATACTTCCTGTCTGGCTACTGGCCAATCAGCGTTTTATTTATCAACCAAATCAGAGCAACACATTCACAGCATACAGAGCCTTATCCACAGCATACTTGCTCCCAGGGACTCTTAGCAAAGGAGCATAAGAGAAAGGGAACATTGTATCAGAGGGATCCCACACTCAAAGTAAGGGAGCCAAAGGAAAGTTACTGTATTTGTTGGATAGACATTGATTTTTATTTTATTTTTATTTATCAATATAAAATATAGTTGTGTGTTCCAGTTCATATTATCTGAAGTACTTCCTAATAAAATGATATCATCTAATTGTTTAATGGTTATAATTGTCAAATAGAGAGAATGTTGCTGCTCTAGTCATGTTACTTGAGTTACATTATTCACATTGTTACCTACTAAGAAATTATCTGTTTCAGTGTCTCCTGGCTTGGAATTACTTTGAACATTGATAAGAAAGAAAATACTTGAATATCAGTACATCTCTGAGAGGTTGTAGTATCAGTGAACTAATTTCATAAACTGTAATTTTTTATATGCAATGTACTCTCAAGCAGAACAGAGGTTTGTTTGATATTAAAGATGGGTTCACAGACATCGTTTAGTGAGACCTCCTCTATGAAGCTTTATTTGTGATCTGACTGAAGGCAAGCTGTGGGTATGGAAATGTAAATGATGCTGCAAGTATAAACTTCTTAAAGAAAACTCATTCTTATATGTAGCCCCATCTTTTTGAAAGTGGCCTACACACTGTTACTATATGCTTTGGATTACAATGGAGATTTTAACATCTACCAGGGGTGTCCAAACTGCCTGTGGGCCACATGAAGCCCAGGAAAGCTATGAATATAGTCCAACACAAAATCAAATCTTACTTAAAATAATCACGAGATTTCCTTTTGTTACTTTTATTCTGTAATTTGGCTGTATAGTTCTCAAGTGTAAATGTTTTAGATGATAATACATGTTTGAAAAACCAAAAAGTTCAACACTACTGTATCTGAAATATTTCCTGCAGTTGTGATGAGCACACCTACCTGGAAACACTGACTTTAACAGAAATTTCTTTCTCTGATTTGGCTAAGCATACTCACTTGGGTTAATATTTTTCTCATAATACTGTGTATTCTTTGCCTATCCACAATCAATCTGTAATTCTAATTTGTAAGAGATTTAGGAACTATATAAGCTGATTTCTAATTCAAGCTTGGGTCATTTCTTTAGCATTTTTCTCATAAGCTTTAGCTTTTTTATAAAATGTCATTTAGTGTAATATATTCACCAATCAAATAAACTGTATTAAAAAATCTTACATGACTTTTTCTTTCTGAAGTCAATGATTTCCTAAATAATATACACAATTCTAGGATCTTAAGAGTTTATAATTTAAAAGTAATTCATTACAGAACACACAATTTGGTTGTTTTCACCAATGTCTCAATCCACAAATTAAGCTCCCTCATCCCCAGTAGGTACATATTATTTAGGGAACAAGTTCCCTTAGTTCTCCCATTATACATTAGATCTACCCTCTAGACTACTGAGAAAAAAAGCTTCCTATCAATGACCAGGTTTCTATTTCATCTTTACCTAAAGAAGATGTGGTATTTACCATCGTGTGTGTGTGTGTGTGTGTGTGTGTGTGTGTGTGTGTGTGTGTGTGTGTGTAGAGGGCAGTTATGACTGTGGCTTTAAAAATCACATGTAGGGCTGGAAAGATGGGTCAGCAATTAAGAATACTTGCGGGTCTTCCAGAGGACCTGGCTATGATTCCTAGCACCAACATGGCAGTTCACATTGTCTATAACTCCAGTTCCAGGGAATTAGATAGCCTCTTCTGGAGACTATGGGCACTAGGCATGTACAATGTACACAGACATTCGTGAATGCAAAATAGCCAGGCACAGGAAATAAAGTAATTAAAAAGAAAAAAACTTACAGGACCTGAAGACTAAGATTATTTCCTGAGGAATTTGTCCTAACTCCTATTCTCTTTTCCCTTGCTGGCTTCACTCTCTGGAAAACATTCTCTAGACACTAACAAAATATTTGCTGACAAGGCCAAACCTACAACTTTAGCATTTTAGTACACATTGCTGCTGTAGTCAACAACTCCTTCAAAAAGTACATTTAATAGTTCTGGTTTATCACCATAGTATAACATGCATGCAAACAAACCAGAGGCAACAGAGCAGAGAAATGAGCGGATGGTAAAACCTTCTTTGTCTTCCCAGCTTTGGGGTTTAGGATAGGAATAATCTACCTCAGTTGTTCTTAGATGGAGTGGGGTTTCTAGAGTCAATATGGTAGTTAAAACTGGAGGAGGGAAATATTCCTGTTAACTAGTGGGTAGGGGCTAAAAGCTGCAGCTAAATGTACTACAATTCATATTTAAGTCATTTATAATGAAATAGTAAATTGATTAAAGAACAGAGGAGACATCAAGCAAAATTACAAATGTTACAAAAATGAGGCAACTCCCTTTATGATCTGTTGCAGGATATTTGACTGCACTCTGACACCCTGAGACTGTGTTAATAAAGTTAACCTTGAATCAGGGGGCAGAGCCAGCGACTAGCTGACCAGAATTAGCCATAGAGAAACCAGGAGTATGGATAGAGAAGATGCACAGGAAAGAATAGGGAGGGATTTAGTGATTTCATTGTCTCTTCGATCTGGGAAGTGTGGAGAGAGGGTCAATTGGTCACTCCTCCGCCACTTTTTTTGATCTGTCAGGTTTTCACCCTAATATCTGACTCCTGAGTCTTTATTGATAATAGAACAACTTAGCTAAACACAATATCCAGTGTCCAATGTGTGACACAAGGTCACATGGTAGCTTCTAAAGTTGCTAGTTCTTCCCACAACTGCAGCCAATCCTCTGCTTGCTTCTCCCACCACCGAAACCCAAACCTTCACCACAGGCTAGGGGTTTTTGTCCTTCACAGCTCTCCTGTATCTCCTCCTAGAGCCAACACCACATGACACCCATTCCTGCTACAATGCCAACTCAGGCTTCTGCTGCTACTAGTCCTACACATATGCACATGAGATACCACAACTTAGCCAGCCATTGCCTGCTCTGTCATCCAAGTACCCTCATGTCAGCATCCACCATATGCTTGCCTCCAGCCATGCTCCTGCTGCCCATACCCTGCAGTGTCCAGCCACTGCTGCTATGAACAAACTGAAAAGTCAGTAGATTTGGTAAGATACCTGGGAAGTCCAAAGAAAAATCTTTCCCATATTAAGAATGGGTGATATCACCATGCTTGGAATTAGGACTCTGTATAGTGCCACAATAGATGGCTGGAAAATAAAAAAATAAATAAATAAATGAAGGGATAACTGACTTAGCTGGGATTGACATAATGTCAATTATAATTACTGTCAATTTGGTATATCATATTTTATCCTTAAAGGGGGTTTGATATCTGTGTCAAATATGAAAAATTGACTGATAAGATACAAGCCTTAGAAAGACCTACTAATGAAAATTTTAAAATAATTCAGACACAGTCAGAGGAATTTAGACCACAACCTACTGCACCACTACATGATGAAATAGAAGAGAAGGAAACCAATATTATTAGAAAACCAATCTTAATTTATCAAGATACTATACAAGAATGACAAGCAGACAATAAGTAACATCAAGGTTATGCAGAAGTTAAATGGAATCCTATAGAAATGTTAGATTTGGGGAGATTTAAGGGAGTAGTCTTTTCATATGATATGCATTCATCCTATGTGAAGACGATGTTAAATTCATGGGCAACTCAGAACAGATTTATCCCCCAAACTGCTAAACCGTATTTTCAGCAATATTGGAAGCCAGTCCTCAGTTACAATGGTAAACATGGTGGAAAGAGGAAGCTAGGGCTATAGAACAACAAAATAGGGCTAGATGTATTGATATTTCCCAAGAACAGTGTCTTGGTGAAGACCAATATGCTGAATTGCAAAGACAGTTTGGATTTGATGATCACACCTTGGCCCTATGTCATCTAGCAGCTTTGAATGCTTATGACAAGGTTGAAGAATCAGGAAAGAGGTCTGAGTCATTTACTAAAATTATACAAGGCCCAAAAGGAACCTTCACTGATTTTTTTTTTGCAAAGATTGACTTCAGCTGTAAATAGAATAGTATTAGATCCAGAAGTCAGACAAATATTAATTGAATCTTTAGCTTTTGAAAATACTAACCTAGCAAATGGAGGATTAGGCCTTTAAAGGCAAGATCAGCACCAATTCATGCCTGGACTAGAAATACAGCTGATATTGGATCTTATACCTATGATGCTACTTTGATAGGAGAAGTGATTTTTGAAAATTTTAAGAAAAATAAAAATGTCAGATGTTCTAATTGTGATAAACAAGATCATCTGAAAAGAAACTGTAGGCAAAGCATTCCTAGAAACAATGTTTTTTCGAGGGATAATCTAAATAGAAGGCCCCAGATTTCTGGAGTATGCCGAAGGTATGGCAAAGTCCAGAAGTGGACTAATGAGTACAGGTCAACAAGGGACATGCAAGGTAAACCTTTGCCTTCGAGAAATGCCTTAGGGGGCTTTCCCCAGGCCTCAATATCAAATTTTGTTCAATAATTTCATCAGCATTGGAGATATTCATTCATAGAACAATTAAAAGACTTAATGCCTGTTGTTAAAAACCATACTGCTTTGGAAGTGATCAAGGACAGAACAGCTCCAGTAAATAAAACAAAAAAATTCAGGAGAGACCATAACACAAGTATTTTGGCAGACTTGTATAAATGATTAAACACCAAAGCTGAAGATACAAATAAATGGCATTGTAATTGAAGATTGTTAGACATGAGCACAGATGAAACAATAATTTCCCCCAAATCTTGGCATCCAGATTGGCCTCTTCCAGAATTAAATATTCAGCTTCTAGGGATTGGAAATTTATCTCATGTAAAGCAAAGTGCAAGGTGGATCCAGTGTATAGGATCAGAAGGACAGATAGGAAAATTAAAGCCATATGTGGTTAACATAGCAATGAATTTATGGGGATGTGATTTGTTGCGGGAATGGAAAATACAGATTAACATTTCTACAATCTCAGGAACAAACCATAAAATGAAGAATGTTTCTTAGAGAAATATTAAAAGGTATTATCAAGAACAATAACCAACCATTCAGGTTGTACATAAGTATGACAAAACAGTTGTTGGTCTTTCAAAGGTACCAACAACCCTGCCTTTAAAATAGTTAACTGACAAACCTGTGTGGGTGGAAAGTGGCCTTTGACATCAGAAAAATTATAGGCCTTAGAATAGCTGGCACAGGAGAAGCTAAATGTTCAACATATTGAATAATTGACCTATAGGTCATTCTTCAATATAGGAATTCTCCTATATTTGTCATTAAAAAAAAAAGTGGAGAATGGTAACATACCTGAAAGCTATAAATAAGGTGATCCAGCCAATGGGTTCTTTAGAGCCTGGGTTTCCCTTGCCTTCATTATTACCAAATGGATGGTCTATTATAGTGATTAACTTCAAATACTGATATTTTACTTTTTTTTTTTTACCTATTTTTTACCTTTACAAGAACAGGATAAAAATATTTGCCTTCTTATGAAAAAAGGTGCCCACTTAGAATAGTTCTCAACCTGTTCGAAGATAGAAGTGGAGGGTCTTGCCATAAGGCATATTAAACAGCCCCACCTTGTGTCAATATTTTGTACAACAGTCATTAGAAATCATTTGTAAACAGTTAACACAATCTATAATATACAGTAATATGGATTGCAGTTACTAGCTGATTCATCCCGTTTTTTCGTTTAGTAAATGCAGTGTGTGAATCTCTCTCTGGGCAACTCGTACAGCTGATCCTAAACGTCTGAAGATGACTGGAAGCAAAAATAAGAGTAAAATGATCAATGGTCCTATAATTCCGATATTAATAATAAGGTTCCAAAAGGAGTTGTTATACACAAAATCCTTTACTGAGTTAGCAAAATAACTGGCCACTTCAGCTGCAGAGGAAACCTGGAATCTAGAGTGACTGATAGCACTGATCTGATAATGTAGTGTACCTATATTTATACCTAGTTGGGAACTATTCCAGACACTTCTCAGGTGAGCTTGCACTTGATCCCAGGACATATCTGATCCATTGAAAGGCAAAGGAGTGACACAGATCCATTTATAGTCAGCATGACATGATGCTGTTAAATGTGTCTTAATATTCTGAGTCTGATTACCCATGTATAGTATAGCCTCCTCTAAGACATTTATTCTATCTGTCAATCCTTGATCAATTCCTTCCTGAGTAATTAAAGCCATAGAAACATTCTTAGATAGGGAATTAACATGATGAGCAGTGTGTATTTGTTGAGTTAAGGCTGTGGCTGAAGCAGCTACTGTGGTAATTATTGCTATCAAGGCAGCTATGCCTAGAAAAATTGCAGCTACAAACCTTTTGGGACGAGAAAGGGAGTCAGCAATATGTTCTAATGCAAAAAGAGCAGGGTCTTCATACCAGGGTGAAGAAAGATTTACAGGCAAGAGTACATGAGATGGTTGGCGAAGGATAACGAAAGTTTTAGGGTTAGTTATGGAATTCAAACAATTAGTTAGGTAACAATCCTTGCAGGAAATATCATAAATTGAACCATTAGGTATGATGTTTAAAGTTCCTGTCGTACCTGAATAAAGGATGGCAAAGGGAGACATAACACAAGCCTGGATATTGAGGAAATTATAATTGGGCTGTGTAGGGGTTTGAAGGCCAACATGATCAATGGTGGCTAACAATCGATACAGTTGAGTCTGGGGCTTGGGAGAGTGAGAAGGCAGTGCCACATAGGTGGGACTAACCCAGCCGAAAATTGTCCATTGATTTACAGTGGGTTCTAAGGAAGTATAAGACCAATCATGTATTTTAACTGAGGCAACATTATAAGGACAAAAAGTGACTCCTA
Organism: Peromyscus maniculatus bairdii; assembly: GCF_049852395.1. Lineage (NCBI taxonomy): Eukaryota > Metazoa > Chordata > Mammalia > Rodentia > Cricetidae > Peromyscus > Peromyscus maniculatus. The sequence goes on along the minus strand of NC_134862.1, from coordinate 104,254,763 downwards.
TATCTGGAAAAACACAGTGTGTCCACTTAGGACGGCCAGCATTAGGTCTTACATTATCCCAAGTATGGTGTGAAAATTTAGCATCACAAACAGGAAACTTCTTTAAGGGTGGTGTATGATCAGGAACAGGTTTAGTAGGTAGATAGCTATCTACAGGAGAAATAATGCTTAATGACCAAATTTTGTTGGTAGTTTGACTAGCTTTAAGAGTTCTGTGCCTTAAGGGCAGACATCCGGGTATGGGGTGTATGGGGTATACAAAGAAACATAAGGGAAAGCTATCTGAGTGTCCTTTGAAGCTAAAGTGTTTAGCTAGGCGAGGGTGTATGAAACTAGATCCTCCCCCCACCCCAATAAAGAGGAGTCATTGGAAACAACCTTTATTTCCTCAGAATCCCACGTGGCTGGATGGAAAAGAGGGGGTTCTGGAACATATGCCCAGTAGGTATCTAGAGCAAGAGTGCAGGGAACTAAGGAGAATACCTGGAGGGTGAGCACTGCTAGCATTGCCAGGAAATGGTTTTCAGGAGTTAAGGCTTTACCCTGATTCTTAAGAACCTGAGTAGCCTCAGATGTCAGACGTTTGACCTGCCCCAAAGAGGGAATTGAGCTGCCTGCTGCATGTAGAGGCAGCTCATCGCTGGGGAGGTTGGGGATGGGGCTGATGAACTCGGAGACCGTCGACCATGAAAGCCAGGGCATCTGGAACTGGCTGTGGACTCTCATCATTGCCATCACAGGTGGTGTTCGATGTGGCCTGTGGTGGGCAGGGAGGGAGCTGCAGCGGTGGCAGTTTTCTCCTTCTCGCAGATAACTTTAAGTGCTTTTGTTCTGTTGCTGGCTGGCCATATGGTCTGATCAAGAGATCCGGGATCCACAGAGGTGAATCAGCATCCTGTGGAAACACACAAGCATTGGACCTTTCCAATTACCAATGAGGAGGTCTTTCCATTTTACTAGAGGCTTAGGTGTAACTTTTGTGGAGAAGTGTCTGAGGAAAGAATTTGTATTATCCTCAGATATATTCATATGATTAATTACAAACAGAGCATGGTTTAAGATATGATGGGGAGATGAGTATTTAAGATCTCCATTTTGTAATTTTGATATTTGGGTTTTTTAAAGTTTGATGAGCTCTCTCCACTATAGCTTGACCTTGGGGATTATAAGGAATGCCTGTGGAGTGGGAGATATGAAAGGTTAAACACCAATTCTTAAAGGTTTTTGAAGTATATGCAGGCCCATTATCTGTTTTTAGAGCTCTAGGCATTCCTAATATCGAGAAGCAGTGGAACAAGTGTTGTATAATATCCTTAAATGCTTCTCCAGATCAGGCTGTGGCACAAATGATATGAGAATAGGTATCCACACACACTGACAAATGCCAATTTTCCAAAGGAGGGAACATGAGTTACATCCATTTGCCATAGATCACAAGGACGTAGGCCTCTTGGGTTAACTCCCATAGGAAGAGAATTTGTAGTTGTTGGACAGACATTACAATTATGCACAATGGATCTGGCAGCTTCACAAGGAATTTGGAATTGAAAGCAAAGAGCCATGGCATTTTGGTGGTGCAAAGCATGGCTTTTTTGAGCTGCTTCTGTAAAATAGGCAATGATTCCAGTTAAAGAATCAGCCATATGATTCCCTTCATGAATGGGACCTGGAAGCATCGTATGCGCACGAACATGACCAAAAAAGAAAGAATGAATCCTGGATTGAATTAACTTTTGTAGTTTTGAAAGCAAGTTTAAAACTGTAGAGCAGCTGGAGGGAAGAGGGGCAGTTTCTATATGTGGAAATAATCTGACGATATATTGAGAATCAGTATACAAATTAAAAGTTCTGTCTTTGAGTCTCTCAAAGGCAGTAATTACTGTTATTAGTTCTACTCTCTGTGCAGAAGTTTCCTGTGTAGGAAAGGATTCTTTATGACCATCAATAATTAATGCAGCTTGGCCTGAAGCAGAGCCATCAGTAAATACTAAGGCTGCTGGAGGAGGCAATGGATCTGATTTAGTTCTATAGGGAAAAATTACAGGATGCAAGCATATGAATCTTAACAGATAATGGTCAGGTAGTTCATAAGAGAAAGTGCCAGTATATCCTATCTGGCTACTTGCCAATCTACAGACTCATAAGACAGGATATTATGCTGTTCAGCTGTATAAGGAAGGATTATCAGATGAACATCCTGTCCAAATAATTCTCTACTCTGTTTCCTTCCTTTACGTAATAGACATGCAACCAGGGAGGTATATACTGTTACAATCTTTTTATGAGTTAGAGGTAAATGTAGCCATTCTAGAGGTCCTCCTTGCCACAAACAGGCAGTGGGAGTATAATCAGTAGGTAGAATAACCAGACTCCATGGTTTATTGTAATCTATACAAAGGAGTCTTTTAGAATTAAGTCCCTCCTCCAATAGTGTCAAGGGTGCTTTAGCCTCAGGTGTTAATTCCCGTGGTGATCTTGGATTAGGGTCACCATGAAGAATGTCAAATAAGGGTTTAAAGACAACTGTGGGTATATTTAAATAGGTACGTACCCAGGTGATATCACCAAGCAGTTTTTGGAAATCATTTCAAGTTTTTAAACAGTCTATTCTCAATTGAAAAGGTTGGGGAGAAGCAAAATCCGTGTGAATAACACGTCCCAGATATGAAAAAGGAGGTTGAATTTGGATTTTCTCAGGAGCTACTTGAAGCCCATATAAAGTCAATTGTTGGACCAGGAATTGTAAGGCTTCTTATCGATAGGTTCTGTCAGTATGAGAAATCAATATATCATCCATATAATGAACAAGATAAACATCAGAATACATTTTACAAACTTGTAAAAGTGCCATATCCACAAATTTTTGACACAGGGTCGGACTAGTTTTGCTTCCTTGAGGTAAAGTTTTCCACTGATACCTCTGATAGGGTCTCTGGAAATTTGGAGAAGGCAGGCTAAAGGCAAAACACTGACAATCTTTAGGATATAAAGGTATGGTAAAGAAGCAGTCTTGTAAATCTATGACAATTATATTATGATTTCTAGGGATGGCTGTAGGAGATGGCAAACCAGGCTGTAAGGTTCCTATTGGCTCCATGATTTCATTTAATTTTCTCAGATCTTGTAACCGCCTCCATTTGCCTGATTTTTTTCTTAATAACAAATATTGGGGTGTTTCTAGGGCTGGTAGATGGCTCTAAATGACCTTTATTAAGTTGCTCCTCTACCAGATGGGTAGCAGCTTCAATTTTTTCAGTACTCAAAGGCCACTGTTCAACCCAGATAGGAGCATCAGATTTCCAAGTAATGGGGTCAGCAGTGATTTGAACAGTGGCCCCTAGTATAAATTTTGATACCCTAGACCATGTCTCTCATTTTTAATTTCTGGAATAATTGGCTCAATTCTGCCTTGGGTTTGCTTACCCAAGCCCTTTTCAGGGTTAAAACCCATCTGCAACATCTGAGCTGAAACTAGTTCATTAGCAGAGACCAACAATACACCCATTTGCTGCAGCACATCTCTTCCCCACAAGGTGATAGGTATGGAGGGGACTACATAAGGACAAAATGTGCCATGATTTTCTCCATCAGACCACCTTAATATTTCTGAACTTCTGGCTACATTATTAGCTTGACCTAATCCCACTAGAGAGGAAGGAGTAATATCCGTCTCCCAAGTACTCGGCCAATCTTTTCCTGAAATGCAGGAAATGTCCACACCACTGTCTAGCAAACCAGTTATTTTCTTTCCTTGTACTTTGAAAGTTTTAGTTGGTCTGGAATTCTTGATTTCCTGAATCCAAAAAGCCATGTTGCTAGATCCTAAACCAGCAGCTCCTCTTGTAGCTGTTGAGACTGCACTTCCTGTAACCTGATATGGAAGCAGGAGCAGCTGTGCTATGGCGCTGTCTTGCACGAATCTGAATTGTTTTTGTAGGAGGTTGTACAATAATCTTAATCTCTCCAGTAAAGTCAGGGTCAGTCACTCCTGGGACAACATTAACACCTTGTACAGCAGAGGAGCTACAGCCTATGATTAGCCCCAGTGTCCCTTCTGGGGGTGATCCGTAGACCCCAGTGTTAAGGCATACTGTTGGGGAATCAGATGTTAGTATTGTGAAGGAGGTGGAACACATGTCCATTCCTGCGCTCCCAGGAGTTGCTCTTTGTAATTGTTCGATTGATTTTTGTTAAAAAAAAAAAAGGGGGGGGGGTTGTTTGTCCGATTTATTGCTCCCATTATTTTCTGGGGCCGGACCTGCCCCTTTCCCCCATTTCCCTGGTATGGGAGGGGTCCTGTATTGATTGAGATGTTGCTAGCATTAGTTAGAGGGGTGCCATTTTTATGATAATGGGACCTACATTCCTTTTTCCAATGAAAACCCTTCTGACAACTAGGACACAGTCCAGGGGGCCTACTTTGAGTTGTATTTGGAGTCAAATCTGGAGCACTTGGGTTTATATTATTGTCTCTAGAATCAAAGTTTGTATTCACTTTTATTTGAAAAGGGCACTCTCTACTGATATGTCCCATTTGTCTGCAAGAGAAGCATCTAAGTCCCACGTTCTTTTGATTATATTGTTCTGGTTGTTGGTTATTTAGAAATTGAGTAGTCGTGTGTCCCTGCAATGCGGCTGCTATTGCTATGCCTTGAAAATAAGAGGGACCAACATCCACGCATGCTCTGATATAATCAGAGATGCTTCCCATTTTCTTTACTTGTCTCAGTAAAGATTGGCAAGTGGTAGAGGCATTTTCATAAGCCAGTTGTTTCAAGATTATATCTCTTGCCTTGGAACTGGGTACCACTCTCTCCACAGCTTCTGTAAGTCTGGCAACGAATTCTGTATATGGCTCTTCAGGATTCTGTGTTATTTTAGCAAGCCCTGTAGTATTAGCATCAGCAGAGCGTAAACGTTTCCACGCTGTTAGGGCTGCTGTAGTGATTGCCTTTAAGGTGTCCTGTGATAGTTTTAATTGTTCAGCTGTATTGGCATATTTCCCAGTGGCCATGAACATCTCATAGGTTAAACGTTTCCTCGAAGGAGATTTTGCGGTTTCCTGACGGGCCAATTCCTCATACTCAGCTTTCCATATCAAGTATGTACCTCCTGCTAAACAGGCTTTTGCTACTTGGAACCAATCATGAGGAGTGAGCCATTGGGGGGTTAAGCCTTCCACCAGCGTGAGTGTATACGGAGAGGTTGGCCCATAGGCAGCTGTTGCCTGTTTTATTTCTTTCAGTAGTTTAAAAGGCAGGGGTTCCCATTTGGCTTCGCCCTCTATGCCTGGGTCAATCACAGGGAAGCATCCTAATGCTTCCCCTTGGTGATGGGCCTGTTGAACTGCTCCAGCAAAACCCACCGGCCCCTCTTTTTTTTTTTCTTTTTACGTTTTGCAGGAGGCCGTGTGGAGTGTATGTTTAAGCGCTGTAGCGGGGGATGCTGTCAGGTGTTTGACAGCGCATTGTTCTTTTTCCCTTTCTGTCTTCCTCCTCAGAGGTTGATGTGTCTTTGCTAGAATCATCAGAAGTCTCTTCTGAGCTGTTCTCACTAAAATCTCTTAAAGAGGGGAAAATATTCCGTTTCTTTTCTGACCGGAGGGAAGGTGGAGGAGATCCCTTAAACTTAGGGGTAGTGGGAACTGAGGATTGGGGAATAGTTTTTTCTGATTTTGCTTTAGGCTTAAGTTCTTCATCAGTGGACAAAGCTTGTTTAAGCGTTTTCCACATGGAGAGTGCTGTTGATGGCATCTGCTGTTCTCCATGCTCTGTACACCACTACCTGATATCTTTTCCTACAATTTCCCACGTCTCAGAGTCCAAGGTCCCACGGTCTGGGAACCAAGGGCTTACTTTCTGTACGAATTTAAAGAATTCAGAAAGTTGACTAGCACTAACTTCAACGCCTTGCATCTTTAGCATATGCTTGATCACTTGAACAAAAAGCTGTTTCTGTTTTGACTCATTCTGACCCATGGTGCAAGAAAGATTCTTAGGGGGATTACTAAAGGGGAAAGGGTATTCACTACTCACCGTTTCCAACAGGGGGTCGGTGTCGCTGGGGGCTGCAGCACCCTACGGTGAGGACTGGTTGTAGCCGATGCTCCGGAGTTGAGCCTCTAACTGGGCAACCCTCTGTGGAGTGATACCTCTCCCTGGATATACTCCAAAATACTCACTTCCCTCAGTCCCCTGAGTACCAAAAACAGTTAAACCTGTTCAGGCGCCAGGTAACGCAAACAATATTAGGTCCAGCCTATATTGCTTGCTCCCAGGGTCCGCGGAAGAGTCTACCAACCAGCTGAGGATTCTATCTGAGGGATATTCAATGAATCTAAGCACACTCCGTTCTTTAGTCCATTCGCTTTATTTCTCTAAGTTAATTCTACCTGTTACAGGAAAAAACCGTCTATATACACGAACCGTGTCCCTATCACACTGCCTTGTGAGATTAAAAGTTTTCAGGGTTACAGAGAGGGGTGATAAGGATACACACATAAAGCAATTAATTGTCAGCTTCCAATTACAACTCAAAAGGGGAGTGACTAAAGGGGAGTTCTCTGGTAGAGTCAACTATAGGCTAAGACCAATTAGGGAATGTATGTGCTCAAACTATAATCTAGAAATGGCTAGATAAAATGTTAGGTGTCAATTAAGTCACAAGAAAGTAAACTGTCTTTGGTGCCCTTCCCCCCGCGCCCCCTGCTCCTCCCAACTGCAGCTGCTTTCAGATGTGGAGGGGGAGTGTGCTTGGTTGCTAGGTAACCTATGTCAGAGTATGTAGTGTTTGGTTAGTAAAAGCACTTTCACTCAGAGTAATTGCTGAGGAGAAAATCTAGGAATAGCACCTGGCTGAGGAGGAATAAAAACTTAATTTGCACAAGAAAGAAGCTTGGCACCTATCACCTGTCTGGCCTTGTAGGCAACTGCCTTAACTCAGTATCTAGCAAATGGCTAAAACATCATCCCAGGAATGGGAACAGTAAATCTCTTAAATTAGGGTCTTATGTAAATAACCTGGGGTGACGGTAAGGAGTTGAGGATTTAATTGCTAGTGGATATTTTTTCTTATCTGTAAGTGGGATGAGCTAATGTTTTGCTGCCTTTATCTTTGGAAAAAGAGGTATCTTATCTGAAATACTTTTATCCAGAGAATGGCTCTGGCCAGATTTTATGTTAATAAAAAGTAAACACAGCTGGGGATAGCCATCCAATTACCCCAAATGTATAAGGAGAGTTGTGCCCAATTAGTGATTAGTTGCACTGTCATAAATTCTTGAAGGAAAAGTCGAATGGGGGAAACTCCAACAGCACACAAGAAATTAATTGCAGGATACAGCTAATATATTCAAAAGCTAATATCACCAAGACTCCTTAAGCCTTGGTTTTCCTCTGGAAAAGTCCTTAACTTTTTCCAGGTGATAGCTTTGTCAATATCAGCTGAACTCCTACTTCATATTCCTGCGGCTGGCAGCGGATTCAGATACAGATACCTTAGAAAAGTGTTTGATGAAGTAAAGAGAATTTTGCCTTGTTTGGGATTATAAATTGCTCCTGAAAAAAATATAAAGAAGAGATGCTATTAGTTACCTAGGCTATAAGATAGCTATAAGATAGGTTTACAGAAAATTCAACCACATAAAGCACAATTCAGGAGAGATCAATTACCAACCTTGGTGATTTTCAAATTTTTCAGGGCAATATTAACTGACTACAGCCCACAAATGGATTAACAACTAAAGAATTAAGCAATTTATTTCAAATCTTACAAGGTGATAAGGACTTAAATAGTACAAGAAAATTATTACCTGATGCTGAGAGAGAACTGGCTTTGGTAGAAGATATTACAAGATGCACATGTGTATCTCTTGGATCCATAGTTTGATTGTATCCTAGTCAAACCACTCATTCTCCTATAGGAATTCTTAGGCATGATGTAATTCCTACGTGAACGGATTCCACTCTATCTAGTATAATGTGATTAGTTCATGGAAAAATCCCACTCTTCACCGTGCATTTTACTTGCAGATCACAATGAAGAAGATGATTTTTATAAGAGCAATGATGCTTACTTGAATCAATAATTTAATTGAACTTTCTGAGTTAGCCTAAGAGATACAAGTGGTTAAGACAGTAAAGATGATTACCGAAATGGTTTAGGTTGCTTGCCAGTTGCTCCAATAAGAGATACAAAAAAAGGATAAAATAGGCTAGAAGTCATCTTTCCCTCTATTATATATATGAGATTTGTAGAAGATGAAAAATAAGAACATGGAAGTTTCATGCATTATAGACCCATGGATTCTATCTGTGAAAAACAGGCTGATGATCAAAAAAAGCAATTATGTCCCTACACTCAAGGTTAGGCCTGAGTTCCTTGGTCAAGTAGCTTACACAATTTACCACAGATTTTGGTATGCACCTTGAAAAAACAAATTTATGAAAGTAAATTAAATTACCCTATTATTTGTTAAGAAAAATACGTGGTTAGCTGACCACTTGTCTAAACTTTTTGTAGAGTAGAAATAAGATGGAAATTTGCTACATTGAAACCACAAACAGCTGCCTGAAGTACAAAAGGAACTCACTGAAATATACTTAACTTGCTTAAAATTCTATTAATTGTGATGGTGCCAGCATTTAATCCCAGCACTCGGCAGGCAGTAGCCAGTGGATCTCTGCAAGTTCAAAGGTTCTAGGACAGCCAGGGCTGTTACACAGAGAGAGCCTATCTTGAAAACATAGAAAAAAATTTTTATTAATCAATAAGAAAGGAATCATTGTTTGGGATGAAGATGTTATGGTGGGGAAATTAATACAAAGGAAAATGTTTAAGTACTTGTGCTCTTCTAAGGAAAACATGTGACTTGTGATCATAATGTGATTTCTCCCCGCATAAAGATTTTAATTGTTTTTGGATAAGATGTAACTTGTGGTTGTAAGGTGATTTCCTTCTTACATAGAAGCTTTTGTCTTGGATGGTATAAAGGGGGTAAGAGAAAAATAAAGTATATAACAAGCAGCAGAATAAAAGGAAGAATTAAGCTTTGCCCCTCAGAAAAGGTCCCTGCGTGTGTGTGTGTGTGTGTGTGTGTGTATGCACTTGTGCATATCTAGCCTTCGATGACTACACATCTCTTTTCCAATTTCTCTACCCTGCCAAAAGCCAGATCTTTTGGCATCAGAGGACCTCAATTTCCAGCACCCACATGATGCTAACAACTTTCTGTAACTCCAATTGCAGATCTGAATCCCTCCTCTGACCCTGTGGGCAATGCACACAAGTAGTGCACACAAAAGCCCGCATACAGGCAAAACACACCTGTACACATAAAAGCAAATAAATAAAAATGGAACAATGTAGAAACAAAAGAAAAAAGAAAGAAAAGAAAAAGGAGAAGAAGAAGAAAGAAAGATGAAGTTATCCTTTTCTGTGTGTTTCAGAAAAGTCGGTGACTTAGAAAGCAACATAGCTGCAAAAGACTACAGTAGGGTGTGGGAATTTGGGGAGAAAAGGCAAAGAATCTCACTAAGGTGATTATTCTACCTATCTCTTTAGCATGGCTGAAGGTGAGCCCATGTTCCTAGAGGTGGTCTCTTGGCAAGGCTTTGCCCAACTGGAATATGAGGTATCCATCCAGGCCAGGTATTATATTTTCTTAACCAGAAATAGTGTCCCTTAATAGGCCTTTGTTGTCACCCTAACACAAACATTTAAATGAAATGAGTTGTCATTAAAGTAAGACTAGTCATCATCAATTATTTTCTTCTAGTCACATTCAGTTTTATAGTAATGTAGACAAAATAATAGAGAATTGAATTTTATGTTGGTTTTGTCCAATAAACACTGTAAGTGAAGGTGTATGCAAAATGGTGACTCTTACAGTGGAGCACAAATCTAACCTAGCAAGAGACCAGTTGTGGCAGGTCCATGGATTTATAGGTACTGTGAGATACAGGTTGTGAGAGACAAGACACTGGGGGTGAACTAGAAAGGTAGGACTTGTGGTTAAGTGGAATAGTTGAGCTTATGGAGAGGATACAGTTAATGACAGCTCCAGGATAATCTATGGGCACTGGTGGAGTGGAGGACAAGATCATAGGCAAAGATAAGAAACTATGAGGCCAAGTATGTGAAGAAACAAAACAAAACAAAAACGTTTCTATGACCTTTGAAGTTGGTGAGGACTAAGATAAGAGGAGCATTGGTGGAAGTGAATGTCAGCCAGGAGCTAAACCCATCAAGGACTGAGGAATGAAAGTGGGTGCTAAGAGGGAAGCCCAAAACCATGTGGGAGTGAGGAGCCTACTCTGATAGTATTCAGTGTAAGGAAGTTGAGGAACTGAATCCATTTAACTGCAATATATCTTCTTCTTCCATACTCTATTGAGAATAACTTAAATTCTAAATAAGTCTTACAGTACTCAATCCAAAGCGCTGCCAGGACTGGTTCCATCTGAAAGCTCCAGAGGAGAATCTGTTGATTTCTTCTACCTTATAGAGGCTGCTGGCATTTACTCTCTGGAGGCAGTAACTCTGATCTCTGTTCACACTATTCTCCATTTCAGATCTAGTACCGCCTTCTTGTAAGGATCCTTGGGATTGTCAAACCCATTTTGATAGTCAGGATTACCTCCCCATTTCAACATTTTTGGTTTAATTTAATCAGCAAAGTCTTTCTGCCATACAGGGTACCACAGGTTCTGGAAACAGAATGTGGACATTTTTGTTCACATGCTCTATCTTGTAATCTTTGAATTCTTAATCCTGTTCCCTAAACTTGGCCTTCTATATTTGTTATTTCAAAAAGTACCACCATCCATCTCTAATTGGGGGGCTATTTCTTGATTCCTTCCTCCCTCCCTAACTCCCTCCTTCCCTTCCTTCTTTTTCTTCCTTTCCTCATCATCATTATTAAGAAAGGAACTGAAATCCAGAGCAAACCCTGTTAAATCCATTTCTGGGGTCTTATTAATTGTTCACCTGTCATCAAATCTCACTTGGATGATGGCAAGGCCTGATATCCCCCATTCATTACTGCAGTCTTAATGTAGGTTGAATAGCATTGACATTATATTTGTGAACAAAATCTTCTGAAAAGAAGCTGCATCTGGCTGTGAAAGAAAACTCCTGAAAGGTATCTGTGTTTGCAGAGACTGATTGGCTAATTATAATTTCAATATTGTGGAGGGATTGTAATGTTGAAGTCCAGAGGTTAATTACCTTATGTTCTTTTGGACTTCTGAAATAGCCATTCTTTGCCCCCTGTGTCAGAACTAACATCTGGGACAATAGATTAAAACAAAACAAACAAGCAAACAAATAAAAAAAACCCACAGCAAGCAAGCAAGCAATAAGTAATCTTTTGGAATCTATTAACTTAGCAGGCAACTAGCTTCTACCAATCCAAAAGCTAATAAGGGTGCAGTCAGATACCATCTTGAGCCTATGGAAAAGCACATTCATTAATGTACCCCCTTTCTGATGTACCCACCAATGTATTTTAAACTTGATTTAAGACTTTCTCTGCTCTGTAAAACCATGAAAACTTTGTGGAACTGCTTCCACGTTGGGACATGGAACTGGGGGTAACCTGAATCATTGTTCCAGGGACATGGTCACTCATAATGACTCTAGAATAAACCTTTATTCCCTTTAAGATGAAAATTATGGGTTTTGTGTATAAATTTTATATCTGGTTAGCTCATTGCTTTAATTTTTGTTTCTGTGGCACGTTACATCTGAATTTATCACAAGGAGATAAGTTCTTAACTGTATACTACACAGGGCCTGCAACCGCTGGCTCACCCTTGATTAGGCTCCACCCGTTCAGAAAATAAAAGGGGGCGGAGCAAGGCCGGTTTATTTTCAACCCGCGTTCCCATAATGCCTTGTTTTCTTTGGAGCCAAAGTACTTACAAAGAGAATATCCTGGAACTGACTTGCTAGGTGTTTAGTTCTGTGCCTGCATCCCTGAAGCGATCTCCCAGGAGAAATTCCACAGAAATCCCACGAACAAGTCGTAAACAAGACCCCGCCCAACAAGGGGAAGCTGTGGTCAAAATCTTTTTTCCGGAACTCAGCGCTATTTCCCGCACCCTGGGCGGGGTTGCCTTCTCTGCTTTGCGGTTCTACAGCGCTTGAGACCCGTGTGAAGAAAATGAAGGTTTCTGGGATCTCAAAGCATCTGGGCACTGTGGGACGCCTTGTAGCTTTCTGCCAAGGCAGAGTCCAGCTGGCGGTCCTGCTGCTGTCCTTGGCGCCATCTACTTTAGGTGAGCCACGGGGAGGCGCGGGGAGGCAAGGATGTGCCCTGCAGCGAAACCCGCGGTAAATGGGCGCAGTGCAGACTCCACCGGTGGTCTAGGGTCCCCTGGGGGTGCTCAGTGCTCCTTTCCCGTGGGTGAGTGCAGAGCTCTCAACCCAGATTGTACTCAGCCGGTAGGAACGCTTGGTCTCCCACCTGTTGTCTGTACTGAGTGTAGAGTAAATTGTAGTGAAAAAAAAAAGAGGTGTAGGGGTCCTGGCGTGGGGGCGTAGAGGGGACGTTGTGTAAACCTGCGAGATGCAATTTCTAATCCTAGAATTTGGTTGTGAGGAAAGTAAATATGCCTGTGTTTCCTCATCTGTGAAATGGAAATACTGTTTGTTTTTAAGGCGTTTTTACCCTGTTAGGAAAAGTAAGGAAACAGGACAGAATCCACTAACCAGAGTTTTATTAAGATAAGGGAGAGGGACAGATGTACACAGGCCTGTGGAAAGACATGTGTGTGAAAGGGCCTGGGGATCATGGTGCCAGTTAATAAAGGTTGGGCTGCACCTGAGAACACAGGCCCACTTGGCTGTTCTGCCGATGCACATAGATCTTGTGGTTACGTTGCACACTTTACCCAACCACATAAAGCCACGGTCCTGAGTCACAGGAGATGTTTGACCCGGAAATGACTAGGTGGAAGTGACTAGGTCCCTTGAAGCATGTGCGACCATGCCCATCCTTGGGGGCATGTTATGAATTTATATCACTGAGGTCCTTCATGACATTGCTATTTAATTTGTGTCAAGTGTCTAACTCAAGTTCTGCTGCTTAATATATTTCTATCCTGGAGTCGTTATTCATGCATTTGCTCTGAAGGCCTAGACAAATAGGACTAGGGACTGTGTACTTTATCTTCTACCCCAAAACCTCATCTACTCACTTGAGTTCCCACTTTAAGGAAGATCCTCCCATTCCCAACCTAGGTTAGGATTTGAAGGGTGAAGAACCCCAGGATGCAATGAAATATTTGCAAGTAAAAAAGACTATTGCACTTTAGTGATGGTTAAGCACAAAATAGAGTGTCCATTTTACCCGCTATGGAAGTTCTAAGTTGCCTTCCTTCCTCTTCAGTAAGAACTTTCTTACAGAAAGACTTCCTTGAAGTCTTTTTGCATTGTTTAGACTCAGTGACATTTGAAATGACAGTCCTGTGTTTTTGCTCAACTGGAGGTTTAAGTTTTCCACTAGACTGATTACATATATTAACTGAACCTAATTTTCTGAGAGTAGAGAAAAAACAAAATTTCTGCAAAAAGTTGTGCTTAAATTTTTATCTTCCTAGGCACACATAGTAATGGGTCAGATGAAGATATATGATACAATTTTATTTTTAGAAAAGAAGTATAGCAAGAGCATTGGGAATCTCCTATCAGTGCTTAGGGATCTTTATGGCTTTGTCATCTTCTGGCTGAAATGTTGGGGCAGTTTTGCCATAGTTATAAACAGGCATTATCGTGTGCAAAGGAAACCAAGGTTATTATAGTAACCTTCAACTGTGACTCAAGCCATGGAGTGCTTTAGTCAACAGAGTTGAAATGAAGAGAATACCACTAGAATGCTCCCACTGGCCACAGCATTTTGTAATTTAAACAAAATATGGTGGAGAGCTTCACCTCAAAGGTATGTATACTCATAGAGAAATTGGTTCTGGATTTCCATTCTCTGTTACTTACAACTGAGGACCTTGGACCCAGCAAGTCAGTTAACAAGTATCCACATGTGTGCCTCTGAGAGCATTATCAAAATGTATGAAACAAAAATGGGCAGACTTGTGAACAGCAATAAATAAACCCATCTTAGAGCTGGAAGCTTCAATACCCCTCCACCAGAAATAAACAGATGTATCATGGAAAAAAACAGTAAGGACACAGCAGAACTCAGCAACACCAGTATAACTGGCAAGTTTGGAATCCTCTCACAACAGTAGAATATACCTTTTTCTCAGGCTCATACAGGCCATTCATTGAAATAAACCGCATTCAAGGCGGTAAAATGGCACAGTAGTTAAGTCTTACTAGTATACTGTTGGAGTTGGTAGACTCTGGCATGCCCTAAGGTACTCCTGAAGGATCATTTCTGTTAATTCTGCTGCATGGAGAAGACAAAGGAAGGGAGTTAGAGTCTGTTTCCTATACTTCATAATGCATCTCAGTTTCTGTATTCTCAGATGTGTAATTTATGGTTTATATTATCTAATGTTAGCCAAAATAACCTCACTTAGAAAAGCAACTTCCAACATGTCTTACACATCAGAAATACTCACTGAAGATGATTATAGTAAGAGTAATTCCAGAAAACAAGATTGCTGCACACACTACCCCTTTATCTGCCTAAGGATATACACATACCTAAGTTGTATGTGAAAGGCAGTCAGAGGAAGAAATGCTGTCAGATAAAAACCAGTAACAACAACAACAATCTAGAAAATATCAAGAATACTAGTTGAAATACACCTTTATATACACTCCTATTAACAGAATCTGTGATAATATCTTGTCACTCAGTGTTAACTAATGATATTAAATCATTATGTCTATTAAAGTATTTAAAATTCTTATTCTAAGCCAGGTGATGGTGACACACACAATCTCAGTCCTCAAAGGCTGAGATAGGTGGATCTCTCTGAGTTTCAAGCCTCCTTGGTCTGCAGAGGGAGTTCCAGGACAGCCAGGGCTACACGGAGAAACCTCTTGAAAAAAACAAGATAATAGCAGTAATAAAATAATAGTAAAAATAATAATAAATAAAATAAAATCTTATTCCATTTGTATGGTATCCTTTTAAATGTTTATGTATACCACATTTATAAGTTTATTTTTTTTTTAATTTTGAGCTCTTTATTTTTACTGATAAAATTGCTTCAGCAAAATCTTCAAAGAATCTCTTCACTTAAGAGTAAAGTATGCAGACCAGAGTGTAACTCAGGTTGACAGCTCATACTCTCCAGCAAAGTCATGGAAATGGTCATGAGTTCACAGTCGTGATGACTCAGGATGAGTAAGTCAGTGACTTAAATAGACCATTTGAAAGGAGGTTATGTCATTCAGGACAAAAAAAAAATACAATAAGATAACAATATACATACATGAGTGTTGCTAGAGTTTTCCTGCCTTGCCCACAGTCAGGACAAATCTTTGTCACCCACCAGTCCCACAGCCGCTCAGACCCAACCAAGTAAACACAGAGACTTATATTGCTTACAAACTGTATGGCCGTGGCAGGCTTCTTGCTAACTGTTCTTATAGCTTAAATTAATCCATTTCCATAAATCTATACCTTGCTACGTGGCTGGTGGCTTACTGGTGTCTTCACATGCTGCTGGTCATGGCCGTGGCTGGCAGTGTGTCTCTCTGCCTCAGCCTTCTGCTTCCCAGAATTCTCCTCTCTCCTTGTCCCACCTACTTCCTGCCTGGCCACTGGCCAATCAGTGTTTTATTTATTGACCAATCAGAGCAATTTGACATACATACTATCCCACAGCACATGAAAACAGTTAAAAGTAAGAAGGCTCACCATATCAATTGTTAGCAATAAGTAAATTAGTTAAATTTGTTATATGCTGTTTACTGGCAGGTAAGGCACTACTCTTGGAAAGTGGTTCAGCATCGTACCAAACAATTCCTATCATGTGACTTGGCGGTTTACTTCTAGGTTTTTCCTTAAGAGAAATAAAAATCTGTGCCCAACAGACATCTACATTAGTTTTTATAGCTGAGTGGTTTTTGTTTTGTTTGTTGTTTTTAGATTTTATTTATTTTTATTTTACCTATATTACTGTATATTAGTGTTTGCCTGCTTGTATGTCTGTGTACCGTATGCATGCAGTGCGTATAGAGGCCAGAAGAAAGCATTGCATTTCCTGAGACTGGAGTCACAGAAGAATGTGAGCTGCCATGTGGGTGCTGGAAATTGGACCTGGGTCTTCTGGAAAACCAGAAAGAGCTCTTAACTACTGAACCATCTCTCCAGCTCCTTCATCACTGCATTATTGGTTATAGGCAATAAGTGGAAACAATTAAAATGTCCTTCAGTTAAATTATGACATATTTATTTATCTAACTGAATATTTACCAGCCATGAAATACATGTAACCAAGGTGAATCTCAAAGTAATTACACTTTGTAAAGCTAGACCAATGAGAAAACAAAGACTGACATTTGTATGATAATTACATGACATTCTAAAAAGTTAAGTCTTTGTGGTTAGAAAAAGCAGGTTGGAAATACTCAGAGGAAGCAAACAGATGGATTATAAGGACAAAGGAACTTAGATATGAGGGAAATGCTTGTCTTTATTTCAGTGAGAATTTCATCATGCATACATATATATCAAGTCATAAATTCATGTACTTTAAATGTCCTTCAACTATGCATTATATCTTAATGGATGCATAAAATTAACTTGAATGATGAAAGTTTTGATTTTATGAAGTGCCTGTTAATGCACCTATCATAGAAATAGCCATAATTTGAGGGATTGGTAACAGGAGGCAAAGGAAACTAGATGACCTTTCTCTGTTGAAGGTTTATATGTACCCTTTTATTTGATCTGTTATACAAATTAATATTGTTATTATTACATAAACTGTTTGTATGTACAACTCCAATAAGTGTAGATAATTAAAAGAAAGAAACATCTCTCAAAGAATAGTTCCAGTAAATTTCTGTATTGCTTTAGAACTCTTTCCAACCTCTCCCTGGAAGCTTTGCTATAATGATCAGCTTCTCTTGCCTTTTTATTTGTTTGTTTTTCTTTTAACTGTATGCTGCACTTGGGATTGATTCCCTTGCCTGAGATTAATGGAGGAGACATTTGTCAGCATTGCATTCATCCTCCATGTCAGCTAGAGAAAAGGTGAAAACATAATATTTGAAATCACAGAAACTTTCACTCAGTGGTTTTATTGTTGTTATCACAGAGGTTTTCACGGGAATTATTTTTTTCACTTAGTAGGTTTTTTTATTTGTTTTTCCTCTTATATAGTAGTTCTCAAAGTGATATTAACTTTGAAACTTAAAAATATATGGACTCTAGCCAAGACTCTGCAAATGAGGGTTTTTTGGGATGTAGTCTGTCTGTACTCTTGATGGTACTTATTTTGCAGTATATCATTTATTTGCTCATGGCAGCAAAATACATCTACTGCTTATAATTGGGTCCTAAGCTCTGGGCCAGGTATTTATTTAGAGGAACAAAAGATATGTGGTCTCTTACCTTCACATTATCTCTGATAGCTATTGAAAGAAATCCTATCAAAATCATGCATATTTAAATATCACAAAATATAATAATATTGATATAATAGTAAAAAGGATAATGGGTAAAGTAAGAACAGGTGGTTCAATTTTCATATTCTCAGGAGGTCAGGCAAATGGTATGTAAGCTGAGATGTGGAGGAAGAGTGAAAACTAGAGAGAAATAAAATGATCTCACCTAGGATGTGTTTAGGGATAGAGAGTGAATGCATGTCTGGAAGAAACAGAGATGTAGGAAGCTGGAGCCTTGTAGGAAGTCAAGTTGAAGATGATGAAACACACATGTGAAAACACAGAACAGAACACCTATGGTTCAGGGGAGTGTGTGGGGACTGCCAAAGCCATTCTAATATAGGAGACAAATTAGGAACATGAGCTTTTTTGAAGTGAATCCTCTACTTTAATATGAAATCCAGAGTTGGTCCCCATTCTAATAACTATTGTCAATAGGAAAAAAAAATCAGCCTTAGGAATTCTTACATCTGTTGATTTATGCTTAGGAACCATGATAAGAATTTATGAGATGTAAACAATAAATCCCAGGCTGAATGTGGGATGTGTCATTCAGAAGATCTCTGAAATCATCAGTTGCAAAGGTGTTCTAGGGCTTTCCTGACAAAATAGGCTCATTTCCTACAAATTTTGACAGAAAAAAAAACTCTTGGAAATAATTACATATGCCCACTTTAGCTGCATACTGTAAAGTGATACTATTTTCTCTTTTATATGAATAACACAACTTACCAGCACCCCTCTGTGTGTGTGATACTAGTAAATGTTTTACATACATTTCCTTTGATACTCCTAGGAAGCCTACTAAGTAAACAATGTTATCTTCGTCAAGAAGATGAAGCAGAGACTGACATACTAAGCAGTTTGCCCAAGACATCAAAGCAGGAATGGAAGGACATTAGGTCCCAAAATCTGGTCTCTCTGAATCTATTATTTTCAATACTATGTCTTTCCAGTTTCATCTTGATACTGAAACAAATTCCCTGAACTTTATGGTCTTAAATAAAAGAAATGTGTTCTCTTATAGTTAATTCTGGATTCCCAAGTCTGGATCGCTATGTTGCTCTGTAGGCCAAAGAGGAAAATGAGTTTCCTTACTCTTTCCAGCTTCCAGATGCTGCCTACATCTCATGGCTCATGGCTATTTGCTGTACTTCAAAGCCAGCAGCTTTGCATTTTCAAATATCCTTCCATCTCTTGCAAACCTCTTACCAAAGGACTACTGTAAACACATTTAGTGTTTATCCAGAAAATCCAGGGTAATCGGCAGATCTTAAAAGGTTTAGTAATACATACAAAGCCACTTTATCATAAAATGCCATGTTCACATTCTCTAGGGATTAGAACATGGGTATCTTTGGGAAGTAGTTACTTAGTGTATTACTTTTCTAGCCACTAGGACAAAATAACTAATGTAAATACTTTAAAGGAGAATAAACTTATTATGTTTTCAGAGTGTTCAGTCCATGCTGGTTGTGAAGGCATGGCAAATGGAGCCCCTCCATCTGCAGCAGTGAGAGACTATAGCAGGTGGCTTCTTGCTTGGTAGCAGAACAGGAAACAGAGAGCACTGGCCTGACCCCAAAGTGGATATATCATTGAAAGTCATGCTCTTACTGTCTCACACTTCCAGATTGGTCCCATGCCCCAAAGATTCTACCACCTCCCAAAACAGCCCCAACCACTGCAATCCAAGAGTGACAGTGATGGACATTTACATCCAAACCATAGATAGCAGTTCAGCCACATGAGGGAGTCGATTGCCTTTAGCATCCAGCCTAGTAGCAAGTAACTGACATTCAGCAAACAGCATACATTATCAGTACTGAAGATGATTAGCAGTGGTTTAAAATATACATTGTATTTAAATGTTTGATAGTAATAGAACAAAGGTTGGAAGTAGATGGAGTCAGCATTTCTGTGATTCTTGTTGGGGAAATTATATTGTTAGTAGATGTTTATATATTGAGATCACATTACTTTTGAAAGAAAAACAAAAGTAAAATAAAAGTAAGTAAGAATAACAAATGTAATCTAATCAAAACAAAATGAAAGAACAGAAACACAAAAGACAGAAACAGTAAGATGGTAGATTTAACCTTAATTTTATTAAATATTAATAGTCAGTTCCTATTTAAAGAAGTTGTCATGTGACCAAATGTCTGAAATTATGGGCTAAGGGAGCATTGGAGCCATGGCAGACTCACAGGAATACTTTGAAAGTGTTGTTTGCTTTCTGTCGCTATGATAAACACAGTAACCAAACTCACTATGGGAGAAAAATAGGTTTATTTGGTTCACAGATTATAGTTCATCACTGAGGGAAGGATGCCAAGGCCGAAACTCAGGGATCTCAAGGGATTGGAAGCAGACATCACAAAGGAATGCTACTTACTAGCTTGTTCCCCTACAACAGATTCACCTGCCCAAGAACAGCATCACACACAGTGAGCTGGGCCCTCCTAAGTCAATCGTTAATTAAGAAAATGACCCCACAGACATGTACACAGGCCAGTCTTACAGAGGCAGTTTCTCAATTGAGGTTCCTTTTTCTCAGGTAATTCTAGTTTTTGTGTCAAGTTGAGAAAGACTCACCAGCATGGGAAGATTTTAAAATTGCAATGAAAACAACAATTCTTGATTTCTTTCAGTTACTGTATGCACTACAAGAACTAGTTCAGAGTAGCTTGTGGCTCCAGAGATGGATTATTGTAGGCCAGAGTTTTGTAAACTTGGATTTTAACAGTTGCTATGGAAAGAGTACCACATGAAAATTAATTTGGAGCAGAAAATGAAATGGGCAGTTTCAGTTTGGTTCCAAGTTTTAAGATGTTACATAAGGCCTCAAAACTCTTTGCGTAATTGTGATATGGACCTGTGTTATTTGAACATATTTAATAAACAGAACTGTTAAATATTCTTTTAGACTGTCATTAAAAATTGCTGAGACTCTAAAGACATTGTAGCCTAAGTTTGAAAAGTCTGTCATAATGACTCAACAGTAATACAAACAAAAGGAATAAGACATATATTTCAAGACAGGGCAGGTGAATATAAAAGGATGGAAAACACCATGTCAAAACAAACCAATGTAAAGCTTGTTAAATGGCATTATGATAGTATTGTCTTTAAATAAATATTATGTGTTTATATTTAAAATTATTGATATAGGGTAGGGGAGATAGCAGTTAAAGTACTTGTACAGGGATGAGAATTCATGTTTAGATCTCCAGAAACTCATGTTGATGCTGGGTGAGTGTGGCAGCCTCTGAAGGTATACACATGGGATAACCAGAGTAATTGACCAGCAAGACTAGCCATAACAGCAAGGTCTGGGTTTCACTGAAAGACTCTGCTTCAATGAGAAAATTGGAAGAGTTGATAGAGGATGATTTTCACCATCATCTCAGGCTTCCATGTGCGCGCACACACACACACACACACACACACACACACACACACACACACACACTTATATGGTCATGCAACCACACAATGCAAAACCATGAATATTTGTATTCACACCAAGCACAGTTACATTACACACACACACATACAGACAATCAAATTAGAGATATTTTATTACAATAGAGGTTAATCTTTCATAAAATATGACAGTTTAAATTTGCAAGATCTAATGATACAATATATAAAAAGATAGGCATAATGAAAAGAAATAGACAAGTATATAACAAAATAGAATATTTGAACATGACTTTTTAGCATCTATAGAACAAGCAGACCCACCAAAGTCAGGATAAATATAAAATAATTTTAAACTAGCATACATACCAAAGCTGACCATATGCAAAATAAGATGCAATCAGTTTAAAAAATAGCTAGAAGTACGTTGTTCAAATTTTTTGTATGCCTTAATTCACCCCTTGTACTTGAATTAATTTATTAAGAGTATGGGAAGAAAAAAGTCATAACAAAAATGTAATATTTCTGAAGTTAAATTAAGGTGATATTTTCCCAACAGATAATTATTGATAACTTAATATTTGACACTAACTGGTAACTAAGTTAATTCTGCTAAGCCTTAAGGGAAGATAACTGAGTCTAGAAGTGAAATAAAAACATGTATCAGAAAATACATTCACAAAATGAAATAAAGTTTCTGTTTTTGAATTTTATTATTTTCCCCCCTTGGCCAAAGTGTTGATCCATTCTTGAATGCCAGAGAGGAGGATCATGGGCCGTTAGAGCTGGCTGGACAACTGATAGTGATAAGGGTGATGCAATTCATGAGTATGTTTTGGTGCAGGAGAGAATGATGAGGGGGCATGGGATGGATGAAATCTAAGCGCAGGTACTCTGCCTGGCTGAAATTTGAAACCATGTGTTGGAGTTTCCCCCACTGTTAAAGACTACCTATATTATATTAATATGTTTTGTGTGAATTAAACTACATACACATTGCTTTCAAAAAAAAAAAAAAAAAAAAGAGTAGAAGTATCCACAACTCCAGCTCCAGGGCATCCAACATCCTCTTCTGACCTCCAAAGGCACTGCATACATGTGATGCACACATATGCATTTTTAAGCACAAGAGTCATGATAAAATGAATAAATCTGAAAAAATTGTTCTTAAATCAGAGACATTATTCATAGATGCTAATTACAGTTATTTTAAAAGCTTATTATAAAAATACCCATTAAAGAAATCATTCCTCTTACTACTATTATTATTTTCCTTCTTTGATCACATCTATGAAGTATATTGGAGAGAAAGAAAAGATGCACTAGAAGTTCTTCTGTTAAAAGTAATGTTGCTGTGGTCTCATTCTCCAGACCAGTGCACAGACCCACCATGATTTTCATTTGCCAACCATATAAATAAAACTGATGAATCCAGTTTTCCCAGTGGAACATCTTTGATGTATGAATGCCACCTAGGATATTTCAAGAGGCAGTTCTCCATCATCTGCCAACAAAACTCAGACTGGACAAGTACTGAAGATATATGTATACATAAGTAACTGCATAGGAGGCTGACAAACCGTGGATACTTTGTGACAAATAGTAGGGTCTGCTTCAGTTTGTCTGGATTTTAAAATTATGACACATGCCATTAATAATGTTATCTAAGGTGTATGGTACATTGAATCATTCTTGTAGGTCATATCTTTTTACTCTGTGCTTCTGTCTTCTCAATTGTTAATAAATTTAATAATAATGACCATCACAGGGCATGATTGAGGGAAAATATCCTCAGGATATTTCACTTAGTGTGTCCAACTTTGAACAAGTGTCACTAAGTAATTAGTGATTCTTAAG
The DNA here is from genome assembly GCF_049852395.1 of Peromyscus maniculatus bairdii. Lineage (NCBI taxonomy): Eukaryota > Metazoa > Chordata > Mammalia > Rodentia > Cricetidae > Peromyscus > Peromyscus maniculatus. The sequence goes on along the minus strand of NC_134862.1, from coordinate 104,231,897 downwards.
AAAGAAAAGTGTATTTAAAACTAAGAGATTAAAAAAATCCTAGACTCTGAGGTCTGTGAATTGGAACACTCAGAAGAATGCTTTGGGGATAAATGAAGTAAACATGTTTTGGGGAGTCATCATGTGAAAATAGGAAGGAACTTGGATAGGAGTTCTTTTGGAAAGTAGTGTCTGATTAAGTTTCCTCAAAGTGGCAAAAATCTGTGAAATATTACAATTATGTATGCTCTCTAGAGTAAGTTACAGTCAGGTTAGAACCTCATAAACTAAGGAAAGTTTAGTTTACTTTACTTGGTTCCAAAATTCTGTTTCTTTCTCACAGGTAAATCATGTGAAACTCCTAAAGATCCTGAGAATGGCATAGTACATGTACACACAGACATTCGGGTTGGATCCAGTATTAATTATACTTGTAATCCAGGGTAAGTTGGCAACATCTCTGCATTCAAGACTTCTGGAACAGTAGTACTACCTTCTCAGCAGGTCTCAGGAAAGACATCTAATCTGTTACTTCCTAATTTGGTTTTTGGTTGTGTTTTGATATGTTTTGTGCTAGAGGTTGGTAAAAGAGCTAGGTAGATCTCTATGTGGTCAAGGATACAGCCAGCATTGGAGACACACACCTTTAATCTCAATACCATAGAAGACCTGGATGGCTGTACATACAGGCAGTGACGAGGCAGTCATGTGTTTGGGTTTACAACCAATGAGAAGACAGAACAGAAAGACTATATAAAGACAAACACACAGAAAGTAGGTCTCTTTCAGAAAGGTAGGACCACCGCAGGAGGAAGGGTAAGGTTTTAGCTCTGAGCTCGGACCTCTTGGCTTTCTTCTTTTTTTTTTTTGGTTTTTCGAGACAGGGTTTCTCTGTGTAGCTTTGCGCCTTTCCTGGAACTTGCCTTTGAGACCAGGCTGGCCTCGAACTCACAGAGATCTGCCTGCCTCTGCCTCCCGAGTGCTGGGATTAAAGGCGTGCGCCACCACCGCCCGGCGGCTTTCTTCTTTACATTGGTTCTGTGTTTCTTATTTAATAAGACGGCTGTTTACATCTACACTTTCCTCTACCCTGCCTTCTCATTCTCTACCCTATTTAACCCCTCCTCTTTCATTATTGCCCCTTCTTCCTTCACACCACCTTAGTTAAGATGCCATCAGCTTCAACATTCTTATTACTATAAGGTCTTTTTGTAAGCTTTGAAGTGTAGCTGGAGAATTTCTCTTCAGCTCCCATCAAGCCCCGCCAGTCCTGGAGCCCACTTATAAAATAAACATACAGAAGCTTATATTATTTAAACTGCTTGGCCATTGTTACATCTACATTGAAAAATAATCACAAAGATTACCTGTAGTAAATATACAAAGATAAAGTTATGAAACAAAACCACTACCAGTGGATCATCAAATTACAAAGGAAAAAAACAAGTGAGAAACAATGGAAACAAACTGGAAACCAATTAGAACACAAAATTAATATGTGCCATTCCTTACCTATAAATAATTTGCTTGAAAAGAAAATTAGTTATATTCTCTATTAAAAAAATCCCAGTGGCTGAATAAATACAACAATATGCAATGTCCTACAAAACACTTAAGATATAGCTTTAAAGCACATAATAGGAAAGCAAATGAAGGGAAATGATACTCCATGAAAATGTCAAGTGGAATAAATCTGGGTGATCATTAATTATTGGAGAAACTAAGTGGAAAACTATCACAATAGGCAATATCATGGATGTATAACTTTTTCTTGGATAAAGTAAAGAAACAGCTAGCTATTCACACAGGTAAAGAGGGCAATGACAGATCAAAGAAAAGATTCTATTCAAGTACAGCTTGATGAATCAATGTATTTATCAGTATTACTTGCAGGAGAATGATTGTCACAAAGGCAACTTCATCGCCAAAAAGTCCCACCCTTGGCATGGATAACTCAGGAAAAGCTACACTACTGAAGTATTCCACCTTCCAGTCCATATTCTGCCTCCTCTAAATCCTAGTAACCCTCATGACTGTATGTAGTTGGGGCAGGAGGGAATGGCACCAGTAATTTCAGGTGAGGGTCTTGTGACCCTTCCTTTTCCTTCCATAAATGCATGCTGACCTAGCTGTGAGCTATATTTTCTGTTTATTTCTGCAGGCCAAGTTCTCCTATAGATTACAACAATTAATTGTTGGTGATGGTCATGGTAAGCTCAGAGGAACTAGATGCACTCTAGGCATAGAATGGTAAATGGTTAATTGAGTAAAAGGATGGAACAATTAAAAATGCATATTCACATCAGAGCACATGAATTTGTAAAGCAAATATTAACAGAAATGAAGGATGAAATTGAAAGCAATACCATATTAGTACAGGACTTCAATACTCCCCTTTCAACAATAGATAGATCATTATTGGTTAAAATATTAAGGCAACTCCATGTAGTTAAAAGTGAAGTTTATTTTGTGGGGTAACTTACAAGTGAAGGGATAGGTTACAGGGTCTGGGAAAGGTGTACCTCAGACCTGCGGTGTTCTCTGGAAAACTCTGCTCGGTCTACCTCCAGCATCCAGGGTCCAGGAAGCAAGAGAGCCAGCACATCTGGATCCTGGGTCTTCAAGGGTCCTCTCTCGGCTCTGCCTTGTAGGCATGACAGTTATGGAAGCCTCAGTGGGGGTGGTCCTTCCAGATCAAAGCTGGAATGGCTACCCACTACATCTCCCCATTTTTGTCTAAATAAGAAGGTTCTAACCGAATACAAGACTATATACAATAGGAATGATTACCAAATATTGTCCAGGAGTAATAAGGGATAATGACCTAGATAAGATGGAACTACAACCAACATGAACAATATCAAACAAGAGACACATACTAAAATCCACAGAAGTATAGAGCATAGGTAAATGGCATGTTACAAAGATCATTCCAAAAGGTGTCCTATCCTAAAGAACCTGAATCTAACACTTAATATGTTCTAAGATTATATATATATACTAACTTGTAACTATAACTGCTAGTCTTCAATCCCATTAAAGACCTGAGAAGGAATATAATGATACCTGAGAAATGGAAGCTGGATGCAAGCAACTTTCGGGAATTTTGCAAGAGTAGAATGAGACAGCTAGCAGCCTGGACAGTCACCTAATATTTTTTAGCATTGTTGGTCCATTCAAATTGGCTACAGGCCTAGAGTATCTGACAGACCATTTTCAGAAGCAGGAATTCTGAAAGACCATCTTACCCTGTTTTGGCAAAGTTCAGAAGTCACTTTTCCTTGTGTCCCACTTGTCCAGAAGGACAGCATTTGTATTGTCAGCGGTCGAGGCAAGGGCAGTTCTTTGCCCAATAGGCCATTTTGTGCCAAGAAGACAAACTTCCAAATGGAAATGTCTTAGAAGCCCAACATTCTCTCAGGATCAAATTGGTGCAGCCAGGAGCAATTGTGTCTCACATCAACAGAATTCTAAGTTATTTAAATGCCATATTCTCTAGGTTCATGAACTGTCTGAAGATTACCTCTCCAGCCCACCTGTGTGTAGTGGGTAGCCATTCCAGCTTTTGGAACTTGCCCCACATGAGCACCAGATATTGGTGAAATTATTAAGGCCACTCCACGTAGTTAAAAGGAAGATTTTTTTTTTAATTTTATTTATTTTATTTTACAATACCATTCAGTTCTACATATCAGCCACGGGTTCCCCTATTCTCCCCCCTCCCACACCCTCCCCTTACCTCCAGCCCACCCCCCATTCCCACCTCCTCCAGGGCAAATCCTCTGCCAAGGACTGCGATCAACCTGGTAGACTCAGACCAGGCAGGTCCAGTCCCTTCCTCCCAGACTGAGCCAAGTGTCCCTGCATAAGCTCCAGGTTTCAAACAGCCAACTCATGCAATGAGCACAGGACTTGGTCCCACTGCCTAGTTGCCTCCCAAACTGATCAAGCCAATCAACTGTCTCACCTATTCAGAGGGCCTGATCCAGCTGGGGGCCCCTCAGCCTTTGGTTAATAGTTCATGTGTTTCCTCATTTGGCTATTTTTTTTTCAATAATTGAGTAAAACCAAAATTTATTATAAGCCACAGTCGTCCTAGAGACCTCCATGCTATATGTATAGCCTCCATGGTTCTGTGGGTTGTGGTCTGATTATTCTTTATTTTATATCTAGAATCCACTTATGAGTGAGTACATACCATGACTGTCTTTCTGGGTTTAGGTTACCTCACTCAGGATGATTTTGTCTAGTTCCATCCATTTGCCTGCAAATTTCATGCTTTCATCGTTAAAAGGAAGATTTATTTAGTGGGTAACTTACAAAAAAGGGATAGGTAGGTCGTGGGGTCTGTGGAAGGTGTATCGCAAGTCCAGCTGTGTTCTCTGGAGCTCTGCTCGGTCAACCTCCACCATCAAGAGTCCAGGAACAGAGAGAACGCTGGCCCATCCAGATCTTGGGTCTCCAGGTGCTTTCTTTGGCCTTACCTTGCAGGCAAGACAGTGCCAAAGTCTCAATGGGGGTTGGAACTTCCAGATCAAAGCTGGAATGGCTACCCAATCTTACCCATTACTCTAAGACTTGCTGCAGAACCTACAGTTAGTCTAACTGAGATTTAACTATCTGAGCTTTCTTACAGTACCCAACAGAGATATCATTACCCCCTAAACAGAAGGATGCAATTCTAAGAAAAGGACGCCCCTTCTCCCTAAGGTTTCATATTTCATATTTCATATAAGGTTATGTATGATGGTTATAAGGTTCAGGGTGGAAGAAAATATTAGACTCAGTATTCTCCTAAAAAAAGGAAAAGAAGAAATGGAATGGATAGGTATAAGATATTATGGTAGATTATTGTATATACTAGTAAACAAATTTAGTAAAAAAGCAGCCTTAGATAATTTGCACTGTTATGGATTCTTATATGTTGATACAAATGTAAACTTTTTATATTCCTGTTTAAGATAATTTGTATATTGATACAAATACAGAACTATATTTGTTATAATGTACATATATTTCTACTCTTATTTGAAATATTTGTATATTGATACAAAGGTAAATTTATATCTCATACTTTATGTATGTTTTACTTCTGTTTAGGATATTTTGTATATTGATATATATTTAAGATTATTGTCATATTGCATATCACACTATATATTCCTACCTCTGTTATAAATATCTTGTGTATTGTCACAATTTTGAAGACATTGTCCTTTCATTTTCATTTGCTTACAGACTATTTACCTTGTTTACATGAAGCCTTAGTCCTTAGGTTATTTAGGTAGATAAGACTTATAGATTTATAGTCACCTATGCTTGTCATCTCTATAGTTATGTTAGGTTATCCAGATTTACAGATATATAGGTCAGATGGACAGGTAATCTTTTTTTTTCAAACACTTCATAGACCTAGAGAATATGGCTTTTAAATAACTTAGAATTCTGATGATGTGAGACACAATTGCTCCTGGCTGCACCAATTTGATCCTGAGAGAATGTTGGGCTTCTAAGACATTTCCATTTGGAAGTTTGTCTTCTTGGCACAAAATGGCCTATTGGGCAAAGAACTGCCCTTGCCTCGACTGCTGACAGTACAAATGCAATGCTGTCCTTTCTGGACAAGCGGGACACAAGGAAAGCAACCACTCTACTCTGACAAGACAGGGTAAGATTTCAGAATTCCTGCTTCTGAAAATGGTCTGTCAGATACTCTAGGCCTGTAGCGAATTTGAATGCACCAACAATGCTGAGAAACATTAGGTGACTGTCCAGGCTGCTAGCTGTCTCGGTCTACTCTTGCAAGATTCCCGAAAGTTGTTTGCATCCATCTACCATTTCTCAGGTACCATTATATTCCTTCTCGGGTCTTTGATGGGATTGAAGACTAGCAGTTATAGTTACAACTTAGTATATATATATATTATCTTAGATAGAACATATTAAGTATTAGATTCAGGTTCTTTAGGATAGGTCACCTTTTGGAATGATCTTTGTTTTTTTTGTTTTTTTTTTTTTTGGTTTTTTTTTTTTTTTTTTGGTTTTTTCGAGACAGGGTTTCTCTGAGTAGCTTTGCGCCTTTCCTGGAACTCACTTGGTAGCCCAGGCTGGCCTCGAACTCACAGAGATCCACCTGCCTCTGCCTCCCGAGTGCTGGGACTAAAGGCGTGCGCCACCACCGCCCGGCTTTTGGAATGATCTTTGTAACATGCCATTTACCTATGCTCTATACTTCTGTGGATTTTAGTATGTGTTTCTTGCTCGATATTGTTTGCATTGGTTGTAGTTCCATCTTATCTAGGTCATTATCCCTCATTTTTCCTGGACAATATTTGATAACCATTCCTTTGTACATAGTCTTGTATTCGGTTAGAACCTTCTTAAGTAGACAAAAAGGGGAGATGTAGTGGGTAGCCATTCCAGCTTTGATCTGGAAGTTCCAACCCCCATTGAGACTTTGGCAACTGTCACGCCTACAAGGCAGGGCCAAGGGAAGCACCTGGAGACCTGAGATCTGGATGGGCCAGCCCTCTCTCTGTTCCTGGACCCTTGATGGTGGAGGTTGACCAAGCAGAACTCCAGAGAACACCGCTGGACTTGTGATACACCTTCCCCAGACCCCACGACTACCTAACCCCTTTTTGTATGTTACCCACTAAATAAATCTTCCTTTTAACTACGTGGAGTGGCCTTAATAATTTCACCAATACCTATGTATCTGTAAATCTGGATAACTTAACTAACATAACTATAGAGATGACATGCATAGGTGACTATAAATCTATAAGTCTTATCTACCTAAATAACCTAAGGACTAAGGCTTCATGTAAACAAGGTAAATAGTCTGTAAGCAAATGTACGGTAAAAGGACGATGACTTCAAAATTGTGACAATGCACAAAATATCTTTAAGAGAGGTAGGAATGATAGTGCTATTTGCAATATAACAATAAGCCTAAATATATATCAGTATACAAAATATCCTAAACACAAGTAGAACATACATATAATATGACAGATATAAATTTACCTTTGTATCAATATACAAATATTTCAAATAAGAGTAGAAATATATGTACATTATAACAAATATAGTTCTGTATTTGTATCAATATACAAATTATCTTAAACAGGAATATAAAAATAGTTTACATTTGTATTAACATATAATTATCCATAACAGTGCAGATTATCTAAGGCTGCTTTTTTTTTACTAAATTTGTTTACTAGTATATACAATAATCTACCATAATATCTTATACCTATCCATTCCCCTTTTTCTTTTCTTTCTTTTTTTTTGGGGGGGGGGGGAGACACTTTTTCTTTTCTTAAGGAGAATGCTGAGTCTAATATTTTCTTCCACCCCCAAACCTATAACCATCATCTATAACCCTGAGAAATATGAATATGAAACCTTTTGGAGAAAGGGTGTCATTTTCTTAGAATTGCTTCCTGCTGTTTAGGGAGTGATGGTATCTCTGTTGAGTACTGTGAGAAAGCTCAGATAGTTAAATCTCAGTTAGACTAACTGTAGGTTCTGCAGCAAGTCTTAGAGTAATGGGTAAGACTGTCTGAAATTCTGGCTAGAAGTATAGTATGATGATGAGTACCATGGCATCATCTGGACTGGGTAGAGTTGTTGTTGTTGTTGTTGTTGTTGGGGCCCCTTCTTCCTTCTGGAGACTTCTGAAATTGCTATTGGAAAAACTTATTTTTTACCATAAAAACTTGAACATTATTAATATATCAAAATGGAAAGTTTGGATTTAAAGATGACATGACATGTAAGAAAGGATTCTGAGACATCAAGAATAAGCATGGAGAGAATTAGAATCTTGAAGAATATGGTCCCTTTTATTGGATTCCTTCTGTCCCACACCAGAGGGCTCTTCTGATATGGGACTGAAGAATCTCTCAACCTTTTTTTTTTTTTCAGCAATATGCTTGGGTTTAGAGAAGGAGTGAGCCAATTCCATCTCCAAAGCCAGCTTGGTTTATCATTAAATTGGAACAACTTTTCTAGATTAAAAGAGATACAGATGTTAGACAGTGAGATTTTACCCTGTGTACATGGGTACCAATAGATTCAGATATTGGTTAAAATATTAAGGCAACTCTACATAGTTAAAAGGGAGGTTTATTTTGTGGGGTAACTTACAAGTGAAGAGAGGTTACAAGGTCTGGGAAAGGTGTAGTGCAGTCAGGAGGTGTTCTCTGGAAAACTCTGCTCGGTCTACCTCCAGCATCCAGGGTCCAAGAACCAAGAGAGCCAGCCCATTTGGATCCCGGGTCTTCAAGGGTCCTCTCTCGGCTCCACCTTGTAGGCGTGACAGTTACTGAAGCCTCAGTGGGGGTGGTCCTTCCAGATCAAAGCTGGAACGGCTACCCACTAAAGGTCATTCATCAAACTCAATAAAAAAGGAGCAGTTATGAATGTCCATAAAATAACAGAAGAAACGCACCTAGAGTTTTCCTGCCTGGCCCACAGTCAGGACAAATCTCTCTCACTCGCCAGTCCCACAGCCACTCAGACCCAACCAAGTAAACACAGAGACTTATATTGCTTACAAACTGTATGGCCGTGGCAGGCTTCTTGCTAACTGTTCTTATATATTAAATTAATCCATTTTTATACATCTATACCTTGCCACGTGGCTCATGGCTTACTGGCATCTTCACATGCGGCTTGTCATGGTGGCAGCTGGCAGTGTCTCTGACTCAGCCTTCCACTTCCCAGAATTCTTTTCGGCCAATCAGTGTTTTATTTACTAACCAAGCAGAGCAACACATTTGCCACACAGAACATCCCACAGCACTTCCCCCTTTTCCTTTTTTTTTTTTTTTTCCAAAAAGGAAGGTTTTAACCTTAACAAAGTAAAATTACATATAATTTGGGAATTTGGGCATAGCTTCTCTTACTACTTCTTGCTGGAGGGGGGGGCGCTGTATCTTATGGGGACACAAAGAAAATTTTAGGATTATGAAATAGTCCATGAGGCTGTATTGTCTGAGCCAGTTGCCTTGAATCCGATCTGGATGTTGGGTTATCTGGGCCATGGTGTCATCGGAGACCTTTCAGGGGGTCTTGGCAAATCAAACCTGATGTATCTTAATCTGGAACAAATCCATAGCCTCTTGCTTTCTGTGGAAACAAAAGCAGAGCCTCCTTTCCAAAGTAACACATCCTTATCTCCAATTTTTTTTTCTGATTTTAGAATAGTTTTTTTATTATTTTAAATTATATGTATGTATGGCTACATATGGATATGTGCATATGAATGCAGGTGGCCTTGGAGGCCAGAGGCATTGGATACCCTGGAGCTGGAGTTTCCCCTTAAAGTTTCTTTTCTTTTTTTTCTTCTTCTTTTTTTTTTTTTTTTAGTTCCAGCCATCTTTATTTATACATCAAAACAAGCATGCTTTTCCATAATAACAAACTTGTTTTTTCCATCCTCCATTAACCCCCAGCAAAAACAAATATGTCAAATATGTTTTTCCCAACTTTAATATCAAAACATCTTTAAACCCAAAAGAACAGTTATCATTTTGCTGGCTTAACCAAATATCGAGTTGGGTACATCCTGTCTTTACAAAACTAAAAGGTAATTGACATAGGCACACATTTTCAAGAACAACAATATCATTCAAAACATATTTACAGAAATAGGGGTGATCTGCCTCTGATCCTGTCAGCTCTGAATCAGAACAGCTCCCAGGCTCTTTCAGACAGCTGGCTTCCCCAGACAAGAAACCTGAGAAGCATCAGCTCCCAAAAATTTTAGGGGAAAATATTGGATAAAAATTGGGTTTCCAGGAATGATCACATCTGTTCCCTGCAAGATTGACAAAATGACACTAAATCCACCAAGAGAATCATCAATATCACGAGAGAGAAGAGAAAATGCAGGCCGCGTGGTCCCAGCAGTATCCTGCAGTATCCTGAAGTCCACTGGTCCTTGCCGAGTAAGACTGTCCCTGTGGGCTTTTACCTCATCTGGACCTGTTGGACAAGCACTCATATACTGGTCCAAAACTAGACCTCAGGGCTCCCAACAGAGAATCATTGGTCTGAGGGCATATAATCAACACAATATGGCAGGAATTTAACAAAGTTGGTCATATTGCTCCCACAGTCAAGAAGCAAGGGTAGATGAATGCTAACCCCCAGCTGCTTTCTCCTTTTTTCCTTTTTATTTATCCTTGGACCTTAGGCCATAGGATGGTGCCACCCAATTTCAGAGCTGGTCTCAGTTCAACTCTCTGGAAATGTCCTTACAGGTATGCCCCAAACTGTATCTCATAGGTGATTCCAAACTTGGTTAACTTGACAATGAAAATGAACCCTCACAGCCCCTGTTATCCAACATGACAGATTTCTACTCAACTGCCACTTGTATGTTCAAGAGATACTTTTGAGTCATATTACATTTGCCCTCATCGTTACTCCTTCCACATTAAAAGCCTTTCTTCTGAGTTCAGTGCCACCCTTTTTTTCTCCTACTGTCTTCTGGCCACAGCTGGGTTTCTTTTTTTTTTTTTTTTGAAAAAGAAAATATAACTTAAGATATTTGAAAAAAACAAGGTGAATACAGGTTCAAAAATAATTAAGATACATTTTCCTAAGGCTACCTAGAATTAGGCTTTAAAGAATTCTACCATTTCAAGTTTACCACTAGTTACTAGATACCAATTTACAAACAAGATATTCACTTTTTTTGTTCCTTTATCAAGAGAAAAATCTACCTTCAGACTATGAGGGTGGTGTTGGGGAGGGACTAGAAAACAAGATTCAAACAATCCCATGTAAATATCACATTTTTCAAATGGAAGAACTCCAAACTGCACTAGAAGTTCCAATCACTAAGACACTTTCCATTGAAATGATTTAAGTACAAATACATGGCACCAAGGTTTAGGCCTAATATAGGCCTGACAACCAAGTCCTTGTTTTCTGGAAGAAAGGCCTCAAAAGTCCCACTCAATTCCATATAACAATGCTTTAAAGATCAATTAGGTTTTCATTTCCTTAATATTTTTGTTTTTGACTTCTAATCTTAAAGACTAGATTAAAACTTAGCTCAATTCCCAGAAGGCATTGCTTCCCTTTGCTCTATGAAAGAGTCCACCAAGACTTCTTCCTCCAAACCATCTAGACCCCAGCCTCCAGCCTGTGCTTGTGATGCATCTTTCTCAACATCCTGAAAAGGTAATATAGGTAAAATATACTCATAAACATTAAAACTTATTGTTAGAAAGACGTAACTAGCTTTATAATTTAAGTTTTAAAACATAAATACTTGCAGCTTGATCTGCACTGACAATGATTGTGGGAGCCTAGAATTCAACATTTACAAATTCTCATTCACACACACTTTATCACACAACTTGTGTCTTGAGAGAATCTTCTGCTTTTTAAATCTTTGGCCTCCCAGTCAATCCCAAGTTCAACCAACTTTAACTAAAACTTCACTCAGAATTTCACCAAGCTTTTCACCCACACATTAATGCTTGTCGTATCTTTCATCAACTGTCAAAATCTGAAGCCTGTAAACCATGTGCAACATCTTAAGCCAGTAAAGCACCAAAATAAAAAAAAATTTAAAAACCCACCAAAAATCACTTTTCATAATGATTAACATAGAAGCACAAAATATCGACCATAAGTCAGGAAGCAACTACCTGGACAGATACAATGTCCACTGTTGAAAGAATTTTTCTTCAATTTAAATGTCTTTTCTCATCTCTAAAGAAACCTTAAAGTGCTAACTTTACTTATATAAAGCAAGCAAATTCTTCAAGTAATTTGCTACACCAATTTTTATCAGCCTAAACAAGGAACTAAAAATAGCAAGTGAAGTGAAAAGGGCAGAACACCCGACCGGTTCCATACAGGTAGACACCCCGGAGAACGTCACCTACCATCCCTCCTTTCTTCACTGCACTGCACAAGCTAACAGATTAAGTATCTATTTTCTTACATTAACTCCCTAGGATTTGCTAAGGTTTTTGCAAGTCACTAGGTAACACATACAGTCCTATGGAAATAATGCCACTTAAAAATCATGACACTAATTAAAGCAAGCTTGTGTGTGTCTACTGCCTTAAACTAAAAGTGAGGCATTGCTTACAAACTGACGAGCCGCCCTCCACCGGCCGGCTCACTACTCCTGCCCCTCGGCTGCTTTTTCAAGGAAGTATACATTAACCAGATGGCGATTGAGGTGCTTGCTGTAATCCTTTTCCTTTCTGAAAGACCGATCACAGAAAATACAAACAAACTCTCCCTCGGTTATTTTAACTGCCAACCCCTCCTTCCCACTTTTTGAACTTGCTCCTTGTGGCACTGGCCGAGCCCCATGCAGCCCAGAATCATCACTTCCCTCGGACATATTATCATTCAGGTCACTTCCATCATGGCAGTGGATTCCTTCATCTTCATCAATGTTCGGTGACTCGTTTTCAGCCAAAGTGATAGGAGACGAGGCCGTTACGGTTGGTGATGGGACCGGAGGCAATGGTGACGTCGATTCGGGTGCTGAGGCTTTCACAGGGACACTGTCTGGGTTCTGCTCAGTGTCCACTTCCATTTCACAAAGCCCAGCTGAACCAGTCTGACACTTAGCATGTAACGTTTCACCACCTGACCCATTTGAGTTTTGTTCTGAGGATAAGACACTGGTAGATTCCTTGGGAGCAGCAAGCGTAGCTAGACTCTTGCCAGCTTCCTCTGTTCCCACTTTCTTGATAGGGGCCATTTTATTTCCTTCCCCATCAGAGCCAATTTCTTGGTCCTTGGGTGTCTCATCTCTTCTTGAGTTTCTCTTTGGAAGATCCTGTGCGCGCCTGCTTCCCTTCAGAAGCTGGCTATCTCTAACAGGCACTAAGCCAACTTCAATAAGGACTTGCTCCTGCCGCACCACCTCACTCCGCATGCCCGACCTCTCCTTGGAACTCTCTTTTCGGGGAGACCTTTTGGTGACTGGTTTCACTTGAAGAGGTGGCTCCATGACAGCAGAAGGCTCCTTCTGAACAGATCCCATGTGAGGAGGCCCTGTCTGAGCAACCTCCACCTGAGCATGGTCCAAAGGACAAAGCAGCCTCTTCTGACAATGTCCCCGCTGAGACTCCATGGGAGGAGGTGGCCCCATCTGATCAGGCTCCATGGGAGGAGGCGGCTCCCTCTGAGCAGGCTCCATGGGTGGAGGAGGCTCCATGGGAGGAGGAGGCTCCATCCAATCAGGCTCCATGGGAGGAGGCTGTTCCATCTGAGTAAGCTCCATGGGAAGAGGCTGCTCCATCTTTGGAGGTTCCGTGGGAGGAGGCCGCTCCCTCTGAGCAGGCTCCAGGGGAGGAGGCAGCTCCCTCTGAGGAGGCCCCAGGGGAGAAGGCAGCTTCATCTGAGCAGGCCCAGTCTGTGCAATATCCATGGGAGAAGGAAGCCCCAGCTGAGTAGAGCCTGTAGGGGTGACCACCACCTGAGTGAGCGCAGGACCGGAATAGACCTCCTCCTGAGCCAGCTCCATGGAAGGAGGCTCTGCCGGAGCCGTCTCCTTCTGTGTCTCCTGAGCAGGTCTGCTGCCTTTCTTACTTGATTTACCTTTTTGAGGTTTCTTCTTTGCACCTTTTTTAATGGAAGTATTTTGCTTTTTATTGTCCCCCTTAGTCTCCTCCGTCTTGCGGTCATCCTTTGGCACCTCGGTACCATTTTTGGATTTGCTTTCCATCTTTTTTTTCTTTTTTGTCACTGGTTCCTCGTTCACAGGCTCATCTGACGGATGGGCTTCAGCATCCACCTTTCTTTTGTTCTTCTTGGCTTTACTGACTTTTTCTTTATTATTTCCTGTATGTACATCTCTGTGTTTCGTCTCTGCTGCCTTAGTCTCCGTCGCGGATTTCTGAGTTCTGGTAGTTACCTGGACCACTGAGGCATTGCCACAAGACTTCTTCTCTTTTGAAACATCCTTTTTCTCTAGATATTAGGATAGCTACACCAGCTTGTTTCTTAGGTCCATTTGCTTGGAAAGCCTTTTCCCAGCCCTTTACTCGGAGGTAGTATCTGTCTTTGAAGTTAAATTGTGTTTCTTGTATGCAAGAGATGGATGGATCCTGTTTTCTTATCCATTCTGTTAGCCTGCGTCTTTTTATAGGTGAGTTGAGACCATTGATATTGATGAATATTAATGACCAGTGATTGTTACTTCCTGTTATTTTCTGTGGTTGTGTTGTGTTGTCCTTCTTTGGGGTATATTGGTGTGGGATTATCTATTGCCTGAGTTTTCATGGATGTGTTTAGCTTCTTTGGGTTGAATTTTCCCTTCTAGTGCTTTCTGTAGGGCTGGGTTTGTGGACAGGTATTGATTAAATCTGGTTTTATCCTGGAATATTTTGTTTACTCCGCCTATGGTGATTGAGAGTTTTACTGGGTATAATAGTCTGGGTTGGCATCTGTGGTCTCTTAGTGTCTGCATGAGATTTGTCCATGATCTTCTAGCCTTCATAGTCTCTATTGAGTAGTCTGGTGTTATTCTGATGGGTTTACCTTTATATGTTACTTGGTCTTTTTCCTTTGCGGCTCTTAATATTTTTTCTTTGTTCTGTGTGTTTAGTGTTTTGATTATTATATGGCGAGGGGACTATTTTTTTGGATCCAGCCTATTCGGTGTTCTGTAAGCTTTTTGTATCTTCATATGTATTTCTTTCTTTAGGTTAGGAAAGTTTTCTTCTATGATTTTGTTGAATATATTTTCTGTGCCTTTGAGTTGGTATTCTTCTCCTTCTTCTATCCCTATTATTCTTAGGTTTGGTCTTTTCATGGTGTCCCAAATTTCCTGGACGTTTTGTGTTACGACTTTTTTGTCTTTAGTGTTTTCTTTGACTGACGAATCTATTTTCTCTATCGTGTCTTCAGTGTCAGAGATTCTCTGTTCCATCTCTTGCAATCGGTTGGTTATGCTTGTTTCTGTAGTTCCTGTTGTTTAGTCAGGATTTCTATTTCCAGCATTCCCTCAACATGTGTTTTCTTTATTGTCTCAAATTCATTTTTCAGATCTTGGAATGTTTCTTTCATCTGTTTAATTGCTTTTTCTTGGCTTGATTTGATTTCTTTCCATTTTTTGTTCGTTTTTTTCTTCCATTTCTTTAAGGGAGTTTTTTATTTCCTCTTTAATGGAGTTTTTCATTTCCTCTTTAAGGGAAGTTTTTATTTGCTCTTTAAGGGAGTTTTTCATTTCCTCTTTAAGGAAAGTTTTTATTTCCTCTTTAAGGTAGTTTTTCATTTCCTCTTTAAGGAAAATTTTATTTCCTCTTTGAGGGAATGTTTTATTTCTTCTTTAAGGGCCTCTATCATCTTCTTAAAGTCATTTTTAGGGTTGATTTCTTCTGTTTCTTCTGTCATGGTATGTTTAGGTCTTGCAGGTGTAGAATCACTAGGTTCTGATGTTGCCATATAGGTCTTTATGTTGTTGCCTGTATTTTTGCACTGGCGTCTTCTCATCTCTTCCTCTGTGTGGTGCAGGTGGTGTCTGTGTCTGAGAGTGCCTCTCTTGTTCTAATTTTTAGTCTTGGTTTAGTAGGGGTTCTTGGTTAAATTGGTGCTATTGGGCTGTTTCTTCAGGGGCAGCTGATTTCAGTCAGTGAATTATATACTTATGATTCTGGTGATCTGGTTTGGTGGCTGGGTAGCGCCTTCTTCTGTGTTCCCAGGTCCACGTTTTGTTCATTTGTCAACTCCTCAGCTGATCTTGTTTCTTCAGACTTCAAACTGTAGGCATCTGAATCCTCTCCCAGATGGGTTTCAGCTGAGCAGGGTAGTCTCACCAACACCTCCAAGTTGTTGGGTTTCACAGGATCAGCAGTTGGGCCCTGGGTTGTCCTCAGACGGAGTGTTCAGATTCGCTCAGGCTCCGACCCACGGAGACAGCCTCCTCCACAGGCATTGGGGCCAGGGGCGTCCCCGCTCCAAGCTGTGTCTGCCCATCTCCGTCCCCGGGCCTGTCCACCTCCGAGGTCCGCCGCCACAGGCTTACCTGCGTCCACTTGTCTCTGCTGCCGGGCCTGTACGTCCCCATCAGCCACTGCTGGGTCCGTCCACCTCCTGCTATTAATTCTTAATGGTTGGGGTCCTGTCGATCCAAACTATCTCTCTACTGAACTCATCAGCACCTTTCTTCTCCTCCTAGCCACTAGCTTGTGAAGTACCGCTCGCCGCCATCTTCCCCACACCAGTTTCGAATGCCCTTATATCCAAATTTTAAAGTCAAGGAATCTTTAAAATATACATATTGGTTTAACTCAACATCTTTTATGATCAAATGTTTTTCTGCAGTTAAAAATCCCAAAGACAACACAATCCAGATTCTCTATGTAATATTCATCTTTACGTGGCTTATTTTTTATATTAATTTTACTGTCTCTTTAGAGACTTTATTTTTTAAAACTATGTATTTGTTTATATAACTGCATATATCACCTTTTTTTGTCTCTTTCAAGCCTACGTATATTTTACACACATTGTAAACTATTACATCTGAATCTGTCTTATTGTGAATCTATTGCTTTAAACTGCAGCATTTGTAAGACTGAAACGGCGCTATGGCTGCTGGCTCTGCCCACCTCAGCTTCCCAACATGGCGGTGGTACATTTACCGACAGCTCTGGGAGCTATCGTGGGTCTATGATTTTATCCAAGCAGCATGTAGCCCAGAAACCTCTTTTTTTGTTTTGAAATAGGAAAGGCTAAATCCACCATGTAGCTTAATGTGCCACTTGCAGAGGCCTCATTCCCGCCATACTGCAGATCGAGTGTGTACGCTAGGAACCCACCAGTAGCTCAAACCGGCAGGCAGCCGCTCATTTGAGAGAGAAAATTAGGAAGCTGTTTTTAGCTCCATTTTAAAATTTTTTCTCATGTTTTAGGTGGAAACTCTTGCCAACTCGTTGGGTGCCATTTGTAGCTAGAGTTTTTCTGACTGGCCCACAGTCAGGACAAGTCTCTCTCACTCGCCAGTCCCACAGCCGCTCAGAACCAACCAAGTAAACACAGAGACTTATATTGCTTACAAACTGTATGGCCATGGCAGGCTTCTTGCTAACTGTTCTGATATCTTAAATTAACCCATTTCTATAAATCTATACCTTGCCACGTGGCTCGTGGCTTACTGGCATCTTCACATGCAGCTTGTCATGGTGGCAGCTGGCAGTGACTCCTTCCGTCTTCCTGTTCTTTCTTTTCTCCTCTCTGTTAGTCCCGCCTATACTTCCTGCCTAGCCACTGGCCAATCAGTGTTTTATTTATTGACCAGTCAGAGTAATTTGACATACAGACCATCCCACAACAAAGAAACTATATTCTTCTCAAGTGTACATAGAACATTTTATAAAACATGTAAAAATATTAGACCACTGCCATGAGTACACTGTGTTAGAAAAAGATTAATTTGTTTCTGTCTCTTCATAATATCAGAACTTATTGAGTAACAATAAATTCACTAGGTATTTATCATGGTTTCAATGGCAATAGTTTAACAGATAGTACTTTTTTTTTTTTTTTTGGTGACTCTGGCTGAGGCAAATATAAAGTTTTTTGTTAAAACATTCTTAATTACCAATATTAACTTTCAGGTTATGCATTACACACATACCACTCTCTGTGTATGTGTTAGGGATACTATTGCTGTGATGAAATACCCTGACCAAACCAACTTGGGGAGGAAAGGGTTTATATGATTTATACTTCCAAATCACTGTTCATGTTGAAGGAAGTCAGGACAGGAACTCAGAAGAGGCAGGAACCTGGAGGTAGGAGCTGATTCGGAGGCCATGGAAGAGTGCTGCTTATGGCTTCCTTACAGTTTCAGAGGTTAGTCCTTTATCATCATGGTGGGGAGCATGGCTTGGAGCAGTAAGTGGGAGCTGCATCCTAATCGCTAGATAGACAGACAGACAGATAGACAGTGATAGGCTGGGCCTGGTGGGGGCTTTTGAAAACTCAAAGCCCACCCCGAGTAACATGTTTCCTCCAATTAGACCACATCTCCTAATCCTTTTAATCCTTCTCAAGTCGTGCCAGTCCCTGATGGCTAAGCATTCAAATATATGAAACTTTGGGTCCATTCTTTGTCAAACAACCATAGTGTCTGTGTCTGTGTGTGTGTGTGTGTGAGAGAGAGAGAGAGAGAGAGAGAGAGAGAGAGAGAGAGAGAGAGACAGAGAGAGAGACAGAGAGAGACAGAGAGAGAGAGACAGAGAGAGAGACAGAGAGAGACAGAGAGAGAGACAGAGAGGGAGGAGGAGAGGGAGGGAGGAGGAAAGAGAGAGGGAGGGAGGGGGAGAGAGAGAGAGAGAGAGAGAGAGAGAGAGAGAGAGAGAGAGAGAGAAGAGAAAGAGAGAAAGAAAGAGAGAGAAACCACAAAGAGTTAGAGAAGAGTTTCAGAGAAACCAAAGCTAGGAAACCAGATGGCACAGTCTTTGCATTGATAATGAATCCTGAATCTAACTGTGAGAAAGAAGCTGAAGAAGCTGTGATGACTCTGAGTTGGCATTGCAGATACATGTTTGAGAGCAAAGCTATATAGTTGAATGTAGCTGAAGAGGCAAAAGATAAATACTTAGATAAATTCCAATTACTTACCACAACCTTCCAACAAAGGAAACCTTAGGACCTGTGGGCTTCACCGCTGGATTCTAATTTGTGTTACAAGGCCAATATTATGCTAATACCAAACCAGCCTTGACAACAGAAGAAAATTGCTGGCCAGTATCCTTAATAAACATGTTATAAACATTCATTCTTTACAAATTACTATCAGACAGAATTCACAAGTGCATACACTGGGGTGAGTGGGATGAATCTCCAGCATCCATGTAAAATGGATGCCTGTAATCTCAGCACTAGGAGAATGAGAGAAAGACAGATCCTAAGGGCTTGCTGGCCAGCCAGCCTAGCCAAACGAGTGAGTTTTCAGCTCAGTGAGAGATTTTTCTCAAGACAATGATTGAGAGTGATAGAGGAAGATGCCTGGTATCCTGCTCTGAGCTCCTCTTGTACACACATATGAGCACATTATCACACAGACCCCATGTATGCTCATACAACATACACACTGTCATACATCATGATTAAGTGGGATTTATCCCTGAAATGCAAGTTTCACTTGACAGTGTACAAAGAAAATGTGATATATCACACTGACAGAATGAGGTGTAAAAGCATAGTCATTGCTAGAAGAAGAAAAGACTTGAAAAACAATTCAAATTTTCCATCACTAGAAAAGTTCTCTAAAAATTAGTCATAGAAGTATTATAGTTTCATGTCATATATTTTCCACACATGACAAGCCTACAACTAACATTGTATTCAGTGGAGAAAGGCAGTCTTTTCTATAAGATTAGGAGCACAAAGGCATTTTCATCATTCTTAAATGAAAATGTGCCCTGTCCTGTCTCTGTACAACTACCTACTTCTCTATGGATCTCCCTGATTTTGGACATATTCAAATGTCCAACAATAGGTAAATGGTTAGATGAATGATGGTGCATCCATGTGATGGACTCTATAACAAAAAGGACTGCTTGATAAATCTCCAGGATTGTGCAGAGTAGAAAGCTAATTGTATATGGTTACATTCTATATGAATCTTTATATAATTTTTTAAAAATTATGTAATTATAGAAATGATTACCAGCAATAAGAATGTGCAAGAAAAATCAGGAATGGGAAGACACAAAGGGAATGTCACAGTAAATAGAGAGAACAAGAGATCTTGTGTCTATTTTAGTTCTTGCTGTGGTAGAAAATACATAAGCCTACATGTAAAATTGTGTCAAAGTCTCTTTCACACTGGTTGGTGGTGGCACATGACTTTTGTCCCAGCATTTGGATGTCAAGGCCAGCCTGGACTACAGAATGAGTTCCAGGAAAGCCAGAAACAAAAAAAACATAGAAAAACCCTGTCTTGAAAAACCAAAAGGACAAAAAAGAAAAAAGAAAAAAGAAGAAGAAGGTATGTGGGGGGGACCAGAAAAGGTCTCTTTCCCATAGGAAAATGAGCAAGTGGCATTTAAATGTAAACATAAAACACAGCCCTTTACAGTTGTACTTCCCAAAATGACATGTTTATGTATAAAACAAAGTAGGTATAAGAGTTAAGTTACTGTGAAATAATTGTCATGAATTGTTTTAATTTTATGACATACTAGACAATTTGTAGCATATTAATTTAGTATTGCTGACTTTAATCGAGTATAAAAAAATTGTTTGACTTTGGTCAGATTTGAGTCCCTTGATTCTAGGTTAATGAATCTGCTGATCGGGTGTTCTGTTATCTAGGCATTCACATTAATGCTTTCACAGTATAACTTAATTCATTCATATTAGTATAATACACACATACACATGACATTTACTTTGCCCTCAAGAAGCTTGTAATATCTTTAAAAATAAGACTTAGAGGAAACAACTATAATTTACTATAGATTGTATGATAAGATAATAAAAAGAAAAATCTCATTTAGTTGGGAAGCATAAAGATGAAAATCAAGAAGTCCAAAGAGGAATGTAAGATTTGAGAACTCATGGTCTTTGACAAGAAAAAAAATGTCCTAAAGCTTCCAGGGTAGTAATCTCTGGGAAGCAGCAATTTAAGTAGGCAATTACTTATGGATTAATTAACATTCTTTATTCTGTGTGTAGATACCGCCTCATTGGTTCCTCCTCTGCTGTATGTGTAATCTCAGATCAAAATGTTGCTTGGGATAACGAGACACCTATTTGTCAGAGTAAGTAGAAATTTTTATTTCTATTACCTTGACTCATGTACTTCATATTTTCTCTGGAATTATATGTATATTTTTGGAGGGCTGAGATTGAACCCAGGGCCTCATGCCTTTTAGGAAGCTGTAAACATAAAGCCCTATAAGGGATTTTTTAAATCTTTATTAAAATCGCTTTTGTATAATCTGTTCTTCAAGTAAATGAAGATGTTCTAGCTGGTGTCAACTTGACATGAGCCAGAGTCATTTGAGAATAAAGGACTTTCAATTGAGAAATTGCTTCTATCAGATCTGGCTATAGGTAAGCCTGTATGGCATTTTCTTAATTATGTGGGTGGGCTTAGCCCATTGTGGGAAGTGTCAGGCCTGGGCTGATGGTCCTGGGTTCTATAAAAAAGCCAGCTGAGGAAGCCATGAGGAACATAACCAGCACCCCTCCATGGCCTCTGCATCAGCTCCCGCCTTCTGGTTCCTTCCCAAACTGAGTTACTGCCTTGGTTTCTCTCACTAGACTATGTTTCCGGATATGTAAGCCAAATAAACTCTCCTCCCCAAGTTGCTTTTGGTCATGATTTTTCATCACAGTAATAGGAACTCTAAGACAGAAGACAACTGCAACTTCCTTTAAGTTCTCCTTTGTCCTGGGATGTTCCTTTTCTTTTCTTTCTTTCTTTTTTTTTTTTTTTTTTTTTTTTTTTGATATTTGCCTTCTTGAGTCTGGCTTATTTCCTTTAACAAGATGATGCCCAGTTCCATCTATCTTCCTGAAAATGAAACTATATTCCCCATGAATGAATAAAACTCAAATGTGAATATATAAACTGAAGAAAGTGCCGAAAGCATGAAAATAGTAAGAGGACCATGGCTAGGGGGAGCACTAGAGAGAGTAATAACATAAATTAAATAATATCTTAGGGCCTGGTACTAGCCGAATTTTCAGACTTCTAGTGGTGGTTTTGGTTGTGTCTCCTATGGATAAGTGGAACTACTTGATAGCTTTCTCATACCAGGAGTAGAAATTAGTCATCCTTGAAGGAAATTCTTGTTCTGCTTTCCCCCAGCTTCTTTATTGTGCTTGTTCCAGATATCTGACTCATACAACCACCCCCTGGTGACCACTTTTCTATGGAACAGCTAGATAAAAGATACTGAATGGCTCCTAACCCCCACATCTTACAGTAGTTTCACTCACATGCATATCCTCTTAGAATTCGTGCCTACTTTGACTGAGCACGCTAGTTAGTGGAAACTTGGCCTGACCAACACTGGGATTCCAATAGAGATTTGTCCCTTAGGTCACTCTGGGGCCTTCTCCTCACACTGACTGGCCTCTGTTTTACTTCATGTGTTTCATGTACCCTCAGAGCATACAGAAAATAAAAATATTTTTGTCTTGTTTCTGTAATCAATTGAATACTGTAATCGTTGAATACTGTAAATTGAAATATACCCTATTGAGCAGTGGTGGTACATGCCTTTAATCCTAGCACTTGGGAGGCAGAGCCAGGCTAGGATCTCTGTGAGTTCGAGGCCAGCCTGGGCTACAGAGTGAGTTCCAGGAAAGGCGCAAAGCTACACAGAGAAGAAACCTTGTCTCGAAAAAAACAAACAAAAGAAAAGTTCAGCAAAAAAGAAAAAATGTATATATACCCATACACCGCTCTTTTAGAATAGATCCCTCCTTACTGTGGCTCTATCAATTTTATATAAAACTATCATCCTTCAGCCTGAAAAACTTTTTTTTTTTATTTTGTAGATCTGGAACTTTATTGTTGAAACACTTTCCCCTTGTGGTTCCTTTTAGTTAGTGTCTCTTTCATGGCTGCTATTATGCTGGTGGAATTTGATTTTATAACTTTGGTGTATCTAGATGAAGAATTGGTTGAATTTTATGGCTTCGTGAATCCCATATCTTTCATCAGCTTTCTTTAGTGCATGGTTTCATCCCTCTATTCTTTCTGTGTAATGCTGCCAAAGTACACGTCATTCTTCTATACCATAGGCACTGCTACCACCACTGCTTCTTTAAAAACCACCCAGGAAACAGATTACTGGAGATCATTTATTCAAGTCTGAGTTGTGGAAAAATAGGTAGCAAGTTGTGCTCTTGTCCACACAGTAAACACAACTCTCACCTCAAAGGAGAAAAGAGATAGTTTACTCTGGAGCCAAACATGAATGGCCAAGACCAGAGAACACAGATTTAGGTTACCCCAAATTCCATGATCCAAGATGGCAACATTTGATGTCAATGCAAAAACTACAGCTCTTATCTGAAAAGGAATAAGAGATCCTTTATTCTGGAGCTATTTTAAGTGACTATGGCCCAGGAAAACAGATTTAGATTACCCCAATTCTTTGTTCTAGTGTGGAAGCATTTTCATAGTTTTATAGAACAAAGAAAGTTATGTCAAGGCAAGTTTAAAATAAATTATGGGTACATCAGAGAGGCAATTACAACAAGATGGGGAAAACTTTTCTATAGACCTAAGATGATAGCTGATGACATTTTTAGCTTTTGAGCTGGTGGAAGCTAGTGATTTGCTAAGTTAATAGATCCCAAAAGGTTTCTATCTGTTAGTAACAAAATGTTAATTAAGACACATAGGTGGGGAAGGAATGGCTGTTCTGGAGGGCTAGAACTAGCCCAAGATAGGTAATTAGCCTCTGGACGTACAACATCCCGATCTCTCTAGTACTGAAGTTTTAATCAGCCCCAACCAGTCTCTGCACATACTGCTTCTTTTCAGGAATCTCTCCTCATGTAGTTTGTAGATTAACAAAACAAAAGAAGTCATAATCAAGGTGCTTTTAAAATATATTGGTGGAAACATTAAGTAGGTGGGCTGAAGTAAAGCAGAGAAACCTCTGTTTGACCTCAGATGCTGCCTGATGGTATTCCTAGACTTCTGATTAGTAGAATCCAGGGTTATGTTAATATATCCAAAATATGTCTTTTCCTGTTAGTCACAGAATATTAGGTCTGACACAGAAGGAGACAAGGAGTGGCTATTTAGAGTACTAAAGGTAGCCCAAGATGAATTGTTAATTAGGCTCTGAATCTGCAAAATCATGAGGAATAGCCTCCTTCTACCCCAACCCCTTACCCTGATATATAATTAGCCAAGAGAGGGAGATGATACTTGGTACAGAAGTAATCTCCAGAGAACCACCTTGTTCTCTCCAGCAGTAAGGTCTTCTTCAGACCACCTTGTAGGACCAGAGCTGAGACAATGATCAATGAAAAAAGACTATACCTAGAGCAGGTAGTACTGCTTAATCATAAGTAACTCTTGTCCTTTGTCCCAATTCTTCCTCTATATGCTCCTGTCAATACCCAGAAGACAGGCTTTGGGGTCAGTGAGCATCCTTTTCTCCTCCTTTTTCCTGTGTGTTCTCTTTGAATAACTCTCCCTTCTCTGCTTTTTGCCATCTCTTTAAATGGCTTCCTGGGGACCGGTGGCCAAAACTAGACTATTAGGCCTGCTAGAGCCCTGCTATAACAACAAAGCAGACTGAATTACAGAGAAACCGTGATTGAAGTTTCGAGGGATGAGCAAGGTTAGAGAGACTCTCTTTGAATGGTTAACATGCTTGCAGGTGGCTCAATATAAAGGAGACAAACACAAAATTAATGAAGTCAGTTGCTTATCACTGTAATGAAATAATTGCAACAACTGCCTTGTATGATAAAGTATTTATTTCAGCTGACAATTTTGAAGGGTCTATTCCCTAATTTTGTAGTTCTATTGCTCTGGGCCTCTACTGAGACAAAACCTCAGGGCAAGGGCATGTGGAAGTGATGAGCCAAAGCAGAGGGAGGAAGAGTCATGGTCCCACATTTTCTCAAGTTCACATCCTCAGTGACCTAAGCATTTCCCAGGAGGCCAAACTTCTTAAAAGTTCCACTGCATTCATGCCACCCGGGATACCAAGCCTTTAGTGCTTGATTTCTGAGGAAAATTTACCCATATTTAAAACACAGCAATAACCCACACTCTTCAGAGAACACATTTCTTTTTTCTGCAAGGCTCTAGGACACTGCCCAAATGGCACTATTTTGATTCAGTATCATGAATTTTCCATCCTTGGAAATAGCAGTTATCAGTCAACCCTGATTCTAAGAGTATGGTTCTTTACAAGATATTACCAGGACTTCCTTGTTTAGAAATCTCTGGACTCCAGTTTTTGTCCCTTGATTTGGTAAGCCCATCACAAGTTCAGTAGACTCTTGGTTCCCTACTATTGGTTTGGCTCCCTCTTCCCCATGGAACAGCAGCCCAGTGCCAAACACTTTCTTCATTTTAAGTATATTTAGGTTTTTTAGTGAATTATGTCATAAAAACCCATCTTATAATAAACTTGAGGGTTTTGTCTTTTACATGTCTCAAAGTACTTGAAATTATATTTGGAAGTGTGTATTACTTGAAAATTTGAAAGAACTTATTTGTGATTTTTTTTTATATTCTTAAAAGTTCTTGGTCAAATTCAGCATCTTACATATTTTTGAATGAATATTAATGGTCTGTATTTTCATTTATCCATTACATTTTCAAATGCTTAGTATATAGTAATCTACAGTTTCACCAATTTTCTTACATACTTGCAGGAATGCAAAATATGTTTCGTACTATCCATTTGTGTTTCATTCACCCCTTATTCTTTCTTAGTGAATGTTTTTTTTTTTTATCTTCCTTTCAGTTAACAACAAATTTGCAAATTAATAGGCAAGAAGAAAAATCTGGAAACTGATATAAACACTGTAATATAATCAAAGAGCTATTTCAAATGAAAAAGTCGATTGTACTTGTAACTGCATGTGTTTATAAGAAATAGGTAGGAAAGACAGAGCAAATGTTACTGTGTGCACCTGAATAGCAATATTTTAAAACTCATCTACAAGTCAATAAATATTAAATGCTTTTAATGAACATTTGTATTCATTTATAATGAGTATAAATATTTCAATTCAGTGATTCATTAGATTTGCCCTATCATTATTTAATTAAAATTTAATCTGCTTTCTTCACCCAGTAATTTCTTGTAAGCCACCCCCCTCCATTGCCAATGGAGATTTACTTACTACCACAGAAGATTTTTATTATGGAATGGCAGTTACCTATCGCTGCAGATCTGATGCGAGAGGGAAGAAGCTCTTTAACCTGGTGGGTGAGGCATCCTTACACTGTATCAGCAATGAAGAGAAAGTTGGAGTCTGGAGTGGCCCTCCTCCTCAGTGCATTGAACTCAATAAATGTACACCTCCTCATGTTGAAAATGCATTCATAGTGTCAGAAAACAAAAGCTTGTTTTCCTTAAGGGATATTGTGGAGTTTAAATGTCAGCCTGGCTTTAGCATGGAAGGAGCCAGTAGTGTGCAGTGTCATGACCTAAACAAATGGGAGCCAGAGTTACCAACCTGCTTCAAGGGTAAGTCTGACCAGGGCTTGGGGAGCCTGCAATGCCATGGGGTGTTGGAGGACCAGAGTTAAGGGTTGGTTCTGGAAGAGGGCATAAGATGAACAGGGTGGATGAATAAATTTTCTTGGGAGGGAATATGAAATCAAGAAGGGACATGTGTTTGTATGAGTGTTTGTGCACCCTTACAAGCACATCCGTTCAAATTGAGGAGGAGCTGAATATGAACAAGGAATGTGATACATCCTGGGAGTTCTCATACACAGAAGTTCTTTACATGTATTGCCATCTCCAGCCCGTATCAGTTATTCATATGTATAATACTTACTAATATGTAATGAGTAGTCCATGGCTAATCATATTAAATGTATGCATATTTAACTCCTAAAATGAAGCTATGGGGTAGTTACCATTCCTTTAATATTGAGGCTTAGGGGTTAATATTCTAAGACAATATACATAGTAACATAGAAATTTAATCAGCCTAGTCTTTAAATATCACAGCTCAATGTATTAGTCAAGGGAAGCTCTTGAAAGATGAGCCCTCAAAACAATTATTATAATATCAAAAATATTTGGAAATTCTCATGGAAATCATTCATCCTAGACCAATACCCCATGTTTTACTAGAGAAGTCTAAAGTTCAGAGAGGAGAACTGAGTTGATATGTGGTTTTGGATTTGGTTTAGTGTGTGTGTGTGTGTGTGTGTGTGTGTGTGTGTGATTTTTTCCCCTCATTTTGCAGCTTTAAGTAATTGTGTTAAGACTCACATGCATCCTCACTCCCTGAGTTCAAAACAATTGGCTTAAATAGAAGCTGGACCTAGGACTGTTAGAATATTTAATATATAGTGCATAGTTCTCATTATGATAACTGGAGGTTTTTTAAAAGATTTTGCTCAATGGCTATCCAACTGTCTTCTCAATGGAATGAAATGAGTGCCAAGAGCACCAGCTGTGTAGTGAGCAAAGTGCGGTAGTACTCTAGTGAAGTAGGATTCAAAGATCAGAACAGAATCTGTTAGCACCATTGTGGTTGCCCACTGGGAAATATGTTAGAAAATTTAGGTTCTCCTTATTGCCTAAAATGTGAAACTTAAAGTTGGTGATGCCTTTCTAGAAAGGTAGTATGGGAATCTGAAATAAATAATCAATCTTTAATTTTGTGTAGAGTCAGTAGAAATTGGAAGTGTAGCTGAGCAGTGGTGGTGCACACCTTTAATCCCAGTGGATCTCTGAGTTTGAGCCTAGCCTGGTCAACAGAGCTAGTTCAGGACAGGCAAGGCTACACAAAGAAACCCTGTTTGGAAAAACAAAACAAAAAAGAAATTGGGAGTGTTATGACCTTAGTGTACACCTTAGAGAGAAAACAATGAACTCAAGATTCATGAGGTATAGTCACAGTGTCTGAATTGTATTGTCACATTTGACAGAAAGGTTGTTTATTTTGTCCTATATAATAAAGCTATTCTGTTTTTCTTCTTTCTTTTTCCACATAGTTGTGATCCTCTTGGCATCTGTGATCCAGTTTACCATTGAGCGAAATGTTTTCCACACCATGAGACTTTTTCCCCCTTAATATGTCAGCTGACCCCAGAAATCCAACACTAGGAGTATACCCCCAAACAAATATGATTTTTTTCCCTCCCAAGCAGAAACTGCTTTACCGCTGTGAGCCAGGCTACACTCTCCATGGAGCTGTTTCTCTGCACTTCAGAGTCCTGTGGCTCCTGCATATGCAGATCTCTAGGCTGTCATCTGGCTTGACATATATGACTTGTGTTTTTTTTCTCCACACACTGCTATTATTTCTGTTTGGCTCTTTTTCTCCAGTGAAATCCTGTGGTGCTTTCCTGGAACATCTTCCTAATGGACGTGTGCTATTTCCACTAAATTTTCAACTTGGAGCCAAAGTGTCCTTTGTTTGTAATCCAGGGTGAGTGTGAGCAGGCTTGATCTGCTGGACATTAAAACTAACTCTGAGCTTGTCCAAAACGGGAAAGAAACAACTTCTGATGCTGTATATAGGAAAGATTGGTGACTTGTAGAATTGAGAAAAGAGATATGAAGGAAACCTACTGGTTTCAAATATACAGGTAATGCACTAAGTGAAAAAATCATTTTCTAAATAGAAAATAATACTAGTGATTTTGAGAAAATTTATATGTTACAAAAGCTTATACAAATAACAATACATTTAGCAATGTTTTAGGGAAAAAATTAATACCTCACTAATAGAATTTAAAAGAGAAACAAAAAATAAGGGGCAGCTTTTTAAAGCCCACTGGTGTATCATTGAATCAGCAATGGGCTCTGGGCTCTGAGTTGGGACCATGGTGTCTGATGTTAATATTTTAGGTGAGGTCATAAACCTTCTTCACAGCAGACACGCTTCTGTGAAACTACCAGTCATGGACAACAAAGAACCTGCCCTCCAGTGCTTCACAGAATCTTTGGCAGGCACCAAATATCAGGACCAAATAAGATTTAGGAGGACATAAGGGTCTAAACATCCTTTGAGAATTTTAAATGACTTCATACAAAAGTTGGCTCCTCTCCTCTTCCCATTTTTCTCTCCAGTCCCAGTGCTTTAAAAGGAAAAACAAACAACAACAACAAAACGCCCACCCCCACGAAGAACAAAACACTAATAAATTTTTAGTCTGTTACAGGCCATAGACATGTACTTCATAAGTCATCTGCTTCTCTGAATTACTTACAAAAGTTTAACTTACTCTTCAGTAGCTTAGCATGCTGTTGTGAGCTTCCTAGATAACAATCGCAGAAACTGAGACATAAGAACAATCTCTATTTCCTACCAGTTAACTCGGCTTTCCCAGTGACAGTGTCAGCAAGGTGTTCATTAGCAGTCTGGGTTTGCAGTTGTGACAGTGAGCAGCGCCAGGTTCCTTTTAGCTTGATCAGTGCTTTTGAGTAAAGGTCCAGGATCTGGCTGTGCCCTCACTACTTTCTTTAGTTTAAGCTGGGACTTTATATTGCAGTTCAGTTTTACCCACCTGCTGGAAGCTGTGGTAGTTGAGTAGCTTAGCATCTGCACACCCCTTCCACCTCCTGGTTCCATTTCCTCAAAATCCTCGATGCTTTTTTGTCTAGACCTGGGAACTGAGTATTACTTTGACCAAAACTTTTTACAGTCCACTACCATTTTCTTCCTTAGGTTTCAATTAAAAGGAAATTCTGCTAGTCATTGTGTTCTGTCTGGAAGGGACAGTGTTTGGGATAGCCATGTTCCTGTGTGTGAAAGTGAGTATATATAGTGATACTTTAATCTAGTTGCTCTCCCTAACTTCTTATATTTTAACCCACACATTCCCTTTTAGTATTTCTTCTATATTCTAGTTTGACTTATTGACAGAAGTTGATTACTTTCATAAAAGTTTGTTTTGAATCAAAGTGAGTATCTCCTTGCTTTGTAACGTATTTGATCAGCTTCCATCATTCAGAATTCTGTGTTATGTGTGGTATTTCCTATGTAGTTTGCCCCTAGGACAGGAAAGACTTTGACAAGTTTCTCTTCTCTTTCCTCCATTTCTTGCTTCCTTGTAATTTTCTTTTATGTTCTGCCATGTGGGAGCCCGTTCTGGGGTTCCTCGTGGCTTTACCCAGCAGGTCCGAATAGAGGATGATCAGGACCACGGTGCAGGTGTCTGAGATGGCCTGCACTTGGCTGTGCTGGGGGAGGAGGTCTTTTGCTCCACGCCCTCGGCGTCTCTATAAAAACCCTGGGCCAGAGACAGTCGGGGCCCGTTGGAATAGGTTCCAGGCCCTCTCGAGGCTATCCTTTATTTTCTATCTGTTTATCTCCACAAGATTCTCCACTATAAATCCTTCTATCTAATATTTCCTGCTGCTCGCACTCAAGAAAACTCTAGGAAGCTGTGGGGGTGGTGGGTAAACGCCCCACAGAATGGCGCCGTGAACAGGGACTAAAGAAAAAAAGGGACTAAAGAAAAAAAAGGGACTAAAGAAAGGGGAAAAAAGGGACTAAAGAAAGTGGAAAAAAGGGACTAAAGAAAGGGGAAAAAAGGGACTAAAGAAAGGGGAAAAAAGGGACTAAAGAAAAAAAGGGACAAAAAAAGGGGGGACTAAAGACAAATGAACAGGGACTTAAGACAAAGTAATAGGGACTAAAGATAAAGGAAAATAATAGTTTTATTACAGAGTTTTTGGTGAAAGTGCTGAGTCAGCCCTGCCAGTGGAAAGGCATGCCGGTGTTATGGAATATATATATTTATATATATATTTTTTTGGTGAGGCAGGGGTTTTATCCTCGAGAGAAAAGGAAAGCGGACTGGAAGGATGTCCGATGCTGCAGCGAAATTCTCTTCTGTCAAAATTTTATATCTTCTATCCCTTTCTCAATTTCTATCTGTGATAAGTATAAGATATAGGGTAGTAATATAGTTTAGGAAAAACTTAGAAGTGTAAGATTGTGTAGGAAAAAATAAGTAAGGCAACTAGACAGAAAAACTCAATTTTCTAACTTTGGGGGCTTTGAAAGCAAACTGGGGAAAAAAATCTTTCTTTGGGCTTTACGGGTAGTAAAAAAGCTCTTCTTTGAGCTTATGGGGAAGAAAAAGTTTCCTATGGAAGCTTTTGACCTGGGGACAGCTGAAATGCTAAGTCCAAGCGGCAGGAGAAAGTAATTTCTCCCTGAGGCAAAAATGGGGGTGTAAGAAGTCAAAGTTTAAAGTTGGGAAGTTTGGGGAAAAGTTGGTCTTTCTCCTGGGGGGAAAAATCTTAAACGCTAAAGCTTTTCTTGGAAAATTTGGGGGAAAAAACTCTCTTAAAAAGCCTTAATCTATCTCTCTTAAGAAACTTAGAAACCAAAGCCTTTCAGAACTTTCTCCCTCAGAAGGACAAAAATTAGAATCACCTGAAGATATTAGTATGGGGACGACCTGTGATTAGCTCTAAGGGAAAACAACAAACCTCTTAAGACAGCAAAACCTCTAAGTTCTTTCAAGCTTTAAAAATCATCCCTGCAATGCAGGAGGCAAGGACAAGTTTCTAAAAACCCCTTCTAAGCTCTGTCTCTTCAAGCTAGTAAAAGACAGTGGGTCAGAGTACCCTGAGGGAAATGCTTGGGGAGAGTGTGGGTGACGAGCTACAGAGAGCCCAAAAAGGGCAGGAAACTTTACCTGAGAAAAGCAAAATAGTCAAGCTTCACAGTTACAGCTGAGCTGAGGCAGCAAAGGTTTTGAGTGAGCATTTCAGAATGAAAAGGTGCTCCTAATCTTGCTAAAGCAAAGATCCCCTGAAGCAATGCAAACTGTTAGCATTGTATCCTCGCTTGTGACCAAAAACCCAGAGGTGACTGGCCAGCGTCTCTGAGTTGGGGTGCATTTCGGGGATACTAGGGTTCCTGCAGTGGTAAACTTCCTGGAGTGCACAGCTGAGGCAGGAAGGTGCAGGACCCAGGGGAAGATTGCTAATGAACAAACAAAGCTAAAGCCGGTGGGAACGGCACAGTTGTCTGCTTTCCTACAAGTCCCAGGTTGATAGGTCCACAGCTACAAAAAGAAATCTGAGAAAAGCTTCCCTATCAGAGAAAGGACCTTTCTGGGAAAACAGTAAAGCTGAACTGGGTCTGAAGTCGTGCTGCCTAGTCAGAACGCTGTCTGGGGAAAGAGCCCAGCCAGGGCAGAACAGAACTATCCAGGAGTAAAGCTTGCTTTTCTGTCAGAGAAAGCACCTCTTTGAGAAAAGCTTTGTTTCAACTGACTCCCTGAGATGAGGGAGTGTAGCCTTGAGGGGTGATTGCCTCTGGCAAAAGCTCTGTCCTTGAGCACCCAGACAAGCAAATGCAACCCACTGGGGGACTGGGCCAGATGAAGGCCTGATGAGGCAAAACACCTGTCCTAATGGGAGTTTAGAGATGGCAAAAACCTCCCTTGTTAGATTTTCAGTCTGTATGCAAACCACACAGACCCCGAAAACAGAAACGGACAAAAAACCCTACCTTCAGTAGCAGGGAAAGCCGCCACTGTAGTGTCGGAAACTGTTTCTGGGGTAGAGGGGACAAACTGAGACCAAACTGGATACTGTCAGGGAGAAAGTCTCTGAAGAAACAGAGGGGACAGATTCCTCCCCAGAAAATATGTGACCTGAAAAAGCTGCTCGAGTTTGAGGCAGATTCGGGGGGAGAAAAAGAAGCCCCTACCTCCAAAAGCAGCTAGCAGAGGTACAGAGCCGCAGACAGATACCTGAAGCTCTGCATCTGGGGGGGAAGGAACAAGCAAAATGAGAATAAGATCAGTGGGAGAAAAATCTCTGAAGGAGCTATGGAAAAGCTCTGTTGCAAATGATCTTGTTTTTCACTGACTGGCTAAAACAAACACAAGCCCCGAGGAAAGTTGCTATCAGAAATGCCAGCCTCAATGCCGGCTAACGAGGCAGGTGTGGTTCTGATTCGGGGGCCAGTGTCAAATGAAGGAGAGACACCTGTTGAAGCCAGCTGAGGAGAGACCAGAAACCTCCCAATGTGCCATAGCTGAAAATGTAAAATGCTTGTTCAAATCTCCCGTTGCAAAAGCAAAAAACTTTGTTCAAACCTCCCGGGCAAGAATTTGTAAGCAAGTCTGGTAAAAGAGAACCAGTTGACTCTCAAACCCGATAAGAAATGGAAAATGATATAAGGGACTGATATAAGGGACTGATATGGGACTGATATTATTATGGACTGATATAAGGGAAATGCATTCTGGGAAAGGTAGTTTTTCCACTAAAGATGGCGACATTGCCCTGAAACACTTTTGTCAGCTCGAAAATACGTTCATGGTAAACTTAAAATACAGCCTTTAAAAGAATAAGGAAAATCGTCTAAGAGTTTAAGTGTCAGTTCCAATGAAAAATTGAAAGGATACGGAACTAGGTGCTTCATGGTTTGGGGCTCTGTTGGTAAAATGCCTTATTTACCCTAATAGCTGTGCAACGTTTTTACAGTAGTTGGATGACAAAAAGCTACCTTTAAGAGCAAACAAGTCACCTTAAAATCCTTAAAGCAAGGGAAAGCAGTTTATACACTGAACGTTGTCTTAGATATGAAGAAACTTATGTTGAAATTTAAAAAGTTCTTTGCCTTTTGAACAAACTGCCTGCAATGAGTAATTCCTTTGCAAATCTAATAAGGAGACAAGGAAACAGACATTCAAAAAAGAAATGACTGCTTTATAGATGGGAAACAAACTTCAGAAAATCTAGCTGTCTTACAAAAGAGTTGCTTTACCTGAAAGTTCCTTATAAGAAATCAATGCTAAATATCACCGCTGCTAATAATAACATCAGGAGTTAAAGCTAATGAAGTGAAAATACTAAATCCTGAAACTCAAGTGAAATGGAAAGATCCCTGCTCGGGATTATGGAAGGGTCCTGATCCTGTGTTAATATGGGGTCGAGGACATGTTTGTTTTTTTCACAAGAGGAGAATGAAGCTCGGTGGTTACCGGAGCGTTTGGTAAGGAGCGTGGAACTAAGGAAGGTCAACTCCAATGAGGTTCCTATAAAGGAACCAGAATGAAAGTGGCTCAATTAGTATTTCTGAGTTTTGTCACTGGTTAATGCAAACAGTGAGGAAATAAGAGTTCAGAGCTGTGCCACTTTTGGCTTTACTAGCTCCTTTAGAAAAATATCACCTAATAGTTGTGCAGTATTGGCGAAGAGGTTTACAGCAGCTAAATATGGTAATTTCACCCTCAGTGTGAAGTGAAGTTTTTTGGTAGAACAAACCAAAAGTGCTGTTGTAATAGAAATGTTTGTCTGAATTGAAGTACTTAGGGGAGCTATTATGAATTTGGGTGAAGGGACAGCCTCTAGTTAAAAACCGTTTACCGCTGACAGTGCATCTCTGCCGGTTCAAAAAGGCCCACTCGCAACTTTGGGGTGTGGCTTTGTCCTGAGAATGTTACAATCCCCTAGCAACAAGTATCACAACTCTATAATGACAACACTCACTAAATCCCAGTGCTTTATAACAAAGCTGACTATAAACTGTAAACTTTAGAAATGATGTATGTACTTCCTGTCTAGTTAAGAGAATCTTTCTAATAGAGATGGTGATAATAATTAAGAGTAAGAAGTAGAAAGACGAAAATAAGATATGTGAGTTTGTAAAAATTCTGTCTTGTTAGATCTGTGTTAAGAAATCTTGAGGTGTTTGCTAAGTTAGATATATGCTAATGGTAGCCTATATAAGTTTGTAAAATAGATCTATAGAGTTCCTTTAAGAATATAAGCTTGTAAGAAGTATCTAAGGTAGTCTTAAGACATGTAGTAATAAGCTTGTAAGATGCTAGTTGTAAATGTAAGTTTAAATAAGAAATAAGATGGAATGAATATAAGTATATAAGAATTAATAGGAAATATATTTGCTAAAGTAGTTCTATAAAGTATAAACAAGTAGATGTTAATATGTTGTATGTGAGTTTGTAAAAACGTGTAAATGTTGAATATGAGTCTAAATGCTTTGCAAGGCAAAAAATGTTATATGTGAGTTTGTGAAAAAGTGTAAATGTTAAGTGTGAGTCTATTAATGTATATGGTGAAAACACCTGAGACACAGGAGATAGTGTCCTAGTAGACTGCAAAGTAGGCAGTCTGAATGGTTTCAAAAGCTCCAGAAGCAGCTAAGAAGCTAAGAATGGCTGACGCCAGAACCAGCACAAGGCATTCGCAGCTGAGATCCGTGGAATATCAACGCAGCACAGAAAAACCTGAGCTAACAGCAAAAACGATGCGGTTTAAAATATTACTATAACTAAAAAGGTCTGTCTGTGAGAACAAAAGTTGCAGAGACGCTTGTTTGAACAAAAATTAACTGCAAAAAGTTTTGGTTGAAAAACGTCTCTTCATATTTGGAAGTGAAAGCCTGATACCAGAATTTATTTCTTGTTTGAACTTTTTGAACTTAAAATGAGATAAAATTACAAAAACATTTTGGTTATGAATTTCTTCAAATTTGGAAGGCTAGTACCAATATTTATCATTTGAATTTTGGTACTTAAATGAAATGAATAATAGAGATTTCATTGCAGTGGGACAATTTTGAGCTTACTTATAGTAATGACCTAGGAACAGTTTTCTGGAATTGGGTTAAAAATGGAACTGTTTAAATGAAGAAATGTATTTCTACTTAGAATCAAGATGCAGTTTTGTGTATGCATATATGCTTTATTAACTGGTGATTTATGAATTGTTTTGTGGAACTGTTTATGTAAAAATGGAATTACTTATGGAACTGGTTTTGTGTTACAAATGAAACTGTTTAAACATATAAGTTTGGGCTCCTCTAACTAGGTTTGAGTTTTTGTTTAAAAATTATAAAGAAAAGGAGGAACTATGAGATTGAATTATGTTCGCAGAAACCTATTGATATTAATGCACCCTGGTTTTGTGGAGTTAAGGAAATATTTAAGTTTGTGAATACATCGAAGTTTTTCCTATGTTCTGTTAACAAGAAAATTCAAATGATTGAGTTAAAGTTGTAAGACGGAGAAAATTGTTAACTATATATAGTACCATATATGCTAATTCAAATGGTTCTGTTAAGAGTTTGCTTTGAGTTGTAAGATTGAGAGAATTGTGACTATGTATAGCAATATTTGTTAACCTGTTAATGGTAATGATGAAGCTAAGGGATTCTTTAAGTTTGTAGTCACAGAGTTTTGGTTTAGAAAGGGCTTGAGGCAGCTAAGACTGCTGTGGTCACCTTGGACCTAATTCAAAAGAGAAATGCCATCTATATCATCCTCTACTCCCATACTGGGAGGTGTAACAGCTATGGAGATTGCTGTAAGCCATTAATAGTTATTTTTTTTATATATATTAAGAAGGGGGGACCTGTGGGAGCCCGTTCTGGGGTTCCTCGTGGCTTTACCCAGCAGGTCCGAATAGAGGATGATCAGGACCACGGTGCAGGTGTCTGAGATGGCCTGCACTTGGCTGTGCTGGGGGAGGAGGTCTTTTGCTCCACCCCCTTGGCGTCTCTATAAAAACCCTGGGCCAGAGACAGTCGGGGGCCCGTTGGAATAGGTTCCAGGTCCTCTCGAGGCTATCCTTTATTTTCTATCTGTTTATCTCCACAAGATTCTCCACTATAAATCCTTCTATCTAATATTTCCTGCTGCTCGCACTCAAGAAAACTCTAGGAAGCTGTGGGGGTGGTGGGTAAACACCCCACACTGCCATCAATATGCAATCACTTACTCATTTATTTGGTAATATGCATATATAAAACAATATTCACTTAATTATTATTGAGCAAAAATTATGTGCCATATTTTCATTTGCACTGGAATTATAATAGTAATCATGATATTATTTATACTTAAGTAGGGAGATGAACAAAACAAATTAATTAAATACTATGGAGATAATAGATCAGGTAATAGGTAATAAATCAGAGGAATATGAGAATGAAAGAAAATAAGGTAAACCACATCAGATGAGTAGCAAAGGTAAGGTTCTTAAAGTCTCAACATAAGCATATAAAATGTACTGAAATATTAAGAAATAATAAGATTAAAAAGGAAACCTCTTGTGCAAAATTATTACTTATTTCTCTTACTTGTTCTGTTAAAATTTTCCAAAGATTTGACAGCACTTTTTAAATATCTATTTTTATTTATTTATTTAATGTGTCTAGATGTTTTTCCCACATGTATGTCTGTGCATCATGTGCATGTGTGTTGCCATAGAGACCAGAAGAGGTTGTTATTAGTCTATCAACATGTGATATCTTAATATTGAATATTGTGTGGTATATATAGGAAGTGTGGGAACCCGTTCTCGGGTTCCTCGTGGCTTTACACAGCAGGTCCGAATAAAGGATGATCAGGACTGCAGGCCTCATTGAAGGTGTCTGAGATGGTCTGCACTTGGCTGTGCTGGGGGAGGAGGGCTTTTGCTCCACCCCTTGGTGTCTCTATAAAAACCCTGGGGCAGAGACAGTCAGGGCCCGTTGGAATAGGTTCCAGGCCCTCTCGAGGCTATCCTTTATTTTCTATCTGTTTATCTCCGTAAGATTCTCCACTATAAATCCTTCTATCTAATATTTCCTGCTGATTGCACTCAAGAAAACTCTGGGAAGCTGTGGGGGTGGTGGGTAAACGCCCCACAGAATGGCGCCTGAACAGGGACTAAAGAAAAAAGGGAAAAAAAAAGGACCAAAGAAAAAAAGGGGGGACTAAAAAAAAGGGGGAGACTAAAGACAAATGAACAGGGACTAAAGTCAAAGAAATAGGGACTAAAGATAAAGGAAAATAATAGTTTTATTACAGAGTTTTTGGTGAAAGTGCTGAGTAAGCCCTGCCAGTGGAAAGGCATGCCGGTGTTATGGACAATATATATTTTTTATATATTTTTTTGGGAGGCAGGGGTTTTATCCTCAAGAGAAAAGGAAAGCGGACTGGAAGGATGTCCGATGCTGCAGCGAAATTCTCTTCTGTCAAAATTTTATATCTTCTATCCCTTTCTCAAATTCTATCTGTGAAAAATAAGTAAGGTATAGGGTAGTAATATAGTTTAGGAAAAACTTAGAAGTATAGGATTGTGTAGGAAAAAATAAGTAAGGCAACTAGACAGAAAAACTCTTCAATTATCTAACTCTGGGGGCTATGAAGGCAAACTGGGGAAGAAATCTTTCTTTGGGCTTTACGGGTAGTAAAAAAGCTCTTCTTTGAGCTTATGGGGAAGAAAAAGTTTCCTATGGAAGCTTTTGACCTGGGGACAGCTGAAATGCTAAGTCCAAGCAGCAGGAGAAAGTAATTTCTCCCTGAGGCAAAAATGGGGGTGTAAGAAGTCAAAGTTTAAAGTTGGGAAGTTTTGGGGAAAGTTGGTCTTTCTCCTGGGGAAAAAAACTTTCTCTTAAACGAAAAACTTTTCTTGGAAAATTTTGGGGAAAAAAATCTCTCTAAAATATGCCTTAATCTTTCTCAAAAGCTTTCTTAAACTTAAAAACTAAAGCCTTTCAGAACTCTCTCTCAGAAGGACAAAAATTAGAATCACCTGAAGATATTAATATGGGGACCACCTGTGATTAGCTCTAAGGGAAAACAACAAACCTCTTAAGACAGCAAAACCTCTACGTTCTCTTTCAAGCTTTAAAAATCATCCCTGCAACGCAGGAGGGAAGGACAAGTTCCTAAAAACCTCTTCTAAGCTCTCTTCAAGCTAGTAAAAGACAGTGGGTCAGAGTACCCTGAGGGAAACGCTTGGGAGAGTGTGGGTGAAGAGCTACAGAGAGCCCAAAAGGGCAGGAAACTTTACCTGAGAAAAGCAAAAAAGCCAAGCTTTTCAGTTACAGCGGAGCTGAGGCATCAAGTGCTTTGTTTCTGAGTGAGCATTTCAGAAGGGAAAGGTGCTCCTAATCTTCCTAATGCAAAGATCCCCTGAAGCAATGCAAACTGTTAGCATTGTATCCTCGCTTCTGAGTTGGAGTGCATTTCGGGGATACTGAGGTTCCTGCAGTTGCAAACTTCCTGGAGCACAGAGCTGAGGCAGGAAGGTGCAGGAAAACTGCTAATAAACAAAGCTAAAGCCAGTGGGAAAGGCACAGTTGTCCACTTTCCTACAAGTCCTGGGTTGATAGGTCCACAGCTGCAAAAAGAATCTGAGAAAAAGCTTTCCTATTAGAGTAAGGACCTTTCTGGGAAAACAGTAAAGCTGAACTGTGTCTGAAGCAGTTGTGCTGCTGAGTCAGAACACTGTCTGGGGAAAGAGCCCAGCCTGGGCAGAACAGAACTATCCAGGAGTAAAGCTTTCTTTTCTGTCAGAGAAAGCACCTTCTTTGAGAAAAGCTTTGTTTCAACTGACTCCCTGAGATGAGGGAGTGTAGCCCTGAGGGGTGATTGCCTCTGGCATCAGCTCTGTCCTTGAGCACCCAGACAAGCAAATGCAACCCACTGGGGGACTGGGCCAGGTGAAGGTCTGATGAGGCAAAACACCTGCCCTAATGGGAGTTTAGAGATGGCGAAAACCTCCCTTGCTAAGCTTGATTCATGAACACAAACCACAGACCCCAAAACCAGAAACAGACAAAAAGCCCTACCTTCAGTAGCAGGGAAAGCCACTGCTGTAGTGTCAGAAACTGTTTCTGGGGTAGAGGGGATAAACTGAGACCAAACTGGGAACTGTCTGGGAGAAAGACTCTGAAGAAACAGAGGGGAC
This sequence comes from Peromyscus maniculatus bairdii, assembly GCF_049852395.1. Lineage (NCBI taxonomy): Eukaryota > Metazoa > Chordata > Mammalia > Rodentia > Cricetidae > Peromyscus > Peromyscus maniculatus. The sequence goes on along the minus strand of NC_134862.1, from coordinate 104,192,547 downwards.
AGATTCCTCCCCAGAAAATGCATGACCTGATAAAGCTGCTAGAATTGGAGGCAGATTCAGGGGGAGAGAAAAAGCCCCTGCCTCCAAAAGCAGCTAGCAGAGGTACAGAGTGGCAGACAGATACCTGAAGCTCTGCATGGGGGGGAGGGGGGAGGAACAAGCAAAATTAGAATAAGATCAGTGGGAGAAAATCTCTCTGAAGGAGCTATGGAAAAGCTCTGTTGCAAAAGATCTTGTTTTTCACTGACTGGCTAAGGCAAGGACAAGCCCCGAGCAAAGTTGCTATCAGAAATGCCAGCCTCAATGCCGGCTAACGAGGCAGGTGTGGTTCTGATCCGGGGCCAGTGTCTGATGAAGTTGAAACACCTGTTAAAGCCAGCTGAGGAGAATAGAAACCTCCCAATGTGCCATAGCTGAAAATGTAAAATGCTTGTTCAAATCTCCCGTTGCAAAAGCAAAAAACTTTGTTCAAACCTCCCCAGCAAGAATTTGTAAGCAAGTCTGGTAAAAGAGAACCAGTTGACTCTCAAACCCGATAAGAAATATGGTAATGATATAAGGGACAGATATGGGACTGATATTATTATGGACTGATATAAGGGAAATGCATTCTGGGAAAGGTAATTTTTCCACTAAAGATGGCGACATTACCCTGAAACATTTTTGTCAGCTCTAAAATTAAAATACAGCTTTTAAAAATAAGGAGGAAAATCGTCTAAGGGTTTAAGTGTCAGTTCCAATGAAAAATTGAAAGGATACAGAACTAGGAGCTTCGTGGTTTGGGGCTCCGTTGGTAAAATGCCTTATTTACCCTAATAGCTGTGCAAAGTTTTACGGTAGTTGGATGACAAAAAGCTACCTTTAAGAGCAAACAAGCCACTTTAAAATCCTTAAAACAAGGGAAAACAGTTTATACACTGAACGTTGTCTTAGATATGAAGAAACTTATGTTGAAATTTAAAAAGTTCTTTGCCTTTTGAACAAACTGCCTGCAATGAGTAATTCCTTTGCAAATCTAATGAGGAGACAAGGAAACAGGCATTCAGAAAAGAAATGACTGCTTTATAGATAAGAAACAAACTTCAGAAAATCTAGCTGTCTTACAAAATAGTTGCTTTACCTGAAAGTTCCTTATAAGAAATCAATGCTAAATATCACCCCTGCTAATAACATCAGGAGTTAAAGCTAATGAAGTGAAAATACTAAATCCTGACACTCAAGTGAAATAGAAAGATCCCTGCTCGGGATTATGGAAGGGTCCTGATCCTGTTTTAATATGGGGTCGAGGACATGTTTGAGTTTTTTCACAAGAGGAGAATGAAGCTCGGTGGTTACCAGAGCCATCTGGTAAGGAGCGTGGAACTAAGAAAGCTCCTATGAGGTTCCTATAAAGGAGCCAGAATGAAAGTGGCTCCATTAGTACTTGAGGTTTTGTCACTGGTTTAATGCAAACAGTGAGGAAATAAGAGTTCGGAGCTGTGCTGCTTTTGGCTTTACTAGCTCCTTTAGAAAAATACCTTATATCACCTAATAGCTGTGCAGTATTGGCGAAGAGGTTTACAGCAGCTAAATACGGTAATTTCACCCTCAGCGTGAAGTGAAGTTTTTCAGAAGAACAAACCAAAAGTACTGGTGTAATAGAAACATTAGTCTGAATTGAAGTTCTTAGGGGAGCTATTATGAATTTGGGTAAAGGGACAGCCTCTAGTTAAAAACCGTTTATCGCTGACAGTACATCTCTGCCGGTTCGGAAAGGCTGAGAGAACTGGCAACTTTGGTGTGTGGCTTCCTCCCGAGAATGTTACAAACCCCTAGCAACAAGTATCAAAACTCTATAATGACAACACTCACTAAATCCCAGTGCTTTATAACAAAGCTGACTATAAACTCTAAACTTTAGAAATGATGTATGTACTTCCTGTCTAGTTAAGAGAATCTTTCTAATAGAGATGGTGATAATAATTAAGAGTAAGAAGTAGAAAGATGAAAATAAGATATGTGAGTTTGTAAAAATTCTGTCTTGTTAGATCTGTGTTAAGAAAGCTTTAGGTGTTTGCCTCCTTCAGTAAAGTGGCAGGATACAAGATCAACTCAAAAAAATCAGTAGCCCTCCTATACACAAATGATAAAAGGGCTGAGAAAGAAGTCAGAGAAACATCACCCTTTACAATAGCCACAAATAATATAAAATACCTTGGGATAACACTAACTAAACAAGTGAAAAACCTTTTTGATAAGAACTTTAAATCTCTAAAGAAAGAAATTGAAGAAGATATCAGAAAATGGAAGGATCTCCCATGCTCATGGATAGGTAGGATTAACATAGTAAAAATGGCAATCTTACCAAAAGTAATCTACAGATTCAATGCAATCCCTATCAAAATCCCAACACAATTCTTCACAGACTTGGAAAGAAAAATACTCAACTTTATATGGAAAAACAAAAGACCCAGGATAGCTAAAAGAATCCTATACGATAAAGCAACCCTTGGAGGCATCACCATCCCGGACCTCAAACTCTACTATAGAGCTATAGTAATAAAAACAGCTTGGTACTGGTATAAAAACCGACATATGGACCAATGGAATCAAATTGAAGACCCTGACATTAATCCATGCACATATGAACACCTGGTTTTTGACAAAGGAGCCAAAACTATACAATGGAACAAAGAAAGTATCTTCAACAAATGGTGCTGGCATAACTGGATGTCAATATGTAAAAGATTACAAATAGATCCATATCTGTCACCATGCACAAAACTCAAGTCCAAGTGGATCAAAGACCTAAACATAAATCCAGTTACACTAAACTTAATAGAAAAGAAAATAGGAAGCACTCTTGAACGCATTGGCACCGGAGACCATTTCCTAAATAAAACACCGACAGCACAGACCCTGAGCACAACCATTAATAAATGGGACCTCTCGAAACTGAGAAGCTTTTGCAGGGCAAAAGACACAGTCAGTAAGACAAAAAGACAGCCAACAGATTGGGAAAAGATCTTCACCAACCCCACATCTGACAGAGGATTGATCTCCACAATATATAAAGAACTCAAGAAACTAGACATCAAAGCACTGAACAGTCCAATTAAAAAAATGGGCTAAAGAGCTAAACAGAGAATTCACAAAACAAGAACTACAAATGGCTGAAAGACATTTAAAGAAATGCTCAACATCCTTAATCATCAAAGAAATGCAAATCAAAACGACTCTGAGATACCACCTTATACCTGTCAGAATGGCTACGATCAAAAACACCAATGACAACCAATGTTGGAGAGGATGTGGAGCAAAGGGAACACTCCTCCACTGTTGGTGGGAATGTAAACTTGTACAACCACTGTGGAAATCAGTATGGCGGTTTCTCAGAAAATTAGGAATCGAACTACCTCAAGACCCAGCCATCCCACTCTTGGGCATCTACCCAAGGAATGCTGATTTATACCATAAAGATACATGCTCAGCTATGTTCATAGCAGCACTATTTGTAATAGCCAGAACCTGGAAACAACCTAGATGCCCATCAACGGAAGAATGGATGAAAAAAATGTGGTACATATACACAATGGAGTACTACTCAGCAGAGAAAAACAATGAAAGCATGAAATTTGCAGGCAAATGGATGGAACTAGAAAAAATCATCCTGAGTGAGGTAACCCAAACCCAGAAAGACAGTTATGGTATGTACTCACTCATTGGTGGATTCTAGATATAAAATAAAGAACAATCAGACCACAACCCATAGAACCATAGAGGCTATATATATAGCATGGAGGTCCCTAGGACGACTGTGGCATATAATAAATTTCAGTTTTACTCAATTATTAAAAAAAAAATAGCCAAATGAATGGAAACACATGACCTATGAACCAAAGGCTGAGGGGCTCCCAGCTGGATCAGGCCCTCTGAATAGTAAATTATACAAAAAAGATGATGAGACAACATATGTGCATTGTTGGAACTGATGGTCAGCCCAGCCAGAGCCCTGACAATGGACCTCCTCCAACTGTGAGGACACAGAGCCGTCCTTGTTTATACCAACACATCATCTTGTCCAACACGGTCAGCCTGTCCTTGATGACTTCCATGTGTGGTTTTAAAATTCCAGGTGATACCAATGGCTGGAGAGATGGCTCAGTACTTAAGTGCATTTGTTTGCTGCCCTCCCAGAACATCTAACTTTGGTTCTCAGCACTCATATTGGGTGACTCACAACTGCCTATGACTCCAGCTCAGATTCCTTCTTCTGGCCTCCATGGCCACCTGCACACACGGCATGTATACATACACACATACATAAAAATAAAAACAAATTTTTAAATTAAAAAAAAAAGAAAGCTTTAGGTGTTTGCTAAGTTAAATATATGCTAATGGTAGCCCTATATAAGTTTGTAAAATAGATCTATAGAGTTCCTTTAAGAATATAAGCTTGCAAGAAGTAGCTAAGGTAGTCTTAAGACATGTAGTAATAAGCTTGTAAGAAGTAAAGATACTAGTTGTATATAAGAATTAATAAGAAATATATTTGCTAAAGTAGTTCTATAGTTTCCTTAAAGTATAAATAAGTAGATGTTAATATGTTCTATGTGAGTTTGTAAAAAACGTGTAAATGTTGAATATTAGTCTAAATGCTTTGCAAGGCAAAAAAATGTTATATGTGAGTTTGTGAAAAAGTGTAAATGTTAAGTATGAGTCTATTAATGTATATAGTGAAAACACCTGAGACACAGGAGATAGTGTCCTAGTAGACTGCAAAGTAGGCAGTCTGAATGGTTTCAAAAGCTCCAGAAGCCACTAAGAAGCTAAGAATGGCAGACGCCAGAACCAGCACAACAAGGCATTCGCAGCTGAGATCCGTGGAAAATCGACGCAACACAGAAAAACCTGAGCTAACATCAAAAACGGTGCAGTTTAGAATACTACTGTACCTAAAAAGGTCTCTGGCTTGAGAATAAAAGTTCAGAGACTCTTGTTTGAACAAAAATTAACTGCAAAAAGTTTTGGTTGAAAAATGTCTCTTCATATTTGGAAGTGAAAGCCTGATATCAGAATTTTTCTTGTTTGAACTTTTTGAACTTAAAAATGAGATAAAATTACAAAAAGATTTTGGTTATGGATTTCTCATATTTGGAAGGCTAGTACCAGAATTTATCATTTGAATTTTAAGACTTAAATGAAATAAACAATAGAGATTTCATTGCAATGGGACAGTTTTGAGTAATGACCTAGGAACGGTTTTCTGGAATTGGGTTAAAAATGGAACTGTTTAAATGAAGAAATATATTTCTACTTAGAATCAAGATGCAATTTTGTGTATTCATATATGCTTTATTAACTGGTGATTCATGAATTGTTTTGTGGAACTGTTTATGTAAAAATGGAATTACTTATGGAACTGGTTTTGTGTTACAAAAGGAACTGTTTAAACACAAAAGTTTGGGTTTTCTAACTAGGCTTGAGATTTTGCTTAAAATTATAAAGAAAAGGGAGAGTTAATATTCCTTAGTCTATTTAATTTAAATTGTTGTTTGAGTGGATTAATGTCATGTTTTGTTAGTAAGAAATGCAAATGAGCTATACTGAGACTACTATTAAAGTGTGTAAAGAGTTTTTGCCGGGCGGTGGTGGCGCACGCCTTTAATCCCAGCACTCGGGAGGCAGAGGCAGGAGGATCTTTGTGAGTTCGAGGCCAGCCTGGGCTACCAAGTGAGTTCCAGGAAAGGCGCAAAGCTACACGGAGAAACCCTGTCTCGAAAAACCAAAAAAAAAAAAAAAAAAAAAAAAAGAGTTTTATTAAGAAACTGCTTTTGGATGTTTTGCTAAAAGTTTTCAAAGTGTTAAGGGTTAGATTGAAAATATTGCTTTTCAATATGGGTTTGTAGGAATTGTATAAGTTTGGGTTCCTCTAACTACATTTGAGATTTTGTTTAAAAAATTATAAAGAAAAGGAGGAGCTATGAGATTGAATTATGTTCGCAGAAACCTGTTGATATTAATGCACCCTGGTTTTGTGGAGTTGAGGAAATGTTTAAGTTTGATGTGAATACATCGAAATTTTTCCTATGTTCTGTTAACAAGAAAATTCAAATGACTGAGTTAAAGTTGTAAGAGGGAGAAAATTGTTAACTATATATAGCACCATATATGCTAATTCAAATGGTTCTGTTAAGAGTTTGCTTTGAGTTGTAAGATTGAGAGAATTGTGACTATGTATAGCAATATTTATGTTAACCTGTTAATGGAAATGATGAAGTTAATGGATTCTTTAAGTTTGTAGTTGCCTTAAGAGTTTTTGGTTTAGAAAGGGCTTGAGGCAGCTAAGACTGCTGTGGTCACCTTGAACCTAATTCAAAATAGAAATGCCATCTATATCATCCTCTACTCCCATACTGGGAGGTATAACAGCTATGGAGATTGTTGCAAGCCATTAGTAGTTATTTTTTTATATATTAAGAAGGGGGGACCTGTGGGAGCCCGTTCTCGGGTTCCTCGTGGCTTTACCCAGCAGGTCCGAATAGAGGATGATCAGGACCACGGCCTGAGTGCAGGTGTCTGAGATGGTCTGCACTTGGCTGTGCTGGGGAAAGAGGTCTTTTGCTCCACCCCTTGGTGTCTCTATAAAAACCCTGGGGCAGAGACAGTCAGGGCCCGTTGGAATAGGTTCCAGACCCTCTCGAGGCTATCCTTTATTTTCTATCTGTTTATCTCCGTAAGATTCTCCACCATAAATCCTTCTATCTAATATTTCCTGCTGATTGCACTCAAGAAAACTCTGGGAAGCTGTGGGGGTGGTGGGTAAACGCCCCACAAGGAAGAAACTAGATGATATAAAGGTACATGAAATTATACCTACTTATTGAATTTATTAGTTCAGTCATCAGAGGTTGACCTCTCTTAAGCTGTCATGCTCTTTTATCCCCTCACTGATCTATTTATTAGGCCTATTTCTACTCTGTGGTGTTTACTGACAAAGGTTTCTCCTGTGCCAGGACTTTGTGGGAAAAGAGCAACAAATAGGTCAGAGTCATCCATATTTTCATGAGTTGGTTTTCCAGTTGGGAAAAAAATAACAGGGAAAAAAATTTTTTAAAAAAATTACAGTACATAAATAGCATGATAAATAGTGATATGTGATAAAATAAAACAAATTTATATAAGAATTTATTATGGTACAGGAAGTGGGGGTAGTAAGTCAACATTAAGTCTTCAACATGATGGAGGACCCTTCATTTGCAAACCACTTCCTTACAAAAAACACCAAGGATTCAGAAATTTGCAAATAGGTTAAGTATATGTTGTTTATATGAAACATTAGTAGTTTATCTTACTTGTATTTCCTAAAGCAAAGCAAGCCAGCTTATAAAATTCCATTTTCCTTTTCATTATAAAATGTTCATTTCATGTAAGATTTATTAAAATACATTGCTAGATATCTGTATGCTTTATGGTGAAAGTTTATAGAAATAGTCAATCCACAAGAAGCTGAGGTGTTCAACCAATGCACAGACACAGAAGACTGACAGAAAATATATGTCAACTGTAAATTACTATAGTAAGATAAAATTTCTTTGTTTTTGTTTTTGAAACAAGGTCTCATGCTTTAGAATCATCATATCTGCAAAAATAATCTCTGTAGTTATCTGATGACACCATTGTATATTGATTGGTACTGACAATGGCCTTCAATCACCAAGAGACATTTACTTTGCTAAAGATGATAGTGCATGCTTCAGACAGGTTTCCCTAGAACTTAGTGTCTATGTGACCAAAGCTTCACCTGTCTTCAAACTTGTTGTAAACAGGACTCTTACTATCCCTAGTATAAAGTAGGCAATTGAATGATTGCTTTAAAAAACAAAGCAAGACAAAAAACAGAAGCCTATTTCCAAATCCATTAAGAAATTAGCTTTCTAGGTGATCTAGGACTACTGTCTTCTGGACTTTTAGAATAAACTCTAGTTTAGCATAGCTCAGTTCTGTCTTAGTAAAACCCTCACAGACCCAAAAGTACTAATGTCACTCACATTCACAGGCACCATCATCATATTAGTTATTTTGATTGAAATTAATAGAACTTAAAGTTTTTGTCTCTTTCTAGAACTTTTATTTTTGCCCATATTCTCCAGCTGTCATCAATGGGAAGCATACAGTTACTGTTCTGGAAACTTGTTCTCTGCCCCTCCCCCCAACGCTCTCCACTATTAGCATAATTCATTTTTTCTTAACCAGTAAAGCACACTTTACACCAGTGCCTTTTCATCTGTAGTTCCATCCATCATAGTAGCAAAATCACCTGGAATGTTACTTAGCTCCATTCCAGAACTTGGACTCTGTTCTAAGAAGGGTCAAAGGCTACTTTTAACAAATCAGTCAAAATACTCTAATATAGGAAAACCACACTTGTAGAAATGCCACTTTACGTTGTTCATACCTTTAGAGAGAAACATATTTTAGGTAAATCTTAGACAATTACAACAGAAAAGGAGGTTTTACTTGAAGTTGAGGAAGATATTGATGGCTGGAAAGAAAAAGAAAATCTCAAGAATGAGTTAAATCAAATAAAGGAATTAAATAGAAAGGTAGTATTTAAAATTAGAATTGCAAGTTACTAACTTCTTTGTTCTATGTACAAAAGCAGGCTGGAAGTATTCACTTACTCCAGAGCTAAAATATCAGAGTATGTTCTAAACCTAGAGATTTAACATGAAATTGGTATTTTCTTTAGGTGTGGCTTGCATGGATCCAGGGCTAAACCGTGGCTGTCCTAACTTCTGATCTTTCTAAAAATTTCCAACTGCAGATTTTATAATCACAAGTGTCCCACGTTTCCTCACTGTACACAAAAATTGAAAGTCAGAAAAATATTTAAAGCATAAAAAGTTTGGATGTGTGACAATAATTTTTATTGAAAATATCCCCATTTTTTGTAGAAGGCAAAGTTTGGGGTTGCAAATGTTTCTATAATAACAGTTTCAATTAGCAACAAAATACTAATTTTCTTGTGATTTTTCTAATTGCAGAAGTGATATGTAGCCTCCCACAGGATATGAGTGGAGTCCAGAAAGAGTTGAAAATGAAAGAATATTACTATGGAAATAATGTAACTTTGGAATGTGAGGATGGGTATACTCTAGAAGGCAGTTCTCAGAGCCAGTGCCAGTCAGATGCCAACTGGGATCCTCCTCTGGCCAAATGTGTATCTCGTAAGTACAAAATGTAGGGATTGGAGCCCCTGCCCAGCAAAGTCACTGACTGCCCAGTCATCTATCTATTCTGGTGCCTACTGTGATGAGGTGTTACAGTGTGTAGGGATAAGGGAGCTGAGAGTGTACTGTCTCAAAATACAACAAGTTAGGATGTTAGTAAAATCACTTCAAGTATGACTTCAGGAGTAGAAAATGCAGAAGAAGCACATACACATAGAGAGACACATACCCAAACAGAAAACCACAAAATCAGAAACCATAATATATATAAACAAAAGACCAGTAAGACTTAAAAAAAAAATGCCCACATTAAGCAACATAAGACAGAAAAAAAAATCTCCAATACCATTGTGTTCATTTTGAGTTTGTCAACTACTGCTGGGCATGGGGCCTGTCTTTGAGTGTAGCTTTGTACCCAGTGAGACTCCATTGGAGAAAAATAAGTTTTCATTTGAAAGCTGTTGTCAGTTGGAGATCATGTCCACTTCCCCCTCTCAGTGCTGGGACGCCATCTGGCTTGGAACTATGCAGACCCTGTGCATTCTACCACAGGCTCTGTGCGTTCATATGTGCATCAGTCCTGTTATATCCAAAAGGCATTGTTTCCTCTTCCATCCCCCTGGCTCTTACAGTCTTTCCACCTTGTCTTCTGCAAACACCCTACATTTGATCTTTAGCACTACCAACAAATAAAGAAGCCAACATTTTATAAAAATTATTCACATTTTGGAACTGTTGACCTATTTGAAATGTAAATAAGAAAGTACTAAAGAGATAGAAAATACATATAAAATAGAATAAAAGGTTAATAGTGTTATCATAAAGTACTGTAGTGGTGGTTGTGGTAATGGTAATAATTGTAAAAGTTAAAGTATATTGAACATTTAGTACTGATGTTCAAAGGCTAGTGACAGGCATAAGATAGATAGGTGGTATATGATAGGTATGTAGATAGAAAGATAGATAGATAGATAGATAGATAGATAGATAGATAGATAGATAGATAGATAGATATTCTAATTAAATGCCAATAACCAGGTCATATTCTTAGGGCACCATATTTACAGATAAGGAAACTGAAACATGAAGGGCTTAGATAACTTGCCCCAAACCACAAAAATAATGTAGCCTAGGTACAATCAGTCATGCCACATACCGTTAGACACAGTGCTATAACAAATAAACGAACAAAAGTCCTACATAAATAATTGTCAAGAGGAATAATTTCCAGTACTGTAGTTAAAGGGAGGACAGCTATTAGGTAAAGATACCAAACATCAACCAGAGAAGGAAAGGGTTTATTTGGCTTACACTTCCACATTGTAGTCCATCATCAAAGGAAGCCAGGACAGGAGCTCAAAACAGATCCAGAACCTGGAGGCAGGAGCTGATGCAGAGCCCATGGAGGAACACTGCTTACTGGCTCTCTCAGCCTGTTTTCTTTATGAACCCAGGACCACCAGCCCAGGCATGGCACCATGCACAGTGGGTTGGGCTCTTCCCCCATCAGTCACCAATTCAGAAAATGCCCTATAGGCTTGCCTACACCTGATATTATGTAGGCATTTTCTTAATTGAGATTCCTTCTTCTTAGATAGCTTTAGCAGATGTCAAGTTGACACAAAACTATCCAGCACAGAGTTAGAGACAAAAGGGGCCAAATATGTACCAACTAGAAGGTTCTTGGAATCAGATTTTAGGGTAAATGCCGTGGATTGTGCTGCACCACTTGTGAACTTTTTCTCTGGATTAAGATCTTAACTAAAGCAGCCTCCTTTGGGTTCTTAATCCTCTCAATACCATCTGGTAACAAATCTTTGTGGGGATAAGAGGCGAATAGGAGCATAGAAGGAAGAAAAGACAAAAAAAAAAAAAAAAAACAACAGTATTTGTCCCTATGACTGAGAATAAATTACCCAAAGTAGAGGAAGAACAGATTTGGGGGTTGTAGTGGGTAGCCATTCCAGCTTGGATCTGGAAGTTCCAACCCCCATTGAGACTCTGGCAACTGTCACGCCTACAAGGCGGGGCGAGGGGAGGCGCCTGGAGACCTGAGAGCTGGATGGGCCAGCGCTCTCTCTGTGCGCTCTCTCTGTGCCGGGACACTGAATGGTGAAGGTGGACTGTGCAGAGCTCCGGAGAACACCGCTGGATTGCAATACACCTTCCCCAGACCCTGCAACCTACCTTTCACTTAATTTGTGAGTTACGCCATTAAATAAATATCCTTTTAACTACATGGAGTGGCCAAAATAATTTCACCAATAGGGGGTGAGGGGTAGAAGGGAGGTATGATGGAAGGGAAACTGTGACCAGGATGTAAACTAATGAAAAATTTATTTAAAAAAATACACAAATAAGCTGGAAAGAAAGATTGAGCTATAGGCAAGGCTGTAGTACATTTTCCTAGTTGGTGATTGATTAAGAGGGCCCAGCCAGCCATTGTGGGTGGTGCCATCCCTAGGCTGGTGGTCCTGGCTTCTATAAGAAAGCAGGTTGAGCAAGTCATGATGAGCAAGCCAATAAATAGCATCTTCCATGGCTTCTGCATCAGCTTCTGTCTCTAGCTTCTGGCCCTGTTTCAGTTCCTGTACTGACCTCCTTCAGCAATGAACTACAGTGTGGAAGTGTAAATCAAATGAACCCTCCCCCCAAGTTGCTTTTAGTAATGGTGTTTCATCATAGTAATAATAACACTAAGACAGCAAGGGATGAAGAGCAAGCCAGTAATCAGCATTCCTCTATGGCCTTTGCATCAGTTCTACCTATAGGCTCCTGCCTTGAGTTCCTGCCCTTAGTTCCCTGGATGATGGACTACAGACTATAAGAAGAAATGAACCCTTTCCTCCCAAAGTTACTTCGATCATTAAATTTTACTGCACCAGTAGAAAATGTAACTAAGAAAGTTTATCATTAATTTTATTAAAATGTGACTATTTGATAGAGCCTGTCAATATAGCTCCTCCTTCCAGCTACAGAGCTGTTGATGCAGAAAATATTTTTTTCATTACCTGTTCATAAAAACTATCGAAAGAAGCCTGCATTGACCTGGAAGGGCTATCAGTACACTGTTGCTACTTAGGATTAAATTAACTCTCTAAATGTTTTTGTGACCTTGATCACCTCCAAAAATTTTTGCATACAATGTATTTTGATCATATTCTTTCCCCTCACTCAATCAAAAGGTGGTTGGTTACTCCCATAACATACATCTTGTAGGCATATTGCTGTTGTAGGTCACAGGTTTTGTATCTTGGTGATGCTGATGATTGCTTGTCTCCTCCAGTACAGTGAAAAATACCATCCAGTCCCATGAACACCAGTCACTAAGAGTGAAGCTTCTAGCTGGGAACTGCCAGGGAAGGCATGTAAGATGAGTGACCTGCTGCCAGCAGAGATTGGAGAAAAGGAGACCCAAGATTGTGGACTATCAACCCTCCATGTGTTCCCCTCCGGATCTTCTGCTTAGCATGCCTCTAGAGGGCCAAGGCAGAAATGCCTATGTGTCCCAAGGCCATGCTTTATGGTGTGCACATGTCATGTCCTCCTCCATATAAATACTTCTTGTAATAGTATTTTTCTTCTATCTGATCGTCATGTTCTGTGTTCCTAGATCAATGGTGATTTCTGTGATATAGGAAAGGAGTAAAGTAAATTTCACAGGAAATTATACAGAGATGATCACCCAGGCTGGGGTTAAGGCAGTTATCCAGTTCATGGAAAAGAACCTACAGCCTGGAGAAGCTTTTCAGGCTTGGATAAACTGTACCGAATGTGTGGTCAACTATAGCACATGGTATGATGTGTATCAACACACTGGACTTAAATTGGCCATGATGAATAATTCAGTTTCTGAGGATATACCAAAAGCATTGTGTAAAACTTGAGACCCTAAAAGGGGTATTGGCTGAAGACTGTGGATGGAGTAACATATAGATGGGATGACAGACTAGAAGTGTGGGAACCTAGAATAAGAAAAAAAAATAGTGGCCTCCACCAAGAAAGGGAGATGGCAACTTTAATCCAGATACTTTTTATTCCTCCTGAAGGAGTGTGGAGATAATGTGACAGTGATGGAGAGATTGCTACAAGTTTTATTGGGTTCCTAGATTAAAAAGAGCTGCCAGGAAAGGTAAGCTTCCTTTCATGGAGACTCTAAAAATTGGGTTGTCTTCCTTGGAATTGTTGGGATATAGAAGGACAAAAGTTGCTGATTTGCAAGGACAGATTTCTTGTCTGAGGTCATTGTGGCCCACCAGTCATGGGCCTTGGTGTTTGCAGAGAGCTGAGGAGAAACTTAGGCAGCTGCAGGGGTCTTGAGGTTGGAGCAGGCTGTGTGAGAAGGAAATGTCTGGTACATTGACCACTGTTCTTATTTTTACCTTTTTTTGTGAAATTGCATGTTGCTAGCCTCTGGGTCAAGTGCTCAGAAGATTGTATAATCATTAATAATAAAAATAGATTATGCTTGCTTTGGTGTTAAGTTTGGGATATTCCTGTGTTTCGTAAAAGATGATAAAAAATATATTGGTGATTTTCTAAGAATAACCTTTGAAATCATGAGAATATTTTGTATTGGGTGATTTCCCCTTTTCTTCCTGTTCCCACTTTACTTATGATAATAAAAGACTGAGGTTACCGGGGCAAAGGCAGAAGCTAAGAAAAGTTAGAGAAGTTAGAGAAACTAAGAGAAGCAAAGAAAAGTAAGAGAAGCTAAGAAAAACAAAAGAAACTAAGAGAAGTTAGAGAAGCTAAGAGAAGCTAGGGAAGCTAAAGAAACTAGCAGAGAAGCTACTTAGCAACTGCAGAAGCCCGAAGTGACCTGTCAGCTTGCACGAACACTGTCTCTAACTCGTTACTGCGCCTTCCAGGTATCCCACCCTTCAGACCTCCCAAACTGCTAAGACTGGTCCCCGGCAGGAAACCAACTCAGTTTAATGATATAAGTGGTGTGTTCAATAAAAGGACCTTGCCATCGGGTTATGGAGGGTAATCAATAGCCTTGGCAATAAACTGTGATATTCAGGGGTGGTATATGTAACCCCTTTGGACAATGACTTAACAAGGTGAACTAATTCTTGGCACTGGAAGTTTTATTGGTGGCGTAAGATGTCTAGTTGGAGAATTGTTTCTCACATTGTATGGTGACTATATTTAAATTACTTTATTATATGTATATATTTTAGGAATCTTTTACAGCAGTAGGTTTCCATATGGCTTTTTAGAAGGCCTTTAGTGTTAGTTGTCCCTTCCCATAAACTTTCCTTTACACTGCTCTCCAGTCTCCCCCTTTCAAACCTACTATTCTAGTTTGCCCTTTATCTCTTTATAACATGATGTTCTAGTTCTCCTTTCTTGGAAAAATCCCCTCTTCCCTCCCTGGTCCCTGTCTATCTAGCCTCTGTGGTTATTCTGATTAAAACACACAGTCTAAACCTTAATAGTTAACATATATATGTAAGAGACAACATTCAATATATGTGTTTGTGAGTCTGGGTTACCTCACCAAGGATGATTGTTTCAGTCTCCATCTACTTACCTGCAAATTTCTTGATTTTTTTTTAACAGTCAATTATTTTCCATTGTGTAAATGTACCACATTTATATTATCCATTTATCTTCAAATGATGTATAGCTAGGCTGTTTCCAATTTCTGGCTATTATATATAGAACAGCAATGAACATTGATGATCAAGTATCTCTGTAGTAAGATGTAGAGTCCTTTGTGTATAAACCCATGAGTTGTATAGCTGGATCTTGTGTTAGATTGATTTTCAGCTTTTTGGGGAATCTCCACATAGATTTCCAAAGAGGCTGTACCAATATATATTTCTACCAAAAAGAATAAGGGTTTCCTACATCCTTGCCATAATGTGCTGTCATTTGTTTTATTTCTTGTGGCCATTCTGACTTGGGTAATGTGAAATCTCAAAATAATTTGAATTTTACCTTCCATGATGGCTAAAAATATTAAATATTTTTAAATGTTTACAAACCATTTGTGTTTCATTCTTTGAGAACTCTGTTTAATTCTATACCCCATTTTCAATTAGCTTTTTTTTTGATGTTAAGTTTTTTTAGTTCTTTGTATATTCTAGATACTAATCATCTCTCAGATGTATAATTTGAAAGATCTTTTCCCATTCTGTAGGCTGCTGCTTTGCATGAATGATAGTGTCCTTTCTATACAGAGGTGTTGCAACACTATGAGGTACCATTAATTAATTGTTGATCTTAGTGCTTGTGCTATTGATGTCTTGTTCAGAAAATCCTTCCTGTGCCAATGAATTAGAGGTAATTTCCCACTTTTTCTTTATGAGACTCAGGGTTTCTGGTCTTATATTAAAGTCCTTGGTCCATTTGCAGTTGGTTTTTGTTTAGAGTGATAGATAGGGATCTATTTCCACTCTTCTACATGCAGCCACCCAGTTTGACTGGCACCATTTGTTGAAGGTGGTGTTTTGTTTTCTATTCTCCAGTGTGTATGTTTGGCTTCTTTGTCCAAAGTAAGGTGTCTAGGTCTTCAAGTCTATTCCATTGATCAACATGTTTGTTTATACAAATACCATGCTGTTTTTGTTGTTGGTTTTTGCTCATTTCCCAGCTCCCAAATAAATCACACACAGAGGATTATTCTTAATTATAAATGTTCAGCCTTAGCTTAGCTTGTTGATAGCCAGCTTTTCTTAACTTATCCTGTCTCTTTTGCCTTGGGGTTTTTCCTGTTCTCTTACTTCTATAAATCTTACTCTTACTCTGTGGCTTGCTGTTTAGTTGGATGGCTGGCCCCTGGAGTCCTCCTTCTACTCTGCTACTTCTTTTCTTCCCTAGATTTCTCCTATATATTCTCTCTGCCTGCCAGCCCCACCTATCCTTTCTCCTACCTTGCTATTGGCCGTTCAACTCTTTAATAGACCATCAGGTGTTTTAGACAGGTACAGTAACACAGCTTCACAGAGTTAAACAAATTCAACATAAACAAAAGTAGAACACCTTAAAATAACATTCTACAACAGTTTTTATTACAGTAGCTCTGTAATACAACTCTGAAATCTGAGATGGTAATAACTCCAGTAGTTCTTTAATTATTCAAAATTATTTTTAGATATCCTGAGTTTTTTGTGTTTCTATAGGAAATTAAAGATTGTTAGTTTTTTCTTTTAATTTCTGTGGGGAATTGTGTTGAAATTTTGATGTGGATTGCATTGAATCTGAAGGATACTTTCTGTAGGGTGACCATTTTAATTCTACTGATCCATGAGCATGATAAGTTTTTCCATTTTCTTGTGTCATCTTCAATTTCTTCAGAATCTTCTAAAAGTTTTTGTTATACAAGTTTTTCACTTGCTTAGTTAGAATTATAGAAAGACATTTTTGAGGTTATTGCAAAAGCTTCTATTTCCTTGATTTGTTCTCAGTATGTTTGTCATTTGTATATATAAAGGCTACTGATTTTTGTGTGTAAATATTTCATCCTACAACTTTGCTGAAAGTGTTTAGCAGCTTCAGAAGTTTCCTGATGGAGTCTATAATGTATAAAATCATATAATTCTCAAGTAAAGATACATGACTTCTTGATCTCCTTCAGTTGTTTTATTGCTCTAGCTAAGACTTCAAGTACTATATTCAATAGATATATCCATGTTTTGTTCTTGATTTTAGTTTTGTTTTAGATTTATTCTTTACTGTTTTACTGAAGTGTTCTATAGATGTATATTATGACCATTTGATTTATGGTTTAGTTAACTCCAGGGTGTTTCTATTAGGTTTTCATCTGGATATTTTTTTTAATGATGGAGAATTTATTATAGCCAAAAAAAGAACAAAATAAAATTATTTTTTATCTAATAAGGTGTCATATTGGTAGAGGCACATATGTGTAAGTCTGATGACCTGAGTTTGATCCCTGTATTCCACAAGACAGCAATAGAGCACAACATCTCCCAAGAGTTGTCCTTCTACCTTAACATATGCATTGTGGAATGTGTGCTATTATTTATTCTCTCTCTTCTCATTCTGCTCTCTTTCTCTCTCCCTCTCTCTATCTCCTCATCCTCATTAAATAAATAAATAACATTAAAAAAAGTAATTGTTGGTATGGTGGATTAATATGAGAAGCGCACTTACCAAAAAAGAAAAATCAATTTTATAACCAATATATTATTTCATACTAAAGATGGTGGTAGCATGAAATGTGGTGAAAGATAAGAAAAGTGTTAGTAGATAGAATTATATAGAATGAAAACAGGTGAGAGCTGGAAAAATGACACTGTCATTAATAGTACTTGCTCTTCTTCCAGAGACCTAAGTTCAGTTCCCATCTCCTACATTAGGCAGCTCACAACTGTCACTCTAGATATAGAGGATCTTAAGGTTTCTCTGGCCTCCACAGGCATGCACATACATGGGATGCAAATATACACACAGACACATACATAAACAAAAAATATAAAAAGAATAGATATAAGTGAATCTCAAAATGAATTATATGTGAAAGTGTAAAAAGATAGATATCTGCCATAGATCTGCTTGAGATCTATGTTATGTAACCGGATATATTTACTTGTAGCAAAAAAATAAAATGTGAAAAATGGAGGGAAAGGAATAAACCTAGGAAATTCTAGCATTTAATAGCAAGGTAAATGAAGATGAGCCTTTAATAACATGAATTATATAAATTATATAAAATGGCTATTTTTGCTTTAGCAAAGTAGGGAACTAATATAGAATCCCTGTAAACCAACAGAACATTTTTTTCAAAGAGAAAGAACACAGAAAGTATTTGTTTAGTTTGGCAATATTAAAGTGATTGTTAATCTTGGTAAGAGAGACCACTTTGAACCAGATGGAACATTGATGAGATGAAAGTTTTGGGGAAGGATAGATCATCTGTAGTTCAAGAGACTACATAATAAGATGGGCACTGACAGTGAGAAGAATGGGTGTTAGTTAAATAGGATCTGGGCAAGTGTTAGGTAAAATGCTTTTAAAAAATTTTACCCCTATCAAATGTCATGGAAATGTTCCTACATTTTAAGCCATATTCATACAGCAAGAGTAAAATGTTTTTGAAAGAGTCTGAGAATCGTATAATATGAGGGCTCATGTGACAGGCCTTAGTTTTTTGTTTTGGTTTGTTTTGGTTTTGGAGGTTTTTTTGAGACTGGGTTTCTCTGTGTAACAGCCCTGGCGGTCCTGGTACTTGCTTTGTAGACCAGGCTGGCCTCAAACTCACAGATATCCACCAGCCTCTGTCTCCCGAGTACTGGGATTAAAGACATGAGCCATCACCACCTGGCAATATGATCATTTTTAAATAGAAAATTAGGGAGGAGAAAGGGTAAGGCAAAGTCAGGAGATTGCTATGATTCATAGCAGGAAATTGAGAGAATATATCTCTGGGGTTCTCAGTGAAGCTTCGAGGCATGAAAGTATTGAAAGAGTAGGGAGTTAAGTACAAAATAATATCCAAGACAACAAATTAACAGAGGAGAACAACTGTATAGTTGCCATCATGTTGAAGACCTGTTTAATACGGATTGCCTTGAATTTACCCACAGATAGAACCAATTTTGTGACTTTCTTTTTTTTTTCTAATTTCCTTGTTTTTGCTTTTGTTTTGTTTCATTTAATTTGGTTTAGCTTAGTAACAAGATCTTGCTATGTAGCCCAGCTCATCTGCAACTTAAGAATCACAGCCTGGCGGCGGCGGCGGCGGCGGCGGCGGCGGCGGCGGCGGCGGCGGCGGCGCCGCCTTTAATCCCAGCACTCGGGAGGCAGAGCCAGGCAGATCTCTGTGAGTTCGAGGTCAGCCTGGGCTACCAAGTGAGTTCCAGGAAAGGCGCAAAGCTACACAGAGAAACCCTGTCTCGAAAAACCAAAAAAAAAAAAAAAAGAATCACAAGGTCCTTCTGCTCCAACTCCCTAAGTCCATGAGTGCTGGAATTAAAGAATTGCCCTACCATATCATCTTTGCCATACGACTTTCAATGGTAGTACTCCAGAACAAAGAAAGTAGAAAACACAGTTGAATCCTGATTTGGGGTTTTCAAAACACTGCTGATAAGTCAATAGAGGCAAAGAACCTTCTATTTTGGGGATGAATCTTCTTCAACTTGTGCTTTATAACTTCTAGACTGGTTGAAGAAGTTACTGAAAAGTAGGAAGGTAGATGTGAATAACGGGGAAGAGAGAGGCAGACATTCCCATATAAGTCAAATAGGAATTAAATGGTGTTACCTTTGAATGCATATGCTAGATTTAGAGGAGACTGTAGATAGAGCAGAACACCTCATTTAATGGTTTTAGAAGTGGTACAAAATTACACCACAGCCAGGGTTAGAGGGGCATCAAGAAAGTAGTTTGCTAGTAGTGCTTTCTTGGAACCATGTGAAATCTGAACCTCCATCTTCAGAGTCAATATAATACCAATTATAATATTTAACCGTGACATTGAAGTGTACATTGCTTTTTAAATAAATGAGAAGGGATAAATTCACATGTTCAGTCTCTGAATGTATTTTCACTGATATTATTTACATGTTTTCAACTAGTAGCAATAATAAATAAAACCTTATATTTAGGATTGCATACTTCTCAATAACATTCAAATTTCATTTGACAATTTAAGGTTTTTTAACACTGTGCTTTGCAACCCTGATGATCACCAGAATCTTCTAGAGACTTTGTATGACATCTCTGCCCACAGCTCACCTGATTCAGTGACTCTCAGACAGGGCATGGGAATTGGTATATTAAAATGAAAGTATTTTCCCAAGAAAGTCTGAAAATCAGTTAATAATGGCAACTATTGCTCCAAGAAAGAAGGAAACATTTCTCAGTTGACTTGCCTCTGTTTTCTGAATTCCTCAACAAAAACTTCTGTAGGATACTTCAAAGGAGCCTGCTTGAAAGCTGGAAGGAGTGACCAGACCACAAGCCTAATTAATTGAAGCCTAAATTTATATCTTATGAAGCTACTTTATGAATTTTGAGAATTTTAATTAGTAGCTCTTTTGGGAATACATACTTTATGATTTATAAGAGTAATATCTAATAATTTTATTAAAACACTATCATAATTGCATGTTAAACTACTATAAAATGTATAATTACTTGTGATATTAATTTCAACATTTTCTTATTCTCTTATATTCCCTTAATGTCTGAGTTTTGAAAATGAAAAGATAGTTTGCCAAGAAACTGTAAAAACCTAGGTTAAAAATGAAGATGGTGAAAACTATTCGTATTGCAAAAAGAATAAAGAAAATACAAATTTGAGTGATTGATGAAATTTATATTTCTACAGGTTTCAAAAATTTCTACTGCAGTGAATTTCTTTAAGTACCTTAAGTTCATGGCTGGGACAAAGCCCAGTTGTAAAGCCCTTAGCTAGGTTACATAAAGTCCTAGGTTCGATCTGAGACAACATACAAATAGTACATCTAGTGTTATTTAAAATTATGTGATTTAAATGATGTCATTAATGTAATTAATGCAATTAATAACATTAGCTTATTTTTCAACCCAAAAATAGAGACTTAAAACTAAATTTCAAATTTGCTGTTGTCAAGCTTGCTCATCTAGGAAGGCACCAGAAAGAAGAAGAATTGAAAAGCAAGTGCAATGGACCTTGTTTCCTGTTTCCTATGGAAACTCTTCTGAGAGTTTAAGGTGAAACCCATAGGAGAAGGAAGGAAGTGAATTTAATTATGTAAGTCATGTCAACCAGAGACTGCTTGTTTAAAATAATACACAAAGACTAACTCCTGGTGGAGTAAAATTAACCCTTTTAAAGTTCACACATTTGGAAATATAATTTAACTAAAATTTATTTTGAAATATATGTATGGTTTATGAGTTTGTGCCTGTTAAACTGATTGCATTGTATTCTTTGTTGTTTAGTTGGCTTCATTTGTTTTATTTATTTGTTTGCTTGGGTTTTTTTTTTTATATATTTTTGAGACAAGGTCTCACTACACTGTATAGGCTGGCATCAAACTCACAACCCTCCTGCCTCAACTTCCCTGATTTTGGGATCACAGTTTTGTACCATTATAACTGGCATCACTTTAAATCTTGCAAAAAAATATTTTTAACAACTAATGGCCCAAATATAGAACCAAGTCTGTCTTCTCAGAGACATGGAAGAATTTTTGTGGCAATTATATGGAATTTGTGATGAATATTAAGTAAGGTCAAGTAGCCAAAGCACATAGGAAAATGACACTACAAAGCAATATTGACCTTGGAAAACTTTTAGGGCAAAACACACTTGAATAAATATTATAAATATAACTGCAAATATGGATAATTTGAAAGTTAAACTTTTACTTTCAAATGTTAAAAGGCCTGAGTTCAATATGCCAGCTAATGGCTTAAGAGAAGTATATGAAAAAACAAAAAACTTTACATTGCCATTATCTTTGCATGAGTCAGTAATGTTATAAAATTGTCTAATTTACTCTTAAGACACATCTACTATAAAAGTACATTGTTCTGGAAAATTGAGGTGATAATTACATCTTTTTCTTTGTTGAAGGCACTACACAATGTTTAGATTAGCTTTGTCTACTACATTTTAGGACCATGAACAAAGTGGTTTTATACTTCAATAGTTTTATCCATAACATAATTCATTTAAGAAGTAAAAGTTGATTTATAGAATGGGACAGTATATCTGTGTCAAATATGTGATGAAAAGCTCCACTTACTCTATAGTTCCAAATGGCAGTTCTTAGTAAGGCTACTAATTGGAAAGAAAAGCTGGGTGAGCACAAGTGTTCTTAGTTCACAAGAGGACCTAGTTTGATCCCCAGCACCAATAAGGAAGTGAAGAAAGAGAAAAAGAAAGGGAAGGAGTTGAGGCTCACTAGAGAGTGGAATAGAAGAATACAAATTGTTAGAAAGGGGAAGGTTAGGTAAAACAAGGCAGGGCTAGATAGGAGGAAGAGAGGGCAATACAGAAGGAGAGGAAGAGAACACAAAAGGGAGCAGGAAAGAAAATTAATAAGGAGAAAAGAAAAACTTAGAGCAAATTTTGCCTTTATGCCAAAAGAAGTAAAGAGCAAATGACTTAAGGAATTTCAAGACCAGAGAGAACTAGTCACAAAGATGTGGATGAATGGAAAAGTAGAATGTCTTGCATAAGGTCCCTAGAAGTTTTCAGATATTAGTGCCAATCTGTCTACATAAAAATAATTAGAAGATAATTAGAAACACAAATTTGTCTGGGGCTTCTGAGTTATTCAACCTGAGTTCAGGTACAGGAACATGTTAGGTGTAGACTGGGAACCTCTTAGATTTAGGCACAAAATTTTGCCGTGTGGAGACACAGGAGTTTATTTAGCAAAGACAGGGAATGTGTTGGGTGCAAGCACAGGAATGTGTATCCTTGAGATGCCCAAAGCTGATTGGGATGCCCACCATGTTTGGAAATCATTCACATTGTTCTTAAAATTGTACTCTGTAGCAGGAATCTTAAATGGTCTTATTAATAAAATCAAACCTTGGAGCCAGGTATTGGGGTGAATGCTGGAAGATCAGAGACACAAAACAAGCCACAGCTATCTCACCTTGCCAGTTCTTCAGCTGATCCTGTTTCCTCAGACTGGAAGCCTCTGAGTCCTCATCCAAATGGATCTCAGCTGAACTGCTGCTCAAAGCCTAAAACCTTAACCAACCTAGTTACTGGTCCTCATGCCTTATATACCTTTCTGCTTTCTGTCATTACTTCCTGGGATTAATGCTATTTCCAGTGTGGCCTTGAATTCACAGAGATCCATGCCTCCAGAAGTCTAGGATTAAAGGTGTGAGTGCCACCATTTTCTAGCCTCTGTATCTAGTGGCTGTTCTGTTCTCTGACCCCAGATAAGTTTATTAGGGTGCACAATATTTTGGGGAACATAATACCACCACAGTACTCCACATCTATCATCCCAAGCCATTAAAAAATGATGCTATGGGGCTGGGAGATGGCAAAGTTGTGTATCAGTGTTATCATGCAAACATAAGAACCCAAGTGAAAAGGTTAATAATTCCAGTACTGTGGACGTGGAGAAAGGAAGATCTCTGGGGTATGGGCCAGTCAGTTTAGCCAAATCAGTGAGAGCCAGGCCAATGAGAGACCTTGTCATAAAATCAAACAAAAACAAGGTGGATAGTCCCTGAGAAACAACTCTCAAGTTTGTTGTATGACCTACACACACACACACACACACACACACACACACACACACACACACACACAGATGTGTATATACTCACACATATGTATGATATAGACATAGACATATATTTACATATACTTATAAGATCATGTTGTTGGACAAATGAACTAATGAAATATTCAATGAGGTTATAGTTTTAGTATATTTTAATTTTTCATTACATAATTTGTAAGACATCCTAAAAATATAATCTGAAAAAGAAGTTGGAAGCATTGAAAAATGAAAGAAAAACTAGACAGAGTGGCACATGCCTGCAATCGTAGCACTTGGGAATCTGAGGTAAAAATATTGCAATTCTGATGCCAGCCTGAGCTACATAGAGAGTTCTAGGTCAGCCTGTAGCATATAGAAAGCCCATGTCTGGAAAAAGAAAGAAAAGAAACAAATTAAAACAAATGCTATTTTGTTTATTATTTCATTATTCAATTAACTAAGCTGAAACCATGGATGTTTGCCAGTTGCTAAAGAAACCCCAGCATTGAGTATAATACTCCTTAACCATCCTGCAGAAAGCACCGATGTTTCTTGGTCTTGTATAGGGATTTTCCAAAAAGCAGAAAAGGACACTTTGTCCAATGATCCCAATGGGAATTCATTAAAAATATTAGAAAGTTGCTGATTATTAAAAGTTTCACAAAGCACAAATGTCCTTTAATAAACATGAACATAAGCCAGGCACACTCAAGAACTGTAATTGCTCTCTGTTACCAACTTCTGGATTCTACTTCCCTGTGTACATTCTTACTTGAGGCATCAGGAGGACCTTGAAGAATAATTTGTTCCTTAGAGCAATGATTACTGAGTTGAAAAAAACAGAAAGACAGAATTTTTACAGATGAAGTTGCTGACCCTCTTTCAATATATTTGTCTTGAAAGTGCTGAAGACTTAAAATTCACAAAATACAAGTCCATAAATAGTTAAGAACTGTAGAATCAGAATCTCCTTTTACTAATGATACAATGAAATTCAGAGTGGCACAGCCTGACCAAGGCCTCTCCATAGATACTAATAGTGTAATAGGGTTTGCACTGGAATCTGAGCCTCTATTTTCAGACACCATATTAGTACTTTTTGTCACCATGACCAAAATACATAATAGAAATTGTCAAAGTCAGGAGAGATCCATTTTGTTTTATGGTTTCAGAATGTTTCAAACCATCTTAGTTGGAATACATGGTGGAGCATCTTAATTCATGGCAATGGATACAATACATGAAGAATTAGAAAATAGGCCAGAACTGGAGGCCTCACAAATAGTTACATTTCTCCATCTAAACCTCTCTTTCTAAAAGTTCCAATGCCTCCCACAACTAGAGAACAAGGTTAAACACATGAACCTGTAGGGTACATTTCAGATTCAAACAATATCAGGCACAGGAGAATATCTAAGAGCATTAGCTTTAGACACCACTCTCAGGATGAGTAGCCTCACTTAGATGGAGGTGAGTGGTGGTAATGGAAGATGTAACTAACAGTCAATAAAGCTTATACTGACAAGTTCTAACAAGGTGTTGATATGCTCTGCATGTACATAGGATGGCACTGATGTAGATCAATGGCTGATAATTGAAGAACTAAAGAAAAGAGCTGGAGGCTAATGCCAGGCCATTTATTGAGTGATATTAACATTACAAGTAAACCATAAGAAGATAGAGCCAGAAACTCAGTGCACACAAAACAACAATACTACAAAGAGTGAAATTTAGATGTGTAGAACTTATGTGCTATTAAGATGAACCTGGATAGACAGCATTTCTTTTTCCTCTACTACCACAGGTAAATCCATACCACTGACACTAAGATAATTTAAAGTTAAAAATTTTGGAAAAGTCCTCAATAGACTTGCATCTAGTAAGGGATATTGCAGTACACATAGAAAGAAAATTAGGATGTTGCTCCACTGATGAAATTTTAAAAATCAAGTACAAAATAAGACTTTATAAAAGTTCCATAAACTTAAATTTTAACAAAATGTCACTGTTTTTGTGTAGAAACTATAATTATCATTATTCCTTAACTATAAATAATGTTTCATTATGACTTTCATACATATATATCATTGTACTTCGGTAAATATTTCCACCCTATTACCCTCCCTTGTTTACTTTCTCCCCAGTTCTGATCTACTTCTCCCCTCCCCTCCCCTTCTTTCATGTCATATGTATACATTTTAATCTAAATTCAAAATGTGATATTTGCCTTCTTGAATCTGGCTTATTTCCTTTAATAAGATGATGCCCAGTTCCATCTGTCCTCCTGAAAATGAAACTATATTCCCTATGAATGAATAAAACTCAGATGTGAATATATAACCTGAAGAAAGTGCAGAAAGCATGAAAATAGTAAGAGGATCATGGCTAGGGGGAGCACTAGAGAGAGTAATAGCAGAATATACACTATTTGAAGGGAGATGGGTAAAATGGAGGAGGCTTTAATTGGGGATAGGGACAGGAGATCAATACAGAAAAAGCAGGAGGGTAAAATAACACTAAGGATGTCTGAAGAAGTCATAAGGAATCATATTGATATTTGTCTACCTAAAATTGCATATTATATATATATATATATAATTTTATGCATATACATTTAACAGATATAGTTTGAATCACATATAGACCGACAATTCTCCTCTCAAGACTATTTAACAGAATTCTCAATGCCAGACATTAAAAAAAAAATACCCTTTCAAATTGTAGGTCATGGAAGTCCAAGAGACTCCCAAAAAACAAAGGCTACCCCACAGAGCTTAAAGGCATGTTCTTAATTATGGAGATACCACACATTTTAGACACAAGATCCAGAGGACTCAAGGTGGATTTGGCTTGAAAGCCTCATCTCTGAGGACTAGCTTTCATAGTACTGGAAGATGCTATGTAAGCTTCCAAGGGAGAGATTCAATAATACATGAACCACAATGATAACCAGCATGTCATGATATCCCTCAAGATGCAGTAGTGGCACTTACATATTGGTAATAACCAATAGTTCTCTAATTGGACTTAAGGCCCACTCAACAGGAAAGAAATTACACTTGGCACTGGAAAACCAGCCAACTATCCAGTACTAGTGATACGGTGATAAATATTATTATTATTATTATTATTATTATAACAGTAGAAAATTTATTTTGTATTTGGATAATGATATATATATATATGTATTATTTTACATATATTTGCTTATGACATAATTTTTTATATTGAAATAATGGGCATTTAAAAAAAAAATAGTTGGGGCTGGAGAGATGGCTCAGAGGTTAAGAGCACTGACTGCTCTTCCAGAGGTCCTGAGTTCAATTCCCAGCAACCACATGGTGGCTCACAACCATCCGTAATCAGTTCTGGTGCCCTCTTCTGGCCTGCAGTCATACATGCTGTATACATAATAAATAAATAAATCAAAAAAAATAGTTAAGTAGACACTTTATCCAAAAGTTAGAATCAATATATAATATAAACTTTAAGGGTTGATAGAAAGAATTTAATGAATAAAATACATATTTGTCATATCATATATCCTTAGGAAGAATTGACAGTTCACGAATAGGAAACACATAAGAAAAATGTACAGTAGAATAATGTAGTGGTCAAAGTGAATGAATGAATACTTTATACTGAACCATTTTAAAGTATATAATAAAAAATACATGAGATCATTTGACTAGACTAACAATCTAAAACTCTAAATTAATTTAGGAAAGCTATAAAAACTATTAAGCTCTAGAATGAGTTCTGTGAAATAAATGGCAACTTCCAAAAATAGGTTACCAGTAATCACATGGAAAGACTTTTAAGTAACAGTCTCTATTTTGTAAAGATACTGCTTCCCTCATCTTCAGGAGCCATTGTCTATAACAAGCACTGGGGCAGAACTTTGGGGTTATCTTGATACACCATGGAAAACTTCCTGCAGTTTGGACATGACTGAAGGCATTCTCTTTTTTTAAATGCATTTCTTAATCATAGGCATTTGGTGTTCTAAATTTATTCATCCATTCTACATACTTTTTTCATTAACAAACTCTATAGTAATTTATTTTTACCCATATATGAGTGGAAGTCATCTCCAGGGAAAGCTATTCTAGAAAATATTATTAGAGGAATAAGAAAATGAGAGAAGGAAAGAAACCAGTTGCCTTAGTTTGGGTTTCTATTGCTGTGAAGAGACACCATGACCATGGTAACTCTTATAAAACAAAACTTTTAACTGGGGCTGGCATAGTTTCTGAGGTTTAGCTCATTTATCATCATGGCAGGATCTGGTGGCATGCAGGCAGACATCGTGTTGGAGAAGGAACTGAGAGATCTACATCTTGGTCTGCAGGCAGCAGAAGGAGAGACTGTACTGGGCATAGCTTGAGCATGTATGATGATCAAAGCCCATCCCCACAGTGACACACTTCCTCCAACAATGCCACACCTCCTAATAGGGCCATTCCCTATGGGCCAAACATTCAAACAACATGAGTCTATGGGGATCATACTTATTCATACTACCATACCAATAATGCTTGTGTCATATTAGTAACCTTTGAATACAACTGAAACTGGGGAACTCTGAGGGACAGTGAAAAATTCACCTGTTCCTTATCACAAAAGAGGAACAGAGAAGTTGAAATATTGTCCTAACAACAGTCACCACGTTGATACATGATTCCAGCAGTTTTAACTTAGACTTTAGGGCCCAACATTCTCTTGTAGTTAGAAAAAAATCTATTGACAATGTTCTATTTGTACAGATTATTTTAACTGAATGTATACATCCAACAACACAAACATAAAAATTAAAAAGATGGATCTTGTTTTCTAATCTAATCTGTTAGTCTGTGTCCACGGGTGCTCATGGGATGTCTGAGTCAGCAGACATTCTCTGTTTAACTTTTACCTGTGCCTGCCTCACACTTCTATGGAAAAAAATGAAAATTTGTAAATTTTCAGCTATACTTCTACTCTTGGAGGGATTCACAAATGGCATTTTTGCCTAAATCACCTCTGATCTGAATAAGAGTGAACTTCTGGATCTCTGCAAGTAAATTTAAGGAGGTAAAATGTGAGTCTTCACTCAAATATAGAAAAATTACTTTTCTAGGGACATACTCAAGTGTATGGATGTTGCAGTCTCTTAGCCATCTCACAGAGTGGAATTTATTTCATTGTTAATGACTAGCTCTTTTCTCTGGTACATAAGAAAGTTTTTACTAGATATTTTTGGGCTTTATTACTCTAGTTGGTTAAAATAAGGAAATAAATATCATGAAAAGTAGAGTACTAAGAGGTTGAGACAGAAGGATTCCAAGTTCAAGGTCAGCCTGGGTTATATAATGAAACTCTATCTTATAAAACCACAAATAATAAATAAACAAATTCAATAAAGAATGAATATATTTTCTCTATACCCTAAAAGTTTAGTGATTAAATAATCATATAAATCAATTAAAGTAATTTTGATTTTATAATATCTGTAGTACTTTAGTTTCCTGTGCTAAAAGTTTTTATTTATAAGATTTTTACTTGTAAGGCTGGAGAGATTGCTGTAGCATGAATCTTAAAAGTTCTTATTAATAAAATCAAACCTGAGCCAGGTATTGGGGTGAACTGGAAGATCAGAGAACCAGAACAAGCCACAGCTAACCTCACCTGGCCAACTTCTCAGCTGATCTTGTTTCCTCAGAATGGATGCTTCTGTGTCCTCATCCCAATGGCTCTCAGCTGAACTGCTGCTAGAAAGCCTGAAGCTTAACCAGCTAAAAGCTTAAGCAGCCAAATGCTTCTAGTTCCTGGTCCTCACGCCTTATATATCTTTCTGCCTTCTACCATCACTCCCTGGGATTAAATGCTCACTCCCTGGGATTAAAGGTGTGTCACCATGCCTGGCTCTTTCCAATGTGGCCTTGAACTCACAGAGATCCCAGATGGATTTCTCCCTCTGGAATGCTAGGATTAAAGGCGTGAGTGCCACCATTTTCTAGCCTCTGTATCTAGTGGCTGTCTGTTCTCTGACCCCAGATAAATTCATTAGGGTACACAATATTTTGGGGAACACAATACTACCACAGATTGCTCAGTAGTTAGAGCACTTGCTGCTTTTGCAGAGGACAAGGATTTGGTTCCCAGAACCCACTTGGTGCCTCATTATCACCTGTAACTCCAGTTCTAGGAGATCCATCACCTTCTTCAAGACCTTGCAGGCTCTGAGCACATATAGTGCACATACATATGTATAGGCAAAACAATCTTAGATGTAAAATAAAAAATAAAATCCTCAAAGAATTTTTAAAGAGATTTTTACTTGTATATTTCTGGTTTTTATTATGAAAATGGAGGGTGTTTGTTGTACCCCTTATTGTTTGGATATAGTATGTCTACCACAAGCTCACAAATTTGAACAGTTGATCTACAGCTGACTCATAGAACCTTTAGGAGACCAGAGATCTATCTGGATTGTAGCTCTGAGAGGTTATATCTCCTCCCCACTTCCAGCTAAGCTTTCTGCTTCCTGGTTGGTGTCATGTAACCAGCAACTCTTGCAGTTCCCTTCCCCACAGTCTGAGCTGCTCCAGTCATATGCCTTCCTTACCATGATGGATGATATCCCCTGGACTATGAGCCATCTAATCTCCCCTCCCTTAAGTTATTTCTGTCAAGTATTTGGTCACAATGATCAGAAAAATAACTGGTACAAATAGCTCACATAACTTCCCTTCCACCCCACCAAAAAAGTATGTAGACTCATTATTTTATTATTATTATTTATTATTATTATTATTATTATTATTATTACATTAAGTTATATAAGGCCATTCTCATGCAGCTATATAATGTACTTTGAGTACATCCTACTACCATCTCCTTCTTAATCTTCTCCCCTTCCATTAGTACCTTTTGTTCCCCCAGACTGTTTGCCTCTACTTTCAAGTATATATGAGAGAGAAAAAAGATACCTGTTTTTCTGAGCATGACTCAATTCACTTGATATTATTTTCTCCAGTTGCATCCATCTTCTTAAAAACAACATAACTTCATTCTTCTTTATAACTGATAACATTCCATTGTGTATATATACCACATTTCCTTAATCTATTCTGCTCCATTGTGCATATATACCACATTTTCTTAATCTATTCTGTTGGTGGGCATCTACAGTGGTTCCATAGCTTAGCCTTTGTGAATAGTACTGCAATAAGCATTGATGTGCAAGTATATCTGTGATATATTTACTTGGAATCTTCTGGGAAAATATTGACTAAAGCTCTGGATCATTTGGTAGATCTATTTTTATTATTATTAAATACAATTTACTATTATTTTGTTGAGAAATCTCCAGACTGACTTTCACAATGACTGGACTAGTTTACATTCTCATCAACAATATAAAAATATTCCCTTTTGTATATACCCTTATACAACAGCATTTGTTGTTATTTTCTTTATGAATGCCATTCTACTATTGCAAGATGGAACTTTAATGTAGTTTTTATTTTCATTTCTCTGATAACTAATGAGGTTGAATATTTTTTCATATTTATTGAACATTTGTACTTCATTTAAGAACTGTATCTTCACTCCATTAGCACATTTAATAATGAGGGCTTTTTGGTATTTATGCTCTTTAGTCAAGTGCCCAGTGCCAGAAATTGAAAATGGAGATGTGGAGTCTGGATTTAAATGCTCCTTCTTCTTAAATGATACAGTAATGTTTAAGTGCAAGTCTGGCTTTACTATGAAAGGCGGCGGTATAGTGTGGTGCCAGCCAAACGGGAAAATGGAGCCCTCCACTGTCAACATGCTTCAAGGGTAAGTTGAGCTAAAATGTTGGGTATCTGTAAATAAAACCAGAGGTTTTGCAGAACAGATACATGGTACCTATAGAAAGTGTAGGAGGAATATGTGCCTGGATTTATAGGATAAAGAATTTGAAAGTAAAATTTGGAAATAATATTTATTAACTTTACCAGTCCATCATCATTGGAGATCTCTAACTGTCAAAGAAATGAGGATTTTATTATATTCTAGGGCAGTACTATAATTATAAGGGAAAGTAAAACACACTCTTAAAAAGTCATTGGAATGTTTCCAAATAGAATTATGAGATATGAAACTCTTTGAAGAACATAGATATAATACTTAAGATCATTGAAATAGTCAACATGCTTTGGATAAGACTATGAAAAGCATAGAAAACAATGGCAAAAATAGACTCATGGTATTACACAGAATAAAATGTTTCTCTATGATAAGTGTAAGAATAGAGTGAAGAGAGCTCATACAGAAAGAGAGAAAATATTTCTAAATTGTACATATGACAAGGAATTAGTACACAGAATATATAAGGAACTGAAGCTACTCAATAAAACAAAAGAAAATCAACTTCAAAGTGGACATTAGACATTTCTTAAATAAAATAAAATAAAATGGACAACAAATATATGGCAAAGTTGCCTGGGGGTCAGAGCTAATAGCAAGCCATAGCAGAAGCTGAGTGGTGGTGGTGCATGCCTTTAATCCCAGCA
This sequence comes from Peromyscus maniculatus bairdii, assembly GCF_049852395.1. Taxonomy (NCBI): domain Eukaryota; kingdom Metazoa; phylum Chordata; class Mammalia; order Rodentia; family Cricetidae; genus Peromyscus; species Peromyscus maniculatus. Next base: position 104,160,597 of record NC_134862.1, on the reverse strand, counting down.
CTTTGGAGGCAGAGCTAGTCAGATCTCTGTGTGTTCAAGGATACAGCCAGCATGGAGACACACACCTTTAATCTCAATACCAACCATAGAAGACCTGGAGGTCTGTATAGATGGGCAGTGGTGAGGAGGTAATGTGGTTGAGTTTACAACCAATGAGAAGGCAGAACAGAAAGTCTATAAAAAGACAGATGCACAGGAAGTAGCGCTCTTGCTGAGAGGAAAGAAAGCAGTGGCAGCAAAGAATAAGCTCAGCTCTCATCTACTGCTCTGACCTCTTGGGCTTTTAACTTTGCAATTGGCTCTGTGTTTCTTATTTAATAAGACTGTTCATCTACATATAAATATTTTTATTTTATAATTAATTTAATTTTACATATCAGCCACGGATTTCCCTGTCCTCCCTCCTCCCACCCCCCACCTTCCCCCCCCAGTCGACCCCCCATTCCCACCTCCTCCAAGGCAAGGTCTCCCCTAGGGAATCAGCCCAGCCTGGTAGCTTCAGTTGCGGCAGGTCAAGTCCCCTCCTCCCTGCACCAAGGCTGAGCAAAGTCTCTCAGCATAGGCCCTAGGTTCCAAAAAGCCAGCTCATGCACCAAGGACAGGTCCCAGTTCCACTGTTTTGGGGCTTCCTAAATAGTTCAAGCTAATCAACTGTCCCACTTATCCAGAGGGCCTGATCCAGTTCCATGGGGGATCCTCATCTATTGGTTAACAGTTCATGTGTTTCCACTAATTTGGCTATTTGTCCCTGTGCTTTTTCCAATCATGATCTCAATATCTCTTGCTCATATAATCCCTCCTCTTTCTCGCTGATTGAACTCCTGGAGCTCCACCTGGGGCTTGGCCATGGATCTCTGCATCTGCTTCCATCAGTCACTGGATAAGAGTTCTATCATGACAGGGTGTTTGGCCATCTGATCACCAGAGTAGGTCAGCTCAGGCACTCTCTTGACCATTGCCAGTAGTGTATAGTGGAGGTATCTTTATGGATTTCTGGGGACCTCTCCAGCATATGTCTCTAGTAAAATGGAACAGTGTTTTACATATTACAGCATAAAGCATATCAGAGTTATACCACACAATCTGACAAGACAAACAGTTTTAGAAATACCTAATACCACTTTAAAAGATGGGCTTAATAAACAGAAAGAGGTAATTAAGACCCCCAAAGATAGATTACACACTGCTTTATTGACTTTAAATTTTTAAATGCAAATGAGAAAGGAGTGACAACTGCAGAAAGACATAGGACAGTAGAAAAAAACTGCTGAAATAAATCAGACTGTATATTATAAAGATGTGTTGACTTCAGAATGGAAACCAGGATATGTGTTATATTGGAGAAGAGGTTTTGCTTTTGTTTCCACAAGACAAAAAAAAAAATCTACGAATGTCATCAAGATTGATAAAGTTTAGATTTGAACAGGAGAGACCTCTTGATTAGGAGAGGTGATAGTTCATCAAACAGTGTGGTCATACTATGCAAAATAACTTATATGACAAATGTTTTTCACTTGACAGATATGAAATATATATGATAATACTTTTTCTGTTGAAAAAAAAAAAAACAAAAAACATTTTGCCTTAAGAAAGATATAACCTGACAAAAAAGGGACTTCCCTAAGTTAGGGTTGGGACAAGGTTTTTGTATTGTCTTTCCAGATGAATAAAAGCATCCAACTAAGGAATCTGAAGACCACTGGACAAATGAGACATTGGAAAAAAAGGACAAATTATCAAAAGAAAATGTCCCAAGAAAAAGAGTAAATTGGCCTAATGGTATAGCACATCTCTAACAGGGTAGAATTTCATAAATCTTCCCAAATATTTGTTTCTGCTATTCTCTACAGACATATAAGGCAAATGGTCTTTTTATGGTCCCAACTCAAAATTAAAGCTGGCATTGTTCATGGATATCTCTTTCTCTAAACCCATGCATTCTCCATAAATAAAAATCCAAAATCTGTGTCTCATGTCAGAAGATCTACCTGGTATGGGACAGAAGAAAAACCAAAATTAAGGGAATAGTCTGTTGCCACTAATTTCATAATCTTTTGTTTTTCATTTGATTCTTTAAAATTTTTCTTAAGGTATAAATATTATCTCAAAAATTCATAACATTGCTATATACATAAACTTTCTGTTATGATATTGGTGATCATATAGAGTACTAATTAATTCCAGAAATAAGCTTCATCTAGCTTCCTGTACATGTCTTTGGGTTTGAGTCTGAAGCAGGTAACTAGGAATTAACTTTGTATGCCTGAGATGTATTCAACAGATTTTGGTCCTTTAACCTCTTAGATACCTGCTGCATATGACAATGAAAATGTTTAAGCTTTCTCCAGTGAACTATGACAACACCTGCCAGTGACATTTGAGGTCTTCAAGAAGATGATGGGGCCCTGCAATGACCAATCCAACTGGACTGTGATAATGCCATTAAATTGACAAAAACTTTGGGCTGCAAACTGCTCAGGACAACATAAAAGCAGTTAGCTAAGATAGTCCAGCCTCATAGACTACTCCAGCCAGGACTTCAGATAAGATCTGTGCTTTGCTATCACACTAGACTGGACAACAGCTAGCTTTCCCAGGAATTAACCATTAGCTCAATTTTCTTAGGGTCCCTTAAAGATGTAATCACTCCAAGAAAACAGGAAGTAATTTTAAGTACATGACATCCACATTCCCAAAAGGTGGGTAGGGTGGGTGGTTTGGGGGCATTCAGCAGGTTATCGATGTTTGTCATCATTTAGGGGGATTGGTTGCAAGTTCTTTGGTCATGGTCATGGACAAAACTAAGCAAAGGAGGTTTGATTCAGGGATCTTTTCCTGAAAAGAAAAAGGGGGTAGAGGAATGATAGGATAAAAGGGTATATTATTAAATCTACATTTAAACTAAAAAGCTACTACTAGTCTCAAATATCTTACATGGGTATACATTTTTTGTATACTGACACAAATTTAAAGTTATTTTATTATAACATACTGTAGATATGTTTCTCTCTTGTTTAAGGTATTTTTATATATTGGTACAAATTTAAGGTTATTTTTGCTATCTCATAATATATATATATATGTTTCTACTCTTATTTGAGTTATTGTACCTATGCAGCTCATTTAAAAATGTAAAGTTCTAGTCCTTGGAAGTTATTATTACAAACTATTTAGAATAATTAAGAAATGCAGGTTAATAGCCATCTATAACAATCAAACTTGTAGTCATGTTAGATATGTTTTCAAGGTCAAACAGATATATTTTAGATAGATAGGTAGTCTTCAAACACTTCAAAGATCTACAGAATATGACATTTAAGATGTAAAATAACATAAGGCTTTCATGAGAGTGAGACATGTTTGTTCCTGGCAGCACCACTCTACTCCAGAGAAGATAATGGGCATTGAAGAACCTCCATATGGAGTTTACTTTAACTGTGGCAAAGTAAGTCACTGGGCAAGATACTGCCCTCGCCTTGAATGTTGACTGTATGCTGTCCAAATTGGACAAACAGGACACAAAAGGTGATTGCTGAACTTTACCAACAAAAGTTAGAACAATTGCTACTTCACAGAAAAGTCTGTTAGATATTCTAGGCCAGTAGGCCGAAGATGGATCCCCCAGTGTTACAGAGGAACCTTAGGTGACTGTGCAGGCAGCCAGCTGGCTCTGTCATTTATATACTTTTGGAAGTTGTTTGCTCTGCACTTCATGTTTACCAGGTAATATATTATCTTTCTTGGGCCACTGATGTGGGCTGAAGACTAGATAGTTATATCGTTTTCTTTGTTACCAAATTCAGAAAAGAAACTTACAAGAGTGATGTAAAGTTTATAAAGGTTGAGAGACATAAAAGCTAATGTTGTTTATCTAAGAAAATCTTTTAATATCTAAAAAGATATTTTTAGATTGGAAATACAAGTTCTGATAAAAAGAGGCTTAGGAATAAAACTTTGGACTCATCAAGATAAGACAGATATAGAGAATTTTCTCCAAATTTGCCAAATACAAATGGACTGGACATTGTAAATGTAATTCTTTTTTTTTTTTTTTTTTTTTTTTTTTTTTTTGTTTTTCGAGACAGGGTTTCTCTGTGTAGCTTTGTGCCTTTCCTGGAACTCACTTGGTAGCCCAGGCTGGCCTCGAACTCACAAAGATCCGCCTGGCTCTGCCTCCCGAGTGCTGGGATTAAAGGCGTGCGCCACCACCGCCCGGCGTAAATGTAATTCTTACCTGATAATTATCCTTACTGTGTATAATTTTACTGTGTTAGATAAAAAGGGAGAAATGTAGTGGGATATTTGTCACTCTGTGATGCCCCAAGACTGTGTTAATAGAGTTAAATTTGAATCAGGGAACAGAGTCACTAACTAGTTGACCAGAATTAGCCATAGAGAAGCCAGGAATATGGATAGAGAAGATGCACAGGAAGGAGTAGAGAGGGATTTAGTGATTTCACTGTCTCTTCGCTCTGGGAAGTGTGGAGAGAGGATCAACTGGTCACTCCTCCGCCACTTTTTTGATCTATCAGGTTTTCACCCTAATATCTGACTCCTGAGTCTTTATTGGTAAAGAACAGCTTAGATAAACGTAACAGTGATCACCAAATAATACTGGGGATATTGGGGTTTCCTCTTTGAGTTCTTAGTTTCATTAATTGTTGGAGCCCACCTAGGTTTCCTAGTGGCTTTACCCAGCAGGACTGCATAAGAGGATGATGGACCACAGGCCTGGGTACCAGGTATTGGAGGGGGTCTACATTTGGCTGTATCTAGCAAGGGGGAGGTCTTTTTCCCCTCTCCTTGGCATTGTTATAAAAAGCCCTTTGAATAAAGTTCTGGGCTGGTGGGTTTTGACCCAGGTCTCCCAAGGCTATCCTGTGTCTCCATCATTCCTCTCATCTAGATATTTCTTTATATCTAAATATTCCTCACTTCTCCCTGGTCAAGAGTACCCAAGTCATAAAAGTGGGGTCTGGTCCCCCACAATTAATAAAATAATTTAAGAATGGAATAAAACAGAAGCACTATGACAATTTTACTAGACTTTCACAGAAAAACACCAGGAACTGTGAGTTGTAAATCTCAGAGGAGGAAATTGGAGAAGAAAAGAAAAAAGTCCATGAGGTCAGCCATGTGGTGGCAGGCAGTCACATGGTGGGAAGGAAGACTGTAGGAAAAGAATAAATGACAGTGTTTGGGAAGCCTTAAGGGTTAGGGGAAGTATGCTTAAAAAAGAGGTGGAAAGAGGGCTGGAGAGATGTGATGGGGACTCCTGAACAGCAGGGGCTCCCTCCCAGATCCCAGATTAGGCACAAGCCACACCCAAATACTGGTTTTCACAGAGAGATCCTTTATTAAGCAGGAAATAAAAGTTAAAGTGGATGCTTGCTGACTCAGGCAGAAAAACAGCAGCAAATGACCTTGCAGGTATAATTTTTAAGAGGAGAAAATGGGGAGGTCTGTGTTAGAATGGGCTAGGATGAGGTGGTAAAGGAGATAGGAGACAAGGGAGGAAGGAAAGGAACAAGGGAAAGGTGACAGGGATATTTGTCCTGCAGGGACAACGGACTGCCTCTGAATACAGGGGAGACAGATGTGGCATATAAGAAAATGGTGGTTTATAAAGATAAAATGGAATACTCTGTGTTAGGATGAGGTGTTTAATTTTAATTGGGCATGTTCTTTAGGTGAACTACAGGGTGCTGTTGATTGCTGGACTTTGGTAGTCAGCCACAGGAGGAGGAAGTGGCCAAATAAGGGAATAGTCCTAGGTGGCTAGCAGTTTTTAGCAAGGCAGAGGGAATGGGAGAGAAGGGCAAGGCCTGCCAGTGACATGTACCAGTGGGCTAGAGCTTCAAGATGGCTTACTGGGGGAAGTGCTGACTGCTCCTTCCAGAGTACTGGTGTCCATGTCAGAAGAGCTGCAGTTAGTGATGAATTCACAACACGCCCCCATGGTTGGGCATGTTTGCACATACCCACTGGACCTACACACTGCCGCCTAGCCAGTTCTAGGTCAAAATAGCCATTTCTGTGTGACCAGGTCCCCTCAGCTTTGCATGATTGCGTAAGAGCGCGCCACGCAACCATGTGATCTGTGCATGTGTGGAGTATCTATGTTGACCTGTGTACGCGTGTGCCACCCAGTCTTTATAAGCTGACGCCACATTCCTGGCTTCCTCTTCTCCTTCTCTCTTCTTCCTCTTCCCCACACATGTGTCTCTCGGCAGGCCTGAGCACTCGTCTGTCTCTTTTATCTTAATAAAACTCTTGTTAGTGGATTCTGTCGTGTTTCATGACATTTCCTCGCAGGGTAAGAGCGCCGCTAAATAACTAACATCTGGTGCCGAGACCAAGCTGGTGCTTCTAGACGCCCTGTGCCTGGAAACCCATAAACAGGGGACTGCTTCACACAACCCGGGGACTCTGTTCCGTATGCAACAGACCGCTCTCATTTGCCTAGCTGCACTAAACTACATCCAACACCGCTTCTCTGATTGCTGAGTCCCCCACTTTTCAGCCAGCGTAAACGGTTTCCTGAATCTGTGAGAACGACTGTTGAGCGTCAGGCACCTCACTAAGTATTCTTGAAACCGGGGAACCCCCGGCCATGGTCTTTATTTAGGCCATGGCCTAAATTTCTAGCCATCTCCCACGTCTTCTCTGAGAAATTATTCCTCGGTTTGGGGTTCTGGCTTCTCTTCAGTCTGACAAAGGCCCAGAGTTTACCTCTCAGATTTCTCAGACACTAGCTAAGGCTCTTAACATTCCTTGGCATTTTCATATCCTATACCGTCCTCAGTCCTCAGGAAAGGTGGAGCATACCAACTAGTCTTTAAAAACTATTCTTACTAAGATGTCACAGGAACTTTCATCTCGACTGTGTAAGATTATTGCCTCTAGCTCTTCTCAGGATCAGGGCTTTTCCTAAAAAGCCTCTTTCAATTTCTCTGAACTAAAGTATGGAAAGCCAGTTCTAACACCAGGTCTTTTATCCAACCCTCCAACTGTTCCAGATAGCGTGTTAACTCCTCTTTTATGTCACCTAAGGTCTATTCTATGGAGCTACGCAGACTGTTCATTACCTCAGCCATGTGACAATAATTGTCCACCTCCAATACACATTGGGGATCAGGTTCTTTTCTTCCCTCCAGGCCAGTGCCCTTTATCCCTTTCCGGTAAGTGGCAGGGACCCTTCAGGTAATTCTTGTAACTCCTACAGCTGCTAAACTCAAGGGCTTTCCTCAATGGGTCTACCTGTCTCATCTAAAACCTTTTATCTCACCTCCATCCCAGAAAAATCTCTCTTCATATACAATGAAACAAGCAGGGCCTTGTACTCTCAAGCTCCAGATGACATCAGAATCCACTGCCTTGTCACCAATTCCAGAAGAATAAGGTATCACCTCTTCCTTTCCCAACCAGGGCCACACAGAGCTGGAGGCTAAAAGGACCATCAAAAATATCCAGGTGGTAAGGAAAAATATAATACAACAATCTATCATTGTTCAATATTCAGTAACTGATCACCTGCATTTCCTAAATGCTAAACTAATAAAGGAAACAGGTGCCTTAAATAAACTACCTCTAATAAGGCTTGTCTCAGATAAAAATTAAGCAGAGTACTAAGGCCAGATCTACCTCAGATAAAAGTCACATGTCTCCATCTGGGCAGGCCGATCTACCTCAGATAAATGCCAACTCCAAAAATAAAATAATGATTCTTTTTTTTTCTCTAAGCTTTTTCCTCTGTCAACAGTATCTTGTCAAACAGAAGGTTCCCAGCCACAGCATAGATGGACAGCTGCAGAACAAAGGGACAGCAGAACGTCATTCCAGGACCCCCCACCCCATCATCCCAGGACTTAATAAGCTACCCTCCCCATTTCCCCCAAGAGGCAACTGACGCCCACTATTCAGCCAGAAGCAGTCTTTGAGAGAACTGTCGCCCCATACCCACTCAACCAAATTTTTTTTTCTTTTTTAAAAAGGAAGAGTCAGGGATGATGGATTCACAACACGCCCCCACAGTTGGGCATGTTTGCACATGCCCTGCAGACCTAGACACTTCCACCTAGCCAGTTCCAGGTCAAAATAGCCATTTCCGGGTCAAGGCATCTCGTGTGACCAGGACCCCCTGGCTTTGTATGATTGTGTAAAAGCGCGCCACGCAACCATGTGATCTGCGCATGTGTGGAGTAGCTACGTAGACCTGTGTATGAGTGCACCACCCAGCCTTTATAAGCTGGCACCATATTCCCGGCTTCCTCTTTTCCTTCTCTCTTCTTCCCCACACACATGACTCTCCGCAGGCCTGAGCATTCATATGTCTCTTTTATCTTAATAAAATTCTTGTTAGTGGATTTTATCGTATTTCATGACATTTCCTTGCAGGGAAAGAGTGCCGCTAAATAACTAACAGTCAGCAATGGAACTTATGGAATACAACCCACCAGATAACAAAGCTATGATGATTAAACCCTGGAAAGGTAAGGTTCTGGGAACAATGTTTCCAGAATGCCCCTTGCTTCTACTGTGCCTTCTCCTGCTTGCTACTGTCCTCTTCCTGTTTTATTAGGCATGGTGTGATTTCTACATGAAAGGATCCCACTGTATCTAGTATAGTGTGATTATTTCATGGGAAAATCCCACTCTTCACTGTGCAATTTACTTGCAGATCATAATGAAGATGATTTTTATAAGAGCAATGATACTTACTTGCATCAAAGATTTAACTGAACTTTAGCCTAAGAGAACAAGTGGTTAAGGCAATAAAGATCAAAAAGGGAAAATTTTTGGGATTTTCTGCCAATTGCTCCAAAAAGAGATACAAAAAAAGGATAAAATAGGCTAGAAGTCATCTTTCCCTCTGTTATATATATGAGATTTGTAGAGGATGGAAAATAAGAACACGGAAGTTTCATGCATTAGAGACCCATGGATTCTGTCTGTGAAAAACAGGCTGATGATAAAAAAAAGCAATTATGTCCCTACACTCAAGGTTAGGACTGAGTTCCTTGGTCAAGTAGAATTACAGAATTAACCATAGATTTTAGTATGCACCTTGAAAAACCAAATTTGTGAAAGTAAATTAAATTGCCCTATTATTTGTTAAGAAAAATACATGGTTAGCTGACCACTTGTCTAAACTTTTTGTGGAGTAGAAATAAGATGAAAATTTGCTACATTGAAACCGCAAACAGCTGCCTGCAGTTCAAAAGGAACTCACTGAAATATACTTGCCTTGCTTAAACTTTTATTAATTGTGCCAGCATTTAATCCCAGCATTTGGCAGGCAGAAGCCAGTGGATCTCTGCAAGTTCGAGGCCAGCCTGGTCTACAGAGCCAGTTCTAGGACAGCCAAGGCTGTTACACAGAGAAATTTTGTGTAACAGGATTTTCAAGAAAACACGAAAAAAAAAAATTTATTAATCAATAAGAAAGGAATCACTGCTTTGGGGTCAAGATGTTATGGTGGGGAAATTAATACAAAGGAAAATGTTTAAGTACTTGTGGTCTTCTAAGGAAAACATGTAACTTGTGATCATAATGTGATTTCTCCCTGCATAAAGATTTTAATTGTTTTTGGAAAAGATGTAACTTGTGGTTGTAAGGTGATTTCCTTCTTACATAGAAGCTTTTGTCTTGGATGGTATAAAGGGGGTAAGAGAAAAATAAAGTATATAACAAGCAGCAGAATAAAAGGAAGAATTAAGCTTTGCCCCTCAGAAAAGGTCCGTGTGTGTGTGTGTGTGTGTGTGTGTGTGTGTGTGTGTGTGTGCACTTGTGCATGTCTAGTCCTTCATGACTCCACATCTCTTTTCCAATTTCTCTACCCTGCCAAAAGCCAGATCTTTTGGCATCAGAGGACCTCAATTTCCAGCACCCACATGATGCTAACAACTTTCTGTAACTCCAATTGCAGATCTGAATCCCTCCTCTGACCCTGTGGGCACTACAAACAAGTAGTGCACACAAAAGCACACATAGAGGCAAAAAACACCTGTACACATAAAAGCAAATAAATAAAAATGGAACAATGTAGAAACAAAAGAAAAAGAAAGAAAAGAAAAGGGAGAAGAAGAAGGAAGAAAGATGAAGTTATCCTTTTCTGTGTGTTTCAGAAAAGACGGTGACTTAGAAAGCAACATAGCTGCAAAAGACTACAGTAGGGGGTGAGAATTTGGGGAGAAAAGGCAAAGAATCTCACTAAGGTGATTATTCTACCTATCTCTTTAGCATGGCTGAAGGTGAGCCCATGTTCCTAGAGGTGGTCTCTTGACAAGGCTTTGCCCAACTGGAATATGAGGTATCCATCCAGGCCAGGTATTATATTTTCTTAACCATAGTGTCCCTTAATAGGCCTTTGTTGTAGGTATTATATTTTCTTAACCATAGTGTCCCTTAATAGGCCTTTGTTGTCACCCTAACACAAACATTTAAATGAAATGAGTTGTCATTAAAGTAAGACTAGTCATCATCAATTATTTTCTTCTAGTCACATTCAGTTTTATAGTAATTTAGGCAAAATAATAGAGAATTGAATTTTATGTTGGTTTTGTCCAATAAATACTGTAAGTGAAAGTGTATGCAAAATGGTGACTCCTACAGTGGAGCACAAATCTAACCTAGCAAGAGACCAGTTGTGGCAGGTCCATGGATTTATAGGTACTGTGAGATACAGGTTGTGAGAGACAAGACACTGGGGTGAACTAGAAAGGTAGGACTTGTGGTTAAGTGGAATAGTTGAGCTTATGGAGAGGATACAGTTAGTGACAACTCCAGGATAATCTATGGGCACTGGTGGCATTGTAGAGTGGAGGACAAGATCATAGGCAAAGATAAGAAACTATGAGGCCAAGTATGTGAAGAAACAAAACAAAACAAAAACGTTTCTATGACCTTTGAAGTTGGTGAGGACTAAGATAAGAGGAGCATTGGTGGAAGTGAATGTCAGCCAGGAGCTAAACCCATCAAGGACTGGGGAAAGAAAGCAGAGGATAAGAGGGAAGCCCAAAACCATGTGGGAGTGAGGAGCCTACTCTGATAGTATTCAGTGTAAGGAAGTTGAGGAACTGAATCCATTTAACTGCAATATATCTTCTTCTTCCATACTCTTTTGAGAATAACTTAAATTCTCAATAAGTCTTACAGTACTCAATCCAAAGTGCTACCAGGACTTGTTGGTTCCATCTGAAAGCTCCAGAGGAGAATCTGTTGATTTCTTCTACCTTATAGAGGCTGCTGGCATTTGCTCTCTGGAGGCAGTAACTCTTGTAGCTGTGTGGTCACTACACGAGTGTGTGTGTTCATGCAGATCCGTGGAATGAAGACACTTATGTAGCAACCACACAACTACATTTGGCACCCAACATGGGGCTTGAAGAGGAAAACAATCCACAGACAAAGGACAGAGAAGCCAGTCATCTTAGGAACTAGAGGGAGCACTCTCAGAGTAAGAGGACTCCAGGATTTGCAGGGTCATGGGGAATTTAAACTCCCCATCTCAGGAGCAACAAAACGTACAGTTGCTAAATGCTTGTCAAAATAAAAAGCAGTAACTGCACAATTTTTAAAGATAAAAATAGAATGGCTCCTGAGACAGGAAATAATAATTTAAAAAAAGACCTTTCTCAACAGAGAAAAGGGAAAGAAAGGGAATAAAAAAGGAAATCTTCCCAATAGAGAAGAATGAAGGAAAGGAAATTTCTTAGTCGAAAGGGGAAAAATTTTTAATCAAGCAAAAAGGATTTTCCCAGTAAAAAGGGGGAAAATATTGAAAGTAGGCCTAAAGATTTTAAGGCCCCATAAAAGAGAAATAAAGGAAAGAAAAAAAGCCTCTTCCCAGTAGTAATAGAGGAAATAGGTTCTTTGTGATATAAATATTTCAGGGTAGCTAAAACTATGAGCTCTTTCAGCCTGGAAGCACAGAGTGGTGGTAACTGAATTACAAAGAGTCAGCAGGTGGGCCTCACTGCTGCTGGCTGAGCTAGCAAGCAAGCCCAGAGCTTAAAATTTTGTTGTATGTTTGCTTAACTTTGTTTTGAATGTTTTTTCTTTTTCCCTCAGAGTGGGAATAACTCAATATTAAAGATCCCTTCATGGGAAATGTTTTCTGTTTTTCCCTTATGGTGGGAATAACTCATTATTAGTATAGTCCCTTCATGGGAGAAAGGGGAAGTTTAAAAAGGCCCAACTTCTGGTAAAGAAGGGTTACAGTAAAGACAGGGAATGCTAAGTCAATGCTGTCTAAATTTCCAGAGATATTAATCATTCAATGTATAGAGGATGTTCTCTTCTTTTGATTGTCTAATAAATGTTGGATGAATGTTTGATTTTCATGGTAGATAAACTAAAGGAACAGGATTCATAATTTTCAACTATATATTGAATATGCTCTTGTCTGTTGATCATTACTGAAAAATTGTCTCTGCTCTTTAAGTTGCTTTCTAAAAATTCTTGGTTTAATTCTATAAAAATATAACACCTAAAACAGATTGGGCTGTTAGCTTATTAAATAATGTGATTGCTAGGATAAAAACCCATAGAAAATAATCTCTTACTGATAAAGAGGTTACAAAATTATTTTTCCAGTAAATAAAATACAGATAAATTGTTTGATCCACATTGTTAATAATTGGCGATTTACATTAATGTGTTTCTTGGGATCTACAAGTATTTTTAAGATTTTATAAAAATACTCTAGATAGTATTACCTAAAGTTACTTCTTCAAATCCTATAGAGATTGTATTTAATGGCTTTATAGATGACATATGTAAAAAGGACCATGAAAATAGAAGCTAGTGATATCTTAAACACAAAATGGTGCCTATATGTAGAACTAAAGGCTTTAAAAGCACAAGAAAAAAGATGTTTTAACAAACAGTTATCAATGATAAATGGCCTAAATTAAGATAAAATTAAATAAGAGTGATATTGAAGGATTGTTAGATTCTGGTGCTGGATGCATCTATAATTTCACAAGAATCCTGGGATCTCAACTGGCCTCTACAAGAAGTCTCCACTCTATTTGTAGACGTTTAAACCTTATCTCAAATAAATCAATGTAAAATGGATTAAATGTTTAGAGCCTAAGAACAAATAAAAATGTTAAAGCCTTATATGGCTGATATAGCCATGAATTTATAAAAAGGAGATTTGTTACAACAATGGAGACCTCAAATTAATATTCTTACAATTTCAAAAATAGTTCATAAATTAATGTTTAAATTGGGATATATTCCTGGAGAGAGCATCGAAAAAAATTAAAAGGATAAATAAAGGTTATACAAAGACAAGGTAAAATAAAAATTGGCTATCCAAATTTAGAGTAGGGGACACTGCTGGTAGACCAACAATGTGTCAATATTTTATAAATTAGCCACTAAAAATGATACATAAATAATTTCCTCAATCTATTATTTATCATTATATGAATGATAGTTTATTGGCTGCTTCTGATACAGATATCTTAGAAAAAAATGTTTAATATGGTACAGAAAAAATTTACCCTGTTGCAGATTACAAATTTCTCCTGAAAAAATATAAAGAGGAGATTCTCTTAGCTATTTAGACTATAAATTAAGTAAACTGACAATTCAGCCATGGAAAGTACAGATTGGGAGAGACAAACTGCTTGCTCTTAATGGTTTTCAAAAATTTTTGGACGATATTAACTGGTTGCAGCCTACAATAGGATTGTTTACTCAAAAATTATTAATTGTTTAAAATTCTACAAGGTGACTTGGATTTAAACAATCCAAGACAGTTTACAGCTGAGGCTAAAAAACAATTATCCTTGGTAGAACATAAATTACAAAATACTTATATGGATAGATTAGACCTTATAAAGAGATGCTTGTTAAACAGAAGGGGGATAGGAAGACCCTCCAGAGACAGATCTAATAATAACCTACTAATTTAAAAATGTTTTAAACACTAATGAAACAAGAACAAAATTGAGTTATAAAGAGTTGCTGAATTGAGCCAGTCAATGCTTTATAAATATTTTAACATCTAAATAGTCCAGGGAAAATGTTAAGTTAGGGCCGAGGTTATGCTTATGTTTCCACAGGAGACCTTTACAACAACTAATCTTTCCACCTGGGGACAGCTTAAGAGTTTATGTGACAAAGGAGAGATGATACTTCACATAACTCACAAGTACAAACTTCTAAATGCTACAAACTTATTTCTTGCCATGCTTTCTGTGGTAACGGTACAGGTAAAAGGGATGGATCATGATTATTGGGCTTAAATCCCCAATTCCCCAATTAACATAACAGTAAGTTAGGGAGATAAGAATATCCCTGTAATGGTTAATAAATCTTCTTGGCTACCTGGTCCTTATGACAACTGAGGTCCTGTTCAGCCAATGAAGGAGGGTAAAATGATTGACAATTACACTGTTAGAACACAAGGAATTCCTATTTGATTGAGAAATGGAATTCAATGCCTAAAAATTACCTCTCAAGCATGGCTATCCATAGTCAATATGACCAAAGATTATTGAAATAAGTTTTATAGTCTTCATATGTCTGATTTTAAAGGACAAGAGATTAATGCTACTAGTTCCATAAATCTACCAATCTATGAGATGAGGGTTACCAACAAGGAATCTGGGTACATTGGCAACAGTGAAAGAGTAAAAAACCTTGAATGCTAATTAATATCTCCAATGGAGACATCATTGATTGGAGCGCTTACGGCTCACCTCAAGAAAAATATTCTCACTCAGAGTTAAGATGGAAATAGTATAATATAAATGGAAGTGTGGAAATCAGTGCTTCTATTAATAAACCTATTCGATAACATGGAGTTGGAATGGCAAGTCCTTTCCTACAATTTGGCGATTCAATTCAGACTAACTTGTAGAAATTAGCTTCCACCCTCTTAAGGCATGGGAAAAAAATTATACATTAAGGATAATAAATACACTGTTTTTTAGACTAAATCAAAGCCATCCTATTATGGCATGTGTACCATTACCTTATTTGCTATTAAAGGGGCCTGTACAATGGCACCAAAATAATTGCAGCATCACTTGTGAATGGTGTACCCTTCATACCTGTGTTAATTCTAGTATGTTTTTAAATTTGACCTTGTCGAGGCCATGGCAAGACTTTCCTGGGATGATCCTGGTACAGAAGCTTGTTAAAAGAATATTAAAAAGAACACATCGTATGGCTAGACTGGTGGTTACAGTTATTATGGGAATCATTACATTGACAGCGACGGCAGTGACGGCTGGAGTAGTGCTTCATAAAGAAATCCAAACACTAAATTCATTAGAGACTAACATAGACATTCAAAAGAACTTTGGACTAAACAAAATAAAATTGATAATGAGATATTAAATGAGTTAGCTAAACTAAGACAAGCTATTATATTGTTAGGTGATCAGTTAGAGATTTTAAAGGAACAGTTAAAATTAAAATGTGATTGGAATGTTTCTTATTATTGTATCACACCCTTAAGATTTAATGAGAACAAATATGATTTAAAAAAGGTTAAAATACATTTGTTGGGTCACCCTAATTCTTCTCAAATTGGTTTTTGATTTACAAAAATAAATCAAAAAAACTTTTACAAAAACGTTACCAGACACAACAGAAATGGATATTATGGAAAATCTAACAGATACCACAGCCTCATTCAATCCTACGAGTCACTTTAATAGATTTCTTATCCTGACAGGTGTTGCCCTTGTTTTAGCAATGGTAACTTTATTGGCTTTAAAATGTGTTTTGGTATACTTGCGTAAGATTATAAGACAAATAGATAAAAAGAAGGCTATATTTACTGTAAGGCTATATAACCTTTAAGATAGTTGAATTTTATTTATTTATTTATATTTATTTTTAATAACAGGGGCTTCTGTAGTGGTATTCCTGAGATCCTGGCTTGGCTCCAGAGAGCAGCACCTAGCCCTACTCCTTCCTTTGTTTAACCACACCTTTTGTTTCTTTTACCTTTTGCTTCTCTTATCACTCTATGTGAATCTTGTTTGAGAGTCAAGGATCAGAGAGTCCCCCAAGGATCAAAGGTCTATGCAAAACTTGGTCCAGGAATCCCAGAAAACCAAGGTACCTGAGAAATCAAGTAATTTGCACCTGGCATTTGGTCTCTGGAAGCTCCTTTTGGGTTGCTTTGAAGGTACAGAGATTAACTATCTAAACTGTAAAATGGAGTAAATAAATATGCCCTAGGCAAAGGGTTAGTGCTTCAGTTTTTCCAGGCTGGACCCCCCTGCAGCCATGATAGGCTAGATTCATTCTTAAGATGCCTCTGTGTCTTCATTCCATGGATCCCTGTGGAACACACACACTCCTTTTGCAACTACACAGCTACAAACTCTGATCTCTGTTCTCACTATTCTCCATCTCTGATCTAGTACCGCCTTCTTGTAAGGATCCTTGGGATTGTCAAACCCAACTTGATAGTCAGGATTACCTCCCCATTTCAACATTCTTGGTTTAATTTAATCAGCAAAGTCTTTCTGCCATACCACAGGTTCTGAAAACAGAATGTGGACATTTTTGTTCACATGCTCTATCTTGTAATCTTTGAATTCTTAATCCTGTTCCCTAAACTTGGCCTTCTATATTTGTTATTTCAAAAAGTACCACCATCCATCTCTAATTAGGGGGCTATTTCTTGATTCTTCCCTCCTTGCCTCCCTCCTTCCCTTCCTTCTTTTTCTTCCTTTCCTCATCATCATTATTAAGAAGGGAACTGAAATCCAGAGCAAACCCTGTTAAATCCATTTTTGGGATCTTATTAATTGTTCACCTGTCATCAAATCTCACTTGGATGATGGCAAGGACTGATCTCCCCCATTCATTACTACAGTCTTAATGTAGGCTGAATAGCATTGACATTATATTTGTGAACAAAATCTTCTGAAAAGAAGCTGCATCTGGCTGTGAAAGAAAACTCCTGAAAGGTATCTGTGTTTGCAGAGACTGACTGGCTAATTATAATTTCAATATTGTGGAGGGATTGTAATGTTGAAGTCCAGAGGTTAATTACCTTATGTTCTTTTGGACTTCTGAAATAGCCATTCTTTGCCCCCTGTGTCAGAACTAACATCTGGGACAATAGATTAAACAAAACAAACAAACAAACAAAGCAAGCAAGCAAACAATAAGTAATCTTTTGGAATCTATTAACTTAGCAGGCAACTAGCTTCTACCAATCCAAAAGCTAATAAGGGTGCAGTCAGATACCATCTTGAGCCTATGGAAAAGCACATTCATTAATGTACCCCCTTTCTGATGTACCCACCAATGTATTTTAAACTTGATTTAAGACTTTCTCTGTTCTGTAAAACTATGAAACTTTGTGGAACTGCTTCCACGTTGGGACATGGAATTGTGTCCATATGTGTATAAATTTTATATCTGGTTAGCTTATTGCTTTAATTTTTGTTTCTGTGGCACGTTACATCTGAATTTATCACAAGGAGATAAGTTCTTAACTGTATACTACACAGGGCCTGCAACTGCTGGCTCACCCTTGATTAGGCTCCACCCTTTCGATTTCTGAAAGAAAAAAAAAGGCGCGGGGGAGGGGTAGAGCGGTAAGGCCGGTTTATAGTCAACCCGCGTTCCCATAATGCCTTGTTTTCTTTGGAACCAAAGTACTTATTAAAGAGACATCCTGGAACTGACTTGCTAGGTTTTTTGTTCTGTGCCTGCATCCGTGAAGCGATCTCCCAGGAGAATTTCCACAGAAACCCCACGAACAAGTCGTAAACAAGACCCCGCCCAACAAGGGGAAGCTGTGGTCAAAACCTTTATTCCGGAACTCAGCGCCATTTCCCGCACCCTGGGCGGGGTTGCCTTCTCTGCTTTGCGATTCTACAGCGCTTGAGACCCGTGTGAAGAAAATGAAGGTTTCTGGGATCTCAAAGCGTCTGGGCACTGTGGGACGCCTTGTAGCTTTCTGCCAAGGCAGAGTCCAGCTGGCGGTCCTGCTGCTGTCCTTGGCGCCATCTACTTTAGGTGAGCCACGGGGAGGCGCGGGGAGGCAAGGATGTGCCCTGCAGCGAAACCCGCGGTAAATGGGCGCAGTGCAGACTCCAGCGGTGGTCTAGGGTCCCATGGGGGTGCTCAGCGCTCCTTTCTTGTGGGTGAGTGCAGAGCTCTGAACCCAGATTGTACTCAGCCGGTAGGAACGCTTGGTCTCCTACCTGCTGTCTGTACTGAGTGTAGAGTAAATTGTAGTGAAAAAAAGAGGTGTAGGGGTTAGGGGGGAGGGAGGACGTTGTGTAAACCTGCGAGATGCAATTTCTAATCCTAGAATTTGGTTGTGAGAAAAGTAAATATGCCTGTGTGTTTCCTCATCTGTGAAATGCAAATACTGAGTTCTTAAGTGATGTTGCTATTTAATTGGTGTTAAGTGTCTAACCCAAGTCCTGCTGCTTAATTTATTTCTATCCCTGGGCCCTTGTTAATTCATTCATTGCTCTGAAGGCCTAGACAACCAAACCGAGTGACTGTGTACTTTATCTTCTGCCCCCAAACCTCATCTACTCACTTGAGTTCCCATTTGAAGGAAGATCCTCCCATTCCCAACCTAGGTTAGGATTTGAAGGGCAAAGAAGCCCCTGGGTGCAATGAAATATTTGCAAGTAAAAAAGACTGTAGAACTTACATATTGCACTTAGTGATGGTTAAGCACAAAATAGAGTGCTATGGAAGTTCTAAGTTCCCTTCCTTCCTCTTCAGTAAGAACTTTCTTACAGAAAGACTTCCTTGAAGTCTTTTTGCATTGTTTAGACTCAATGACATTTGAAATGACAGTCTTGTGTGTTTTTTTGCTTTTACTTTTTTTTTCACCTTTTGTTTGTTTTTACTTTTTTTTCACCTTTTTTGGTTTTTAGAGACAGGGTTTCTCTGTGTAGCTTTGCGCCTTTACTGGAATTCACTTGGTAGCCCAGGCTGGCCTCGAACTCACAGAGATCTGCCTGTCTCTGCCTCCCCAGTGCTGGGATTAAAAGTGGGTGCGCCACCACCGATGGGCTAGTCCTGTGTTTTTGCTCAACTGGAGGTTTAAGTTTTCCACTAGACCGATTACATATATTAACTGAACCTAATTTTCTGAGAGTAGAGAAAAAACAAAATTTCTGCAAAAAGTTGTGCTTAAATTTTTATCTTCCCAGGCACACATAGTAACTGGACAGATGAAGATATATGATGAAATTTTATTTTTAGAAAAGAAGTATACCAAGAATGTTGGGACTCTCCTATCAGTGCTTAGGGATCTTTGTGGCTTTGTCATCTTCTGGCTGAAATGTTGGGGCAGTTTTGTCATAGTTATAAACAGGCATTATCGTGTGCAAAGGAAACCAAGGTTATCATAGTAACCTTCAACTGTGACTCAAGCCAATAGTCAACAGAGTTGAAATGGAGAATACCACTAGAATGCTCCAACTGGCCACAGCACTTTGTAATTTAAACAAAATATGGTGGAGAGCTTCACCTCGAAGGTATGTATACTTACAGAGAAATAGGTTCTGGATTTCTAGTCTCTGCTACTTACAACTGAGGACATCAGACCCAGCAAGTCACTTAACAAGTATTCACATGTGTGCCTCTGAGAGCATTATCAAAATATATGAAGCAAAAATGGGCAGACTTGTGAGCAGCAATAAATAAACCCATCTTAGAGCTGGAAGCTTCAATACCCCTCCACCAGAAATAAACAGATGTATCATGGAAAAAAAACAGTAAGGACACACACAGCAGAACTCAGCAACACCAGTATAACTGGCAAGTTTGGAATCCTCTCACAACAGTAGAATATACCTTTTTCTCAGGCTCATACAGGCCATTCATTGAAATAAACCACATTCAAGGCGGTAAAATGGCACAGTAGTTAAGTCTTACTAATATACTGTTGGAGTTGGTAGACTCTGGCATGCCCTAAGGTACTCCTGTAGGATCATTTCTGTTAATTCTGCTGCATGGAGAAGACAAAGGAAGGGAGTTAGAGTCTGTTTCCTGTACTTCATAATGCATCTCAGTTTCTGTATTCTCAGATGTGTAATTTATGGTTTATATTATCTAATGTTAGCCAAAATAACCTCACTTAGAAAAGCAACTTCCAACATGTCTTACACATCAGAAATACTCACTGAAGATGATTATAGTAAGAGTAATTCCAGAAAACAAGATTGCTGCACAGACTACCCCTTTATCTGTCTAAGGATACACACATACCTAAGTTGTATGTAAAAGGCACTCAGAGGAAGAAATGCTGTCAGATAAAAACCAGTAACAACAACAACAATCTAGAAAATATCAAGAATACTAGTTGAGATACAGCTTTATATACACTCCTATTAACAGAATCTGTGATAATATCTTGTCACTCAGTGTTAACTAATGATATTAAATCATTATGTCTATTAAAGTATTTAAAATTCTTATTCTAAGCCAGGTGATGGTGACACACACAATCTCAGTCCTCAAAGGCTGAGATAGGCAGATCTCTCTGAGTTTCAAGCCTCCCTGGTCTGCAGAGTGAGTTCCAGGACAGCCAGGGCTACACAGAGAAACCTCTTGAAAAAAAAACAAGATAATAGTAGTAATAAAATAATAGTAAAAATAATAATAAATAAAATAAAATCTTATTCCATTTGTATGGTATCCTTTTAAATTTTTATGCATACCACATTTCAAAGTTTATTTTTTTTTAATTTTGAGCTCATTATTTTTACTGATAAAATTGCTTAAGCAAAATCTTCAAAGAATCTCTTCACTGAAGAGCAAAGTATGTAGACCAGAGTGTAACTCAGGTTGACAGCTCATCCTCTCCAGCACAGTCATGGAAGTGGTCATGAGTTCACAATCATGATTACTTATGATGAGTCAGCCAATGACTTAAATAGACGATTTGAAAGGAGGTTATGTCATTCAGGGCCAAAAAATACAATAAGATAACAATATACATACATGAGAACCGTTAAAATTAGGAAGGCTCACCATATCAATTGTTAGCGATAAGTAAAGTAGCTAAATTTGTTATGTTCTGTTTACTGGCAGGTAAGACACTACTCTTGGAAAGTGGCTCAGCATTCTATCAAACAATTCCTATCATGTGACTTGGTGTTTTACTCCTTGGTTTTTCCTTAAGAGAAATAGAAATTTGTGCCCAACAGACATCTTCATTAGTTTTTATAGCTGAGTGGTTTTTGTTTTGTTTGTTGTTTTTAGATTTTATTTATTTTTATTTTACCCATATTAGAGTGTATTGGTGTTTGCCTGCATGTATGTCTGTGTACCATGTGCATTCAGTGCCTATAGAGGACAGAAAAAAACATTAGATTTCCTAAGACTGGAGTCACAGAAGAATGTGAGCTGCCATGTGGGTGCTGGAAATTGAACCTGGGTCTTCAGGAAAACCAGAAAGAGCTCTTAACTGCTGAACTATCTCTCCAGCTCCTTCAACACTGCATTATTGGTTGTAGGCAATAAGTGGAAACAACTAAAATGTCCTTCAGTTAAATTTTGACATATTATTTATCTAACTGAATATTTACCAGCCATGAAATACATGTAACCAAGGTGAATCTCAAAGTAATTACACTTTGTAAAGCTAGACCAATGAGAAAACAAAGACTGACATTTGTATGATAATTACATGACATTCTAAGTTAAGTCTTTGTAGTTAGAAAAAGCAGGCTGGAAATACTCAGAGGAAGCAAACAGATGGATTATAAGGACAAAGGAACTTGGAGTATGAGGGAAATGCTTGTCTTTATTTCAGTGAGAGTTTCATCATGCATACATATATATCAAGTCATAATAAATTCATGTACTTTAAATGCTTATCAACTCTGTGCATTATATCTTAATAGATGCATAAAAATAACTTGAATGATGAAAGTTTTGACTTTATGAAGTGCCTGTTAACGTACCTATCATAGAAATAGCCATAGTTTGAGGGATTGGTAACAGGAGGCAAAGGAAACTAGATGACCTTTCTCTGTTGAAGGTTCATATGTACCCTTTCATTTGGTCTTTTTTACAAATTAATAGTTATTATTACATACCGTATTTGTATGTTCAACTTCAATAAGTGTAGATAATTAAAAGAAAGAAACATCTCTCTAAGAATAGTTCCAGTAAATTTCTGTATTGCTTTAGAACTCTTTCCAGCCTCTCCCTGGAAGCTTTGCTATAATGATCAGCTTCTCTTGCCTTTTTATTTGTTTGTTTTTCTTTTAACTGTATGCTACACTTGGGATTGATTCCCTTGCCTGAGATTAATGGAGGAGACAATTATCAGCATTGCATTCATCTTACATGTCAGCTAGAGAAAAGGTGAAAACATAATATTTGAAATCACAGAAACTTTCACTCAGTGGTTTTATTGTTGTTATCACAGAGGTTTTCACGGGAATTATTTTTTTCACTTAGTAGGTTTTTTTATTTGTTTTTCCTCTTATATAGTAGTTCTCAAAGTGATATTAACTTTGAAACTTAAAAATATATGGACTCTAGCCAAGACTCTGCAAATTAGGGCTTTTTGGGATGTAGTCTGTCTGGACTCTTGATGGTACTTATTTTGCAGTATATCATTTATTTGCTCATGGCAGCAAAATACATCTACTGCTTGTAATTGGGTGCTAAGCTCTGGGCCAGGTATTTATTTAGAGGAACAAAAGATATTTGGTCTCTTACCTTCAAATTATCTCTGATAGCTATTGAAAGAAATCCTATCAAAATCATGCATATTTAAATATCACAAATTATAATAATATTGATATAATAGTAAAAAGGATAATGGGTAAAGTAAGAACAGGTGGTTTAATTTTCATATTCTCAGGAGGTCAGGCAAATGGTATGTAAGCTGAGATGTGGAGGAAGAGTGAAAACTAGAGAGAAATAAAATGAACTCACTTAGGATGTGTTTAGGGATAGAGAGTGCATGTCTGGAAGAAACAGAGATGTAGGAAGCTGGAGCCTTGTAGCAAGTCAAGTTGAAGATGATGAAACACACATGTGAAAACACAGAACAGAACACCTATGGTTCAGTGGAGTGTGTGGGGACAGCCAAAGCCATTCTAATATAGGAGACAAATTAGGAACATGAGCTTTTTTGAAGTGAATCCTCTACTTTAATACGAAATCCAGAGTTGGTCCCCATTCTAATAACTATTGTCAATAGGAAAAAAAATCAGCCTTAGGAATTCTTACATCTGTTGATTTATGCTTAGGAACCATGATAAGAATTTATGAGATGTAAACAATAAATCCCAGGCTGAATGTGAAATGTGTCATTCAGAAGATCTCTGAAATCATCAGTTGCAAAGGTGTACCAGGGCTTTCTTGACAAAATAGGCTCATTTCCTACAAATTTTGACAGAAAAAAAACCTCTTGGAAATAGTTACATATGCCCACTTTAGCTGCATACTGTAAAGTGATACTATTTTCTCTTTTATATGAATAACACAACTTACCAGCACCCCTCTGTGTGTGTGATACTAGTAAATGTTTTACATACATTTCCTTTGATACTCCTAGGAAGCCTACTAAGTAAACAATGTCATCTTCGTCAAGAAGATGAAGCAGAGACTGACATACTAAGCAGTTTGCCCAAGACATCAAAGCAGGAATGGAAGGACATTAGGTCCCAAAGTCTGGTCTCTCTGAATCTATTATTTTCAATACTATGTCTTTCCAGTTTCATCTTGATACTGAAACAAATTCCCTGAACTTTATGGTCTTAAACAAAAGAAATGTGTCTCTTATAGTTAATTCTAGATTTTCAAGTCTAGATCGCTATGTTGCTCTGTAGGCCAAAGAGGAAAATGAGTTTCCTTACTCTTTCCAGCTTCCAGATGCTGCCTACATCTCATGGCTCATGGCTATTTGCTGTACTTCAAAGCCAGCAGCTTTGCATTTTCAAATATCCTTCCATCTCTTGCAAACCTCTTACCAAAGGACTACTGTAAATACATTTAGTGTTTATCCAGAAAATCCAGGGTAATTGGCAGATCTTAAAAGGTTTAGTAATACATACAAAGCCACTTTATCATAAAATGCCATGTTCACATTCTCTAGGGATTAGAACATGGGTATCTTTGGGAAGTAGTTACTTAGTGTATTGCTTTTCTAGCCACTAGGACAAAATAACTAATGTAAATACTTTAAAGGAGAATAAACTTATTATGTTTTCAGAGTGTTCAGTCCATGCTGGTTGTGAAGGCATGGCAAATGGAGCCCCTCCATCTGCAACAGTGGGAGACTATAGCAGGTGGCTTCTTGCTTGGTAGCAGAACAGGAAACAGAGAGCACTGGCCTGACCCCAAAGTGGATATATCATTGAAAGTCATGCCCTTACTGTCCCACACTTCCAGATTGGTCCCATGCCCCAAAGATTCTACCACCTTCCAAAACAGCCCCAACCACTGCAATCCAAGAGTGACAGTGATGGACATTTACATCCAAACCATAGATAGCAGTTCAGCCACATGAGGGAGTCGATTGCCTTTAGCATCCAGCCTAGTAGCAAGTAACATTCAGCAAACAGCATACATTATTAGTACTGAAGATGATTAGCAGTGGTTTAAAATACACATCGTATTTAAATGTTTGATAGTAATAGAACAAAGGTTGGAAGTAGATGGAGTCAGCATTTCTGTGATTCTTGTTGGGGAAATTATATTGTTAGTAGATGTTTATTTATTGAGATCATGTTATTTTTGAAAGAAAAACAAAAGTAAAATAAAAGTAAGAATAACAAATGTAATCACTAATCAAAACAAAATGAAAGAACAGAAACACAAAAGACAGAAACAGTAAGATGGTAGATTTAACCTTAATTTTATTAAATATTAATAGTCAGTTCCTATTTAAAGAAGTTGTCATGTGTCCAAATGTCTGAAATTATGGGCTAAGGGAGCATTGGAGCCATGGCAGACTCACAGGAATACTTTGAAAGTGTTAAGTTTGCTTTCTGTCGCTATGATAAACACAGTAACCAAATGTACTATGGGAGAAAAATAGGTTTATTTGGTTCACAGATTATAGTTCATCACTGAGGGAAGGATGCCAAGGCCGAAACTCAGGGATCTCAAGGGATTGGAAGCAGACATCACAAAAGAATACTACTTATTAGCTTGTTCCCCTACAACACAGGTTCACCTGCCCAGGAACAGCATCACACAGTGAGCTGGGCCCTCCTAAGTCAATCATTAATTAAGAAGATAACCCCGCCGGGCGGTGGTGGCGCACGCCTTTAATCCCAGCACTCGGGAGGCAGAGGCAGGCGGATCTCTGTGAGTTCGAGGCCAGCCTGGTCTACCAAGTGAGTTCCAGGAAAGGCGCAAAGCTACACAGAGAAACCCTGTCTCGAAAAAACCAAAAAAAAAAAAAAAAAAAAAAAAAAAAAAAAAAAAAAAGAAGATAACCCCACAGACATGTACACAGGCCAGTCTTGTAGAGGCAGTTTCTCAATTGAGGTTCCTTTTTCTCAGGTAATTCTAGTTTGTGTCAAGTTGAGAAAGACTCACCAGCATGGGAAGATTTTAAAATTGCAATGAAAACAACAATTCTTGATTTCTTTCAGTTACTGTATGCACTACAAGAACTAGTTCAGAGTAGCTTCTGGCTCCAGAGATGGATCATAGTAGGCCAGAATTTTGTAAACTTGGATTTTAACAGTTGCTATGGAAAGGGTACCACATGAAAATTAATTTGGAGCAGAAAATGAAATGGGTGGTTTCAGTTTGATTCCAGATTTTGAGACGTTACATAAGGCCTCAAAACTCTTTGCATAATTGTGATATGAACCTATCTTATTTGAACATATTTAATAAATGGAACTGTTATATATTCTTTTAGACTGTCATTAAAAATTGCTGAGATTCTAAAGACATTGTAGCCTAAGTTTGAAAAGTCTGTCATAATGACTCAACAGTAAAACAGTAATACAAAGTGTGGTGGTATTTTGTTCCCCAATATATTGTGCACCCTAAGAAACTTACCTGGGTTCAGAGACAGAACAGCCACTAGATACAAAGGCTACAAAATGGTGGCACTCACACCTCTAATCCTAGCACTCCAGAGGTAGAAATCCCTGGATCTCTGTGAGTTCAAGGCCACATTGGAAAGAGCCAGGCATGGTGATGCAGGCCTTTAATCCCAGAAAGCAAGCCTTTAATTCAAGGGAGTGGTGGTAGAAAGCAGAAAGGTATATAAGGCGTGAGGACCAGAAACTAGAAACATTTATCTGGTTAAGCATTTGGCTGGTTAAGCTTTTAGGTTTTGAGCAGCACAGTTCAGCTGAGACTCATTCTGGATGAGGACTCAGAGGCCTCCAGTCTGAGAAAACAAATCAGCTGAGAAGTGGCCAGGTGAGGTTAGCTGTGGCTTGTTCTGCTTCTCTGACCTTCCAGCATTCATCCCAATAACTGGCCTCAGGTTTGATTTTATTAATAAGAACTTTTAAGACTCCTGCTACAACAAACAAAAGGAATAAAACACATATTTCAAGACAGGGCAGGTGAATATAAAAGGATGGAAAACACCATGTCAAAACAAACCAATTTAAAGCTTGTTAAATGGCATTATGATACTATTGTCTTTTAATAAATATGTGTTTCTATTTAAAATTATTGATACAGGGTAGGAAAGATAGCAGTTAAAGTACTTGTACAAGGATGAGAACTCATGTTCAGATCCCCAGAAACTCATGTTGATGCTGGTTGAGTGTGGCAGCCTCTGAAGGTATACAAAGGGGATCACCAGAGTAATTGGCCAGCAAGACTAGCCAAATCAGCAAGGTCTGTTTTTCACTGAAAGACACTGCTTCAATGAGAAAATTGGAAGAGTTGATAGAGGAATGATTTTCAGCATCTTCTCAGGCTTCCTTGCATGTGTGTGCACGTGCGCGCGCGCGCGCGCGTGCGCGCGCGCACACACACGTATATGATCATGCAACCACACAATGCAAAATCATGAATATTTGTATTCAGATCAAATACAGACACATTACACACACACACACACAACATCAAATTAGAGATATTTTATTATGATAAAGGTTAGTCTCTCATGAAATATGTTTAAATTTGCATGTTCTAATCATACAGTATAAAAAGGTAGACAAAATGAAAAAAAATCAACAAGTATATAATCAAATAGAATATTTGAACACACACACGTATATGATCATGCAACCACACAATGCAAAATCATGAATATTTGTATTCAGATCAAATACAGACACATTACACACACACACACACAACATCAAATTAGAGATATTTTATTATGATAAAGGTTAGTCTCTCATGAAATATGTTTAAATTTGCATGTTCTAATCATACAGTATAAAAAGGTAGACAAAATGAAAAAAAATCAACAAGTATATAATCAAATAGAATATTTGAACATGACTTTTTAGCATCTAACAGAACAAGCAGACCCACCAAAATGAGGAAATATATAAAATAATTTTAAACTAGCATACATACCAAAGCTGGCCATATGCAAAATAAGATGCAATCAGTTTAAAAAATAGCTAGAAGTACATTGCTCAAATTTTTTGTATGCCTTAATCCACCCCTTGTACTTGAGTTAATTAACTGAGAGTCTGAGAAGGAAAAGAAGTCATAACAAAAATGTAATATTTCGGCCGGGCGGTGGTGGCGCACGCCTTTAATCCCAGCACTCGGGAGGCAGAGGCAGGCGGATCTCTGTGAGTTCGAGGCCAGCCTGGGCTACCAAGTGAGTTCCAGGAAAGGCGCAAAGCTACACAGAGAAACCCTGTCTCGAAAAACCAAAAAAAAAAAAAAAAAAAAAAAAAAAAATGTAATATTTCTGAAGTTAAATTAAGGTGATTTTTTTTCCAGCAGATAATTATTGATTACTTATTATTTGACCCTAACTGGTAATTAAGTTAATTCTGCTAAGCCTTATGGGAAGATAACTGAATCTAGAAGTGAAATAAAAACATGTATCAGAAAATACATTCACAAAATGAAATACAGTTTCAGTTTTTGAATAAATAATGAATAAATCTGAAAATTGTTCTTAAAGTAGAGACTTTAATCATACATGCTAAGTAAAGTTATTTTAAAACCTTATAAAAATAAGCATTAAAGAAATCATTCCTTTTATTACTATTATTATTTTCCTTCTTTGATCACATCTATGAAGTATATTGGAGAGAAAGAAAAGGTGCACTAGAAATTCTTCCGTTAAAAGTAATGTTGCTATGGTCTCATTTTCCAGGCCAGTGCACAGACCCACCATGGTTTTCATTTGCCAGCCGTCTAAATAAAACTGATGAATCCAGTTTTCCCATTGGAACATCTTTGATGTATGAATGCCGCCCAGGATATTTCAAGAGGCAGTTCTCCATCATCTGCCAACAAAACTCAGACTGGACAAGTGCTGAAGATATATGTATACGTGAGTAACTGCAGAGGAAGCTGACAAACCGTAGATACTTTGTGACAAATAGTAGGGTCTGCTTCAGTTTGTCTGGATTTTAAAATTATGACACATGCCATTAATAATGTTATCTAAGGTGTATGGTACATTGGATCATTCTTGTAGGTCATATCTTTTTACTCTGTGCTTCTGTCTTCTCAATTGTTAATAAATTTAATAATAATGACCATCACAGGGCATGATTGAGGGAAAATATCCTCAGGATATTTCACTTAGTGTGTCCAACTTTGAACAGGTGTCACTAAGTAATTAGTGATTCTGAAGCAAAGAAAAGTGTATTTAAAACTAAGAGATTAAAAAAATCCTAGACTCTGAGGTCTGTGAATTGGAACACTCAGAGGAATGCTTTGGGAATAAATGAAGTAAACATGTTTTGGGGAGTCATCATGTGAAAATAGGAAGGAACTTGGATAGGAGTTCTTTTGGAAAGTAGGGTCTGATTAAGTTTCCTCAAAGTGGCAAAAATCTGTGAAATATTACAATTATGTATGCTCTCTAGAGTAAGTTACAGTCAGGTTAGAACCTCATAAACTAAGGAAAGTTTAGTTTACTTTACTTGGTTCCAAAATTCTGTTTCTATCTCACAGGTAAACCATGTGAAACTCCTAAAGATCCTGAGAATGGCATAGTACATGTACACACAGACATTCGGTTTGGATCCAGTATTAATTATACTTGTAATCCAGGGTGAGTTGACAACAACATCTCTTCATTCAAGACTTCTGGAACAGTAGTACTACTTTCTCAGCAGGTCTCAGGAAAGACATCTAATCTGTTACTTCCTAATTTGGTTTTTGGTTGTGTTTTGATTTGTTTTGTGCTAGAGGTTGTACTCAAGTCTTTAAACATGCTAGGTAAGTGCTCTACAATGAGTCCACACCATCAGAATGTTGCCTAGCCTTACAAGGCTTAAGTGTAAGTGCTTAATTCTTGATTGAAATGTACAAAAATATTACATGACTAGGTGGAAAAGATATGTTATCCCTGATGAATAATCAAGACAACACATGTTAGCAGCTTTCCATTATTATAACAAAATAATTGAGCTAATTAAAAGGAAGAATGGTATGTTTTACTTCATAGTTAAAGAAATCTCAGTTCATGTTCACTTGACTCTCTTGCGTTGGTCTATGGTGGCATGGTCCATTACAGCAGGAACATGGAAAACATGTAAACCATTCACCTCATGGTTGACATGAAGAAAAGAAAGGAAAAAGAGGATAAGATCTCAGTACCCTCTCCAAAGGCATACAGCTGGTGAGCTAACTTTGTCCCTTAAGGCCCACCTCTTAAAGATTCCACCACATCCCAATAAGATTTTAGCCTGGCAGACTAAGCCTTTTATCTAGGAGCCTTATGGGGATGTTCCTAACTATGGCAACATAAATAGAAAGTGAGGCACCCACTGGGTGAGATGGTACAGTCTAACCACACAGACTTCTGAAATCCAGCATGAATGTTGCTAGGAGAGAAGCCTAGGGAGCTCTGAGTAAGAACAGGTCTTAAATTCACAGCTTTTATTAGTTTGCTAAGGTTGCTAAATGACTACCAGTGTGTTTTTAAATGAGAGAAATTGTTGGAGTTCGTTCTGAGTCTGGAAGTCCAAAATAAGGTGTTGGCAGGATGCTGCTCCCTCTGATGTCTTTAGGGGAGGGAACTTCCTTACCTCTTCCAGCTTCTGGAAGCTCTAGGCCTTCCTATGTTTGTAGAGCACAACTCTAATTTCTGTCTATCTATATCACTGCTTATTCTCTGTGTCTGTGTTTATTTGTTGTTCTGTGTGTATTTATATTCAATGTTCTCTCTTTTTTTATAGTGATGCCAGTTATTTGGATTAAGATCCATTCTAAAGACCCTAAATTTAACTTAATTATATTTGCAAAGGTCCTGTTTGCAAATACTGTCAAATTGACAGGAATACGAGTTTACAGGATCAGAATATCACTTAGGGAACACAATTTAACCACAGAAATCACTCTTTGAACATGTCTGGCATGAAGTCCTACCAGGTATGGTGTTGCTGATGTTAGCACTCCTCATTATTCAACACAGAGTAAGAGTTTTGCCTTAACCTTATTCTGAATGTTAAATCTGTGTTTTTAATAAGTGTCAAATAAAAATGATAATTAGGAATTCAAAAATTTTAAAACATATGCTTTTCAAAGAACATTTTTGAGATAACACAAATAGAAAAAAATATTTCTGAAGCATAGAATTTATAAAGATTTATCTGTGAGAAATCTTTGTTCTAAATTTCTGTTCTTAATAAGAGTCAAATAAAAATGATATTTAGGGATTCAAAAATTTTAAAACATATGCTTTTCAAAGAACACTTTTGAGACAACACATATAGAAAAAAATATTTCTAAAGCATAGAATTTATAAAGATTTTTACATAATATATGAGTTCTTTTGTTGCTGGAGGGTTTCTCTCCAGGTTCCACCAAGCCCTGCAGTCCCACAATCCACATATAAAATAATCACTCAGACACTTATATTACTTATAAACTGTATGGCCGTGGCAGGCTTATTGCTAACTGTTCTTATATCTTAAATTAACCCATTTCTGTTAATCTATACCTTGCCATGTTGTTTGTGGCTTACCGGCGTCTTTACATGCTGCTTGTCCTGGCTGTGGCTTGCAGTGTCTCCCCCTCCTTCTTCCTGTTCCCTCAATTCTCCTCTCTCTTTGTCCCGCCTATACTTCCTGCCTAGTCACTGGCCAGTATTTTATTTATATAGAGCGATATCCTCAGCACTTCCCCTTTTCTTCTTTTTTTAAAAAGGAAGGTTTTAACTTTAACATAGTAAAATTACATATAACAAAACAATTATCGAGCAAGAATTACAGTTACAATATTAAAGAAGATGTCCTATCTATTTTATATTTGTGAATTTAAGGTTTTATATCTAACTTATCTTTTATCATAACTGAGGAAATTGCAACTATCTAGTCTTCAACCACATCATAGACCTCAGAAGGATATAATATTACCTGAGAAATGGGAGAAGGATGTAAGCAACTTTCGGGAGTCTTACAGGGTAGACAGAGACAGCTGACAGCCTGGACAGTCATCTAATGTTCCTTTGTAAAGTTGGGGCATCTGTCTTTAGCTCACAGGCCTAGAGTCTCTCTGTCATTTTTTTCAGTGTCCTGTAGAATGTCTGGCAGTTTTCTCTGTGAAGCAGGAACCTGAAGGACCATCTTGTCAAGCAAGCAAGTTTAGTGGTCATCCTTCCATGGGTCTTGCATGTCCAGTTGATCAAACAGTCCAGGCAAGAACAGTTTCTTGCCCAAATGGCTATCTTTGCCAAGGTGAAGATAAACTCCATATGGAGTGTCTTTGATGCCCATCCTCCTCTCCGAAGTAAATTCAGTGCTACCAGGAGCAGACATGTCTCACTGTCCAGAACGTCTAAATTTTTAAAACATTTTAAATGCCATATTCTGTAGGTCTTTGAAGTGTTTGAAGACTACCTATGTATCTGAAATATATGTATGTATACCTAGAAGACTTATCTAGCATACCTATAAATATGATTATCATAGATGACTAATTATTAATCTATTTCTTAATTATCCATTACAATTTTAAATGAGTTACATAAACATAATACCTCAAACAAGAATAGAAATATATATATACAGGATAACAAAATTAACTTTAAGCTTGTATCAATAAACTAAAATTTATACCAATGTAAAACATTTTAAGCCAGGCGGTGGTGGCGGCGCATGCCTTTAATCCCAGCACTCGGGAGGCAGAGGCAGGCGGATCTCCGTGAGTTCAAGGCCAGCCTGGGCTACCAAGTGAGTTCCAGGAAAGGCGCAAAGCTACAGAAAGAAACCCTGTCTCGAAAAACCAAAAAAAAAAAAAAAGTAAAACATTTTAAACATAAACTAAAATCTATACCAATGTAAAACATTTTAAACAAGTTGTTGTTCTTTAAAAGTAGGTTCATTAATCTACCCTTTTTCTTATCTTTATATCCTATATATCTATATCATATCCCCTTTTCTTTTTTAAAAAGAGATTGCATTTATAATTAACCTGTTTTAAATAAAAATATTGGTTTTTCTGTGTCCCACACCAGAGGGCTCTTCTGATTTGGTACACAAGAATCTCTTAACCATTTTTTTTTTTTTAAATATTTCTGGGTATAGAGGGGGAGTAAGCCAATTCCACCTCTAAAGTCAGCTTGGTATATTTGGGAATTTGGGCGTAGCATCTCTTCCTACTTCCTGCTGGAGGTGGGCACTGTATCTTATGGGAATGCAAAGAAAATTTTAGGCCTATGGGGTAGTCTGTGAGGCTGTGTGAGCCAGTTGCCTTGAAACCGCTCTGGATGTTGGGTTATCTGGGCCATGGTGTCATCGGAGACCTTTCAGGGGGTCTTGGCTGGTGAAACCTGATGTATCTTAATCGGGAACAAATCCATAGCCTCTGGCTTTCTGTAGAAACAAAAGCAGAGCCTCTTTTCCAAAGCAACATATCCTTACATCCAAATTTTGAAGTCAAGGTAGCTTTAAAATATACATATTGGTTTAATTCAACATCTTTTTCAATCAAATGTTTTTTTTTTTGTAGTTAAAAATCCCAAAGACAACACAATCCAGATTCTCTGTGTAATATTCATCTTTACGTGGATTTTTTATATTAATTTATCTTTTTTTATCTCTTTTAAGCCTACCTATATTTTAAACACATTGTAAACTATTTTATCTGAATCAGTCTTATTGTGAGCCTATTGCTTTAAACTGCAGCATTCTAAGACTGAAACGGTGCTGTGGCTGCTGGCTCCGCCCACTTCAGCTTCCCAACATGTCATTTTCCGCCAGTTCTGTGAGCCATCAAGTCTCAGAAATAGTGGGTCTACGCTTTTATCAAAGCAGAGTGTAGACCAGAAACCTTTTTTTTTTCTTTAATACTAGTAAAGACTAAATCTACCACACAGCATAATGTGCCCCTGGCAGACGCCTCATTACCGCCATACTGTCGATCAAACACACATGCCAGGAACCCGCCAGTAGTTCAAACCCGCGTTTTGCAATGTGTAGCTACCCATATGAGACATGAAGCAGGAACCTGGTTTTGGCTCTATTCATAATTGGTTATTAAATATTCTCAGGTTTAAGGTGGGAACTCGAGCCGTTGGGCGCCATTTGTTGCTGGAGGGCTTCTCTCCAGGTTCCACCAAGCCCCACAATCCACATATAAAATAATCACTCAGATGCTTATATTACTTATAAACTGTATGGCCGTGGCAGGCTTCTTGCTAACTGTTCTTATATCTTAAATTAATCCATTTCTATAAATCTATACCTTTCCACATTGCTTGTGTCTTACCGGCATCTTTACATGCTGCTTGTCCTGGCGGTGGCTTGCAGTGTCTCCCCCTCCTTCCTGTTCCCTCAATTCTCTTCCTTGTCCCACCTATACTTCCTGCCTGGTCACTGGCCAGTGTTTTATTTATATAGAGCGATATCCGATATCCACAGCATTCTTTCTCTCTCTCTCTCTCTCTCTCTCTCTCTCTCTCTCTCTCTCTCTCTCTCCCTCTTTCTTTCTTTTTCTTTTTTTTTTTTTTTTTTTTTTTTTTGGTTTTTCGATACAGGGTTTCTCTGTGTAGCTTTGCACCTTTCCTGGAATTCACTTGGTAGCCCAGGCTGGCTTGGAACTCACAGAGATCTGCCTAGCTCTGCCTCCCGAGTGCTGGGATTAAAGGTGTGCACCACCACTGCCCAGCTGAATTCTTATAACTCCAGGGAAAGGGCAAATAACTTTAAAATAGGCAAAGGAGGGCCTGAAGAGATGGCTCAATTGTTTAGTGTATAGTCTGCCCTTGCGGAGGACCTGGGTCGGTTCCTGGCATCTCTTCAGCCTGTACTCCATTGAACTGACTGATACACACTCAGGCCTTCACTGGAACTGCATGTACACACACAAGACCACATGTACACATAATTAAAAAAACAAATAAATCTGTGGGTTCAAGGCCAGTCTGGTTTGAATAGTGAATTCCAAGCCAGCTAGGTCTACATAATGAAGCCCTGTCTCAAAACAAAACAAAGCATAAAACAAGCAAAGGATTAAGCATTTCTTGAAAGAAAATGCACAAATGGACTATAATAAAAAGATATTTACTCCATATGGTCCTCAAAATGTAACTTATAACCATGCTGAGATACTGTCTCGCCTATGAAAACATTTCTAAAGGGAAGACAGTAGGAAGTGTTGACAAAATTGCAAAGAAATGGAAGTTCCCATACATTTCTGAAGTAGACAACAGGCCAATATGTCTGAAGACTCTAACAACAAATCAATTTATAGATCCCATTAGAGTACCGTGACTCACTGAATCCACTTAGTGCTGCCTATTCACCGGGTATAAGACCATCTATTGAAACATAGGTAACTTATCAGGGACTACCTCCCTGAAGAAAATTTACTCTCCTTCCCACAGCAGCCATCAATTGCCAACAGCTCCTCAGCTAGGTTTGGGACTTCTTGAGCTCCTTCGCCATCCACTCTGGGATTTTGGCAGGCCTGATCTTGGGCAGGTCTTATGCACACAGTCACAGCTGCTGTGAGTTCATGTGTGCAGTGTTCCTGTCATGGCCAGAAAACGCTGTGCTTTAGCAGTCAACCACTATCTCTGGCTCTTAGAATCCTTTTGCCATTCTTTCTATGCTGATCCCTGAGCCTTGGGTGTAGAATATATGTTATTGGTGTCCTTTTTAAAGCTGACCACCCTATACTTCCTTATTCTCTGGACATTGTCCAGTGGAATCTATGGGTGTAAAGATAAGACCTTACAATGCAGTTTATTACTATATTTATTTGGCAAAAGAATATTATTGGAGTCTCCTCTAGGGCATGAACTAGCCAACCTCTGATTTTTGGTGCATTTAACAGTACCAGGTATGAATTCCTATTTGTGTAGCAGGCCTTAGATCCAATCAGTGATATTATTTTTAATATTTGTGTCAGTATTGCATGACCAGGCATATCTTGCCATGCCAGTAATTATTGTCACTTGAAGAGTTTATAGTTGGGTAAGACAGTTGATGACTTTTCACACATAGTAGGGTACCTAGAACATTCAAGTACCATGAAAGCCAGCCAATAGGGATGAAGTTTCCAGGTTAGTACCGCCTTGATTCCTTCATATTCTATGACTCAAGTGTGTGGTTACTTCAGCAATAGGGTCTTACCAACAAGTCCTGAAAAGTCACCAAGAGCAATGGTAATAGCCTGTTATGTTTGAGGGGGCATCTATGGGACTCCACTGATTGACAACTCAAGAAGAGGCAGCCTATACCTGACACTGTGGGCTTTTTATTTAATATACTATGGTATCTGTAAGAAGCATTGTCCCCAGGTAATATGGTAATTCCATTTAAGCTTCTTTTATATGTGTATGTATTTTAAAAATCTTCTATAGTAGTAGGTTTCTATATGACTTTTTCAAAGTTCTTTAGTGTTATTTTGTTGGTTAGTTTTGGTCAGCCTGACACAAACTAGAGACATCTGAGAAGAAGGAATCTCAGTTGAGGAATTGCCTCCATTAGATTGACCTGTGGACATGTGTGTGGGGCATTGTCTTGATTGATGGTTGATGTGGAGAGTCCAGCCCACTATGGATGGTGCCATCCCTGGGCAGGCAGTCCTTAGTTTTATAGGAAAGTTGACTGAGTATGAGCAAGAGAGTGAGCCAGTAAACAGCACTCCTCTGTGGTCTCTGCTTTCCTGACTGCAGGTCCTGGTTGGGTTCCTACCCTGGCTTCTCTCAATGCTGGGCTGTGACATGGAAGTGTAAGCCAATTAAACACTTTCTTTCACCTTAGTTGCTTTTGATCAGTGTTCTAACACAGCAGTGGAGACAGACTAGGATAATTATCCCTCTCTACAGTCTTTACCTTCTCATTCTCCACCCTATTTAACCCCCTCCTCTTTCATTATTCCCCCTTCTTCCTTCACACCACCTTAGTTAAGATGCCATCGGCTTCAACATTCTTATTACTATAAGGTCTTTTTGTCAGCTTTGAACTAATCACAACGATTACTTGTAGTAAATATACAAAGATAAAGTTATCAAACATAACCATTACCAGTGGATCATCAAATTACCAAGGAAGAAAACAAGTGAAAAACAATGGAAACAGACTGGAAATCAATCAGAAAACAAAATTAATATGTGCCATTCCTTACCTCTAAATAATTTGCTTGAAAAGAAAATTAGTTATATGCTCTATTAAAAAAAATCCCAGTGGCTGAATAAATACAATAAGCAACTTCCTACAAAAACTTAAGTTATAGCTTTAAAGACACATAATATGAAAGCAAATGAAGGGAAATGATACTCCATGAAAATGTCAAGTGGAATAAATCTGGGTGATCATTAATTATTAGAGAAACTAAGTGGAAAACTATCACAATAGGCAATATCATGGATGTATAACTTTTTCTTGGATAAAGTAAAGAAACAGCTAGCTATTCACACAGGTAAAGAGGGCAATGACAGATCAAAGAAAAGATTCTATTCAAGTACAGCTTGATGAATCAATGTATTTATCAGTATTACTTGCAGGAGAATGATTGTCACAAAGGCAACTTCATCACCAAAAAGTCCCACCCTTGGCATGGATAACTCAGGAAAAGCTACACTACTGAAGTATTCCACCTTCCAGTCCATATTCTGCCTCCTCTAAATCCTAGTAACCCTCATGACTGTAGGTAGTTGGGGCAGGAGGGAATGGCACCAGTAATTTCTGGTGAGGGTCTTGTGACCCTTCCTTTTCCTTCCATAAATGCATGCTGACCTAGCTGTGAGCTATATTTTCTGTTTATTTTTGCAGGCCAAGTTCTCCTATAGATTACAACAATTAATTGTTGGTGATGGTCATGTTAAGCTCAGAGGAACTAGATGCACTCTAGCCATAGAATGGTAAAATGGTCAATTGAGTAAAAGGATGGAACAATTAAAAATGCATATTCACATCAGAGCACATGAATTTGTAAAGCAAATATTAACAGAATTGAAGGATGAAATTGAAAGCAATACCATATTAGTACAGGACTTCAATACTCCACTTTCAACAATAGATAGATCATTATTGGTTAAAATATTAAGGCAACTCCACGTAGTTAAAAGGGAGGTTTATTTTGTGGGGTAACTTACAAGTGAAGAGATAGGTTACAGGGTCAGGGAAAGGTGTAGCACAGTCCTGCAGTGTTCTCTGGAAAACTGCTCGGTCTGCCTCCAGCATCCAGGGTCCAGGAACCAAGAGAGCCAGCCCATTCAGATCCTGGGTCTTCAAGGGTCCTCTCTCCGCTCCGCCTTGTAGGCATGACAGTTATGGAAGCCTCAGTGGGGTTGGTCCTTCCAGATCAAAGCTGG
Source organism: Peromyscus maniculatus bairdii (assembly GCF_049852395.1). Taxonomy (NCBI): domain Eukaryota; kingdom Metazoa; phylum Chordata; class Mammalia; order Rodentia; family Cricetidae; genus Peromyscus; species Peromyscus maniculatus. The sequence goes on along the minus strand of NC_134862.1, from coordinate 104,122,718 downwards.
AACAGCTACCCACTACAGATCATTCATCAAACTCAATAAAAAAGGAGCAGTTATAAATGAAACAGCCCATCAAATAACAGAAGAAGCTTTATTTTTCTCAAGTGTACATAGAACATTTTATAAAACATGTAAAAAATTAGACCACTGCCATGAATATACTGTGTTAGAAAAAGATTAATTCGTTTCTGTCTCTTCATAATATCAGAACTTATTGAGTAACAATAAATTCACTAGGTATTTATCATGGTTTCAATGGCAATAGCTTACCATTACCAGATAGTACTTCTTTTTTTGGTGACTCTGGCTGAGGCAAATACAAAGTTTTTTGTTAAAACATTCTTAATTACTAATATTAACTTCCAGGTTATGCATTACACACATACCACTCTCTGTGTATGTGTTAGGGATACTATTGCTGTGATGAAATACCCTGACCAAACCAACTTGGGAAGGAAAGGGTTTATTTGATTTATGCTTCCAAATCACTGTTCATGTTGAAGGAAGTCAGGACAGGAACTCAGAAGAGGCAGTAACCTGAAGGTAGGAGCTGATTCAGAGGCCATGGAAGAGTGCTGCTTATGGTTTCCTTACAATTTCAGAGGTTAGTCTTTATCATCATGGTGGGGAGCATGGCTTGGAGCAGTAAGTGGGAGCTGCATCCTGATCGCTAGACAGACAGATAGGCTGGGCCTGGTGTGGGGGCTTTTGAAACCTCAAAGCCCACCCCGAGTAACATGTTTCCTCCAATTAGACCACATCTCCTAATCCTTTTAATTCTTCTCAAGTCGTGCCAGTCCCTGATGGCTAAGCATTCAAATATATGAAACTTTGGGTCCATTCTTTTTCAAACAACCAGTGTGTGTGTGTGTGTGTGTGTGTGTGTGTGTGTGTGTGTGTGTGTGTGTGTGTGTGTGTGTGTGAGAGAGAGAGAGAGAGAGAGAGAGAGAGAGAGAGAGAGAGATAGAGAGAGAAACCACAAAGAGTTAGAGAAGAGTTTCAGAGAAACCAAAGCTAGGAAACCAGATGGCACAGTCTTTGCATTGCTAATGAATCCTGAATCTAACTGTGAGAAAGAAGCTGAAGAAGCTGTGATGACTCTGAGTTGGCATTGCAGATACATGTTTGAGAGCAAAGCTATATAGTTGAATGTAGCTAAAGAGGCAAAAGATAAATACTTAGATAAATTCCAATTACTTACCACAACCTTCCAACAAAGGAAACCTTAGGACCTGTGGGCTTCACCGCTGGATTCTAATTTGTGTTACAAGGCCAGTATTATGCTAATACCAAACCAGCCTTGACAACAGAAGAAAATTGCTGGCCAGTATCCTTAATAAACATGTTATAAACATTCATTCTTTACAAATTACTATCAGACAGAATTCACAAGTGCATACACTGGGGTGAGTGGGATGAATCTCCAGCATCCATGTAAAATGGATGCCTGTAATCTCAGCACTAGGAGCATGAGAGAAAGACAGATCCTAAGGGCTTGCTGGCCAGCCAGCCTAGCCAAACGAGTGAGTTTTCAGCTCAGTGAGAGATTTTTCTCAAGACAATGGACTGAGAGTGATAGAGGAAGATGCCTGGTATCCTGCTCTGAGCTCCTCTTGTACACACATATAGGCACATTATCACACAGACCCCATGTATGCTCATACAACATACACACTGTCATACATCATGATTAAGTGGGATTTATCCCTGAAATGCAAGCTTCACTTGACAGTGTACAAAGAAAATGTGATATATCACACTGACAGAATGAGGTGTAAAAGCATAGTCATTGCTAGAAGAAGAAAAGACTTGAAAAACAATTCAAATTTTCCATCACTAGAAAAGTTCTCTAAAAATTAGTCATAGAAGTATTATAGTTTCATGTCATATATTTTTCACATATGACAAGCCTACAACTAACATTGTATTCAGTGGAGAAAGGCAGTCTTTTCTATAAGATTAGGAGCACAAAGTCATTTTCATCATTCTTAAATGAAAATGTGCCCTGTCCTGTTTCTGTACAACTACCTACTTCTCTATGGATCTCCCTGATTTTGGACATACTCAAATGTCCAACAATAGGTAAATGGTTAGATGAATGATGGTGCATCCATGTGATGGACTCTATAACAAAAAGGACTGCTTGATAAATCTCTAGGATTGTGCTGAGTAGAAAGCTAATTGTATATGGTTACATTCTATATGAATCTTTATATAATTTTTTAAAAATTATGTAATTATAGAAATGATTACCAGCAATAAGAATGTGCAAGAAAAATCAGGAATGGGAAGACACAAAGGGAATGTCACAGTAAATAGAGAGAACAAGAGATCTTGTGTCTATTTTAGTTCTTGCTGTGGTAGAAAATACATAAGCCTACATGTAAAATTGTGTCAAAGTCTCTTTCCCACTGGTTGGTGGTGGCACATGACTTTTGTCCCAGCATTTGGATGTCAAGGCCAGCCTGGACTACAGAATGAGTTCCAGGAAAGCCAGAAAAAAGAAAAAAAAAAAAACATAGAAAAACCTTGTCTTGAAAAACCAAAAGCACAAAAAAGAAAAAAGAAGAAGGTATGTGGGGTGGGCAGGGGGGGGAGGGCAGAAAAGGTCTCTTTCCCATAGGAAAATGAGCAAGTGGAATTTAAATGTAAACATAAAACATAGCCGTTTACAGTTGTACTTCCCAAAATGACATGTTTATGTATAAAACAAAGTAGGTATAAGAGTTAAGTTACTGTGAAATAATTGTCATGAATTGTTTTTATTTTATGACATACTAGACAATTTGTAGCATATTAATTGAGTATTGCTAACTTTAATCAAGTAGGAAAAATTGGTTCAACTTTGTTCAGATTGGAGTCCCTTGATTCTAGGATAATGAATCTTGCCCTTATCTAGGCATTGACATTAATGCTTTCACAGTATAACTTAATTCATAGATATTAGTATAATGCACACATACACATGGCATTTACTTTGCCCTCAGGAAGCTTGTAATATCTTTAAAATAAGACTTATAGGAAATAACTATACATTTGTATAAACAAAGTACAGATTGTATGATAAGATAATGAAAAGAAAAATCTCATTTAGTTGCGAATCGTGAAGATGAAAATCAAAAAGTCCAAAGAGGAATGTAAGATTTGAGAACTCATGGTCTTTGACAAGAAAAAAAATGTCCTAAAGCTTCCAAGGTAGTAATCTCTGGGAAGCAGCAATTTAAGTAGGCAATTACTTATGGATTAATTAACATTCTTTATTCTGTGTGTAGATACCGCCTCATTGGTTCCTCCTCTGCTGTATGTGTAATCTCAGATCAAAATGTTGCTTGGGATAACGAGACACCTACTTGTCAGAGTAAGTTGAAATTTTTATTTCTGTTACCTTGACTCATGTACTTCATATTTTCTCTGGAATTATATGTATATTTTTGGAGGGCTGAGATTGAACCCAGGGCCTCATGCCTTTTAGGAAGCTGTAAACATAAAGCCCTATAAGGGATTTTTTAAATCTTTATTAAAATCGCTTTTGTATAATCTGTTCTTCAAGTAAATGAAGATGTTCTGGCTAGTGTCAACTTGACATGAGCCAGAGTCATTTGAGAATAAAGGACTTTCAATTGAGAAAATGCTTCTATCAGATCTGGCTATAGGTAAGCCTGTATGGCATTTTCTTAATTATGTGGGTGGGCTTAGCCCATTGTGGGAAGTGTCAGGCCTGGGCTGATGGTCCTGGGTTCTATAAAAAAGCCAGCTGAGGAAGCCATGAGGAACATAACCAGCACCCCTCCATGGCCTCTGCATCAGCTCCTGCCTTCTGGTTCCTTCCCAAACTGAGTTACTGCCTTGGTTTCTCTCACTAGACTATGTTTCCGGATATGTAAGCCAAATAAACTCTCCTCCCCAAGTTGCTTTTGGTCATGATTTTTCATCACAGTAATAGGAACTCTAAGACAGAAGACAACTGCAACTTCCTTTAAGTTCTCCTTTGTCCTGGGATGTTCCTTTTCTTCCCTTTCTTTCTTTCTTTCTTTCTTTCTTTCTTTCTTTCTTTCTTTCTTTCTTTCTTTCTTTCTTTCTTTCTTTCTTTCTTTCTTCCTTTCTTTCTTTCTTTCTTTCTTTCTTTCTTTCTTCTTTCTTTTTTTTTTGTGATATTTGCCTTCTTGAGTCTGGCTTATTTCCTTTAACAAGATGATGCCCAGTTCCATCTATCTTCCTGAAAATGAAACTATATTCCCCATGAATGAATTAAACTCAGATGTGAATATATAACCTGAAGAAAGTGCAGAAAGCATGAAAATAGTAAGAGGACCATGGCTAGGGCGAGCACTAGAGAGAGTAATAGCATAAATTAAATAATATCTTAGGGCCTGGTACTAGCTGAAATTTCAGACTTCTGTGATGGTTTTGGTTGTGTCTCCTATGGATAAGTGGAACTACTTGATAGCTTTCTCATACCAGGAGTAGAAATTAGTCGTCCTTGAAGGAAATTCTTGTTCTGCTTTCCCCCAGCTTCTTTGTTGTGCTTGTTCCAGATATCTGACTCATACAACCACCCCCTGGTGACCACTTTTCTATGGAACAGCTAGGTAAAAGATACTGTATGGCTCTTCTAAACCCCACTACTTACAGAAGTTTCACCCACGTGCATATCCTCTTAGAATTTGTGCCTACTTTGACTGAACACACTTGTAGATGTAACCAATGGTCGTATTAAATAAGAAACACAGAACCAATGCAAAGAAGAAAGCCAAGAGGTCAGAGCTAAGAGCTAAAACCTTACCCTTCCTCCTGCGGTGGTCCTACCTCTCCGAACCAGAACCACTTCTTGTGTGTCTGTCTTTTTATAGTGTTTCTGTTTTGCCTTCTCATTGGTTGTAAACCCAACCACATGACCACCTCGTCACGGCCTGTCTGCATAGATCTCCAGGTTTTCTATGATTGGTATTGAGATTAAAGGCATGTGTATCCAATACTGGCTGTATCCCTAAACACACAGAAACTTACCTAGCTCTTCTAACCAAGTGCTGGGATAACAAACGAACGCCACCACTGCCCTGCTTTCCTATGGCTTGCTAATAGCTCTGACACCTGGGCAACTTTAGTTATTAACATACAAATAACATTTGAATACAAATAAAATATCACCATACACACTAGTTAATGGAAACTTGGCCTGACCAACACTGGGATTCCAATAGAGATTTGTCCCTTAGGTCACTCTGGGGCCTTCTCCTCACACTGACTGGCCTCTGTTTTACTTCATGTGTTTCATGTACCCTCAGAGCATACAGAAAATAAAAATATTTTTGTCTTGTTTCTGTAATCATTGAATACTGTAATCATTGAATATTGTAAATTAACATATACCCTGCTGGGCAGTGGTGGCACACGCCTTTAATCCCAGCACTCAGGAGGCACAGCCAGGCTAGGATCTCTGTTAATAGATCCCAAAAGGTTTCTGTTAGTAACAGAATGTTAATTAAGACAAATACGTAGGGAAGGAATGGCTGTTCTGGAAGGCTAGAACTAGCCCAAGATAGGTAATTAGCCTCTGGACCTACAACATCCTGATCTCTCTAGTATTGAAGTTTTAATCAGCCACAACCAGTCTCTGCACACACAGCTTCTTTTCAGGAATTTCTCCTCACAAAGTTTCTAGATTAACAAAACAAAAGAAAATAATCAAGGTGCTTTTAAAATACATTGATGGAAACATTAAGTAGGTGGGCTGAAGTAAAGCAGAGAAACCTCTGCTAGACCTCAGATGCTGCCTGATGGTATTCCTAGACTTCTGATTAGTAGAATCCAGGGTTATGTTAATATATCCAAAATATGTCTTTTCCTGTTAGTCACAGAATATTAGGTCTGACACAGAAGTAGACAAGGAGTGGCTATTTAGAGTACTAAAGGTAGCCCGAGATGAATTGTTAATTAGTGTCTGAATCTGCAAAATCATGAGGAACAGCCTCCTTCCACCCCAACCCCTTACCCTGATATATAATTAGCCAAGAGAGGGAGACGATACTTGGTACAGAAGTAATCTCCAGAGAACCACCTTGTTCTCTCCAGCAGTAAGGTCTTCTTCAGACCACCTTGTAGGACCAGAGCTGAGACAATGATCAATGAAAGGAGACTATACCTAGAGCAGGTAGTACTGCTTAATCATAAGTAACTCTTGTCCTTTGTCCCAATTCTTCCTCTATATGCTCCTTTCAATACCCAGAAGACAGGCTTTGGGATCAGTGAGCATCCTTTTCTCCTCCTTTTTCCTGTGTGTTCTCTTTGAATAACTCTCCCTTCTCTGCTATTTGCCATCTCTTTAAATGGCTTCCTGGGGACCAGTGGCCAAAACTAGACTATTAGGTCTGCTAGAGCCCTGCTATAACAACAAAGCAGACTGAATTACAGAGAAACCGTGATTGAAGTTTGAGGGATGAGCAAGGTTAGAGAGACTCTCTTTGAATGGTTAACATGCTTGTAGGTGACTCAATATAAAGGAGACAAACACAAAATTAATGAAGTCAATTGCTTATCACTGTAATGAAATAATTGCGACAACTGCCTTGTATGATAAAGTATTTATTTCAGCTGACAATTTTGAAGGGTATATTCCCTAATTTTGTAGTTCTATTGCTCTGGGCCTCTACTGAGGCAAAATCTCAGGGCAGGGGCATGTGGAAGTGATGAGCCAAAGCAGAGGGAGGAAGAGTCATGGTCCCACATTTTCTCAAGTTCACATCCTCAGTGACCTAAGCATTTCCCAGGAGGCCAACTTCTTAAAAGTTCCACTGCATTCATGCCACCTGGGATACCAAGCCTTTAGTGCTTTGTTTCTGAGGAAAATTTACCCATATTTAAAACACAGCAATAACCCACACTCTTCAGAGAACACATTTCTTTTTTCTGCAAGGCTCTAGGACACTGCCCAAATGGCACTATTTTGATTCAGTATCATGAATTTTAATTTTTCTTGGCCATCTACAGTACTTGAAGAGTTCCAGCCTTGGAAATAGCAGTTATAAGTCAACCCTGATTCTAAGAGTATGGTTCTTTACAAGATATTACCAGGACTTCCTTGTTTAGGAATCTCTGGACTCCAGTTTTTGTCCCTTGATTTGGTAAGCCCATCACAAGTTCAGTAGACTCTTGGTTCCCTACTATTGGTTCGGCTCCCCCTTCTCCATGGAACAGCAGCCCAGTGCCAAACACTTTCTTCATTTTAAGTATATTTAGTTTTTTTAGTGAATTATGTCATAAAAACCCATCTCATAATAAACTTGAGAGTTTTGTCTTTTACATGTCTCAAAGTACTTGAAATTATATTTGGATGTGTGTATTACTTGAAAATTTGAAAGATCTTATTTGTGATTTTTTTTTTATATTCTTAAAAGTTCTTGGTCAAATTCAGCATTTTACATATTTTTGAATGAATATTAATGGTCTGTATTTTCATTTATCCATTACATTTTCAAATGCTTAGTATATAGTAATCTACAGTTTCACCAATTTTCTTACATACTTGAAGGAATTCAAAATATGTTTCGTACTATCCATTTGTGTTTCATTCACCACTTATTCTTTCTTAGTGAATGTTTTTTTTAATCTTCCTTTCAGTTAACAACAAATTTGCAAATTAATAGGCAAGAAGAAAAATCTGGAAACTGATATAAACTCTGTAATATAATCAAAGAGCTATTTCAAATGAAAAAGTCGATTGTACTTGTAACTGCATGTATTTATAAGAAATAGGTAGGAAAGACAGAACAAATGTTACTGTGTGCACCTGAATAGCAATATTTTAAAACTCATCTACAAGTCAATAAATATTAAATGCTTTTAATGAACATTTGTATTCATTTATAATGAGTATAAATATTTCAATTCAGTGATTCATTAGATTTGCCCTATCATTATTTAAATAAAATTTAATCTGCTTTCTTCACCCAGTAATTTCTTGTAAGGATCCCCCCTCCATTGCCAATGGAGATTTACTTACTACCTCAGAAGATTATCATTATGGAACGGTGGTTACCTATCGCTGCAGATCTGATGCAAGAGGGAAGAAGCTCTTTAACCTGGTGGGTGAGGCATCCTTACACTGTACCAGCAATGAAGAGAAAGTTGGAGTCTGGAGTGGCCCTCCTCCTCAGTGCATTGAACTCAAGAAATGTACACCTCCTCATGTTGAAAATGCATTCATAGTGTCAGAAAACAAAAGCTTGTTTTCCTTAAGGGATATTGTGGAGTTTAAATGTCAGCCTGGCTTTAGCATGGAAGGAGCCAGTAGTGTGCAGTGTCATGACCTAAACAAATGGGAGCCAGAGTTACCAATTTGCTTCAAGGGTAAGTCTGACCAGGGCTTGGAGAGCCTGCAATGCCATGGGGTGTTGGAGGACCAGAGTTAAGGGTTGGTTCTGGAAGAGGGCATAAGATGAACAGGGTGGATAAATAAATTTTCTTGGGAGGGAATATGAAATCAAGAAGGGACATGTGTTTGTGTGAGTGTTTGTGCACCCTTACAAGCACATCCGTTCAAATTGAGGAGGAGCTGAATATGAACAAGGAATGTGATACATCCTGGGAGTTCTCATACACAGAAGTTCTTTCCATGTATTGCCATCTCCAGCCCATATCAGTTATTCATATGTATAATACTTACTAATATGTAATGAGTGGTCCATGGCTAATCATATTAAATGGATGCATATTTAACTCCTAAAATGAAGCTATGGGGTAGTTACCATTCCTTCCATATTGAGGCTTAGGGGTTAATGTTCTAAGACAATATACATAGTAACTTGCAGAGCAAAGATTAGAATCCAAGGTTGCCCATCTGGCAGACTCTAAAAGAAAGAAGGCTTTCCTATTGATAATGGGATATAAAATCTTAGAAGGACAGGAAGAATAAAAGGAGGAAGACAATGTTGCCAAAGATCAAGGAGCTACTGTTACTACAGGAGTAGAGCTGACACAGCTGGTCCTGTGATGGTTGACACTGTCATGGCTGACACAGCCAGACCCTGCCACTGCTTCCAGGATAGAGCCAGTCCTTGCTGGTCATTACTCTTGCTAGAATTTGGGTGGCTGTTGCTCACTTGAGAGTCACCAAGATTGCCTCAACTGATGCTGTCCCTGGATGCATAAAGGTGTCTGTCACATCTTGCCCTTTATAATGATATATATCTTCCAGGTGGCAGAACTTAATTAAAGCCTCTAGAGCATAGACCCCTTTGGCAAACCTCTATCTCCAGAAATATTTACATTATGATTCAGTAACAGTAGCAAAATTACAGTTATGAAGTAGCAATGAAGATAATTTTATGGCTGGGGATCATCAAAATATAGGAACTGTATTAAAGGATCACAGCATTGCGAAGGTTGGGAACCACTGTCTTAGAGCATAGAACTTGTAGTTTTCATATTTCTACCCATAACAAACAATTAAAAGGCAATAAATAGCATGAGACTGGGAATCATTAGAAATTTAATCAGCCTAGTCTTTAAATATCACAGCTCAATGTATTAGTCAAGGGAAGCTCTTGAAAGATGAGCCCTCAAAACAATTATTATAATATCAAAAATATTTGGAAATTCTCATGGAAATCATTCATTCTAGACCAATACCCCATGTTTTACTAGAGAAGTCTAAAGTTCAGAGAGGAGAACTGAGTTGATATGTGGTTTTGGATTTTGTTTAGTGTGTGTGTGTGTGTGTGTGTGTGTGTGTGTGTGTGTGTGATTTTTCCCCCTCATTTTGCAGCTTTAAGTAATTGTGTTAAGACTCACATGCATCCTCACTCCCTGAGTTCAAAACAATTGGCTTAAAGAGAAGCTGGACCTAGGACTGTTAGAATATTTAATGTATAGTGCATAGTTCTCATTATGATAACTGGAGGTTTTTTAAAAGATTTTGCTCAATGGCTATCCAACTGTCTTCTCAATGGAATGAAATGAGTGACAACAGCACCAGCTGTGTAGTGAGCAAAGTGTGGTAGTTCTCTAGTGAAGTAGGATTCAAAGATCCGAATAGAATCTGTTAGCACCATTGTGGTTGCCCACTGGGAAATATGTTAGAAAATTTAGGTTCTCCTTATTGCCTAAAATGTGAAACTTAAAGTTGGTGATGCCTTTCTAGAAAGGTAGTATGGGAATCTGAAATAAATAATCAGTCTTTAATTTTGTGTAGGGTCAGTAGAAATTGGAAGTGTAGCTGAGCAGTGGTGGTGCACACCTTTAATCCCAGTGGATCTCTGAGTTTGAGCCTAGCCTGGTCAACAGAGCTAGTTCAGGATAGGCAAGGCTACACAAAGAAACCCTGTTTGGAAAAACAAAACAAAAAAGAAATTGGGAGTGTTATGACCTTAGTGTACATCTTAGAGAGAAACAATAAACTCACGATTCATCAGGTGTAGTCACAGTGTCTGAATTGTATTGTCACATTTGACAGAAAGGTTGTTTATTTTGTCCTATATAATAAAGCTATTCTGTTTTTCTTCTTTCTTTTTCCACATAGTTGTGATCCTCTTGGCATCTGTGATCCAGCTTACCATTGAGAGAAATGTTTTCCACACCTTGAGACTTTTTCCCCCTTAATATGTCAGCTGCCCCCAGAAATCCAACACTAGGAGTATACCCCCAAACAAAGATGATTTTTTTCCCTCCCAAGCAGAACCTGCTTTACTGCTGTGAGCCAGGCTACACTCTCCATGGAGCTATTTCTCTGCACTTCAGAGTCCTGTGGCTCCTGCATATGCAGATTTCTAGGCTGTCATCTGGCTTGACATATATGACTTGTGTTTTTTTCTCCACACATTGCTATTATTTCTGTTTGGCTCTTTTTCTCCAGTGAAATCCTGTGGTGCTTTCCTGGAACATCTTCCTAATGGACGTGTGCTATTTCCACTAAATCTTCAACTTGGAGCCAAAGTGTCCTTTGTTTGTAATCCAGGGTGAGTGTGAGCAGGCTTGATCTGCTGGACATTAAAACTAAGTCTGAGCTTATCCAAAATGGGAAAGAAACAATTTCTGATGCTGTATATAGGAAAGAGTGGTGACTTGTAGAATTGATAAAAGAGATATGAAGGAAACCTACTGGTTTCAAATATACAGGTAATGCACTAAGTGAAAAAATCATTTTCTAAATAGAAAATAACACTAGTGATTTTGAGAAAATTTATATGTTACAAAAGCTTATACAAATAACAATACATTTAGCAATGTTTTAGGGAAAAAATTAATACCTTACTAATAGAATTTAAAATAGAAACAAAAAATAAGGGGCAGCTTTTTAAAGCCCACTGTTGTATCATTGAATCAGCAATAGGCTCTGGGCTCTGAGTTGGGACCATGGTGTCTGATGTTAATATTTTAGGTGAGGTCATAAACCTTCTTCACAGCAGACACGCTTCTGTGAAACTACCAGTCATGGACAACAAAGAACCTGCCCTCCAGTGCTTCGCAGAATCTTTGGCAGGCACCAAATACTAGGGCCAAATAAGATTTAGGAGGGCATAAGGGTCTAAACATCCTTTGAGAATTTTAAATGACTTCATACAAAAGTTGGCTCCTCTCCTCTTCCCATTTTTCTCTCCAGTCCCAGTGCTTTAAAAGGAAAAACAAACAACAACAACAAAACGCCCACCACCACGAAGAACAAAACACTAATAAATTTTTAGTCTGTTACAGGCCATAGACATGTACTTCATAAGTCATCTGCTTCTCTGAATTACTTACAAAAGTGTAACTTATTCTTCAGTAGCTTAGCATGCTGTTGTGAGCTTCCTAGATAACAATCGCAGAAACTGAGACATAAGAACAATCTCTATTTCCTACCAGTTAACTCGACTTTCCCAGTGACAGTGTCAGCAAGGTGTTCATTAGCAGTCTGGGTTTGCAGTTGTGACAGTGAGCAGCGCCAGGTTCCTTTTAGCTTGATCAGTGCTTTTGAGTAAAGGTCCAGGATCTGGCTGTGCCCTCACTACTTTCTTTAGTTTAGGCTGGGACTTTATATTGCAGTTCAGTTTTACCCACCTGCTGGAAGCTGTGGTAGTTGAGTAGCTTAGCATCTGCACACCCCTTCCACCTCCTGGTTCCATTTCCTCAAAATCCTCGATGCTTTTTTGGCTAGACCTGGGAACTGAGTATTACTTTGACCAAAACTTTTTACAGTCCACCACCATTTTCTTCCTTAGGTTTCAATTAAAAGGAAATTCTGCTAGTCATTGTGTTCTGTCTGGAAGGGACAGTGTTTGGGATAGCCATGTTCCTGTGTGTGAAAGTGAGTATATATAGTGATACTTTAATCTAGTTGCTCTAACTTCTTATATTTTAACCCACACCCTCCCTTTTAGAATTTCTTCTATATTCTAGTTTGACTTATTGACAGAAGTTGATTACTTTCATAAAAGTTTGTTTTGAATCAACCCTCTCCACTATTAGCATAATTCATTTTTTCTTAACCAGTAAAGCACACTTTACACCAGTGTCTTTTCATCTATAGTTCCATCCATCATAGTAGCAAAATCACCTGGAATGTTACTTAGCTCCATTCCAGAACTTGGACTCTGTTCTAAGAAGGGTCAAAAGGCTACTTTTAACAAATCAGTCAAAATACTCTAATATAGAAAAACCACACTTGCAGAAATGTCACTTTACGTTGTTGATACCTTTAGAGAGAAACATATTTTAGGTAAATCTTAGACAATTACAACAGAAAAAGAGGTTTTACTTGAAGTTGAGGAAGATATTGATGGCTGGAAAGAAAAAGAAAGCAATTTCAAGGATGAGTGAAATCAAATAAAGGAATTAAATAGAAAGTTAGTATTTAAAATTAGAATCGCAAGTTACTAACTTCTTTGTTCTATATACAAAAGCAGACTGGAAGTATTCACTTACTCCAGAGCTCAAATATCATACTCTGTTCTATACCTAGAGATTTAACATAAAATTGGTATTTTCTTTAGGTGTGGCTTGCATGGATCCAGGGCTCAATCATGGTTGTCCTAACTTCTGATCTTTCTAAAAATTTCCAACTACAGATTTGATAATCACAAGTGTCCCACATTTCCTTACTGTAAACCAAAACTGAAAGAAAAATATTTAAAGCATAAAAAGTTTGGAGAGGTGACAATAATTCTTTATTGAAAATATGCACATTTTTGTAGAAGGCAAAGTTTGGGTTTGCAAATATTTCTATAATAGCAGTTTCAATTAACAACAAAATACTAATTTTCTTGTGATTTTTCTAATTGCAGAAGTGATATGTAGCCTCCCACAGGATATGAGTGGAGTCCAGAAAGAGTTGAAAATGAAAGAATATTACTATGGAAATAATGTAACTTTGGAATGTGAGGATGGGTATACTCTAGAAGGCAGTTCTCAGAGCCAGTGCCAGTCAGATGCCAGCTGGGATCCTCCTCTGGCCAAATGTGTATCTCGTAAGTACAAAATGTAAGGATTGGAGCCCCTGCCCAGCAAAGTCACTGACTGCCCAGTCATCTATCTCTTCCGGTGCCTACTGTGATGAGGTGTTACAGTGTGTAGGGATAAGAGAGTTGAGAATATGCTATCTCAAAATACAACAAGTTAGGATGTTAGTAAAATCACTTCAAGTATGACTTCAGGAGTAGAAAATGTACAAGAAGCACATACACAGAGAGACATATACCCACACAGAAAACCACAAAATCAGAAACCATAATATATATAAACAAAAGACCAGTAAGGCTAAAAAGAAAAAAAAAATGCCCACGTTAAGCAACATAAGACAGAAAAAAAAATCTCCAATACCGCTGTGTTCATTTGAGTTGGTCATCTACTGCTGGGCATGGGGCCTGTCTTTGAGTGTAGCTTTGTACCCAGTGAGACTCCATTGGAGAAAAATAAGTTTTCATTTGAAAGCTGTTGTCAGTTGGAGATCATGTCCACTTCCCCCTCTCAGTGCTGGGACTCCATCTGGCTTGGAACTATGCAGACCCTGTGCATTCTACCACAGGCTCTGTGCGTTCATATGTGCATCAGTCCTGTTATGTCCAAAAGGCATTGTTTCCTCTTCCATCCCCCTGGCTCTTACAGTCTTTCCACCTTGTCTTCTGCAAACACCCTTCATTGATCTTTAGCACTACCAACAAATAAAGAAGCCAACATTTTATAAAAATTGTTCACATTTTGGACCTGTTGACCTATTTGAAATGTAAATAAGAAAGTACTAAAGAGATAGAAAATACATATAAAATAGAATAAAAGGTTAATAGTTTTATCATAAGTACTATTGCTGTAATGGTAATAATTATAAAAGTTAAAGTATATTGAACATTTAGTACTGATGTTCAAAGGCTAGTGATAGGCATAAGATAGGTGGTAGATGATAGGTATGTAGATAGGTAGATAGATAGATAGATAGATAGATAGATAGATATATTCTAATAAATGTTAATGTTTTTACAGATAAAGAAACTGAAACATGAAGGGCTTAGATAACTTGCCCCAAACCACAAAAATAATGTAGCCTAGGTACAATCAGTCACGGCACATACCGTTAGAGACAGTGTGCTATAACAAATAAACGAACAAAAGTCCTACATTAATAATTGTCAAGAGGAATAATTTCCAGTACTGTAGTTAAAGGGAGGACAGCTATTAGATAAAGATACCAAACATCAACTGGAGAAGAAAAGGGTTTATTTGGCTTACACTTCCACATTGTAGTCCATTATCAAAGGAAGCCAGGACAAGAGCTCCAAAGAGATCCAGAACCTGGAGGCAGGAGCTGATGCAGAGCCCATGGAGGAACTCTGCTTACTGGCTCTCTCAGCCTGTTTTCTTATAGAACCCAGGGCCACCAGCCCAGTCATGGCACCATGCACAATGGGTTGGGCTCTTCCCCCATCAGTCACCAATTCAGAAAATGCCCTATAGGCTTAGGCATTTTCTTAATTGAGATTCCCTCTTCTCAGATAGCTTTAGCAGATGTCAAGTTGACACAAAACTATCCATCACAGAGTTAGAGACAAAAGGGGCCAAATATGTACCAAATAGAAGGTTCTTGGAATCAGATTTTAGGGTAAATGCCATGGATTGTGCTGCATCACTTGTGAACTTTTTCTCTGGATTGAGATCTAGACTAAAGCAGCCTCCTTTGGATTCTTAATCCTTTCAATACCATCTGGTAACAAACCTTGAAATTTTTATGGGTAGAAGAGCCAAGTGAGAGCGTAGAAGGGAAAAAAAATGAACGAAAAGAAAAAAAAAACAGTATTTGACCCTATGACTGAGAATAAATTACCCAAGATACCAGCCATTAGTCTTCCTAAAAAAGGAAATTAGAGAGTAAGTTTTCAAGTTGCTATAGCCTTGGAATGGCTCACTATGGGAACTTTTGAGAGCAATTAAAAGAAGAACAATTACCTTTGCGTACCAATCCCAGAGGATGAATGCCCTGACATTCTCCAGCCTACCACATCACCAGCTCAGTGACCTGTTAGTAAGATCACAGCCATTTAGGCAAGGACTAATCTTGTTATAACACATGTAAGCATGGTGTTGCTTTCAAGACTGGTAAGTTCATCTTCAGAGAAGATGTGAAAACTCAGAGAAGTCTTCATTGTAATTCTCAGTGAGGCTCCCAGTATGATATGCAAAGCATGTCCTGAAGTCCATTTTCATTATGCTCCAGGATCCCTTTCATTGGTGCAACTGCTTTATTAGAACCCAGTTTATTTCTTTTTTGGTCCCAACTATCTCTCAAAAGCACAAATGCCCTGCTGTCTTCTCACTTCATAGATCTTCCTAGTTCAGAAGTCCTGTGCCATTTCTGAGGTGAAAGAAGCTTTATAAATGTTCTTCTGTAATGATAGTATTTTATAATAAAAATATAAAGAAGTTTTCGGTGAGTGAAAATGATAAAATGAGATTGTAGGAGTGACACCAAAGGCTTTTTGTATTATAAAAACAATAACTGACTCCTAGATTAATATCAGAATGAACCATACTAGCCAAAGCAGCCATGTGGCCACATTATGTGCCATTAACATTTATGTGGCTTTGTTTCTCTTTTAGGCACAAACATCAGTCTCATAGCTGGTAAGTCTTGTTATGAGTTTGCTGAGAAATTCCAATATCAGAAACAGTAAGTACCTACTTATAATAAATGATATGTAAAAAGAAGTCAAAATACCTTCTTTTAAGTTCAATTAAAATTAATGTAATTTTAGGGCAGCAGTTTTCAACCTGTGGGTCATGACCCCATTTCACGGGGGTCACCTAAGATCATCAGAAAACACAGATATTTACATCATGTTTCATAACAGTAGCAAAATTACAGCTATGAAGTAGCAATGAAAATAATTTTGTTTTTGGGGTCACCACAACATGAGGAACTCTGTATTAAAGGGTCACAGCATTAGGAAGGTTGAGAACTACTGGTTTAGGGTTGTCATAAGATTGGCATCCTTGTGCACATTGAGGGACTTCATCTTTGAATCATTTGAATGGGTAAACATTCTTCACTGTCGACAATTCTTTATTTTAACATTGCAGGAGAGACAACTTCCTCTTTGCTTTGTACCTGGAAATATGTTTCTGGGTAGTCACCCTGATAATTTGTACCATTAAAGTCATAAGACCACCATGTGAGTGAATCTTGTGTCTGGAGATAGAAGGATATTGTATTGTCTTCACCTTTGAAGTTTCTGTTTCTGTGATAAGATACTGTGACAAAAGCAACTTAAAAGAGAAAGGAGCTTTTATTTTTAGCTAATAATTGCAGGATATCATCCATGATTATGAGGAAGTCAGGGCAGCAGGAACTTGAAGCAGCTGCTCACATCCACAGTTCATGATACCTTGCCTGAGAATGATGCCACCTGCAGTGTAGGTCTGCGGTGCCACCTTAATACATGTAATTAAGACACCTCCCTCAGATATGCCCATAGGTCAACCAGAGCTAGATAATTCCTGACAGACTCTCAAGTGACTCTTAACTGTGTCAAGTTGACTATTTAACCAGCACAAATGGATTAATACAGAGTTTGATATCAAGGGGATTTCTATTGCATAGGGTGGCCTGTGTCATGCCTTACATTAAAGACTTAGGTAAGCCTTGTATGCTGAGCCAAGCAGCACCATTGCTATGATGGGCTGTATTATTGAGAAGAAGCTTATAGAATGCTCTGGTCACCCATAACTATAGTACTGTGGTTGTAGGTCTGATGTTCTGGATTAAAACCAGGGTAGAGCAGACCTGGAGTAAAGGTACATGTGAAAGAGTCATTGGTAACCAACAGTGTGATTAGCTATTAAGACAGAATTTAGAACTTCTGTATTGTGTTTTTTACTTAATTATTTTGTTTTCTTGTTCAGGCATTGTCTTTGGGGTGATCTTTATTTTACTTGTCATTGTTTGCTATTGGCTGATTCGGAAATATAAAAAACGGTGAGTATTGCCACATTCTCAAAAAAAAAAAAAAAAAAAAAAAAACTGCAGCAGGGAGCTGTGGTCTACACCTGTGCCCTAATATTCTGGTGGCTTAGACAGGATAGCCATGAGTTTGAGGCCTGTGTGTGTCACAGAATAATATTGTCTCAAACAAAACAAAACAAAGATAGCTTGGGAAGGTGGCTTGGTAGTGACAGCACTTGCATGGCAAGTGTAGTTTGGATCCCCAGCACCTAGGTAAATGCCAGTAGACATGGTGGCCCTCCCATAGCTCCAGTGCACAGAAGGTGGAGACAGTGACTCTTCTGGAACAAGCTGACTAGACAGACTTGTCCTATAAGTTTGCTCTGGGTTTTAATGACCTTGTCTCAGTGGAATAATGTGGAAAGCAATAGAGGAAGACTCCTAACATGTACATCACATACATGTACTCTCACACATGCAAATATGTATATATGTATATGCACAGAGCGAGCGAGCGAGAGAGAGAGAGAGAGAGAGAGAGAGAGAGAGAGAGAGAGAGAATGAATAAAGGAAAAAATTAAATCATTTTATGTTTCTTGAAGGCAAAGCAAATTAAAACAAAGCAATAGAACATACTTCCATAAAGACAGATGTGGTAATTCTCAGGAAGGTGGCCTTGGTTACCCAAAATAATATATTTACACCAAAAGAAGTATATATAATAAAAATCACTGTAAATGTGTGTGTGTGTGTGTGTGTGCCCACACATGTGTGCACGCACACAAACTCACACCACAACACCAATGTGGTAGTCAGAGGATAACTTGTGGAAGTCAGTCCACTATTTAGGGCACAAGATCAAATTCAGATCATCAGGCTTGGCATCATGCACCTTTACTCACTGAGCCATAATGCCCGCCCACCAGCACTTAAAAAAATAATAGGTAAAAAGAAACAACCTTTTCAGAAGAAATTAAAGAAAGAGCAAACAGGCAGAAGGAGTTTCTTAACAGTATTAAAGATTCTTAAAGGTATGAAGCTGCTGACATCTTATTGTGGCTGAGATACAGCAGATGCTGACCTATAAACATAGACTGATCACAGCACCAGAAGTTGAATGGGGTATCCTATGGCACACACATCCTAGGCTGCCAATGTAGAAGCATTGAAATTTGGCTGTCCCTGATACACAGAGGTGCTTGAAATATTTACCATGAATAAAGGAATAAACATGTCAGCCATTACTAAGAGTATTGCAAAAGATCAGAATGCATTTTAACTAGTCCTAAACCTAGTTCACAGTTCATGTTCATTGTTCTAATGAATCAGCCATCTCAGTCTATGTGGCTAACTATAGCAAAATACAAAATTGGGTAGCTTAGAAAATGAGCATTGATTTTTCACAGTTCTGAAGGCTGGAGAGCCTACTTGCTACCTAGTGAGAATCAACTTCACAATTAATAAATTACAGTCCTCTTACTTGTCCCCACGTGGCAGAAAAAAGGTATGAGCTCTCACAAGGGTACCAATCTCTATCACAGGGGTTTCACCCTCAGGAATCAATTATTTCTCAAAGTCTTGCCTCATACTCTCACATTGCAGTTTTGGATTTCAATCTGTCATTTTGGGAGTGGACAAACAGTTGATCATAATATATCAAATTTGGCAACATTTGTCACACTGATGATTTCACATGTCACTGTAATCCCCAGCTTTCCCAGATTTAGAATATCTACTTGTGTAATTCCATTCCTGCCCCCAATTAAGGAATTGCTTGTTTTATTCCAGCTTAGTTTTTTTAAAAAAAAGTAAAAACAAACAAAAACATTGCCTTACAAATTGTAGTGATACTTGAGGGATTTTGAAAAACTCCTCTCCTCACACTCTATTATTTATTAATATCACCTCCTGTTCCATGCGATTCTACTCACTCCTTCCCAGATCATCAGCTTCTTGTGAGCAGGAAATACCTTTATTCACACAAAATTATTATTTTATTTATTTATTCTTCTCTCATACAGTACATACCAACTGCAGCCTCTCTTCCCTCCACTTCTCCAAGTTTCTACCTCCCTCATCTCCCTCCTCTCCCAGATCCACTACCCCTCTCTTACCCTTCAGAAAAGAGCAGGCTTCCTAATGATATCAATCAAACAGCATAACAAGATACAGTAAGACTAGGTACAGACCTGCATATCATGGCTGGATGAGGCAACCCAGTAGGAGGAAAAGGGTCTCAAGAGCAGGCAAAAGAGTCAAAGATAACCCCCTCCCACTGTTAGAAGTGCCATTGTGTGAATATACCATATTTTCTTTATCCAATCTTTGGTTGAGGGATATCTAGGTAGTTTCCAGTTTCTGGCTATTATGAATAAAGCTGCTATGAATGTAGAATGTAGTTGAACAACTTTTTGCCATATGCCCAAGAGTGATGTAGCTGGGTCTTGACATATGTCAGTTCTCAGTTTTCTGGGGAACCACCATATTGATTTCCATAGTGGCTGTACAAGTTTGCACTCCCACTAGTAATAGAGGATTGTTCCTCTTGCTCCACATCCTCACCAACATTAGCTGTCACTTATATTTTTTATCTTAGCTGTTCTGACAAGTTTAAGATGGAATCTCAAAGTCATTTTGATTTATATTTTCCTGATGGCTAAGGATGTTGAACATTTCTTTGCATTTTTTGGCCATTGGAGATTCTTCTATTGGGAATTCTCTGTAGACAGAAGTTTCTCTGGCCCCACCCTGGCCCCAAGGTCTGGACAAATCTCCCACCCACAGTTCCGCAGCCACTTATACTCAGAGGCTTATATTAATTACAAAATGTATGGCCTATGGCTTCAGCTTCTTGCTAGCTAGCTCTATAACTTAAATTAATCCATTCCTATCAATCTGTATGTTGCCATGTGGCCATGGCGTTGCCTATCTGCTGGCATCTTGTTGCTTCTTCAGCGGCGTAGCTAGAGTTTTCCTGCCTTGCCCACAGTCAGGACAAATCTCTGTCATCCGCCAGTCCCATAGCCGCTCAGACTCAACCAAGTAAACACAGAGACTTATATTGCTTACAAACTGCATGGCCGTGGCAGGCTTCTTGCTGTTCTTATAGCTTAAATCAATCCATTTCCATAAATCTATACCTTGCCACATGGCTTGTGGCTTACAGGCATCTTCACATGCTGCTTGTCATGGCGGTGGCTGGAAGTGACTCCTTCCGCCTTCCTGTTCTCTCAATTCTCTTCTCTGTTAGTCATGCCTATACTTACTGCCTGGTCACTGGCCAATCAGTGTTTTATTTATTGACCAATCAGAGCAATTTGACATACAGACCATCCCCCAGCACAGCGGTGGCTGGCTTCTCTCTCCCCCCCTCTCCTTTCTTCTCTCTGTATATCTTCTTGGATTTCCCACCTGCCTCTAAGCTGCTTTGCCATAGGCCAATGCAGCTTTATTTATCAAGCAATCAGAGCAACACATATTCACAGCATACAGAAAGACATCACACAGCAATTCTCTGTTTAGGTCTGTACCTCACTTCTTAATTGGATTGTTTGGGTTTTTTTGTTGTTGTTTTGATGTCTAGTTTCTTGAGTTCTTTCTGTATTTTGGATATTAGCCCTCTATCAGAAGTGGAGTTGGTGAAAAAGCTTTTCACATTCTGTAGGCTGCTGTTTTATCCTATTGACAATGTGCCTTACAGAAGCTTTTCACTTTCATGAGGTCCCATTTATTAGTTGTCCATCTTAATGCCTGTGCTATAGTTGTTCTGTGTAGGAATTTGTCTCTTGTGGCAATGGATTTAAAGCTATTCCCTACTTTCTGTTCTGTCAGGTTCAGTGTGTCTGGTTTAATGTTGAGGTCTTTTGATTCACTTGGACTTCAGTTTTGTGCAGGGTGATAAATATGGATCTATTTGCATTCTTCTGCCTATAGACATCCAGTTAGACCTGCACCATTTTTTGAAGATGCTTTCTTTTTTCCATTGTATATTTCTGGCTTCTTTATCAAAAATCAGGTGTCCATAGGTATGTGGATTTATGTCTGGATCTTTGATTCAAACCCATTGATCAACTTCTCTGGTTTTATGCCAATTATTTTGTGGTTTTTATTACTATAGCTCTGTATTACAGCTTAAAATCAGAAACAGTGATGCCTCCAGAAGTTCTTTTATTGCACAGGATTGTTTTAGCTGTTTTTTGTTTGTTTGTTTGTTTGTTTGTTTTGTTTTTCCGTATGAAATTGAGTATTGTTCTTTTAAGGTCTGAAAAGAATTGTGTTGGAATTTTGATGGGGATTGTCTTAAATCTGTAGATTGTTTTAGGCAGGATGGCCATTTTTATATTGTTAATTCTACTGATCCATGAACATGGGAAATCTTTCCATCTTTTGATATCTTCTCCAGTTTCTTTCTTCACAGACTTAAAGTTTTTGTTATACAAGTCTTTCACTTGCTTGGTTAGGATTACCCCAAGATACTTTGTATTGTTTGTGGCTATTGTGAAGGGTATTTCCCTGATTTCTTTCTCAGGCAGTTTATCATTTGTATGTAGGAGGGCTACTGGTTTTTTGTTGTTGTTGTTGTTGTTGTTGTTGTGTGTGTGTGTGTGTTTACTTATTCTTGTATCTTGCCACATTGCTTAAGGTGTTTATCAGCTATAGGTGTTCCCATTAGAATTTTGGGGGGTCATTTATGTATAATATCATATTGTCTGCAAATAATGATACTTTGATTTCTTCCTTTCCAATTTGTATCCCCTTGATCTCTTTCTGCTGTCTTATCATGCTAGCTAAAACTTCAAGTACTGTATTGAATAGGTATGAAAAGAATGCCTTATTCCTGATTTTAGTGGAGTTGCTTTGAATTTCTCTCCATTTAATTTGATGTTGGATACAGGCTTGCTATAAATTGTCTTTTTGTTTAGGTATGCCCCTTGTATCCCTAATCCCTTTAAGACTTTTATTATGAAGGGGTGTTGGAATTTGTCAAAGGTTTTTTCAGCATCTAGTGAGATAGTTGTGTGTGTGTGTTTTTTTTTTCTTCTAGTTTGTTTATATGGTAGATTACATTGACTGCTTTTCATATGGTGAACCATTCCTGCATCTCTGGGGTGAAGCCAACTTGGTCATGATGGATGATCTTTTTGATAAGTTCTTGTATTCAGTTTGCAAGTATTTTATTGAATAATTTTGCATTTATGCTCATAAGGGAAATTGGTCTGTAATTCTTTGTTGAATGTTTGTGTGGCTTGGGTGGCCTCATAAAATGAATTTGGCAATGTTCCTTCTGTTTCTATTTTGTGGAATAACTTGAGGAGTAATGATATTAATTCTTCTTTGAAAAGCTGGTAGGATTGTGTGCTAAAACTGTTTGACCCTGGGCTTTTTTTGGTTGGGAGACTTTTAATGAGTGTTTCTATTTCCTTAGGGGTTATAAATCTATTTAAGTTGTTTATCTGATCTTGGTTTAACTTTGGTAAGTTGTGTCTGTCAAGAACATTATCCATTTCTTTTAGGTTTTCCAATTTTGTCGAGTATAGGCTTTTAAAGTATAACTTGATGATTCTTTGGATTTTTTCTGTCTGTTGTTGTGTCCTTCTTTTTCTTTCTGATTTTGCTAATTTGGATAATCTCTCTGCCTTTTAGTTAGCTTGTATAAGGGTTTATCGATCTTGTTGATTTTCTCAAAGAACCAACTTTTTATTTCATTGATTCTTTGTATTGCTCTCTTTGTTTCTGTTTTATTGATTTCAGCCCTCAGTTTATTTCCTGCCCACTACTCCTCTTAGGTGTGCTTGCTTCTTTTTGTTCTAGAGCTTTCAGGTGTGCTGTTAAATTGCTAGTGTAAGATTTCTCCAATTTTTTTTATGTAGGCATTTATGTAGGCTATGAACTTTTATCTTAGCACTGCTTTCATTGTGTCCCATCAGTTTGGGTATGTTGTACATTCAATTTCATTGGATTCTAGGAAGTCTAATTTCTTTCTTTCTGTCTTGATCCAGTAGTCATTTAGTAGAGAGTTGTTCAGTTTCCATGAGTTTGTAGGCTTTCTGTTATTTCTATTGTTGTTGAAATCAGCTTTAATCCATGATGGTGTGAAAGGATGCAGGTTATTTCCATTTTCTTGTATCCATTAAAGTCCATTTCCTTGGAAAATCTTTTTCCAACCCTTCACTCTGAGGTAAAAGCTATCTTTGATGCTGAGATGTGTTTCTTGTATGCAACAGAAGGTTGGCTCCTGTTTTCACATCCATTCTGTTAGTCTGTCGTTTTATCAGGGCATTGAGTCCACTGATATTGAGAAATCTCAGTGGCCAATGATTGTTAATTCCTGTTATTTTGGTGGTGGTGGTGGTGACAGTAGTGTGTGTGTGTGTGTGTGTGTGTGTGTGTGTGTGTGTGTGTGTGTTTGCTTCCCTTGTTGTTTTGCTGGTGTGAGATTATTTCCTGTATTTTTGTGAGTATAGTTAATCTCCTTGGGTTGGAGTTTTCCTTCTAGTACCTTCTGTAGGACTAGAATTTGTGGATAGCTATTGTTTAGATTTGACTTTATCATGGAATATCTCATTTTTTCCATCTATGGTGATTGAAAGTTTTGTTTGTATAGTAGTCTGGACTGGCATCTCTGGTCTTTGAGTCGTCAGGATATCTATCTAAGCCCTCCTGGCTTTTAGAGTCTCCATTGAGAAGTCAGATATAATTCTAATAGGTTTGCCTTTATATGGCCTTTTTCCTTTACAGCTTTTAATATTCTTCTTTATTCTGTATGTTTAGTGTTTTGACTATTAAGTGGCAAGAGGATTTTCTTTTCTTCTCCAATCTGTTTGGTGTTCTGTAAATTTCTTGTACCTTTATAGGCATGTTCTTCTTTAGGTTAGGAAATTTTTCTTCTATGATTTTTATTGAAAATATTTTCTGCATCTTTGAGCTGGGATTCTTCTTCTGTACCTATTATTCTTAGGTTTGGTCTTTTTATAGTATCCCAAATTTCCTTCATGTTTTATGTCAGAAATTTTTTAGATTTAACATTTTCTTTGACAGATATATCTATTTCTTCTATCATATCTTCAGTGCCTGAGATTCTCTCTTCCATCTCTTGTATTCTGTTGGTGATGCTTGTATCTGTAGATCCTGTTCACTTATCTAGATTTTTCATTTCCAGAATTCCCTCAGTTTGTATCTTCTTCATTGTTTCTGTTTACATTTTCAGGTCTTGAACATTTAGATTCATTTCCTTCATCTGTTTTTTCTTGGCTTTCTTTAATGGTTTTATTCATTTCCTCCAGTTTTTTGTTTGTCTTTTTGTGTATTCCTTGGGATTTATTCATTTCTTCTTTAAGGACCCCTATCGTAGTTGTTTTTAAGCTCATTTTCTTGTGCTTCATCTGTGTGGGAATATTCAAGGCTTGCTGTAGTAGGGTAGCCAGGCTCTGGTGGCATATTTCCTTAGCTATTGTTGGTTGTGCTCTTGCACTGGTGTCCAAGCATCTGGGTTTGGGGTAATTATAGGTCTGGGTGCTGATTTCTGAGTTTGTATCGGATGGGTGTTTTGTTTTTTGGTTTCTGTTTCCTTTCTGGTCTTTCTGGCTAGAGTGGCCTGTGGTTGAGCAGAGGGACTTTACCTGAGTTGGGGGAAACTGAGAGAGTGAAGTGGGTCCCTCGGCATGCAGCCTACCTGGAGTTCTGGTGGCTTGCATGACCTCTGGTGGAGCAGGGGGCTTCACCTGAGTTGTGGGCCATGGCCAGGATATCAAAATAATTACTGTCACTGTGGATTCTTATTTCTTATATAGTAAGTACTCCAGATTTTTATAAGAATAACCATAATCATCATGGTTTTATAAAAAGCTTTAGCATTTATTGTCTTCTTTTGTCCTCTGAGCCACATTTTAAATCATCATTCTAAAGATCTTGACCTCTTTATGCTACTTTTTAAAAATCCAGTTGAGAATCATTAAAATTACCATCTTGTAAAATCATTCAGCATCCAGAACTAATTTTTTATAGTTCAACGGTACCAAATAGTTTAGATATTACCAAACCTAATTATTACCTTTTTACAGTATTTCCTCTTTATAATATTCTCCTGCCCCCACACTTCACTGGATTTGTCTCATACTCCTGTGTATCCAACCATGGCCTTTCCTTTTACATGCTCTAGTCTATTACTACAATGAAAAGAAAATGGAGTGCAGGGACAATAAACTAAAAATTTCCTTCTGTACATCCTGATATTTCCCAGTGTATTTTTTGTGACAGTTTGTGATGTCTAATAAGGCATGTACTGGAGCTGTTGACCTTGCTCTCCTGTTGCTGTTTCTAATCATACCTGGGTCTATACAAAGCAGCCTTCCTGTCCAGTCAGAGAAAAAATTGACACCTACCTGGATATGATATTTGAAGTAACAAAACTCTTAGAGCCATTATCTATAAAAGCATTTTCCTATGTTTGTATTACCACTAGTAACCAACCAGAAGGACATTCTTTCAGCAGGTTCCACCTCACCCACATGTGCCACTCATCATTTATGCACACTTTCCAACATGGCTTGTCTCACTACTACATCACCAGCCTTCACTCTTCTTTATCTTCAGTCTCACACTGGCCTTCCATGTGCTAGAGAAACTGGCCTGTGATTCATGGTCTTCCTCTGTGTCTTACGTGCTTCTGTCTAAGAGGGTAAAGAGGAGTTGAGTGGTGAGGAGTAGTGGTAAGTGAGTTATCTGTGTTTTTTGTTCTTAACTCTAATACCAACTCACAAAAAATCCAGCAGTATACATACTTGTTGTTTATGTTATATAAAGTACTTGCTAAGTTACCCTAGAAGATACAGTGTAGCATTTCTGGTGAAAGCATGGGGCCTATAGTCAGACCTGAGTGTGTTGTCAGTCACCAGCTATGAATCCCTGGCCAAAACACTGACCTTCAGGCTTCATCTTCCTTGCCTATGAGGTAATAACTCCTATCTTACTGAACGCAGTGCTGTGCTTATAATGAATGCCAGAAAAATGCTAGATATTATTTAAATTGTTACTGATCTTAAAAATAATTAAATATTTTCTTCTTCTGTAAGTTACTGTATCTAATCATCGCTTATAATCTGAAGGCCCTTGGTTCTAGAAATCTCACTGATACCAAAATCTTTGGATGTTCAAATACCTTACATAAAAAGAGGGTAGTACTTTCCTGTAACCTCCTACATATCTTAATTGTCTCTAGATTATTTGTGACAATATAATACAATGAAAATTCTGTGTAAATATTTTTAAACTATATAGTTATACTATGTGGCTTAGAGAAAATGGCAAGAGAAAAGCCTTTTTATGTTCAGAACTTTATATGAACTCAACTTCATCAGAGTTGCAGCTATTTTGAATGGCTTTGACTTGCAGTTTGTTGAATATGTAGATGTGGAGCCTAAAGGTAGAAAGGAAGATGGGTTCCTTATCACACCTGCTGTTACTGTGCTAATGGTGGGGATTACTTTGATACAAGGTAGAACTTCCTAACATCACTAATGATCACAGAGCACAATGATGCTGTATCAGGTTGCATTGAAAAGCTATTAGTATATGAAGTTGTCAAAATCTTATGTAAACCTATTTACTAACCAAAATTATTTTAGAAATAGTAAGATGTGTTGTTTAAGGTGTGGATATACATATATAGATAAGCTAAAGTCTTCTGACATAATGGGTTTAGTATTTCCTAATCCAAGATTTTACTTAGTAAATCTATAACTTAAATCTCAAAATGAAAGTTATTAGTTACTTTCAAAATTAACATGATTCATATAGTTTTACTTTTATTCTCCCTACCAATTAGCAATACCACAGATGAAAAGTGTAAAGAAGTGAGTATCCATTTCAATTCTCAAGAAGACAGCTGTATTCACCCTCAAGCTCTGCTCGCAAGTCAGGAGAACAGCAGGTATCTATGCACATCCTGAGTTCAAAATGTTTGCAGCAACTAAGATTCAAAAATAGAAACAATTCAAACAGGGTATTACACACAGAAGTTGGAAACTTCTTGAGCTGGATTATTGCCATTTTTATGATTTTGCATGGGAACTGTCAAGGTGTGTACTATGAGCCTTTGGGGAGCAGTGGGCTTTGCTTTTTCCCATGGAAGCCAAGTACCTCATCTCTAGGGGGACACCCACATACTCATTTGGATCTCTTAAGGCTCTTCACCTCTTTCCTGATTTCTGATTTTCACTGATTTTTGTTCCTCACTTCCTGAGACTCCCCCCATTGCCACCACCACCACCACCCCCTTTTTTTTAATTTTTGAGGCAGGGTTTCTCTGTGTAGCTCTGGCTATGCTGGCTTACTTACTTACTCTCTAGACCAGGCTGGCCTCAGACTCAAAGATCTGCCCATCTCTGCCTCCCAAGTGCTGGACTTAAAGGGATGTTCCACCACCGTCTGGCTTCTCTCTCTTTCTTTTCTGTTCTCTACTGTATCTCTTTCCATCCCTAACTCATCATTCACCTCTTCCATGCGTCCTCACCACAATCCCTTATATGTCAAATATCGGACAAAGGTTTGGGGTTGAAAGAGAAGTAATACTACAACCGAATGCAGCATGATGACATAACTGAAGTAAAAACCAAATAATGATTCCAAGGCTCCAACTGCCATCTGGGCCAAATTCAGCTGGCCTCTCGTATTGCATAAGCCATTCTAATTGCGCGTACTCACCCAGTCATGTTGTCAGTGGCTGCTTTCCAACCCTAGTAGCAGGTGAGCGATGAATCAGGCCCAGAAGCCACATGGCCCACCAAGCCCTAGATACTCACAAATTTGTCCTATTTTTAAAGCAGTTTTGAATAGTAAATAAGATCACTCCAATTTTGACAATTTCACATACCAACAGCTTTTCACTGTAAACTGACATGGCATTGTTCTCTGTGGTCACAAGTGACACTAGGAAATTCAACTTTCTATCAGAGGTCCAGCAGTGACAACAAATGTTTTATTGGCTAGTCCCCTTAAGCCCTGGATTTCTATCCTCTTCCCTTGCCTTATTCAGTAATGTCTTACAGATTGCTCAGATCTCTACTTCTTACTCAGTTACCTCATCCCTGTCCTTGGGCCCCTCACATAACTCTGTACCACACAGAGCTGTTTTTCATAGCACAACCTGTGCAGGTCTGTAATCCTGATACTTGGGAGGTGGAGGCAAAAGGATCAGTTCAAAGTCATTTTCAGTTATATAAGGAGTTTGATTGAGATCAGCCTGGGCTACCTGACATCCTGTCTAAACAAATAAGCCACACACACACACACACACACACACACACACACAAATAATAGCAGCTTATGCTCTGGAAAGGAATTGGGCTGCTCTCCTAATAAGCAGAAGCAAAAACATCACATTGTTTAATAAAATTCTTCTATGTCCTTCTTTCTGACTAAATGTACATTAATTGAAACTTGGCCTTTTCTCCCGATATATATGGCTAAAATCTGTAATTCAGCAATGAACAGTGGAAGAGGCCTTCAGGAAAAAAAAATAGGAGGCACAAGGAAGGCATTTTATAATCAGTAGAATTTAAATACAGGCAACTTAAATTTTTTAAACAAAAAAAACCACAGTTACTATTTTCTTCTGCAATGGAGGTGAATTTGCAAATCTTTCTGTTTATTTTCTGGTTTCCTAGTCACTTCTTCCCTTTTGTCTTGAAGCTTGTTTTTCCATATTATATATAAAAGAAAATAAAATATTCATTTTTTTTAACTTAGAATTTATGTTATCCCCTAAGTTTTAGTGATCATCTTCCTCAAGAGACTATTGTCATCATGGATAATCCACCAGGGAATAGGAAAGTTGAGGTGACAGCAGTATGCCATCCTACAATGTCTTTTTATGTTAGTCCAGAAGTTTGAAGGGAAAATCATACTACTTCTTTAATAGCACATATAAATGAATAAAAGAGGAAAAGAGTAATAATGTAAAATTTTTTGAGACAGAATGACATAGAATGCTGTGCTTTGAGGGAATTCTCTAAGATCTTCATCCAAGGTTCTTAGGTGTTGAGTTGTTTCCTTTACTGTTGGGATCTATGATGGGAAAGTTGTGCAGAATCAATTCCAGGCTAACCATGTAGTCACACTGTAGGAAGAAAATAACAACTGGAGCTAGGGTTGTTTTTACAGGAAACTGTTTTTAAAACATTCCATGAAAGTGCTCAAAATATCATTTATTTAGACTTGTATATGCAAGATTACCCACCTGAAATTCTTTCCCATCTTTCTTTTTGCCCAAGTTCCACTAGCCCACCTCGGAATTCACTCACCCAAGAGGCCTCCTAAATAGCCACATTGCAAAGTGATGACTGTTTGGAACACCAAGCATATCCTGCCTGTAATGTTTTACACGTGTATAAAATTTATACATGTAATTCCTTCACTTGAGAGGTTGACACAGAAGAATTGCTACAAGTTCAAGGCCTCTCATGACATTTAACCTTTCTCAAAAATAAATAAAAATAAATAAATAAGTGGTATAAATTCATTTTTAAAATGGTAAATACACAGAATATTTTGTATATATTGAGCCAGATGTGATGACTGACTCCTGTAATCACTCTGGAAAACCCTGAGGCAAGAGGATCAAAAGTCATATAAAGAGATCAAGGTCAGTCTTGACTGCAGTCTACCAAAGCATTAAGGTTAATTATTTTTGGCAACATTTTGTAGACAATGAGTGAGAATCTATACTAAGCACAAGACCTGTGTGCCCAGGCCAGATGTCAAAGCGAAATGAAAAGGTGGAGGCATATGTCAAAGATATAGCTATGTGGTGAAGGAGAGAATGTTTATAGGAGTATAGGTGGGTGATGCTGACCAGTCTTGATAGAAAGAAAACAATGAGGAGCAATCAAGTGGGCAGTAACCAATGGAAGGCAGGTGGACCTCTTAGGGATTTGTCTACTGGTTGAGGGACAACATTCAGGCCATAAAGGAAAGGCAGCAGTTTTATTAGGGGAGAACTTGGGTACCTTGTACTGAATATGCCATCCTTGCTTATTTTTCATGGTAGTAACAGGAATGGACACAATTTCTAAAGCTAACTTTCCTCTGAGAGGCTTAGCCATCATTTACACCTCTGCCACAAGCACACTTCTAAAGAGACTCAAGGAAATGCTTTGTGCATTGTGGATGACCTATGTATTTTCCAGATCAAGTCTCTGCTTATTAACTGACAGAAGGAAAAACATGAAAGTACTCATTAATTTCTTCTTTCCACTCCACATCCTCCTTTACATCATACTTTCTTGTGCCCTACACGAAAAACAGAAAAGAGGGTAATGAACACTTTTGATGAATCTGCATTTATATGTAATACCAGCATCCTGATTATTGGCATATGAATTCTTGATAGTTCAGTTATCCATCATGCTGTTATCTAAATGAAAACATCCTGTGATTTTTAATGTCCCTTCTTGACAAAATGGACAAAAACAAAAATCAGCAAAAACTGCAAAGTTAGAGGATACCTGGGATTCTATGTTAGTTAAGAGGCCAATTCATTTCAACAGAGAAAGATCTAAGATTCAGGTTTTTGACATTACTTCACAGACATTCAGAGAATTTTGTTTAGGGATAATAATGCTTCCACAGCATCCAGTAAAATTCACTTTTAGCCTGCCTGCTTGGTTGTTACTCCCTTGCACCCTTACCTTATATTGAAATCACACACCTAAAGTTAGAGGACAAGACTGAGTGGACAGAAAATTGAATGACTTGAAGAAAGAAAGAAAGATGTAGTCCAAGAGTTCTGCTTTATAAATCCATCATTTTCCTTTCTTATTTTAAAATGTTCATAATATGGAATGGGTTCATTAAAAAACATTAGGAAAATGCAAAAATATATGAAAACAAATAATAATTATTCTGTGTAACAGTAGCCATTACTAATACATTTTTAAAAAAGAACACACTCTAAACATATCAATAAAAAGCTTATGTAATATCACCACCTTCTCTATGGAATAGAAGTAACTTTTGCTTATTTAAAAATATTTTAAATGGTGATAGGGCAAAGTGACCAAGATTACTCAACAGACTGTCTGAAAAAAACTAAACACTGCATTTCTTCTACTTTGAAAGTTCTTTTGTACCATGCTCTGTATTATTTATAAACTTTTTCCTATAAAGAAATGATAAATAGGGGGGGCAGGAGAGGGGGAGAACAAGGGAATCCATGGCTGATATGTAAAATTAAATTTAATAAATAAATTTTAAAAAACTTGATGAAAATGCAAAAAAAGAAATGATAAATAATTGAGATTGATATGTTTAACTTATTTGAATATTTGTGGTGATGTATTGTGTTCCCCAATATACTGTGTCTCCCAATAAAATTTACCTGAGGATCAGAGGAAAAAGCCAGCCACTATAGTAAACAAAAGTCATGCAATGTTAGCACACGCCTTTAATCCTATCACTTGAGAGGCAGGGATCTGTCTGGATCTATGTGAGTTCAAGGCCACACTGGGAACAGAGCCAGGTGTGGTGGCACATGCCTTAAATTCCAACACTAGTTAACCCTGGAGGTCTGTACAGACTGACGGGAAGTGGCAGAGCTGGGCAGGAAGAGGAAGTGATGTAGCTGGACAGAGAGAACAAATCAGATGGCAGAATATCAAGGCATATAGGCATAGGTAGATAGGAAGTCTTGCTTTTGGAAGCTGTAGAGTTGGTGAGGTGAGGTTAGCATGTGGCTGTTTCTGTTCCTCTGATCTCTCTCAGGTTTTCATTCCTATATTTGGCTCCTAGTTTTTTTTTTGTTTTTTTTGTTTTTTTTTTTTTTTTTTTATTTCATAAGACCGTTTAGAAATTCGTCTACAGATATTATGTTACAGAGTGTAGCGGGAATCTTAAAGAGTCTTATTAATAAAATCAAACCTGGAGGCCAGTTATTGGGGTGAAAAGCTGGAAGATCTGAGAGACAGAACAAACCACAGCTAACCTCACCTGGCCAACTTCTCAGCTGGTCTTGTTTCCTCAGACTGGAAACCTCTGTGTCCTCATCCCAGTGGCTCTCAGCTGAGCTGTGCTGCTCAAAACCTAAAAGCTTAACCAGCCAAGTGCTGCAAGTTTCTGGTCCTCACGCCTTATATACCTTTCTGCTTTCTACCACCACTCCCTGGGATTAAAGGCTTGCTTTCTGGGATTAAGGGTGTGAGTCACCATGGTTGGCTGTATCCTTGAACAGATGGATTTCTGCCTCTGGAATGCTAGGATTAAAGGTGTGTGCTACCACTGCCTAACTTCTATGTTTAATATTGTGGCTGTTCTGTCTCTGAACCCAGATAAGTTTATTAGGGTACACAATATTTTGGGGAACACAATACCACCACAACAGAGTTCAGTTCAATCCAGACTATAATTAAAATTTTTATTGAAGCTGCTTGCAGAGCAGCCTTAAGGCTAAATTGAAGATGTGCTATTCAGAAAGGTTTAAGGGAAGGTTTTTAAAGGTGGAGACCACAATTATCTTGTTTCTGTGGAATTTGTAGCTGTATGAGAAACTGTTTCACTCCCCTCAGCTACATGAGGATCTGTCTCTTTCCCCATGTAAATAGCAATAAAGGAGCTGTCTCACTCCCCTGTGCACAGCAATAAGTATGTTTACAGAAGCCAGTGCAAGCAAGCAGTTGATTATCTCACAGCCATTTCACCATTCTGGAGAGGGTTAAGAATGCTAGGGGCTCATCTTTCAGGAATTTAGGCCAGAGGCCAAAAGGTACTAGGAGGGCACCTGGTATGGAATGGAGATTCCTTAACCATCACAATTATACAATGTATATGGACATATACTTTATAAACATCACATGGTACCTCAGAGAAATTAATAAATTATATGTTACTTTTTTAAAGAACTTACCTAGTTAATAATCACACGTTCACACTTTTAAAATAAATGGTCCTGGCTAGGGAGAGAGCTTAGCAGTTAAAGCCCTTACACCCAAGTAAGAGGACCAGAGTTCAGATTCCAGGATCCCTCCTGTAATTCTAGCCTCAGAAGGCTGAGGATATTATCACCTGAGCAAACTGGCTATCTAAACTGTGGTGGTATTGTGTTCCCCAAATTTTTGTGCACCCTAATAAGCTTATCTGGGGTCAGAGAACAGAACAGCCACTAGATATAGAAGCCAGAAAATGGTGGCACTCACGCCTTTAATCCTAGCATTCCAGAGGCAGAGATCTGCCTTGACCTCTGTGAGTTTAAAGCCACACTGGAAACAGCCAGGCATGGTGACTCACGCCTTTAATCCCAAGAAGTGAGCCTTTAATCCCAGGAAGTGATGGCAGAAAGCAAAAAGGTATATAAAGCGTGAAAACCAGGAACTAGTAGCTGGTTAAGCTTTTAGGCTTTTGAGCAGCACAGTTCAGCTGAGAGGCATCCAGTCTGAGGAAACAGGATTAGCTGAGGAATTGGCAAGGTGAGGTAGCTATGGCTTTTTTGTTCTGCTTCTCTGATCTCCCAGCATTCACCCCAATACCTGGCTTCAGGTTTGATTTTATTAATAAGACCATTTAATAAGACCATAAAACTCTGTAACAGTGAGCTCTGAATTTGATTGAGAGACCTTCCCTGCCTTGGAAGATAAAGTTGGGGAGCAACTGAACAAGATTTCTGGGGCTGGAGAGATGGTTAAGAGCACTTGTTACTCTTGCCTAGAACCTAGGGTTCAGTTCTTGGAACCCATGTGGTGGCTCAGCTCACAACTATCTGTAACTCCAGATGTAATTCCAGAGGTTCCAACACCCTCATCTGGTCTCATCTACATATACATGGTGTACAGACATATATTCAGGCAAAATACTCATAAACATAGAATAAAAATAAATACAACTTTTAAAAAAAATTCCCAATTTCAACCTCAGGCCTCAAAGGTATGTGTGTGTGACACACACATACATACAAGGATGTGTGTACATGTGTTCATGGACACATGCATATATGCGTTCATACTACACATATATACATGTGAAGAAAAAACAAAAAGTGGCCCCATATCGTTATTCTTTGTGTGTATGTGTGATACTTTGAGCTATGCTCATGATCTCAAGAGAATGTCAGACTCCTGGATAGTGAACAAAAGGTTTGCATTATAATTATTGCTAGTTTCTGTTTTAATAGATGCTTTGAGGATGTGTTATACAATAATTGGTTTGACATTGTGCTGGCTAGTTTATGTCAACTTAACACAAGATAGAGTCACTGGAGAGGAGGAAGCCTCGATTGAGAAAATGCCTCAATAAGATTAGGCTGTATGTAGGCCGGTAGGTTATTAATTAGTGATTGATGTGGGAATGCAACCCATTGTGTTTGGGACTACCTCCAACAGGTGGTCATGAGTTCTGAAAGAAAGCAGGCTGAGCCGGGAGGTGGTGGCGCATGTCTTTAATCCCAGCACTCCGGAGGCAGAGCCAGGCGGATCTCTGAGTTCAAGGCCAGCCTGGGCTACAGAGTGAGCTCCAGTAAAGGCACAAAGCTACACAGAAAAACCCTGTCTCGAAAAGAAAAAAAGGAGAAAAAAGAAAAGAAAAGAAAGGCTGAGCAAGTCATGAGAAGCAAGCCAGTAAGATGTTTTCCTCTATGGCCTCTGCATCAGTTCCTGCCTCTAGGTTCCTGCTCTGCTTGAGCTCCTGTTCTGACTTCTTTTGATGCTGAACTGTGATGTGCAAGTGTAAGCCAAATAAACCTCTTCCCAATTTATTTTTTGGTCATGGTATTTTGTCTAAGACAATCCCCATAGGAAGAGCTAGATATGAAAGATAAGGGAAGGAAAAGTAGCCTATGCAAAG
Source organism: Peromyscus maniculatus bairdii (assembly GCF_049852395.1). Classification (NCBI taxonomy): domain Eukaryota; kingdom Metazoa; phylum Chordata; class Mammalia; order Rodentia; family Cricetidae; genus Peromyscus; species Peromyscus maniculatus. The sequence goes on along the minus strand of NC_134862.1, from coordinate 104,087,497 downwards.
GCCACTGACCCCCTCCCACCTACCCATCCTCACCACCACCACCACACAAAAAGACAACTTGTTGACAAAAGGATATTATCTATTAGAGAACTCTCGGATGTTTGTAATAAAATATATTGACTTTTTAAGTGCCACTGTGGAAGCATGAGGACTTGAGTTCAGATCCCTAGAATCCACATAAAAGCCCCAGTGCTGTGGGATGGTCTGCATGTCAAATGTGTTGCTCTGATTGGTCAATAAATAAAACACTGATTGGCCAGTGGCCAGGCAGGAAGTATAGGCTGGACTAACAGAGAGGAGAATTGAGAGAACAGGAAGGCAGAAGGAGTCACTGCCAGCCGCCACCAGGACAAGCAGCAAGTGAAGATGCCAGTAAGCCATGAGCCACGTGGCAAGGTATAGATTTATAGAAATGGATTAATTTAAGATGTAAGAACTAGATAGCTAGAAGCCTGAGCCATTAGGCCAAACAGTTTAAATAATATAAGCGACTGTATGTTTATTTTATAAGTGGGCTATCCGACTGCCGGGACTTGGCGAGAAAAACTCTCCAGCTACATTTATTAGGTAATATTATTTCTTTCTTGGGTCTCTGAGGGAGTTGAAGATTAGTTAGTTAGAGTTGAAGGTTACTTAGTTAGAGTTGAAGATTAGTTAGGATAGAAAGTGAATTAGGTACATTTTGGACTTACCAAAATAGGATATATAATGGAATTATTTTCTCTGAATCTGTCAAATGTTAGTGGACTAGACATTGTTATGTAATTTTTGACTGTATAGTATATACTTATTGGATAATTTTTCTTGTATTAGTTATATGCTTTTTTAAATTTTAGACAAAAAAAGGGGGAAATGTGGTGGTATTGTATTCCCCCAAAATATTATGTACCCTAATAAACTTATCTGGGGTCAGAGAATATAACAGCCACAATATTAAACATAGAGGATAGGCAGTGGTAGCACATGCCTTTAATCCTAGCATTCCAGAGGCAGAAATCCATCTGTTCAAGGATACAGCCAACCATGGTGATTCATGCCTTTAATCCCAGAAAGCAAGCCTTTAATCCCAGGGAGTGGTGGTAGAAAGCAGAAAGGTATATAAGGCATAAGAACAAGAAACTAGAAGCATTTGGCTGGTTAAGCATTTGGCTGGTTAAGCTTTTAGGTTTTGAGCAGCACAGTTCAGTTGAGAGCCATTCAGAAATGAGGACACAGAGGCTTCCAGTCTGAGGAAACAAGATCAGCTGAGAAGTTAGCCAGGTGAGGTTAGCTGTGGCTTGTTCTGTGTCTCTGACCTTCCAGTGTTCACCCCAATAACTGGCCTCAGGTTTGATTTTATTAATAAGACCTTCTAAGATTCCTGCTACACCCCAGAGTGCTCTAAGGCCAAGAGCTGGAGAGACAGAGACAGGAAGATTCCTAGAGCTTGCTGGCTCCATGAGCTTGAGATTCAGTGACTCTGCCTCACAAAATAAGATGGGGAATGTGGTGTTTTGAATAAAAATGGCCCCCACAGATCAATAGGGAGTGGCACTATTAGGAGGAATGACCTTGTTGGAGGAAGTGAGTCATTAGACTTTGAGGTCTCAGAAGCTCAAGCCAGGCCTACTGGCTCACAGTCTCTTCCTGCTGCCTGTGGATCCAGACATAGAACTCTCAGCTCCTTCTCTAGCACCTGTGTGCTACCATGTTGCACCGTGACAATAATAAGCAACCTCTGAACTGTAAGCCAGCCCCAATTAAATGTTTTCCTTTATAAGAGTTACTGTGGTCATGGTGTGTCTTGACAGCAATGATACCCTAGCTAAGACAGAGTGACTGAGAAAGACACCAGATGTTGATCCCTGGCCTCCCACAACCACATGCACACTCATGCACATACACATACCTATATGCACAGGTGCATGCACTCATACTAACAAGTACATACACAACACACTACACACACAGAGGCACAGAAACAGATGCAAAGCCAAAAATGGACAAAATACGTATCCTTCTAAGAACAGTCCTTGTTTCTCTACTTGGTTTTTTCTAAACTTTCAGAGAGTAAGTTAGATCCTGCTCCACTGTGCAGAAAGGTCAGCTGGCCTGTAGGTGTTACCCCACTCTCTGAAAAACATAATGTAAACATGATCATTTCTGAGGGACACACACAAAAAGCACCCAACAGCTGATTTCTCCACCACTTAATAAATGCCCCTCCACTCCACTGTCCTGCCACACATCAAAAACCTTACAAGAAGTTGAGTCCTTTTCTGATGCACATGCCTCGTGTTCCTCCCTGTTTGCTTCTCTTTGACAGTTAAACCAAATATTTCCCATGAATTGGAGAAACCACTTCTGTTTTGAAACCTCCTTCATCCAAAGGTTTGACTCTAGACTTCAGGCAGCTGTCAGGATCCTGTCAACACAGTCACTGAAAGCATTCCAAAGCAGGGCTGAGGCAGAGGGTAGCTCCACTTCAAGAGTGGGCTTGCAATGCTCGCTGCCCCAGGGAAATGTTCTGTACAATAATTTACAGCAACCGTGGGTCGGGGGGGGGGGGAATGACTTTAGAGGCTGGGAACCCAGTGGGCAAACCTTTGAGATCTGAGGATTGTGAGATGAGACCGTAGATAATTCAAACGACGAAAATATAGGTACTTTCCCTAATGCGATATGACTAATGCCAAATACAACAACGAACAGAAGCAGCATGGATAAAATGAGGACCTGGGGTGCTGGCTGTGCCATGACCCACAACTGTGCTCCCAGGCCTCTGTTTTTAGGTCTCCGTGCTTTTATTCTTCAAGCTCAAGTTCCGAGCAACGATCACAGGGCCAACTGGTCTTTCACCCTTCCTGAGTTGAGTAGTCTCGTTTATGTGAGCCAGGGTCAGCTCTAGCTGGTAAGCACACCCTAGAGCCGCTGTAGAGCAGCTGCGGGAGGAACAGAGCAATGTCACTTAGGAGACAGCCCGTAGAGGAGCACAACCCTGACTGTGGAAGAGTGCCACCCAAGCCGAGGGGTGCAGCAAAGCCCTAGAGGACTTGGGAGGAGTGCAGCTACATATGGGAGGAGTTAAATGTTTTACAGAAGCAGCACACCTGACAGTTGACAAGCCAGATATTCCTGGGCAGGAGCTCAACCCCATTGTTCCAGCCCCTTGAACTGAGGCCCCGCCTTACTGCCAGCCGATTGGCCTAGCCAGCACCACCTTAAGTCACTAACCTCCTGGGAGCGGCCTGGCCACGCCCACCTGTTGTGTCGCCCAGCACACTTTAGTTTCAGGATTGTTGCGTCTGTTCACTTAGCTCAAAAGCTGCTCTCTGACTACCTGGCGCTCAGTTTTCCCTTCATTCTTGTAACATGACGGCGCCGCCTCTCGCGCCGGACGCAAAGCCTCCCCGCCGCAGGAGGAAGACCTACACTTTCTGGTGGTGCTTCCTGGGCATTTGCGCAGAGGCCCTTCTGTTCCTGCTGTCTACTTTATCTGGTAGGATCCAGGAGAGAGCCCGTGTCTTGGGGATGTTGGTACCTAGCCTGTAGGTCAGGTGGATAGCGAGGAGCTCATCTGAGTTTGCGATGGGCAAGGTTGGGATGGAGGACCTGGTAGAGTTCTAGAGTTGTGCAAATGTGTAATGTGGAGACCATGCAGTCTCCATTCCCAAAGTGCAGACTTTCTTGGTGGGCAGCACTTAAGGGGTAAGCTGCCTGAGTGGAGAGAGGAGTAGATGTTCATCCAGAGCCTGGCTGTGTTAGTAGCAGTTTGCATTGTTTTCAGGAATTAGGGTAGCCCTGGTGTTTACCTCTGGGGAAGGCAGAGTGCACTGCTTGTGCTGTGGGTGAGCAACTCTCTAGGTTTAGAGGGAAGGGAAAGTCACACCTGGCTTGTTTTTTCTTGAGTCAAGTTTACTTGTTGCCTGAGGCAAAATGGGCTTGGTTTACAAGTGGCTGTTTTGTTTGGCTTTACATTTTTATTAGATTTTTTTCACATAAAACATATTTGATCATATTCCTCACACCCCTCCTCCTGACTTGGAGTTATCATAGCCAATATAGACAGTGACTGGTGGTATTACCAAATGGCTTTGAGACATTGTTTATCGTCTTTAAAGACAAAGTCATAGTAGAAAAAAAATCTAAACATCACTCCTAAGACAAGTATAAGTAACAGTCTGGTTTTCACCTCAGCTCATGAACAAAAACTCAAGGTTTCTCCCATCACATTTTGGTGGTGTTTCATTACATGGAATAAGTACTATACTTGCTTACTGTATAAAATTTACACAAAGAACAATATTTCTGTGTCCTGTTTTTTAATCCTCTGTGTCTGTCCCTGATACATACTGTTGTGGAATATTATAACTATGTAAAGACATGTTGCATTTGTTTATGCTGTGGAATATTACTGTAACTGTGTAAAGGTGTATTATTACATTTGTTTATGCTGCATTTGTTTAATAATGTAAGAATGTGTGTTTAATTATGCAAAGATATGGTGCATTTGTTTCACTTTGCCTGCCTAAGTCACCTGATTAGTCTACTAAAGAGCTGAATGGTCAATAGCTAGGCAGAGAAGGGATAGGCAGGACTGGCAAGGAAAGAGAATAAATAGGAGAATGAGGAGGAGAAGAGGAGAGGAGTCAACAAGAGACATGCCTAGATCAAGATGCCACGCAGCCACTAGCCAGAAGACACAGGCAGTGAAAGTAGGAGATAGAGAGAGAGAGAGAGAGAGAGAGAGAGAGAGAGAGAGAGAGAGAGAGAGAGAGAGAGAGAGAGAGAGAAAAGGAAAAAGCCCCCAAGGAAAAAGGTAGATGAAGAGAAACAGGTTAATTTAAGTTAAATAGATTTAAATAGCCAGAAAGGAGCCTAAGCTAGGATGAGCATTCAAAACATTAAATAAGTTTCCATGTCATGATTTGAGAGCTAGTTAGTGGCCCAAAAGAAAAATCCTGGTACACACACACAATCCTTTACATATAGTTTGTATGTATTTCGGTATCTCTCATTAGTAGCATCCATTCAGCAACATTTGCCTTCAATGTTCCAGACTCTGTGCTTGTCTAAGGATGAATATTCTGGGAGGCAGTCATGAACCAGTGTTGTTCTTGTGATCCTCTTCCACTGGCTGTTCACACACATATATGTGTATGAATATAAGCAGGCACTTCATTATGCTGATAGATCCCTAGTGACAGATACATAGTAGATGATCTATAAATATTTGCTTATATTTATTAGGAGTGGTGAATATTAACCAAAGCTTCACACTAAAGAATAGAACTGCCGGGCGGTGGTGGTGCATGCCTTTAATCCCAGCACTCTGGAGGCAGAGCCAGGCAGATCTTTGTGAGTTCAAGGCCAGCCGGGTCTACAGAGCGAGATCCAGGAAAGGCACAAAGCTTCACAGAGAAACCCTGTCTCGAAAAAACCAAAAAGAAGAAGAAGAAGAAGAGGAAGAGGAAGAGGAAGAGGAAGAGGAAGAAGAATAGAACCAAGCTCTGGAGTAAAGGAGCATGCTTTTCTGACTAGATTTAAAAAAATCACTGGGGGAAGGACAAACAACAATCCAAACTTTGCCACTTTAAACCACTGACTTGTTACTGTTTTTCCCGTATATGGAACCATCCCCTGACATTACATATTTGACTGTCTTCTCTTCAAACTTCACTGTAGTGTTACCTCTTAAGGAGACCTCCTCTGACTACCCTCGGTAGACATAGCCCAGCTTATCCTCCTCTCAACTTGCAATCACTTTTAAAATTGTCTTTTCTATTCTCTACCACTCCCCATTGGAAAGCATAGATCTTATCTTTTTTCACATTTACTACTTCAAATGGCTGCTTTTTTTTTTTTTTGCCTTAGTGTTGGCACTCTTACATAACTCAAGTACCAGAATGTTAAATATCATATTTGGCCAAGGCACAGAGCACAGAGAAGATTCTTCCTTCCTGCAGGAGGAAAGTTGTTTAAAGAGCTTTACTTTTCACTGATCTCTATAAAAATTCACTTCACAAGGAAGAGAAAGGGCAGGTACTAGCAATAATAAGAAGCCAATGGTTTTTTAGAAGAATAATGTTTGGAATAGACTTCAAGCCAAATGTTTAAGAAGACTCTGAAGCTATTTGAAATAGACAAAAACAGATAAATAAATAGGATATAACATAAATGGAGGTAGAAATGAAGAGGAGGGAAAACAATATAAAATCTGAAAACTAAAGATAGATATGAAACCTGGACAACATAAAAGAAAAACTCATGTGGTAGGCAGGGAGAATTGAAGGATAGAATAGGGTCTCATTTTTGGAACAACTCAACTTGTGAGGAAAAGGGTTTATGACAGTGTCCAGCATAGAAAGCCTGTCATCAGGACTGCAGAAAAGAATCTGTCAGATTTTTAGGTTGGTCTCCTTCCTTCAGAAGAGCGGCTGCTTCTTTGAACAAGGCTGCTGCTTCCTGTTGTGTCTGCTCTTAATACCTATTTTAGGTCTTTCTAAGATCAATAAATGCTTACACTCTAGTATGTCAGTCCTTACTCTGTATGCTACAGTGTAGGGGAATAGTCTTTATATGATCAGGTGCTAAGTTATAAAATACTAGCAGACAGACCCAAAAAAAATGGCTCTCCTTTCTCCAATGATTAAATCTTTAAAATGACTATTTTCACTATAAAAAAATGACAATATAATCCTTGCAAGTGTTTTATTGTACTGTTATGCCACTGTGAAGAGCTGGTGCTGGATATTGTGGCCACATTGATGAGTAGATTTCATCTTAACTATTGAACACAGCCAACATGTGACCTAGCTGAGATACCCTGGTAGGGGACAGCCCAAAGGAAGAGAAATGAGTGCTGCTTCCATAGTTGAGGCACAAGATGTTCCCTCCAGGTGTCTATAAAGAGGAGAGAGTTGCTCAGTGTGCATAGCTAGGAACTGGACTGTGGAGCAATGTAAGCAAAGACAGCCCAAGTAGGACACAACTGACCAGCAACTACTTAGTTTGACACAAAAAACGACAAGAGAATAATAGAGTGCGAAAGAATCATGAGAAGCGAGGGCCTAGTTTGGAACAGTTCAGGCTGTGATGTTTTTACCTGATGTACTTAGTACAACTTGAGTCTAAACTAGAGCTGCTGTAATGCCTCCAAGCACCATAAAAGGCAATTTTTTGAGGACTAAACACAGGATAGGATGGAATCTGCTTTGGGGAGTTCCAGATGAGGACAAGGGTCACAGCATTGGCAGTGGTGCCCAGTGTGGCCCAGACACAGGCTGCCTAACTGGGCACTTAGTCTGCTACATAGTTGGAATGCATTCTTGAAAAGGTTATTCCGCCTTGTGATACTTCAGTTTTCTCATCTTACAGAGGGAGAAACTTTTAAATAATGAGTATGAAGAGTGCTGAGTGTTGGATTTCTAATTTTATAAAAATCCTCATCACTATTGTTATAGGTTCTGATATCTGTTATTACTGTACTTTCAGGAAAATACAACCCACAGTATTTGGAATTCACTTTCTAATTATAGCAGTAATGCAGAATGAGTTCATAATAAACCAGTAAAGTGTAATATGAAAGAAGCACTAACACAGGGAAATATTTATAGCTAAACCAATAAAAAATTGTTTTTAAGACTGGCTGAAAAACAGCAAATAAAACATGATTTTCATATATCATCAAAGCAAATTATCTGACTAATAAAGAATATGAATTTGAATTTAAAGAGAGTAAAGAATTAATCACAGGACTCATTCAACTTCGGTACTGGGTACTAGAGAAGTGATAAGGAATGAGACATAGACCTTAAAAACAGGATGGTCTCGTATCTTTCTTCTTAAAAAAACCAAAACCATTAACCATGTCTCCTTGCTTTACTTTTGAATAAAAGTTCAGTTCATTCTGAAATGACCCAAAAGCTGATGTTATTTTAAACTCGTTAGGGATATTATTGCACTACCGCCACTGCTTGAGTAAAGAAAGGCATGTACTAATAGTTTAGAATCTTGATAAAAACGTTTCTTTTTTCTGTACTTCCTGCCACAAAATAACATTTCTTAGTTGATAAAAGTGATATTCACACTTCATCTTCATGTTCTTGCCCTCTTATCCCTAGATGCCTGTGAACTACCACCACCATTTGAAGCTATGGAACCCAAGGAAGAAACTAAACCCTATTATGAGGTTGGAGAGACAATAGAATATAAGTGTAAAAGAGGATACATATTTCTGTATCCATTCATCATGGTTGCTACCTGTGAACCAAATCATACATGGTTCCCTATTTCAGATCATGGTTGTGCTAGTAAGTAAACTCATTTTTTTTTTTGCTTGATTTTTAGGATGGGGTGCATATGCCCTTATTGCAGCGATGCTTTTCCTATGTGAAACAAAGCTTTTATTTAAATGTGAGGGTTTTTTCCAGGCTTTGAGAAATTTATGGGGATTTTTTTTTCTTGGAAATTTAGTTGATTTTGTAATTGTCAATCTGTGCTTGTCTTTTGTTTTAGTTACTTTTCTGATATTATGGTAAAGCATATGACCAGGACAACTTATAAAAGAAAGGGTTCATTTGGGCTTGTGGTCTCAGGGGTTAGAGTCCATGATGGTAGATCAAAAGCATGGTGGCAGGAACAGCTGAGAGCTTATGTCTCAGAATGGCGAGTAGGACCAGAGAGTATACTGGGAATGGCACAAGTCTTTTGAAACCTCCAAGCACGCCCTAGTGACATCCTTTCTCCAGCAAGGCTCTACTTCCTAATCTCCCTCAAACAGCCATCAACTGGGGACCCATTATTCAAATGCCCTTATGGAGGACATCTTATTCATATCACCACACTCATAACTATTAGAGAAAAATAATCCATAAACTCAAAAGAACCAAGTATGACTTTTTTTACTTTAGTTCAAGTGCAACTGGCTTTGAAGTTGAATTAAATTTTTTATTATTATATTCTTCTAGAAATAGAATGTCCTACATTAGCAGAACCTGAATTTGGCAAAGTACACCTCCTAGATGGCAGAATTTCATGGGGTGGTCGAGCTCAATTTACATGTATGGATGGGTAAGTTGCTCCTTATGGGAAATAAGGTAAATGTTCCTGATTCCATTGTTCTACTTCTCTTTTTAAGCATTCAAGTAAATTGGCTTTAATTTTGCTCACTATATGACAAGGTGTGCTCCTAGCCAAACAACATTTGGGTACTTTATGGAGGTAAGAGAGATGCTTAATAAATAAAGAAATGGAAGGAAAACAAATCTGTATCATACTTGCTGTATCTATAATGTCTATGATTAAACATTAAGAATGGAGTAATCTGCCAAGGGTGGTGGTTATCTTGTAATTTCAGTACTCAGGAAGATGTGGCAGGTGGATCTCCATAAGTTTGAGGGCAGTCTGGGCTACATATCCAAAAGGGATAGATAATCATGGTGACTTTATCATTGACAGTCAAGTGGACCTACTGCCAACTCAAGGTTAAATTGGTGCTCTCATGAAATCGAGGTAGAACAACTAACCAAAGGAGAATTCTGGAAGGTGTTAACAAGTCAAAATGTAATATAACTCATCTTTACCACAGAATATTTCAGTTGGAAAACCTTATTTTTCAGACTGCTATGTAACCTAAAGTGTCTCCAAAGGGGGCATTAGCCACTGAGTAAGTTGTTATTCTCTAGAGCTCTTTTAGAAGTAACTGTGACTCTTGGGGAAAGTTGGCTGAGTTTCATTGATGATTTTTTTGTTTTACTTTTTGTATTTTGAGACAAGGTTTCCCTGTGTAACAGTCCTGGCTGTCCTGGAACATGCTTTGTAGACGAGGCTGGCCTCAAACTCACAGAGATCCGCCTGCTGGGATTAAAGGCATGCACCACCATGCCTGGCAATAATTTTTTAACTTTGTCAAGTAAGAGCACATTCAGGTAAAGCTATGTGGAGGAAATTTTCTAGGTACTTTGAAGGAACCAAAGTTTAGGTCATAAATCTTTTTCAAAGACTAAGCCTGTTGAGAAACCCAGTAGATACAGAAGTTATCAGAACAAAATAGCAAAGGATTCCAGATAAGAATACATCATGTGATCACATGAGAGTCCAGAATAATAATCTATGAATGTAAATAATCGGGAGACTTGACAGGATTAATTCTGACAAGTTCCTAGAAAGACATTATGATCATAATATGATAGTACAAGATATGTTAGTACAATATAACACATTATTTCTACTTGCTGTGCTCCAGACTCAAATTTATCTAATTCTCTTGAACAATCCTACGAGATGTTTGATTTATATTTATTTTGTTTGTTTGTTTGTGACAGGATCTCACTATGTAACCCTGGCTGGCCTGGAGCCTGCTGTGTAGACCAAATTTGCCTTTAACTCACAGAACTACACATGCCTCGACCTCCTGGGTTCTGGGACTAACGTGTGCCACCACTCTTAGTTATTTGCATGTTTTTAATTGAGGAACAAGAGAAACTTTAAATGGTTTGCCCAAGTTTGAGTCAGTCATAGAAATGGGACTAGAGCCCAGGCAGTCCTTTCCTAAGGAAGCTTTTCTCCTCTGCTCCATTCTCCCAGAGCAGAATGGATGATTAAAGACATAGAAGCAAAGTAATATGATTGTAGGAGATAGCAAAGATGCCGGGTCACATCAGATGTGTCTAGACATCACAGCTCTTGGACAGTGTGTGTTCACAGACAGAAATTCTTCATCTGACTAAAGTTTAGTTAGATTTGTTTAGCAGTTTCTTAACTTATTTAAGAAACCTATCCTTCAACTACTATAGTACAGAAAAAAACTATCTAAAAAACTGTCCTTCATTATTGTGTATATCTTACCATAAACTGCCAAAGAAAACAGTAACTTTTCTTTGCTCATTTAGTTATTACGTAGTTGGTATGTCAATTCTACACTGTGTGCTTAAAGGTGATCATGCATATTGGAATGGTCCTCCCCCACATTGTGAAAGTAAGTAAATTCTCTTTTTTTAAAATTTAGACTATCAGGTCTCAACTATTTTGGCCTCAGAACCCTATTATGATTTTAGATTAATAAGTACCCCCCAAATTTTTCTTTACAGTTATATCTATTGATATTGATCATGTTGGAATTATAATGGATATATTTTAAGGGCAATAAACTCAATACATATTAATATATCTCACATGTTTTTATTGAAATTTTGAAAGTAAGAATAGGGACATTGCTTTATGTTTTTGCAAATCTTTTTAATATTTGGCTTGGAGGAAGATATTGGGTGTTAGTTTGTTCAATTATCAAAGTTTGTCACTTCTGCAAAAACATTGTACTGTGAGGATGAAAATGATAAATGACAGCATGTTAATATGAGTCTAAGTCACCATCCTATTGAATGAATGTACCTGTACCTTAAAGCACATTTCTCAATCAGTATTCAGCTTGATTTTGTTCATGACAAGCAGTTTTTCACCAGATGGTCAGCATCTTTTCTATTGACTAGGACAAAACTTAGCATGACCTCATGAAACAGTCATTCTTTCCTTTAGAAAAATGAATGTTGTCCTGAAAGGTCATTTCTGTATTAGTGGTTTAAATATGAGGTGATGAATTTTCTCATAGAAACCCTTTTCTAGATGAAAATTGGGGTTGTAAATAACTTATAGAAATCTTGTATTGATGAATTTGTTGACAATGATTTAGAGAGCTTCCTAACACTGTCTTGAGTAGATACACTACCTTGCTTTTAACTTATTTCCCTTTTTTCCCATTTTATAAAGAAGTTTATTGTTTACCACCTCCAAAAATAAAAAATGGAACACACACCTTTACTGATATAGAAGTATTCAAATACCGTGAAGCAGTAATTTACAGTTGTGATCCTAAGCCGGGACCAGATAAGTTTTCCCTTATTGGAATGAGTATGCTCTTCTGTTCTGGCCATAACACCTGGAGTAGCAAGCCTCCAGAATGTAAAGGTAATCATCTTTCCTTCATTTGTAAATAGTTTTACTTAAAAATAAACATAGTGACTATATGTCCTTCATCCTCTTATAAAACAGTTTTCTAATTTAATTTCATAAATGTTAAGTTAAATAAAAAATTCTAGTTATGGAGTTTCCTTCTCATTTTCTAGAGTGTGAGCTACTACCTATAGCTATGAAGTATAATATTTTTGTTTGAAAGAACCAAAACTCTTAACATATACTGGCTGGAAAATAAGAAAGTGTTATCTTGTGTTACAGGAAGACAGAACAATCTAGCTATAGGTAATGCCAGAATAGATTACAATTAGCAGCCCTCTCATTGAAAGAATAGTAAAATCTGGCAAAAATGTTTGGTTTTTGTATTTTTTTTAAACTTAACATGTTTAAGACACTAGTTACCAAAAACATGGAGACACTGAAAAGATTTTTCTCCTGAAAGAGAAATACCACTGCATCATAGCAAATGTTTATCTTTCCAAGTGTACATGGAACATCTGCAAAATAGAAAACAATACAGACATTTTTGTTTTGTTTTGCTGTCTTTTGCTTTTTGTTATTTTGACATAAGGTCTCACTATGTAAACCTGGCTAGCCTTCTTCTAGGTTCTGCTTCATCAGTGCTGGAATTAAAGGTGTATGTCACCATGACTGGTGACTAATACAATTTTTAAACAAATATAAAATAATAGTAATTTAAAGTACATTACCTAATCTCAAGAAAGTAGAAATCCACAAAATTTGAAAATTATGCAAGATACATCTAATAATAATTAAATAATTATTGGTAAAGAAGTCAGCAAGAAAATTGGAAAGTATGTGAAATACATAAAAATGAAAACAACTTCTCAGATGGTCAGGATTTGCCAGGGTTCATCTGAAGTATTATTTCCTAGCACAAAATGTTTGCTTTAGAAAAATAAAAATTGTAAATCAGGGACTGAGGGACCTAGCCTTAGCCTTCCACTGTAGTAATCTAAAGAGCAAATTAAACCTGAATAGCAAGTTGCAAGAAAGTACAGCAGACATCTGAAATACAGCAGACATCAATGAAACTGAAATGAGAGGGAGGAATAAGAAAAATAATTGAAACCAACAGCTGTGTTTTGGAGAAGATGGATAAAGCTGATAAAACTATAGCCAGATGTATGGGGCAGGGGGAGGTGGGGAGGAACCAACATTAAGAATGAGAAGGAACAGGCAGTGGTGGCACACACCTTTAATCCCAGCACTGGCAGAGGCAGGCAGATCTCTGTGAGTTCAAAGCCAGCCTGGTCAACCGAGTGAATTCCAGGACAGCCAAGGATACACAGAGAAACCATGTCTAGAAAATAAAACAAAACAAATAAAAAAACTGTAAATAATGAGGAGGAGGACATCACTAAAGATCTTTCAGACATTTAAAGGATGATAAGGGAATATTACACATAGTTTCATGGCCATCAGTTTGACAATTTAAATGAAACTAACATTTCTCAAAGACACAAGATACTGACTTCACCTCAATAGTCCTTATCTTTTAGAGAAATATTATTTGTAGTTAACAGCATTGTCCTGAGACCAAAAGTTATAAATAAAATGATAAAATTAGCAACAATATCCTTAAAGAATATAAAAATAAAAATGCCCAACAAAATATGAGAGCAAATCCTGTGGTACATTAAAAAGAAAAGTTTTTTCATGATGACAGGACTCACCCTTGTAACTCATGGTTACAAATCTGCTTCTTTGCAAAAATTAATGTAATTCACTATCAAGAAGTATATATATACTCTAACCCTATATATATAGTCATCTTATTAGATGAAAAAAAAGTAACAACTGCAAAAAGTAACTGAGAGTATTTGATAGAACTCATCATCTTTTTGTGATAAGACTCAGCAAGCTAGGAGAATATAATTATCCTTTCACCTGATAACAATATCTTACAAAAGTTCTATAGTCAACATTGTGGTAAAAGACTCATTTCTTTCTAATTAAGGATCTAGATAAAATAAAATCTACTCTTATCACTTTGTTCAGTGCTGTGCTGGAGCTCCTGACCAGAACAATAAACTATGAGAAGGAAAAACAAAGAGTAAAACTGTTTCTGAATACAACTTGAGATACTACACACACACACACACACACACACACACACACACACACACACACACACACACACACACACACCAGTACCAGGTACTGGCAAGGATGTGGAGTAGTTGGAACTAACAAATTGCTGGTAAGAACAACACAAAACAGAGCAAGCATTTTGTGGAATACGTTTGGGAATTTCTTATACACATACACTTAAATAAATATATACACTAGTATATACATTTATATTTGACTGTTAATGTTCCTCATAAGCTTATAAGCCTATTTTCTTTTAAGAATTTCTTCTTAAAATAAGGTTGGATTTCCATTGACCTGTCTTCAGATTAACTAATCTTTTCTTTTATTATATTTAGTTATATGAAGTATCTATTTAAAGTTAGGGATATTGGCTATAATGTGAATATAGTAAAACGCATCCTTTCAAGTACTATGGAGATCTGACAAACATATTAAGAAGCACACTTAACTACCACAGTCCAAACAGAGAAGTTCCAGCACTAAATGTCTCCAGGTCTGCTTGTAATCCACCCTTCCTTTCCTAGTTCCACAGCCAGCCAACCACTAGTCTGTTTTCTATTCCGAGCATGGAAGTGGACCACCCACCTTTCAGAGTGGCTATTTGACTGAGCACATGGCATATGGAAACAATTTGCGGCTTTGCATAAACCAGGAATTCACTATTTTTGTTGTTAAGGATTAATTCATTACTTCAATTAGCAATAGATACTTATTTCTCATGCCACAAGGTGAATGTGTTTCTAGTTTGGAGTGATTGTAAACAAGGTAGCAAGAACATCCTTCAACATGTTTTTATTTACATGTTTTCACTTAATGTGTGTTGTTGGGTTGTATGGTACATGTAGTGATTTGAATGTCAATGGACCAGATAGCCTCAGTGTTTGAACACTGGCTGGGAAATTGGGGAACATTTAGAAGGTGGAAACTTATTGGAGGAAGTGGGTCCCTGGGAGTGGGCTTTGAAGTTTTATAACCCAGTCCCACATCCTGTCTGTTCTCTGCTTCCTGTTCCACTAAGATTCGAGAAATCCTAGTTATACAACCCTGCCACCAAGGAGATGCTTGTGACTATGCCCTTCCCTCCATGATGGGCTATGTCCTCTTAAACCGTGAGCCAAAATATACCTTTCCTCTCTTAATTTGTTTCTTATCAGATATTTTGTTACAGTTATAAGAAAATTAACATGTATAACATACACACACACACACACAGAGCAAGCAATTTTGTAGGTTTTTGTAGTTTGCTACACCTACTGAAAAAAATTAAAAGTAGTCAAAGAAACAACCACAAAAGCTGTTAACACTCAAAAGAGGTCACAGTTGGCTTCTCTTAATTGAGGCTGGTAAACAATGGTATCTATTAGGTACTAAAAAAGAAATGAAATAATTAACCTATAGGTTTTTTTTTATCAAGAAGAAATCCTTCAAGACAGAAGGTTTAAAAATAAGTGAACCACTGCCATATACACAAAAGCTGAGAACTTTACTAGCCAACCTACAAGAATTGCTAAAGGGGGCTAGAATGATGGCTCAGCAATTAAGAGCACTGGCCACTCTTCCAAAGGACCCGGGTTCAATTCCCAGCACCCACATGGCAGTTCACAACTTGCCTGTAAGGAAGGTCTGAAAGGAAATGGTATCAGACATAAGTTCAGGTCCACAGGGAAAAGGAAGAACACTTAAGCTTACCAAGCTGAATGTGATCTGGTCTCCGCTGCTGCTTAGATTTCACTTCACAGTATAGTTTGACATATCCATAGTGCCTAGCCTAGAAATTTTGTCCCTCTCCCACAATTCTCCTAGTAGACTATGATAATAGATTGTGATTCATTTTACTTAAGGAATAGGGAAGAACGGAAAATATCCTGTGTACTAGCATAGGTTGAGTATTATTGTAAACTTTTGAGGGATCTGCGTGCTCATATTTGGAACACAAAATATATTTCTTCTTTAACTCTGGGTTATAGTTTTAAAAGTTTCAGAAAACTGAAATGAAAAATAAACAACACTTTTATTAAATTCTGGGTGATTTTCCTCTTTTCAGTGGTAAAATGTCCATTTCCAGTACTACAAAATGGAAGAATGACACCAGGAATTGAAAAAAAATTTTCCTACCGAGAAACAGTGACGTTTGAGTGCATGGAGGGTTTTTACATGAACGGCAGTGATACAGTGGTCTGCGATGCTAACAGTACTTGGGAGCCTCCAATCCCAAGGTGCCTTAAAGGTACAAAAGATGTCTTATGTCCATTCTTTGTTTTTCAGGTAGTTTTTGTTTGCTTGCTTGTTTTGAAATTTCTTTGATGTTAAATATTGTGATACCTGGAAAGCAATCATTTTGGTACATAGCTCAGGCTTATAATCATCCTGTGCCATATATATGACATAAAATTCTGCTGTTGGGATTTTTGTTGTTTTTCTGGAAACTTTAGTTTGTTAGATAGAGTATAGCAGTATGTAAGTTCTCTTAAGAATATTTCTATATAAAAAGTGGATTGCAACATTTTTTCAGAGTAAATTGAAGCCTGATTATTGCTCTATAATTAAGTTAAGAATGAAAGGCATGGCTCATGGTAATGAAAGGTTGATTTCCAATGTGGTCTATTCCAGTATAAAACCTCTAACATTTGAGTTATTCAGGTTTAGTAAAATTCTGCTTCCATTTTTCTGAAAACCTTTAAATTCCTAGTGGAAGGGCCACTGATATATATATATATATATATATATATATATATATATATATATATATATATATATATATATTTATATATATATATATTTTTTTTTGAGACAAGGTTCTCTGTGTAGCTTTGGAGCCTGTCCTAGAACTCACTCTGTAGACCAGGCTGGCCACAAACTCACAGAGATCTTTGCCTGCCTCTGTCTTGAGTGCTGTGATTAAAGGCAAATGCCACCACCTGGCCAGTGATAACTCTTGTGTTTTTCCAAATTGACATTGTTATTTTGTTTTCTAGTTCCAACTCCCAGTTCAAAATCTTCATTCTCATATTTAACTATTTCCTGCTTATATTTTTTTAAAAAAACTAAATTCCTGGTAATTTTTTTCAGATACCCTTTAAAATTCCTGCAGTGTCTCTTTACTCAACACTTTTAGTCATTTAGTAGTACAGAAAGAAAGAATATATTTGCAGCCATATCATTTGTCAGCTGTGGTAACTCTATTTTGTTTGCTAAAGCTCCACACATAAATAGGAATGTGAACTTAGAAAAGTTACATCAATTTTTTTTTTTTTTTTTTGGTTTTTCGAGACAGGGTTTTTCTGTGTAGCTTTGCGCCTTTCCTGGGATTCACTTGGTAGCCCAGGCTGGCCTCGAACTCACAGAGATCCTCCTGGCTCTGCCTCCCAAGTGCTGGGATTAAAGGCGTGCGCCACCATCGCCCGGCACATCAATTTTAAATGTGTATTTCCATGTGTAAAATGATCTAGTACTGTTCTTACAGTGTTCAATACTTAAGTGGGATGCCTTTAAAGGACTTAACACAATACTTGGTGTGTAGGATACTCTTAAAGTTAACTACATGTCTTCAATATTTGAATCAATCTTATGAAAAGGAAGATCCTTGGCTTCTGTTTGTTGATGATTTTTCCATGTTCAGCTTTGCTACTTTGTTCTTTTTTTCCCCCCAAGTGATTTGCTTACACTTTTGCTCCTTATCATGTTAGACTCAGGTAATGTTTCATTTCCTGAACTGTGGTCAGCTTAGGGGTGAGAGTCTTGTTAGTCATTTTGTTTAGGGTCTTGTATATACCCAAGTCGGCCTCAAAGTCACAATACTCCTGCTTCAGTCTCCTCAGTGCTGGAATTACAGGCATGCACTATGCCCAGCTTTTCAATTTTTTTTTCTAAAGTAGGGCATGTAAATAGAAATTTGTGCTGCCTCCAGAATGAGACTAGTATTTTGCATTTCCTCCCCACTCCCCTAACCTACTTAAAATTTTTGTTTGTTATTTTTGTTTTTACCAGCCAGCGTTGACAATAGAAACCAGATTACTTAACAACTGAGAGCTAGGAAGCCTGTGCTACTGAAGTGAAATAGGTTTTTTGGAGACTCCTAATCAGCTGCTGTTAAGCATGGAGAAGTTGCTATGATGGGAGGAACCATCATTCTCACCCAGGGTGGTAGGAAGAGCATCAGACAGGACTGGCTGTCCACAGGATCCTAGCTTGACTCTGCCTAACCAAACTGACTTCATTTCTGTGAACTTTGGATTCCTGTTGCTTTAACAAGGATATTGAACTCAAGTAAATCTCAATTATTGGTTCTAACTTGTTTAAAGTATTTCCTATTTCCTTAACATTTTAAAGGATGGAGAGAATTGTACATGCTCAGTTACTTACCCAGCAATTAAAATGTGTTCTCTTTCTTTCTTTCTTTCTTTCTTTCTTTCTTTCTTTCTTTCTTTCTTTCTTTCTTTCTTTCTTTCTTTCTCTTTCTTTCTTTCTTTCTTTCTTTTTCTTTCTTTTTTATTGTTTTTTTTTTTTTTTTTTTAGACAAGATTTTCACTGTGTACTAAAACAAACTGTGTAGATCAGGTTGGCCTGGAACTTACAGAGATTTTCTGCCTCCAAAGTGCTGGGATTAGAGGCATGTACCACCGTGGCCAAACTCTGGAATACATTTTGATAATTCCTACAACAACCTGACACCTCCCAGTAGCTTCCTTCTATATCATAGTTGAGTCTCTGTTGAAAATTTTTGAAAGCATTGACAGTAAGCACTTGATAAAATATTTATAAAACACGAATTTAGTTTCCTATTTGGAAGACAAGGTATGTGAGAAAAGGTTCATAAAGAAGTGAAACTAAGCCGGGAGGCGCACGCCTTTAATCCCAGCACTCGGGAGGCAGAGCCAGGTGGATCTCTGTGAGTTTGAGGCCAGCCTGGGCTACCAAGTGAGCTCCAGGAAAGGCGCAAAGCTACACAGAGAAACCCTGTCTCGAAAAACAACAACAACAACAAAAAAAAAACAAAAAAGAAGTGAAACTAAGAGAAATTCTTCTGTTAAAAAAAATCTTGGTAGAATTGTCAGTCACTTTTTATTGTCCATGAGAGAAAGATGTGCATTGGAAAGCGGCAGTGGCAGCAGCCATCGGTACTCGTGTTATGGCAGGTCTGATGGTGTGTGACAAGTGGAGAGATTACAGTACCCTTTGTATGGTATCTGACTTGTTAGGGTGCACATGCTTACCTTGAACACATTCTCTTTATGATTTACTTTTAGTTATATTCTAGCATTTGTATTTTTAAAATATAAAACTGTAATGAACAGTCTTGTACACAGGTCTATGCAATTATATATGCAGATCAAATATATTCATACATTAAATCCCTAATAGAACTATAAAGTACAGAATATATATGTATTTTTACTTTGATAGGTAATATTTTAAAAATTTTCAATATTGGAATTAAATCCATAACTTTATATTAATAAGTTTAATGAATTAACAGACTCAATTTATTTTTCTAGGTCCTAAACCTACTCATCCCACCAAGCCTCCGGTTTATAATTACCCAGGTTTGATAGTTCTTTATCCTACTGATGTAATTAAGAATTCAATGAGATATAGATAAAAAATGGTGTTTTGTTTTAATTGTCATTTCTTTAATAAGGCTGAACTTTTTAAAAATACATTTTAAAGCATCTTTTGAGATGGGGGTAAAGATGCTCAGGCTTTCTTATCTCAAGTGATCTTTGCCTTTAGATTCTTGCCACTGAGTCCAATGGTCATTTATTCATATCCTCTTACCATTTTTTTCTAAAAAAATTTTATTGATTTGAATTTAATTGTTCTTTATAAATTAAAACCCTTATAATGTGAAATGAATGTTTTTCTAGTATATTTATTAACACTAATAAGTTTTAAATTTTCTATACTGCTGGATATAGATTTATTTTTATAGATTTAAATTATATAATGTTGTCAAGGTTAATTGATACTAATATTTTAGGGTTGTTTTTATTTATTTTTGTACATCAACATTTTCTTACTTTTTCTTTCCCATTTTCCTCATTATTTTGTGTGTGATGTGTGTGTGTGTGTTCATGTGTGTTTTTACATGTATGTGGATACACATGTAGGATATATGCATGTGCTTGTGGAAATCTAAGGTTAAAGTTGGGACTCAGGCTCACTCCCTCTTCCACCTTATTCACTGTGTCAGGATGTCTCCATCAATCCAGAGCTCACAGATACAGTTAATCTCTCTAGTCTCTGGGAATCCCATCCCCTCTTTCCAAGGCTAGGAATACAGGTAGACTGTCTATGTTTATGTAGATTTCTGGGGATCCAAACTTAGATCACCACTCTTATGTAGCAAGTGCTTCATCTCTCAGCTATCTTCCTCACCCACCTTTTTTTTTAAAGCAAAAATTATATCAAACTGCACATATTTCCCATCAATTTGTTCTTTCACTTAATGTCTTAGATTGGGATTTATTTAGATTTATTCCCATAGTAGTTGCATAGTATATATCATACTTTACTAATCTCCTAGTGGTCATATGTGTCCAGAAGTTTTACATAAATGGGTGATTAGATATATTAATTATTCCTCCAATAGCTCTGAGTTGTATGTCATATAAAAAGCTTTACGTGAGAATGGGGATGGAGAGATAATTCAGTAGCTAAGAGCAAACCCTGTTCTTGTTCAGTCCCCCTGCCTTGATTCTCAGCACCCACGTGGAGTGGCTCACAACCACCTGTGACTCCAACTTCAGAAGATCTGATACTCTTTTCTGGCCTCCTCAAGTACTGCATACACATGGAACACACACACACACACACACACACACACACACACACACACACACACACATGTACGCACGTGCGCGCACGCACACACACACACGAATTAAAAAAATAAAATTAAATCTTTAAATAAAAAGAGGATTTTGGTGTTCCCCTGGTGGGAATTACATTTTCATTCATATATCTGAGTTCTTTGTATCAAATTGTTGGTATGCTTGAAACACATGATGGTATTTGTGGGGAGGAGTAACAGGTTGCTTCCTCCTTCCTCCTCACTTAGGGGCTAAGAAGGGCTGATAGTTAAGTGGAAGTATAAGCAGAGCTTCTTCAGCTTGGAAGAAGACAGCTTGCCAAACTTTTCACTGTACATAAAGTCACAGGTCTTTTTTTAAACTACAGTACTCTTGTTTTTTTTTTAGCATTTGACATATTTTTTTAACTTCTAGACTGCTCTCACATTAATTTTACAATTTAACTAGACAATTCTTTGGCATTACACACACACAGACATTCTTGTGCAACCAATTCCCTTTCATCATCCCTAACTGAAACTTTCACTGTTAAATGACTTCACTTTCTTCCCTCTCCCAGCACCTGCTGAACACTGTTCTCCTTGCTTGCCCTTATAACTTTGCCCGTTCTTAGTACTTCCTATACCTAGGTCATACAGCATTTGTCCTGACACAAGCCTTGCTTACTTCTTATAACTAAATCCTTTCAAACTAAATCTTTTTAAGATCCATGTAACTTTCATCTTGTGCTAGGCTCTTTTATGTCTGAATAATACTCCATTATTTGTATTGCCACATTTTGCTTATTTGCTCATTTTGGTAAACTAAGGTTGGTTTGTGTATACCTCCTAGCTATGCTCTACAGTGCTGTTTTGAACATGGAGTTAGACACCTGTTCAAAGTTTTCACTTTTAATTCTTCTGATGTATATCTAAGAGTAGAACTTCTAGGTCATAAGGTGATTCAATTTCATTTTTGAGGAAATGTTGTCCTAGTCTTCCACAGCAGCTACATGATTTTATACTATTTTCTTACATCTTCACTCTCACTTGTACTGGTCTTTTGTTTCATTTCATTTTGTTTTGCTTTTATAACAAGAGCAATCTGTCTTTTTTTTGTGTGTTGCTATAACAGAACACCACAGATGAGCTGATTTACAATGGACAGAAACTTAACTCTCATGGTTCTGGGTTCAGGGAGATATGTAATGTCAAAGTGCTGCTATTTAGCAAATGCCTTCTTGCTACATCATAGCATTCCAGAAGGGAAAAGAGAGGTAGGAGAAACAGTGTATGCAACATGGGCAGATTCACTCCTGCAATAATAAACCCAGTCCCTAGATAATGGCATGACACATTTGTGCCCTGATCATCTGAATACCCTTATGCCAGCAAAAATTTCTGCCTGAGTTTTAGAGAAAGAAAGCACTCAAGTCATAGTACCAAGTTAGTAAATATGATTATATATCATATTGGTTTTATCTCCATTTCTCTAATATTAGTGAAGTGTTGAGCATCTTTTCATGAGCTTGTTGGTCATCTATATATCTTATTTGGAGAAATATCTATTCAAGTCCTTGGACTTTTCAAATTGGGTATGTTGCTACTGAGTTTTAAGAGTAATTTGGATATTCTATAATAGCTTATCAAATATGAAATTTAGAAATTTTTCCTCTCATTCTCTACATTGCTTTTATGCTAGTGTCCTTTAGTGTACAAAACTTGTCATTTTAATGAAATATGATTAATCTACTTTGGTGTTATTGTGGCCTATACTTTGTGTCACATTCAAGAAATCATTGTCAGATCTAAAATCATGAAGTGCTTCCCCATGTTTTCTTCTATGAGTTTTAGAATCATCTTCAATAATTTGATCCACCTAAATTATTTTTTATATATTTTAAGGCTCTAACCTCATTCTTTTGGCTGAAAATATCTAATTTCTAAAAACCAATTGCTGAAGAGACCACCCTTTCCCAATGACTGTTCCTGTGCTTCGTTTAAAAAAAAAATCACCTTAAAGTGTGTATGCGTGTTTATTTCTGAGTTCTATTCCATTCAATAGGTCTGTATGCCTATCTTTATATCAATAATACCCTGTTTTAATTAATATATCTTAGTATATTTTGAAACCAAGAAGTATGAGTTCTCTCAACTTTGTGTTCTTCAGATTTCATACTGATGGATAATCCTATGGTCCATATGGACCATAGGATAGATTTTTCTACTTCTGCAGAAAGACAGTGTCATCATGATTTTAATGGGGGTTACACTGAGTCTGTAAAGTGTTTTGAGTAATATAAACAGCTTAAAATAATCTTTTGTCTAACAAACACAGGATTCTGTGTTAGGATTTGTTGTTATGACAAAACATGAGAAACAATTTAAAATAAAAAAAAGACATAATTTCACTAACTGTTTCAGAGGTTTTGTTCTATATTCTGCTAACACCACTGTTGTTGACCTAGGGGAGGCAGAACATCACGGAAGTGGGAGTGTGTAGCAGAAGAATCTACTCATCTTCTAACAGCTAGATATTAGAGAAAAACAGACCATGCATAACCTTCAAAGGCATGCCTATATCCTCCAGCAGGGCCCACTTGCTAGTTGCTACCACTTACTAATGCTGCCACCAAGTTACATATCTATCAATGTATTCTATTAATTTAATCAAAGTCCTCAAAAATGCCACCATTTTTCAATGACTGGGTCCATCAGTTGAGTACTAAGTCTTCAACACATGAGCCTTTGGGGGATGCATTATATGCAAACCACAACCATGTATTTCCATGTATTTATCTCTTGAATCATTTATAGCAAAGTTTTATAGATTTATCTGTGTAAGTCTTTTACTGCCTTGGGGTTATTCTTAGTATTTTACCTTTTTTATGGTATTGCAAGTAGAGTTGTCATAATTTCCTTTATAAAGTATTCATTGTTCTTTGTTTTTTGTATCCTTCAACTTTGCTGAACTCATTAGTTTTAGTAGGCTTTTGTGGGAGACTGCCTACATAAAAGTTCATGTCACCTTGTGGCTGAGGCTGTAGCAAAGTGATAGTAGAATGATAGCATAGCATGTTTTTTTTTTAATTAAGAAATTTTTTATTCATTCCACATACCAACCACAGGTCCCCCTTCATTCCTCCTCCCTCTCCCCACTAGCCTTCCCCCCAGGCTCATCCCCCATCCTCTCCACCAAAAAGGTATGGCCTCCCATGGGGAATCAGCAAAGCCCAGCATATTCAGCTGAGACAGGTCCAAGCCCCTCCCCCTGCCTCAAGGCTGTGCAATGTGTCCTACCATAGGCAATGGGCTCCAAAAAGCCAGTTCATAACCAGGAATGGATCTTATTCCCACTGTCAGGGGCCCCTCAAACAGACCAAGCTACACAACTGTCTTGCCCATGAAGAGGGCCCAGTCCAGTCCCATACAGGCTCCACAGCTGTCAGTCCATATTTGATGAGTTCCCACTGGCTTGGTTCAGTTGCATCTGTCAGTTCCCCCATCATGGTCTTGATGCCCCTTGCTCATAGCATCCCTCTTCCCTCTCTTCAACTGGACTTCCAGAGCTTGGCCTGGTGCTTGGCCATGGCTCTCTGCATCTGTTTCCATCAGTTACTGGATGAAGTCTCTATGATGACAGTTAGGGCATTCATCAATCTTATCCCTGGGGTAAGCCAGCTCAGG
Organism: Peromyscus maniculatus bairdii; assembly: GCF_049852395.1. Classification (NCBI taxonomy): domain Eukaryota; kingdom Metazoa; phylum Chordata; class Mammalia; order Rodentia; family Cricetidae; genus Peromyscus; species Peromyscus maniculatus. Next base: position 104,062,956 of record NC_134862.1, on the reverse strand, counting down.
CACCCCCTCCACCACTGATAGTAGTCAGTCTAAGCTGGAGTCATCCCTGTGGATTCCTGGGAACTTCCCTCGCACCTAGTTTCTCCCTATCCCCATGATATCTCTGTAGCCGAAAGTTTTCCTGTGTCCCCTTGTCCCGCAGCCACTCAGACCCGAATAAACACACACAGGCTGATATTAATTATGAACTCTATAGCCTTGACCTATTAGCTCAAGTTTATTGCTAGCTAGCTCTTATAACTAAACTTAGCCCATTTCTATTCATCTGTATGTTGCCATGTGTTCTGTGTGCCATTACATGCTGCTCCCTAGACAGCAGGATGGCATCTCCCCTGCCTCTGCCTTTCTTCTTTCTGTCTATCTGCTTGGATTTCCACTTCCTCTAAGCTGCCTTGCCATAGGCCAATGCAGCTTTATTTATCAATCAATCAGAGCAAGCAACACATATTCACAGCATACAGAAAGACATCCCACAGCAATTCTCCTTTTCTTTCTAATCAAAGAGGAAGGTTTTAATTTTAACCTAGTAAAATTACATATAACAAAACAGTTATCAAGCAAGAATTACACTTACAACATCTAGTCTATTTGTATTTGGCAAAATTAAAGAAAATGTTCTATCATCTATCCTATATTTGTGAGTTTAAAGTTTCATATCTAATTTATCTTTTATCACAACCAAAGAAAATTATAACTATTTAGTCTTCAACTACATCAAAGACCTCAGAAGGATATAATATTACCACAGTAAACAGGAAATGCATTGTAAGCACCTTCCAAAATTCTGGAAATGACAGAGACAGCTGCCTGCCTGGACAGTCATCCAAAATTCCTCTGTAATGTTGGAGCATCCATCTTCAGCCAATAGGTCTAGAGTTTTTAAATTGCTTCTCCTTGTGTGCTGTAGAATATTTGGCAGTCTCCTTTGTGAAGCAGGAACCTGAAGAACCATTTCACCTTGTAAAGTTCAGTGGTCACCTTCCTGCATGTCCAGTTTATATAACATATTATCAGCAGTCCAGGCAAGAACAGTTTCTTGCCCAAATAGCTATTTTTGCCAAGAAGAAGATAAACTCCATATGGAGTGTCTTTGATGCCCATCTTCCTCTTTGAAGTAAATTGGTGCTGCCAGGAGCAGACATGTCTCATTGTCCAGAAAGTCTAAGTTTTTGAAACATTTTAAATGCCATATTCTGTAGGTCTTTGAAGTGTTTGAAGATTACCCACCTAATTGAATTATATCTATATATACCTAGAAAACTTAACTAACATGACTATAAGTTTGATTATCATAAAAGACTAATTATTAATCTGTGTTTCTTAATTACCCATTATAATCTAAATGAGTTACATAAACATAATACCTTAAATGAGAGTAGAAATATATGTACAATATAACAAAATTAACTTTAAATTTGTATCAATAAACTAAAATCCATAGAAATGTAAAATATTTTAAACAAGTTGTTACTCTTTATCCTATCATATCTATATCCCCTTTTCTTCTTTAGAAAGAGATTGCATTTATAATCAACCTCCTTTAAATAAAAATAAATATACATAAACAATATTTTGGGAATTTGGGCGTAGTTCTCATACTACTTCCTGCTGGTTGAGGGTGCCGGCAATTGTAGTAGGAATCTTAAAGAGTTTTATTAGTAAAATCAAACCCAGAGCCAAGTATTGGGGTGAATGCTGGAAGATCTGAGAGACAGAACAAGCCACAGCTACCACCTCACCTCGCCGGATCCTCAGCTGGTCATTTCCTCAGACTGGAGGCCTCTGAGTCCTCATCCAGAATGGGTCTCAGCTGAATTGCTGCTCAAAAGCCTGAATGCTTAACCAGCCAAATGCTTAACCAGCCAAATGCTTCTAGTTTCTGGTCCTCACGCCTTATATACCTTTCTGCTTTCTACCACCACTCCTTGGGATTAAAGGCTTGCTTTCTGGGATTAAAGGTGTGATGAGTCACCATGCCTGTCTGTATCCTTGAACACATGGATTTCTGCCTCTGGAATGCTAGGATTAAAGGCGTGTGCTACCACTGCCAACTTCTATGTTTAATATTGTGACTGCTCTGTCTCTGACCCCAGATAAATTTATTAGCATGCACAATATTTGGGGAAATACAATACCACCACAGGCAATCTTATGGGGATCCTGAGAAAATTAAGAATTATGGTCAAGTCCTGACTGGAATGGTCTGTGAGGCTGCATTGTCTGAGCCAGTTGCATTGAAGCTGTTTTTGGATGTTGGATCATCTGGGCCATGGTCCATTGGAGACCTTCCAGGGGGTCTTGGCTGATCAAACCATATTAGCTTGGAAGCAATACATAGGCTCTCATCTTCTGTGGAAACAAAAGCAGAACCTCTTTTCCAAAGCAATGTATCCTTAGACACAAATTTTGAAGTCAAGATACCTTTAATATATATATTGGTTTAACTCAGCAGCCTTTACAATCAAATGTCTTTTTACAGTTAAAATTCCCAAAGACAATATAATCCAGATTCTCTATGTAATTCCCATCTTTACCTGGCTTATTTTTTATATTACTTTTACTGTCTCTTTAAAGACTTTATTTTTTTAAAAAAAAAAAAAAACACTTCTTTATATAACTGTCTATCTTCTTTTTCCTCTCTCTTCCAAGCCTACATGCACTTTTACACATAATGTAAACCATTTAGAGGTTTATTCCATCTGAATTTGCCTTATTGTGAATCTATAATCCTTTTCCGCCCATTTCAGCTTTTCAACATGGCAGAGGTAATTCACCTCCAGCTCTGGGAGTCATTCTACTGACTCTGGGAGGCAGTGGGTCCATGCCTCCATCCAGTAGTGTGTAGCTCAGAAACTTTTTTTTGTCTGTACTAGCAAAAGCTAATATGCAGCATACTGCACAGCTTAGAGATGCTTCTGTGTACCACAGCAGGAATCCACCATGCTGCAAGTCAAGCCCACATGCTGCAAACCCACCATACTGTAGCTCACAGCTTGCCTGAGCGACACATTTAGGAAACTGTTTTTAGCTCTGTTTTAGAATCTTTTTTTTTTAAGTTCTCTCAAGTTTTAGGTGGAAAGTCAAGCCAACACATTGGGCAGCCAAATGTAGCTGGAAGTTTTCTCTGGTCCTGCCCAGTACTGTAGTCAGGATAAATCTCTCCCACCCACGTCCCACAGCTGCTTATAAAATAATCACTCAGAGGCTTATTATTTACAAACTTATGGCCATGACCTATGGCTCAATTTTCTTGCTACCTAGCTCTTATAACTAAACTCAGCCCATTTCTATTAATCTATATGTTGCCACATGTTCCATGGCTTTACCTGTGTGCCATTACATGCTGCTCCCTGGATGGCAAGATGGCGTCTCCCTGCCTCTGCCTTTCTTCTTCCTGTCTATCTGCTTGGATTTCCACCTGCCTCTAAGCTGCCTTGCCATAGGCCAATGCAGCTTTATTCATCAACCAATCAAAGCAACACATATTCACAGCATACAGAAAGACATCACACAGCATGTCTTCTATCAAGATATCTCCCTCATTGCTCTCCCAGTCTGCCCTTGTTCCAGCTCAACCATCCCATTCCCCCATGCTCCCATCCCTCTTCCCCTACCTTCCATTGCCCTCCTTACCCCCAGTTTACTCAGGAGATCTCATCTATTTCCCCTTCCCAGGGCAATCCTTGCCTCCCTCTTAGGGTTTTCCTTGTTACCTAGCTTCTGTGGAGCTGTTGATTGTAGTCTGGTTATCCTTTGCTTTACATCTAGTATCCACTTATGAGTGAGTACATACCATGTTTGTCTTTCTGAGTCTTGGTTACCTCACTCAGAATGGTATTTTCTAGTTCCATCTGCCTGCAAATTTCATGATACTGTTTTTTACTGCTGAGTGTGCTCCATTGTGTATATGTACCACATTTTCTTTATCCATTCTTTGGTTGAGGGGCATCTAGGTTGTTTCCAGGTTGTGGTAATTATGAATAATGCTGCTATGAATATAGTAGAGCATGTATCCTTGTGATATATTTGAGCATTCCTTGGATATGTGCCCAAGAGTAGTATAGCTGGGTCTTGAGGTAGATTGATTCCCAATTTTCTGAGAAACCTCCATACTGATTTCCAAAGTTAGCCTAGCCTAGTTTAGGCCTGAGTTCAACCCCCAACAGCACAAGAAAACAAGGATCACTCCATTTTCAAACATATATTTGTATGTCTTCCTTTCTAACTTGTATTCATTTTATTTGTTTTTCTTACCTAATTGCATTGGTTAGATTCCAATACCATCTTGACTATAAGTGGCAAACATGGGTACCACCAAATCTTGTTCCTGATTTTAGAGGGAAAGTTTTCAACTTTCATTATTGATAATATTAACTGTGGGTTATTTTTATATGGGATTTATTTTGTTGAGAAAGTTTCTTTCCATTTCAGGTTGATAACTGAAGTATTTATTGAGCCAATTCAGTATCTTTTATTTTAATTAGAATCTCATGAAATTTGCAGACTCGTTTTGAGAATATACTAATAAGCAAATTTCTATGCTACTATATAATATTACTATAGGGAATACTTGTAAACAGCAAATAATGAAAAAATGAAACTGTGGGATTCTATGACACTACTCAAAATAAGATATATTAATGGTGTTTATAAGGAAAATGAAAGTTTAGGAGTTTTTATATATGGGTGAAAATAAATTTGAGAGTTCAAAGGATTTTTATTTTTATTTATTTATTTCTCTTTTTGTTCTATTTTACTTAACCCAGTTTTCTTTCTTTTTTTTTCTAGGATATCCTAATCCCCGTGAAGGAATATTTGCCCAAGAATTAGGTTACTGTTTCAGTTATTTATACCCCTGAAGTATGAGACCTTAACAGTTAACATGGAAATATCATACATTTCAGTTACTGGCAGTTAAGAAGCATATCTTGTCAGTAGAAATAGTTGACATTTAGGATTAAGTAATTTAAGATTACTTACTTTGGGCTGATACCATGACAAATGTAAGTACTATTCTATAGAATGATACATAGGTAAGTACAGTTTCATAGAAGGGCCTGAATATAGGGAAGTTAGTAAGCTGAGGTTACAGTCCATAAAATACAACTTGCCTTCCATGTGATTCTCTTCCTCTTTGTGTCTGACGTACACAGACCTTAAAGTGCTATAAGGTGGACAAACTTGTTTTTCTGTGAAAGACTGGTTTAGCACAATTTATGTAGGCCTCAGTTTATACAAAGTACATTAAACAAAGGCAAGTGTAGTTACAACAGTTAAATTCAGTGAAATTTAAAGACATAATGAGTAGGACAAAAATCTGTTATGTTTTACTTACTAGATTAGTAATGATTCTTTTTTTATTTATTTATTTATTTATTTATTTTTTTTTTTTTTTTTTTTTTTGGTTTTTCGAGACAGGGTTTCTCTGTGTAGCTTTGCGCCTTTCCTGGGACTCACTTGGTAGCCCAGGCTGGCCTCGAACTCACAGAGATCCGCCTGCCTCTGCCTCCCGAGTGCTGGGATTAAAGGCGTGCGCCACCAACGCCCGGCCAATGATTCTTTTTTTAAAAATCACATTTGGCTTATTCTTTTATACATTTGTGTCTCTGTATGCATAGGAGATTGGGTATGATAAACCCATGGTAAATTGAAAATGTACTTAGCACATTTGCCTAAAGATTATCACAGATGGTCAGATGGTCAAAGTTTGGGTTTCACTTGTGTGATCCTACTTCTATAGGAACTGTGGCTGTCCACTGCTGCCCAAGATCTAAGATAAAGTCCCATGTCATATTGCTAACCCAGGCAAAGGTCAAAATTCAAAGCTCAACACTGGTTTCTGCTGAATATTCATCAGTGTATTACCAATGTAAAATGAAAATCACTCAGTCAAACCATCACAGTTTGTGAACTGTCTATACATGCTTTAGCTTCAGGTTCTGTGGTCATTATATGTCACTATGCCAGTAAATCCAGTGCTTTCTTAAATTGTTAAACATGTGATAAGTGTGTATGAAATGAGAAGAGCAGAATTGTGGGAACCCACAGAGGTTTCCTAGTGTGATCTGAGCTTGCTTTACCCAGCAGGGCTGTATAAGGGGATAGATTGACCATGTGCATGGTTACCAGGTGTTTGGAAGGGCCTGCACTTGGCTGTGCTGGGGGAGGTCTTTTGCACCACCCCTTGGCATTCCTTTAAAAAGCCCTTTATAAGAGACAGAAGGGGCTGGTGGATTAGGATCCAGGCCCTCCTGAGACTATCCTATGTAGAAACATAATCTCTCTCTCCCCTCTATATTTTTGTCTAAATCTCTTATCCCTCACTCCTCATGGGTACCCTGGGGGAAAAGGTGGGGGCAAGTTCCCCACACAGAATTGAGACTAACACTTTATGCTTTGACTGACAGCAACTTAATTAAAAGTATGGAACTTTAGAAACAAATACATTATTAGACATAAATACTTTCAAAATTTAGGAATTTGTAGAATTTAATGTTCTCTGGTGACCTAGTTAGCATTAACTGTTAATTTGCTACAGCCTAGAGTCATCTGAAAAGGCAGTATCAATTTAGGGATTTCCCAGATGAGATTGGCCTGTAGGCATGGGGAAAGAGGATTGTCTTAATTGTTGACTTATGTAGGAGAGCTCAGCCCACTGTGGACAGCACCATTCCCTGGGCAGGTAGTTCTGCACTGTATATATAGCTTTCTTAAGCTAGGTAAGCATGAACCTGCTATCAATCTAGCAGTAGTCTTCATGGTTTCTGCTGTAATTCCTTAGTGGTGAGTGATTTCCCTAGTTAAAGGTAATGCTGCATGGAATAGCTGGCAGGCCTGCCCTCAAGTTCTGCCTTGAGTTCCTGCCCTGACTTCCCTCAGCGAAGTATAAACCAGACAAATTCCTCCCCATGTTGCTTTTGGCCAGAGTAAACCAGAACACCCAGTTAGTCAACTATGCTTGTTTAAATTCCTCTATACTGCTCATCAATGTATGCTGGTATTTCTTGAGCATGTCACATAAATGCTCTGCTACTGAATTCCACCTTTTAGGTTACACTTTGCAAAGAGAAGGTCTGGTATTTAGGATTATGTCTTCATTTGGGGGGTGGTTGTGAGTGCATTAGGAAGACAGGGAGGACCCTGATAAGGCAGAATATTATTTGTAAGAACTACAAATAGATTTGTTTAAATTATTGAAACTTATGACATTCTACAGATATACTTTTTGGGGAAATTGATTTTTTTAAAAATTATAACACATTATAGAATGCATACTGAACTAAACCAAATATAAGAAGATAGTATATTGTGTAATGGTTTTCCTCTATATGATGAATTCTAATTCTGTAATAACCTTTACTAAATAACCTGATGGGGTTAGAAAAAAAATAACACTGAAAATTGAAGTTCACAAGTTGAACCCCAAACCTAGAAACAGGTTTACAAGTGTTCTATGATCAAAATGACTTAGTTATGTTAATGATTGTGTTCAAAGTAGATAAATAAACTCCTAAGTGTGGACTAGCTGAACTAACCTAGAGACTTCTAAATGCTTGGCTTCTCTGTTTTCTCCTTAGATGCATGGATTATTGCTCTGATTGCTATTACTTCAAGTACGTATCCCAAACTTTTCACTGCTTAAATCCAATTGTTACTGTAAAACAGTACATTTTTAAAAGTTTTTAAACTTGAGATGAACAAACTTAGAAAACGTGGTCTTTTATGTATTACCCTCTGTTAATTTATATTATTTCATATTCTGTATGTCTACTTAGAAGTAGCCTGTAAGCAATGCAAGCCTTCTTAAGATGATGTACTATGAATGTTCATCCCAAGTATGCTTTTGATAATTTCTTTAAATTCAGCCAGGACTCTCCTCTGTCTTACTATAGACTGTGATTCCAGGGAACTGTATTTAGAGAATAAAGAGTGCAGATGGAATCTAAATGCTTAACTGGTTACCACTGAAATATGACTGATTTATTTCTTCTGCTTAGATTTTGAATCTTGGCAATCATTCCAAGAGTTACATTCTATTCATTTTCCTTTTCTTGTAGTTGTTGGCATTGTTGTAGTTTGTCTCATCATACTCAGATATCTTGAGTACAGGAAGAAAGGGTAAGTATTCTGAGTTAGCCATGATCTTCAGCATGCCTTTGTGCAACTGGTTTGTCCTCTGCCTTGAGCACCGTCCTTTTTAAAGTATGCCTGCAGTCATGTGCCCTACAAATTGCATTTCTTTGCTAAAACATGGTCAGCTGTTTTTAACATCAGTGCAGCATAAGGATCTGTGTGAAGTTGCTTTTTTAGCAGCTATTATGGCTACAGGAAAGTTTTCTATGGAGTTTGAAGCTTTAGTTTCTTATTGAAGCAAGGTCATTATGAAGTTTTTCCTGCTCTAGGTAAATCCTATTTCCTAAGTTTGAAAGTTGCCAAAATTATATTTGAAATATTTCGGTGTGATATTTTCACTTTAAAGTCACTAAAATTTTATGATTAAAAGCTTACATTTATATAACTTGGCTAGTGGTAAGAAGCTATGTAGGGGCCTGATTTCTTTATAAAGTTGTTAATGTTAACCAGGGTGATTGAGACCATCACCATTTGATTTCTCTCTTCTGTTCTCCTAAATGTTTCTTTTGTCCTACAGACTAATGAATGAATTAAAAGTAGCTGAAGGGCTAAAATTCACAGGGCACTCTATTATCTTTTATCTGTGTTCTACCTCTATAAAAATGAAAACAAAGGGGGATTAGAACAGGAAAAATTACAAGTACATATATTTAAAAAGAAATAAGGTTTAGAAGAGACAAAGGTATTCAGGATGGTATGTCCATAGGTGAAAATAGGGATTCAAAGTATCAAAATTAAATGTAGCAAATTTACATATAAGATTTGGAAAAAATTTTAGGACATGGATCAGATTAGTGCTTTGACATTTCTGATAGGAATTAGGTAATTTCATTTTTTTTCTTGTTACTTTAAAACAGTTCCAAGGTATATCTGAATAGGCGAATGTGGTGAAAAGCAGGCTGAGGTGGGTGGCTTCATTGCCACCCAGGGCCATGGTCTTTTATATTACATAAAGATATATGGATAAAAGTGTTTGCTGTGTGATTCATTATGTCACACTAAAGCTTCCACAACGAGATTTTTTTCCTTTTTCTTTCTCTTAAATTTTATTTTATTTTAATTGTGGAGGGGGGAGGTTGCAAAGGGATGGGAAATGAATGGGATCGATATGCATGATGTAAAAGCCACAAAGAACAAATAAAAAAGAAAGTTCAATAATAAAAAATAAAAGAGCTCTGACATCATCCCTAATAAATGCAAGACCCGTATTTCATGTTTCATTTTAAATTAATCATCAGGTTTGGGCTATTAAGTAGAAATATATTCTTCACTTATAAAAAGCTCAGTCTTTTTATTTATATAAATTTTTATTTTTATTTATTATTATAATTATTATATATTTACTTATTATTTATTATTTTTATTTATTTATTTTTAAATAAAATCATTTTATTCTAATGAACTCAAGTAAAAACATCACACAGCTAGATTGAGGAAGTCACTCAAATACTTGCCCAGTCCCAAATCCTATACATTTTAATGATCTTCTATATCATTAGTATAGCCATTCTGAAGTAATAGAGCGTTGCTTAGGGTTTTACATTTTCTCTGTCAATCATATTTTTATTTACTTACCCATCAGCAGAAAAAGGGGGAGGGGACTATGTCAGAGTTAAAAGTAGAAAAAGCAAATAAATTTTGAAGCTTTTAAATATTACCTTATTATCTGTTTTAAGTACCTGTAATTCCTTTATTTGAATCTCAAATCTTGTATTTATAGGACATCTAGTAATAACACTTGATTTATCTATTGATTGTATTTCTTTAAATTACATTGATAAACAATGTTACTAAGGAATACTATCAGTGGTTTTATTACTGTAAAAGGATTGTGTAGAAATAACTTCCAAAGAAAGTAAAACAAAGTAGATTTTCATTGCCTTTTTTGTTATTGTTTATAACATCACTCCATAAAAATTCATAATGGATTTCTAGAAATATTAATATACTATACAGACTGTATAGCTATCAGTTAATGGGTCTTTTAAAGCTAAGCAATTACCTGGTCATTGTCCTCACAAATATTCAATAGTGACTTAAAAATCTAAAAATAATTTGTTTTGTCATTTTTCTTGTTCATATGTAACACTACAGTGGTCTATCAGAATATTCAATTTAAAAATACTTTGGGAAAATTATTTGTCTTCTAACAGTGCAATGTATACAGTAGTACACTTTTAGAAAAAGTTTCCAAGAATGGTATTGGAAGAATAACTCTTAATTGCCTCTGAGCTAAAATATAAATTGCATTGATAGTCTTTCAGGATATACTTTGCCCTTTTCAGGATACACTTTGCCCTTTTTAATGACAAGAAGCCAATATAACATATGATGGTTAAATTAAAAATTAGGTTCTTCCCATGCTTATCATGCAAAGGCATTGAGTAAATCTCCAGCAAACAAAAAAGTAATTTAATTTTCAGAATGCTTGGCTTCAGAACACTGAAGTTCATATACGTGTGGGGTATTCTTTCTTTCTTTTTTTCAGGGAATATCTATGTATCCCTGGCTAGTCTCAAGCTTGTGATGATCCTCCTGCCTTGCCTCCCTAGTGGTAATATTTTATCCCTAAATTTACTCTCCTAAGGGATCAGATGCATTTCTTCTTTAACATAGCAAGCAATACATCTTTGTAGGCCCATGAATCACTTGGAGATCTTCTGATCCTTTGGTATGGGATAAGTCTGACACCTACTGTCTAATGCAGTCCCAAGGGTGCTGTATGGTCCACTGTATACAATTATCCATGGGCCAATGTTGTTGAAATTAAAAAAAAAAAAAAAAAAAAAAAAAAAACGCTGTCAAACTCATTGTCTTTTAGTTTATTTTCCTTTCTGATATTTAAGGTCACTAAAGTCTCTGTCTCTCCATCTCTGTCTCTGTCTCATAGTGAATATCTCTCCTGAAACTATGTAGAACAGACTGGCCTCAAACTTACAGAGATTCACTTGCATCTGCCTCACAAGTGCTGGGATTAAAGGTGTATGCACAATTGTGCCCAGCCACTATATATTTTTTAAAGATTTATTTTTATTTTATGTGTAGGCGTGTTTTGTCTACATGTATATAAATGTATGTGCCTGGTTCACAAGAGTCGGTCTTTGTTTTATTTAAATCTTTTGTGCTATTTTCTTAATAGTGCTTAATGTCCATAACCTTTCCCCTCAAAGTGGCTTTCATTGTCTCTGAGTTAACAGGAATAAATAAACTCCTGTTATCCTCTAATCTCACTTGACAATCAACACAGAAGACTTCTGTGAGAAAATGTCAATTTCCCGCACACAGAAATCTGTCAGATCTGCAGCAGACACCAGTGGGTGTCTGCTATTTAGTTCAATTCAAATCTCCACAGCTAGGTAGATCTCCACAACTTTCCCTTTTAGATGTCAGTCCTAAGCTCAGCTATTTTACCTGTGCTTTTGACCCACCAACTATAAATCATGAATTTGAATTGCAGAGGAAAAGATGTGTCAGAGAAGGGCAAGAGGGCTCCATGACTTCTAGAATAACTACCCCTAGAAACTCTTTTGTTCCCCTGTCTGGAATCTCCAAACCCAATTCTTTCTTCCTTTTTTTTTCTTTTCTTTCTTTCTTTTTTTTTTTTTTTTTTTAAATCATGATTAATTAGATCATTTAGCCTTCATCCCTTTATGGTGATATTGTGTCCCCCAAAATATTGTGCACCCTAATAAACTTATCTGGGGTCAGAGAACAGAACAGCCACTAGATATAGAGGCCAGAAAATGGTGGCACACACGCCTTTAATCCTAGCATTCCAGAGGCAGAGATCTGCCTGGATCTCTGTGAGTTTAAAGCCACACTGGAAACAGCCAGGCATGGTGACTCACGCCTTTAATCCTCAGGAAATGATGGCAGGAAGCAGAAAGGTATTTAAGGCATGAGGAAGTAGAGCCTGGTTAGGCTTTTAGGCTTTTGAGCAGCAGTTCAGCTGAGATCCATCTGGATGAGGACTTAGAAGCTTCCAGTCTGAGGAAACAGGATCAGCTGAAGAAGCAACATACTGTTTGACTCACATCTTACAAGTCTGTGTGCTTCTGAACCACAGATGCTTTTTGTTTAAATGTTTTAACTTGTGACTCCCCTCCCCCCACATATGCATGATTTTCCTTACTTACATCCCTGGAGAGGTAAGAATTATTCCATTAATGAAAATTATTTGCATAATTCATGTTTTATTATACATGACAGTAATTTTTATTGTTTTCCATTAGTGATATTTACTACCTGGAATAACTTAAATTAATATTTACTGGTTCAGTCATGTTATCATCTGTAAATTGGGCTTAAATGAAACAGCTTAAAAACTATGACCAGTACAGACATCTGAGGAGTACAAGGTGCAGAAAGTCAAGGATCCAATTAATTTCAGCATTTTTTTCTACTTGACCCTCAAACTTCTGAGCATTCAATAGACTTTTCTACAATTTTTTTTTTTTTTTTTTTTTTTTTTTTTGAGACAGGGTTTCTCTGTATACCCCTGGCTGTCCTGGAACTCACTATGTAGACCAGGCTGGCCTCAAACTCAGAGATCCACCTGTCTCTGCCTCCTGGGTGCTGGGATTAAAGGTATGCACCACCATTTCCTGGCCTCTACAATTTTATGTACCAAAGAATACATAGGAAAATATTGTGTAATTGTTTAGAAAGTGCATACCAAAATTACAACCCCTAAATTTAGAGGTCATGTTGTAAATTACTGGAGGATCATCCTGTACATGCCTTTAACTCCAGCACTCAAGAGGAAGAGGCAGACAGATTTCTCTGAGTTTGAGGCTAGCCTAAGTGAATTCTAGCCAAGGCTACATAGTGAGACCCTGCCTAAAAAAAGAAAGAAGGAAAAAGCAAAGAAATAAAGAGAAAATTGCATGGAAAAGAAAAAATTCATACCATAGAAAGAAATTATACCCAATGCAAAGTCAAGATGCATCAGAAAACACTTGACTTGTCATAAAGATGATTCATAAGAGATTTAATATATATTGTTTTCCTCCGAGATTAAAATTATACAAACCTGAACTTGAGTTTTTACAGTATTACAGAGTGGTTCAAAGGTAAACACAGAACAGCTCTGTCATATGTGCTCATCTGATGAGTGGTATGTGATTTCAGAGTTAATGTTATGTACTTGAGTGAGAATCCTGAAATCTCAGTTGATAAGCCTGGAGATCATTTTCATTCAGAAACCCCATACTAGGCAACTCTTCCTTTGCAGTGACTTTATTTAGCCCCTTTCCTTTCCTTTGTTTAACACATACCTAACTGATGAGAGCTACAGAGAAGTAAAATTTACAACTCTCTGAGCATTTTAGTTTTATCTTCAATGTAAAATGTTGTTTTGAAAAGCAGCTGGTTGATATTAAGACACCAGTCTCATGAGTTCAGATATATTGGCAGGAAAGATAAAAGAGGAAGCTTAGATTCCTGTTCTCTTCACCAAATTATTGATGTTTTCTTATATTCTTTTTCCAAATTTAACACAGACAGGACTCTGTTGTGAAGTAGTCTTAAACAGTTATGACCCAGTACCCTCCTAGTAGTCCAACTGTCTCTACTGAAACAGCTATAAACCTAGACATAAAAGTGTTTTTTGAGCCTGAAGGGAAACAGTCAACAGAACCAGTTCATTTCAAGTGCAAGCAGGGGAAGAAAATGCCCCTTTATAGAAACCAAAATACAGTTTACATTTTACAAATGTACACAACTCCAACTTAAAACTAATTCCATAAAGGTATTTACCTGTTTCTCTGAACCAAAATATATTTGGCATATTATAGAAAAACAATGTAGCCTCAGTTTTTGAAAAATTATACTTGTGTCAGGCAGTGGTGGTGCACACCTTTAATTCTAGCACTGGGGAGGCAGAGACAGGTGGATCTCTGAATTCGAGGCCAGCCTGGTTTATAGAGCAAGTTCCAGAACAGCCAGGGACACATGGAGAAACCATCTCGAAATGTCTAGAATCCCTCCTCCCAAAAAAATTATAGTTGTTTTACCTTAAGATTTCTGACTCCATCCACCAGTTTATCTTTGGATTTAAATGAATTAAGTGTTATGGTGGTACACACCCATAATACCAGGATACAGGAAGGTGAGGCAGAAGATTCCAGAGATGAAGGGCAGCCAGGACCACCTAGTAAGGCTGCCTAAAAACTAAAGAAAAAAAAAAACTGTTCCTCTATTTGTGCTACAATGTATATCTACATGGCTAGGAGTTAGGGCAGATCCTATAACACCTTTGCCTAGTCCATGAAATCTTGGGAACAAGACCCACAGAGGCTCATGGGAAGGCTTGTTTCATGAACAAAGTTGGTGTCTCTGATCACAAGGTAGAGGAAAGACAAAATGTGCCAACTAGGAGAGGCCTCTGGTCTGTCCCGTCATGACAGTTATACTTTCTAGTCTCCTGGGACAGCTGAGGAAAGCTAACTCGGAAAGCAGTGTTTAGAACTGAGCTTGAAAGTGTGGGTAAACATTTAGAGATAATTCAGTGACTGCTAAAGTTAATTTTAAAAACCGATTAGAAATTCAGTTTCAATTTTTCCTCATTAAAATAGCTTTTAAAATGCAATTCCAAACTTATCTTTGCTTTTAAAGAAAGATTTATTTTTATGAGTCTGAGGATTATGTGCATGTGAATACAGGTGCCTATGGAAGCCAGAGGCCTTGGATCCCCTGGAGCTGAAGTTACAGGTGGTTATGAGCTACCCGATATGGAGGCTAGGACCCAAACTCTAGATTTATGCAAGATCATTGCTTTTTTTTTTTTTTAACCTTTTCTGAGTGTTGGATTTCTTTTTAAATATTAAAGAAAAAAGATTCCACTAAATAAAATTGACAACAGAAAAATATAGCACTCTTAAGATAATTCAGTGATAAGCTAAACTATTAAGTCACTTACTATAGCAGTCTTAAGAAACTGCTGTTATGAGTCTAGTGACAGGATCATAATGACAGCCTAGCTCACAGACAGGAACAGGTAATCATTGCTGGCTTTTGCACTGTGTGGTCATCCCTAAAGAATGCATGCACACTGGTAAATAACTGGTTGCTCTAAGTTTTGGGTTAAATTATTGCAGTCAGTTTCCTAAGGCAAGGCCTAGAGTGCAGCTTTCTCTACTCAAAAGTGAGTGGCCACAGTATGGACTTTTAGAATCACAGTTTCTCTCAGACTTCATCAGATGAAAAACTCTGAGACTAGACAAGCCTGCATGCCTCCCTCATCTTTCCCATGGTCCTAAATCAAAACAAAGGAAACGTTTACTAAGTACTATGTACATAGCAGCTTTACTTGTTTTAGAGGGGATCAAAAACACAAGAATAGAAGAGTTTTTGTTTGTTTCGTTTTTTTAGGGTGAGACATGAACAGACTCAATACAATAAAAGTATTTTTTTTTAATTGTCTACCTTGGGGCTGGGAAAATATAGCTCAGTAGTAGAGTACTTACCTAGTATGTATTAGGAACTGGATTCCATTCCCAACACCACAAGAAAAAAAAATGCCTATTTTCAAAGTAGGTTTCTGGAACTTAATTTCTGCATGTAGTTATATTTGTTTTGATGCTGCCCTTATACCTTGTCTTGTAGGAAAACTGGGGTTAAAGCTAAGTCTACCACTTCCCTGAAAAGGTCAACCTCACAAACAGAGAAAACTGCATCATTGCCACAAAGCTCAAGAAGCAACGTATCTGTTGGTTCTAATCTGTAAGTCACTGTTTCCACTGTCATGCATGCAATTATTGGGTCACAGTGCTCACAATTTAATGTGTAATTCATACACTTTAAAATGTGTATGAATGTTGTATAGAAAATGTGTTTGGTTTCCTTTAACTATCATTTGTATTTAAAAGCATGTCAATACCATATCCTGACTCACTTGAGATTGGGAAATTATTAATTTCATAATAATGTGTAACTCAGAGAAATATAATTTATAATGAAATTACATTTCAGCTAACATGGTGGCACACACCTATAGTCCAGAGGTAGGAGAATGGTGAGTTTGAAGTTAGCCTGGCTACATTTTAAAGCAAAACCTTGTCTTTAAAAGTTACATTTTATTTGTTTTAAAAAGAAGGTGATTTTGAAGTCTTTTAAATGTTAATTTTTAAGATTTCTCTTTTTGACAATTCTAAAAATATATTTTCTATATGGTTCATTACAAAAAGCCTTCATGAATGCACATACCCCTTCAGCTCTGATCCATTAAAACCAGAACACTAAAAATTGGGAATATAAACAATTTAGAAATCCTTAACTGAGAATATTAATAGCAGAACTATGTAAATGTTAGTAGAGTAAAATCCTACTTTTCTGACAACTTCAATGATTTAAATAAATTAGAAGTTTGATGTCTGGCATTTAACTTTTTTGAACATCAATAAACCAGCCAAAGAAACACTACTAAGATTTCACAGCTAGTTGCATGCTTCTGTAAAAGGCTATATGGCTGTGACACCCATAACAAGAATCTACAAAGTGAACACTGTAGCCTTTTTGTTGAGTCACTCACTCTGAAGTTCTGGCTATTCATGACTTTCTTTCATTAAACACACGTCTTTAAACAAGCCACCTAAGCTGTTTGTAAAGAATACATTCATCAGATAACTTCAAGAGTGTGGAAAACAGGCACTGCACATAGCCTTTGCCAGGGGAAGCCTTTTTCTTAACTACTCTACTGAAGGTACACCTGCTGTCAGCTGTACTGAAGGAGCCCTGTTAGCAGGTCACACTCAAGCAGTAGGACAGAGCTTGGCCTCCACCAGGCTCCAACCCAGTGGCTGAGGAACTAGTGCTGAGAGAAGAAACTGCCACTCCTGATTAGCTGTCCTTTCTAAGGTGTGTTTTAAACTTTACATTCAGTAGCATAGAATGGCCAAAGAAGCATCGTGTTGGGAAGACTGGATAAAGGTGAATCCTGTTTTGAGTATAAACACCTGCAGTCACTCTGAGTGACCCCTCTCCCTTTGTGCCCCCCAGTGGATACTTTGGAAAGATAATGTTTGAACAGAAAAACAAACTGCCCAGAAACTCTGAATTAAGAAAAATTGAAGTCTGTACTCATTTTCACAAACTTTTAAAAAGTGTAGCAATTGTACCTAGGCCTCGTGGTATACTTATAATCTCAGCATTTAAAAAACAAACAAAAAGATAGGTTAAAAAAATAATTTACTAATTGTTTAAAAACAAGAAATGGCTTTACTGTTTTTAAACTTAATTTAAAATATTTTTAATCAATAGCATGTTCTGCTTCAAATTTAACCTTCAAATTAGTACTTATATTTAAGATGTATAAATCTATATTTTTATTTTTACCAAATAATTTGTCAGTTATACAAATGTATGAGGGAAAGTGTTTTTTGTTTTTAAGATTGTCTAAATGATAGAGAAAGAGGCATATTTGAACTTAAAATGTTCTTTTAACTACAGAGCTGTATCTGAAGCAAAATGAGAAGTCCCATGTGTGGAAGTCATTACTGTTCCATTTTTGAAAACTGGCTCTTCAAGTCTGGCAAAAGTAAAATTATATATTTGCAGGAGCTTCATTTGTGGTAGTGTGTGTGTGTGTGTGTGTAGGTGTGTGTAGTGTAAATATTCTGTTTCTAACTGCGATCTGTGTCTAACCTTTTTACCATCTCCTCACATCTCAGACCCTCCAGCTTACCAAGGTTTCAACTCTGAGCCCTGAGTGCCTGTGTCCTGAGCAAAATGTTCAGTGACATGTTACCTGCAGGAAGAAGGCCGTATTTCCAAGCATGACATCAGACCTTCTATAATTCCAATTCTTCTCCCTATGCCTCACATTTTCACTGCACATAATGGTTGTGCAGTAAGCACACATCTGTGTCTTCCACACTCTCAATCTCGTTACCTAAAATGCTTAACATCCTCTCCAGATCCTTGTATCTCCAAGGCCAATGCATGTCCTACCTGTCCTGTGAAGCTCTGACTCCTCAGGCTCTTAATCTTTTATTGCTTAGCCTTAGGTTAGCCACATTAAGACTCTATATATGTGTCTAATTGGAGATGTAACTTTCATATCACTTTAATGCATTCATAGGACTCAAAAAATAAAGTCTACCAATTAAAGTAAAAACTTGACCTGTGTAACTAATAGGATTTGGTTTTCTTTATGCAAAAAGAGTTCTTGCTGCCTTTGCAGATGTGAAGTAAGCCAGACTAAGTAGAGCCAAGCCAATGTTTCTCACCTGAGGCTGTCCACTAGCCTTCCCCAGGGAGTTTTTATTGACACTAAGAACCACCCTAGTGGGCACTCATATTATTAACTTGAGGTGTGACCTGAACACAGGCGGTTTTGATTTCTCCGATGATTTTAATCTGCCAGCTGAGGCTGAGAACCTGCATTAGTGATTCTCAGGCCTGACAGTCAACTCTCCATATAAACTTATAAAGAGGGTAAAAACTTAAAAAAAATCACAGTTTAATTCTGCTCATTAAAAAATTTTCAAAGACTTGAATTTAATGTTGTTCATGGGTTGGGGATGTAGTTTAGCAGAAAGGTTGCTCAGCATGCACAAGACCCTAGATTCAATTCTTGGCACTGGGGGAAAAGTCATTAACAGATTATTAACATAACCTTGTTTGCCTAGAAATCTTAATGTCTGTCAAAATAAGCAATGATAAAGTTTTAAAATATAATAGTAATATTAGTGAATATCAACACAGAATGGAAATTACATTGACTAAAGCATTTTAGACAATTAGTATGAGACTAGTATATTTTTAATTGGCATAAAATACAGAGAGAACTTTTACAGTAACCAACAATAAATTGTCTAAATTATGCTAGAAAGGCTTGGAGGCAAAATTGAATTTTCACTTTAAAGTAATTTTAAGGTTTTAGGGAAATGAGCAGTTCTACAGTGTTCTAAAGCTTGTGATACCAGATAGCTAACATTTTAACCAAGACTAGATTTTGCATATTTTAACAATTTGCCTACTTAAGAGCAGAATTTAACAGCCTATTAATTTTTAGAACTGATTCAGAATTGAGTGAATCTGATACATGAGTGTTTTCTCCTATGTTTTGGATCTCTAGGCTCATCCAGGGTTTATCCTAGATGAGCTGTCAACCTTTGAGACATAGCACTGCCGCCATCCTATAGACTGGAGTATTTGACAGTCCTCTGCCCCTTCCCTGTGAGGTTGTCATTGCTGGAACTTCAGAGCCATTAATTTTATTTTATGTCAGGTAGAACACTAGCTCTCTTCTGCTTTTGGGAAAGTAACAATTTCTTTGTTCCTTACTTCTTAATATGGAGAAAATATAATACTGGGGGAACAGAGGTGAGTGCACAATTTCCCTTTTTGCTTGCTTACATACAGCAAGTGAATACACTGCCACACAATGCTGGAAAACTACCCACCTAGATTCCTGACATGACTGGACAAAATCAGTAAAACTTGAGACAGGTAGTAAGAGTGATGTGAGGAATAAGCAGACAAAATTTTAGCTATGAATACTGTTGTACAACGCAATGCTAAACCCTGTGTTGAACCACTAGAAACAGGAGTTCTGGTGTCCTGGTGTTTGGCATTTGTGGCTTCACTGGGAATTCAAGGAACATCTAATGCTTAGGTGAACACAATAAGTATGGTGCTTGGAAAAATCAGGTCATCTGCTTACCTACCTCCACCTGCAACATCTCCTCAAAAAATATTAAATCTAAACTTGAGGTGAGCTTCAAACACGACGAGTTCCTTCTGTAGGTTCCCACAGCAATATGCTTCTCAAATTCTGATGTACAGGTTAATCACATCGTGATCTTATTAAAAGGTGAACACTAATCAGAGAAGACAGTGTGATCAGTGAAGCTTGAAGAGGACAAGCCAAAGAATATAGCCTGTTTATAGACAAAGAAAGGCAAGAAACCTCTTTTTCCTTCATATTTCTGAAGGGTTTGTGTCTGACAGCACCTTGATTTCAGTCCAATAAAAATGTCAGATTCCTGCTATCCAGAACTGTTAAGAATGTGTGTGTTAAGGCATCACATTTGTGCTAATTTGTTAGAGCAGTTATAGGAAATTTATGCACCAACACAATAACTGGAAGGAAGCAAAGAACTATGACCAAAATAGTATGGGCTTTTCAGAAATAGGAAAATGGTTCTCAGTCCTGACTGTACACTAGACTGATCTGAGCCCCATTCTGAGACCAGTTAAAATAGTACTTCCTTATTGGTGACCAAAGCTGTGGCAAGGTACTACTGGGTTAGAATGTGCCCCAGATATAACATATTAAAGGGACTACCTTAGGCTTCCCTAAAAAGTATGGACATATCAGTGTGCTAGCTACTCCTGAGACTATATACCATCTTCCAAATAGAAGGTCTGGACCAACTTCTTAGAGATGCTAGGGTCCAGACTTAATTCATTTGATCTACTAAACTGACTGTAGATCTTTCTTCCTCCAGTTAACAAAAGTGCATTATATTCACTTCTAAAAAGTCTAGTAAGGCTTAAGTTAATAATGTTTCAACAAAAGACCTTCTACCTGGGTTGACAGCATGGTTTCATAAGCCTGACTCAGGAGGGTATTGCCAAAAAAAAAAAAAATCTGCATTACCAATCAATTATGACTGGTAATTGCATGTGGCAATTTTATATAAAGGGCTCTAAGCATCCAGATTTAAAAAAAAAAAAACTGTTTGAGAGGTGTTATGGTTCCATTTTGCTTCTCAGAACTTCAGGATATGGAACTGTTTAAGCATTCAATAAGGATGTCATAATTTTCTGTTATGGAAAGAAATCTTGTATCATTGTTTTTGTGCTTTGATATTAAACTTCTAGCATTTAACTCATTTAAGAACTAGAATCACGACCTGGGGGTATTTTAATTATATTTTCCAATATAATTAATTGGGAGCATTGGACAGGGTAGCTAAGTTTAAAAGAAAAAAAAGGCTTAATGTGTAATTAATACCACAGACTCAAACTGTCATACTTAGAGGAGCTGCAGTCTCCTACTTTAGTGGGGCAAATTAAACAATACAGCTGAGGGACTTTGCCATTCCCACTACCACATCCTGAGACTTAGAACATGTATTCTTCAATCAAAAGCTTGAAATAGCTCTGCAGCTGCAGGATGTATCATAGTCACTGAGAAGTCTTTCCAGCAAATGCTCCATTCACCTCCCACTTCCAGCACAATAGGCAAGGCAGCCATCTGGGGTAAGACTACTGGGATGTGGGCTCAGAAAAAGCTTCCTGGGCAGCTGATTTGCCATCAGTTATTGAAACCCACTGGCTTGAAATGATATTGAAATGATTATACTGCAGATAGTTCATAGTTAGCTATGCAACTTCTATGGAAGGGGCCACCTGCTTTCTTCCTGAAGGTTCTCCAAGTATGAACCCTGCCCACCACCCCAATGCTGTCAAATCTCTGAACAGTTTTACAAAATTGTCTCACCGCCTATTCAAGGGTTGAAATAAACTATCAGCTGAAAGTAGAACTCCATCTGCTACAAATGGAACTGAAATTAGCCTGCTCCCCTTTAAGGGCCGCATGACAGTTTGGTTAAGTAAGTTCCCTGCAGCAACACTGACAGGAGGAGGGTCAGAGTCCACTGTTCCCTTGGAACCATGAATAGTCTACTTATTTAGTAACATCCCCCAGCCTAGAGCTCCAACCTTCTGTCTCTGATAATCTTTCATCTTTAGAATTTCATTCCTGTCTTAATGACCTTCATTTTTAATGTTTGTCTATAGCAACCTACTTCCAATTCTTTATAATTGGCATAGCAAATTAACTTTCCAGAGCCCACTTCTCATTGCCATAGAATTATGAATGGAAAATAACAAATAAAAACACAGACATGATAAACTGAATATAGCAAATTATTTATTAAAGCCAGGATGCATGAACATACTCTTGACAGAAAGACGGTTCAACAGTAACCAGTTTATACAATTAACATGTACCACATGTCAGAAAGCGCAACTGAGGATATCATAAATTACAACAATTTAATTTTGATACTCCATTAAGTTATCTCTAACTTCTGCCACCACATACATATACACTAAAGAAGTTAGGAAACTTCGATCTTCCTTCTCTGCTCTGCCTGTGTAGGAAACGACAGGCTGCTGCTGACATCACGAGGCTCTGAGACTGGTGCTTTTCCCCCTACATCATAACCGATTTCAAATGGTGCTAGACAAAAACAGACTCTGAACACCAGGAGAAATCGGTCAGCCTGTGTAAGAGATGGGCCAGTGGTGGTCTTCAGGTCTGAACCTCAAGGCAGACAAGTGACAAGTCTCATTTCAGCTGTGTTGCAACCATGGCTAAGTACTCCAGGCATCTTCCAGGTACAGGCAGGCAGTATTGATGTGGGTGAAGCAGTTCTCCATGTACGGAGCACTCTCCCTTTCCTGCTACAATCAACACCCAGAACATCATTGGACGATGATGAAAATTACAGGACCAGGACCAAGCCACCCTCCCCCTCCCATGGAATGCTGGATAAAGTGGATCACTCCCTGCCCCTGATCATGCCCTCGCATTTATTTTGAACACAACAACTTGCCCATTATCACTGCCTCTAAACCAAAGAGACTCATGAGCAAATTTCACTGTTCCAAGTCTTCCTTTGACTTCTTGAAGGAGAGAGCCAATCCTGTGTACAGCTGCTTCTCTGTAGCCTAACCTCTGCTGTGCTGCAATTCTTACTCCTAAAACACTGATTTCAAATGGTGCTAGATACAAAGATGGAAAAATCTAAGCCACCATGTGAAACCAGCTTCCAGAAGAAGAGGATCTCACTGAAGAAAGCAGAGAAGTGCAGTCAGAAGGTCCAGCCTTAGTTCTGAGAATCATCGTGCCTGTCAGAGGCAGAGGACAGCTGTACAATGTTGTGCAAAGCAGCATCAGAGTCACAGTCAACATTTTGAGCAGACAAGACCAATGCAAAGCTTGTTCCCTGTATGACTTCACATTAGTCATTATAAATTATTATACACAATGAAATAAAAGAACCATGTCCATTCTACACATGTACAATTGTAATGACTTGAATTTATGTAGTATTTCCCAAGATGCATAGTGTCATATATTATGTCACTCCTTCAGGACAGTGACCTATGAGATGTTAACCACTGAACACAAGTGTGGCACCTGTGTCAGGACAACTCTTCCACGAGTATTATTCAAAAAGAGCACATGTTCATCCTTTCCATCCCATGACCCCATAGGCTGGCAATTTGATTTAACGCAGAATATTTTTAAAAGCTGGTATCTTATTGTATTATATAGATAATTCTCTAACACAAAATGAGGTATATTTTTAAAATTTATCTGAAAATAAGATTTACAAACTATGTTTCAAATTGGACTGCCTCTTTGCTGTGTGTTTCCTCTGATGTCACAACCCAAAGAAAGAGGATCTCATGGAAGAAAGAATAGAGATGTATGTTTCTGGTTCCCCAGCAACTCTTTTTTGGCCTCCCCAGATGTAAGCTTATCTCTTTTTATGGCTGCTATCTGGTAATAGAGCAAATATAATGTAAACATCCAGAGTCACAGTACGTAGTTGTTCCAAGAGTCCAATGAAGCAGGTATTATTCTGATGTCTGCACAAAAAACTGTAGTCATAGGAACAGATGGACTAATGTCTGTATTCCTGTCCTTCTGCCCACTGCCACTGCTTGGTCTGTACAGCTAGACTCTAATCTCCAAAGAGAACTCTTAGCTAGATTGGGGAAGGGTATTTAGCCCAGGCAATCTGGATGGGAGTGAAAGAGACTCCCTGTAATATATGCTACACCTGCTTAAAGATGAGGGCGCATGGTGTTGGTACTGCAAGGGGTCAGGTAGTCTAGAACCTGCTTTTGCTCTATTGCCCACTGGTGCCTCTGTCCTCCCCAGCAATAGGGAAGATGATGGCAATGAAGCCTACCAATGACATTGACAGGCTTAGCTTCTAAGAACCTGGGCCAGCCAGAGGAGAAACAGAAGGCTCAGCACCCTCCCTGGGCTTCTCCAAGGTCTCAGCTATAGAGGAGTTGCAGGCAAATTTGTACACTGAGTTCCCGAGTGACAGTGACACTGGTTGCCAAAATTAGGGCCTTATGAACTAGATGGTAGGTCGTAAATATATTAGATGGAAGTTATTAACAAGAGTCAAAACCCTGTAAATGAAGGGAACAGATGAGATTTGCATATGATAATACTCAGCTTTTCTGATTATCATTTCAGCCAAATTTTTCTTAGCAACTTCCTATTGCTAGTATCCTCAGTCCCCCTTCCTCTATGTTAAGAGATATCCTGCAGGGATACAGGGCACACCCTTCCTCCCAGAATTCCCAGCCTGTGCTGTTACCTCCTTTTGGCAACTCTCCACCTACTCCCTCTGCTGCCACCCCCATTTGTCCTATTTCAGCTCTAGAAAGCTTTCTCCAAGGCTAGCCCTGTTTGCTTTAATTTAGAAAACACCTATTTCTTTTGGTTCTCAGCATGGCATGAAGCTAATGCCTTTCTTCCTACCCAGCAAATGAAATGCTGCCCAGGCCCAGGGGAGGTGCTATGCCTGACAAGGGAAAACTACCAGTGAAGGAAAAGGTAAGGTCTAGGGTTCCACTCTTGGACTGCAAACCCTGGTTTCTGGTAGATAAGAACCACTGAATGGTGATTTAAACACTAAGCTACAGAAGAGGGAAAGAAAAGTAGTTTTAGCATTCAGACCCTTTGTCCATCCAACTCCACTCAGGCCTCAGCATTCCACAAAAGCAGAATTCCCATAGTCAGCTGAGCAATGTCCCTTTTCTGCAACAAGGTGATGATTCTTCACTAGTTTGGAATAACTGGGTGATTTGTTAAAGTCTGGAAGGCTCTAGCTTTCTAGAAGGCTCTAGCTTTCTGGCACCAGGCCTGAAAGTCACCTGCATGTCTTGGCAGCAGCCCATGAAATCCTTGGGCTGCTAGGGCTCTGCTCTCAGTGTGAGTAATAGGATCCCCCTCCTCAATTAAATGGCTTCAAGTAAACTTCGAGCTACAAGGTCTGATGGAGTTGTCTAGGAAAGAAATCACCCTACCTCACTTAGCAGTACTGCAATGGTAACTAAACATAGAAGAAGTCTGAGACACCATTCTCTAGCCTTCATCTGTTCCTGTACCTGTTTCTCTCTGGGGGCCATTCTACCCACCCATAACAGAACACTTCTCTGGCAAGGCAGAGACCAGAAGGGCGGAGGCAAGGTCACTCCTTGTAAATCAGAACACCTGCTTACCTACATGCTGAAATTAGGGCCCTGCCATCATCCTGAATGGCTTTAGTGTACACACACACACACACACACACACACACACACACACACACAGTGCTTAGGAAGGAAATAGCCAGAGGTGGCAACAGCATGCAAGAGAGGTACAGTAATCTACAAAATCATATTCTGTCTAGAGATATACAAAATTAACACACAGAAAAACCAACTCAAGCAGTCCAGACAGTACAATTAAAGGTTAAATACTCTTCATGGGCCACTGGCTAAAAACAAAGACTAAAAAGTGATCTATGACCACTGCTATGATTTTTAGAATCCTAAATATCCTGAGCCCAGAACAGAACCCCAAAAAATGTGGGAAGAAAATCGGTGGGAGGGGGAAAATACTTGCTCCAGAAACCTCACCCTGCTGGCCCAGCCTGTGCTGTCTGATGTGCTCACATGCAGAACGTGGGAAGGTTCCAGCCAGGCAGTAGCTTCTCCTTCCTAACCCAGCATTGGGTGCTGAGTCACAGTTATGCATGATGAGAGTTCCAGCCAGAGTGGGGGAGGGTGCCAGAAGCCTGCCATCCATTTTCTTGTCTGCGTCTGAAGACTGATTTAGGGCTTCCCACCAGTTAAAAGAACTTATCTTTGGGAGAGGAGGCTAGGGAAGGTCTTTTTGAAAGAAAAGGAACATCTTACCTCCAAGAGAGACTGCACATATATGAATTGAACAGGCTGCCTGGCTTCCTGTCACTCTCAGTAGTAGCCCAGGCCCAGCATCCAGGACATTTTGTCTTTGGCTGTCAGGGTAGGTGGGGAATGCTGCCAACAAGCTGTGGTTAATGAGTCAGAGGACAGGGTGATAAAACAAGGGATATATGTTGAGGATACATGGATAGCTGTGGTTAATGAATCAGAGGAAAGGGTGATAAAACAAGGGATATATGTTGAGAATACATGGATAAAGGGGAATTTGGAACTTGTTGGCCTAACATCAATGACAACTGATTCCCAAAGTGGGCATAGTACCCTTGAGACCCAGTGTGTCCTGCAAGTGCCTGCTTGGGTAACCAAGGGAGAAGCAAAGGCTTCAGAAGTCCATGGAGGCCAGCCTCTCTTGGCTTCACTGAGTTAGAGATATGGAGACCTATGTTCCTGGGCAACCACATTCTAAAAATTAGATTTTTCTGTCCCTTCCTCAATGCTACTGAATAAGTCTTGGGTCTCAAAAGCTCCCAAACTTAGTGCAATTCCATACAGGGCACTAGGTCCTGGCACAATATCTGGGCTAGACAAGGCAGAGTATTGCTGGAGGGCTTCTTTCCAGGTTCCACCAAGCCCCACAGTCCCACAATCCACGTATAAAATAATCACTCAGACGCTTATATTATTTATAAACTATATGGCCGTGGCAGGCTTCTTGCCAACTGTTGTTATATCTTAAATTAACCCATTTCTATAAATCTATACCTTGCCACGTGGCTCATGGCTTACCGGCATCTTTACATGTTACTTGTCCTGGTGGTGGCTGCAGTGTCTCCTGCCTTCCTGTTCTTTTATTTCTTTTCTCTGTTAGTCCTGCCTATACTTCCTGTCTGGTCACTGGCCATCAGTGTTTTATTTATATAGTGTGATATCCACAGCACTTCCCCTTTTCTTCTTTTTTTTTTAAAAAAAGAAGGTTTTAACTTTAACATGGTAAGACTTGATGGCTCACAGAACTGGAGGAAAACATACCACGGCCATGTTGGGAAGCTGAAGTGGGCGGAGCCAGCAGCCACAACACCTTTTCAGTCTTAGAATGCTGCAGTTTAAAACAATAGGCTCACAATAAGACTGATTCAGATAAAATAGTTTACAATGTGTTTAAAATATAGGTAGGCTTAAAAGAAACAAAAAAAGATAAATTAATATAAAAAAGCCATGTAAAGATGAATATTACACAGAAAATCTGGATTGTGTTGTCTTTGGGATTTTTAACTGCAAAAAAACATTTGATTGAGAAAGATGTTGAATTAAACCAATATGTATACTTTAAAGGTACCTTGACTTCAAAATTTAGATGTAAGGATATGTTGCTTTGGAAAAGAAGTTCTGCTTTTGTTTCAACAGAAAGCCAGAGGCTATGGATTTGTTCCAGATTAAGATACATCAGGTTTCACCAGCCAAGACCCCCTGAAAGGTCTCCGATGACACCATGGCCCAGATAATCTAACATCCAGAACAGTTTCAAGGCAACTGGCTCAGACAATACAGCCTCACGGACTACACCATAAGCCTAAAATTTTCTTTGCATCCCCATAAGATACAGCAGCCCCCTCCAGCACAGCCAAGTGCAGACCATCTCAGACACCTGCACTCAGGCCCGTGGTCCTAATCATCCTCTATGCGGACCTGCTGGGTAAAGCCACGAGGAACCCAAGAACGGGCTCCCACAGGACATACAGAACATCCCACAGCAGCATGGTACTACGGCTGCCTTCTGGGATGAAATACACATAGTAAAGAAGGAGGGAGGCAGGTACAGAGTGAGGGCTAGAGAGTAATGTGCTCTCCTTGTGGCAGAGGGCTTTGCTCTCATAGGAAGGAGAAACTGCGCAGAAGCACTTCCATGGAAGCTGAAGCTTGCCACAGGAGGAAAGGCAAGCCTGCCTGTGGTCTTCCAATGCCGACCACAAAGTTCATGGCCCCAGACCTACATAGCCTACACCTTTAACATTCCCAAATGGTCTATATGGCTCAGTGGAGAGGGTTCAATAAGGACCAGCTTAATCAGGTCAGGGCAGAGATACCCAATTTCAACTTCCCTAACTCACCAGCCAGGACTGGTCAATTCCTCCTCCTGCCAAAAAGCAAGGGAAGGGAAGACAGAACATCCTATCTGATGCCATACTCACTGGATCATGTGCCTATTCACTGGGTTCCCAGGAGTTCTCTGCAACAAACCTCACTCCTCCTGTGGAGGGTAAAACACTCTCAGAAGAAAGCATTTCAGGAACCCAGGGTGGACCTATTGATCTCCTAGTGGCAGTTCTGCCCAGTATCTGGGCACACACCTGGCAGTACACAGGCCGGAGCACAGGCTATGATGCATATGTGGCTGCACTGCTCCAGGTCGGGGAGGGAGGTTAGGCTTAGCAGAGATATGTCTGAGCCTCTAGGCAACACAAGCCCCAAACCCTGTTTCACCTTTGGCAGTCCCAGCTAGTAGCGGCACCTATAATGCTATTCTAACCCTTTTCAGTTATAACTTCTGTCTGCTAGTCTCAAGAAAAATGAGGAGGAGGTGGAAGGAGCAGGGAGGGGGGAGGGGGGAAATGGAAAAGAAGGAGGGAGAAGAGAGAGTCAGAAGAGGCAGAGGAGGAAGTTTCACAGTCTAGTGCATTCCCATCAGATCAGAGGGGAACATGAACAACTTCCCCTTTACAAGCCCTTTTCTGTCCCCTTTCTGGACTGGGGATAGTTTAGAACTGGGCAGGGCAGGCACTCAGGTACCCAGCCAACTGGGCTTTCACAGGCTCAGTCTCAAGCCTGGCATTTTCCCTGGGGCCATTACCCAGCATGCCCTTTTCCTCACTGGGGAGGCCGCACCCTCTTGTTTTCAAAGTTTTATAACTGTATTGTTTGTTGTCCAGCAGATTAAATTCTTTGGTGGCTGGGGAGGCAGCAAGGGTGGGGGTGAAGAGAAAGGAGGGCAAAAAGGAGAGAAAATACAAGTAACTCCTATTAGGCCCAAAAGATTAAATGCATTCCTTTTGAACACAAAGTTCACCTGTTTTGGAGAGCAGCCAGCCAGTGGCCAGAGGCAGTGTCCCCTCCCTCTCTGTGCCTAGCACCTAGCAGAGCAGCATGTGGTCTTAGATATCCAAGGATATTAGGATTTGAGCTGAAAAGAAATAACAGCTAATCAGGTTTAGGATTTGCATACCTAAACAACCACCACTCCAAATTAGGTATCTACTATAGGGCAACCTGATCTCTACCAGGGTCTATAGGCAGCTAAACCCTGGAGACAGAAAGGTCCCTGCAGTGGGCAGTCTGTTTATACTCCAAATCAAAGTCACTCATTCACTGATACCAGAAGACCTGTACTTCAAGAATGTAGCAATGTAACTGTACATACTATAGTCAGCCGTCCATATCCCCAGGTTCTGCCTCCCTGTACTCCAATCATTGTGCATGAACATGTATATACAAATATGAACTAAACTACTTTATATGCACAGACTTTTTACCACTATCCTCTAAAGAATTCTTATAACCATTATTTGGCAGCATTTGCTTTGAGTTAGATATTATAAGAAATCTGGGCATGGTTGAAAGTTCACGAGAGGATGTGTATAAATTGTTTTCACCTGACAGAAGGACTTCAGCATCTGTGGGTCCAATCCTCCATAGATTAAAATGACTATATTCAGAAATGGCTAAGGAATGTAAGAGAGTAGGAAACAGAAAAGAAGGGAGGAAGAAAGTCAATAGTAAGTGTGAACTTAAGACAGGCCTGTCTTATCAAGCCTTCTGGTACTAAATCTACAGCTAGCAAATAACTCAAAAGGACATAGGATTTTCCATACTTAGCACAACTTTCATTGAGCCATTAATTAATCATTTCACACTCCTGGTTCCCTCTAAGTAGTATGTCCACTTCAACACACAACTAAGCCTTTAGCACCAAAACCAATGCCTGTGATTCCCAGAGCTGTGAGTCTACTCAAACTCTTCTACCTTCTTCCTTAGAAAACCTCATCTGATCTTACTTCCTCTTATTACCTTTCTCCCAACTACAATGATTGTCAAGTGTCCACTTCACTTCAGTAATGGCACAGGGTAGGAGTAGTAATGATACAAATACAGGAATAGAACAGATATTCCCTGGAAGATATATACTTTCTCTACTTTTTATATGAGAATCAAGAACAGTTCTCATAAGCTCTCTGCAAAGGAAAAAGGGTTATAGGCATAGGTTCTGTGCCTACATTGTCTCCTCTATGCTCCCAGCTTAAGGATGTCATAAAGGCAGCCAGGGTTGATTAAAGGTAGAACCAAGGAGCCACTTTATATCCTAGTACCTTGGCCACATAATTTCAGGGATTGTCTCAAAGTCCCTAGCCTCAGGGCTAGGCAGACCTGACAAGAGCAGCCAAAGTCTCCTCCTCAGGAGTTCTACCCTCCTTTAGGAACTCAGCAAAGTTACACAGGGGCCTTTCATGACATCTACATGAATTTCCCTCACAGCTTTGGGTTGGGTCCACTCTATTTTTCATTCTCCAGGTGACTAGACAGAACCAACTTTAATACAAGACAAATTCATAGAAGGATGCTACAAGCATCCTCCATCAAAAGTACTCCCATGCACCCTCCCATTCAAACTATAGTTGCATTCAGGGAACAGAGAGGGACAGACGCTTATCAACAGACACAGATGTTAGCTGACCCTGTCCAACCTCAATTGTTCTGAAGGGAACACTCCCAGAGAAAGTCTAATCCTTCGTGTCCAAGTTCATGATAAGCAAAGGCAAGCACTTCTCTAGCCCTTCGTCAGAGCCCTGATCTATTAAAATAAAGGTCACTTAGAAGCTGAATAGTCAAGAGGTCATACATCCCAATACTCAGCCTCAGCACCCCTTAAAAAATTGAGGACTGTTTTCAGGACTCAAAGAAGCCTGGTGCCCATCACTCCTCTGACCTGCTTTTCCTATACAAGGGAGGCCTATTTTTCCACACTGATCATGCGGCAAGGGTTCTGAGCTGATGACTATGCAGCACATTAGCCAGTGCTTCCAGTGGGTGATATATGTTAGCCAGCAAACAGGTAACACAGACACAACACACATGCTGGGAAAGCTCCAGGGATCCCTCACAAACAGAACGGGAAAAACCTCAAAGTTGCCACAGTGAGACTTCCTCTCAGTGAGCAACACACGGCAGAAACATGCCCGGATTCATTGGAAAAACTCTGAAGGTATCAAATGCCTTAACAAGAAATCTTTTCAGGAACATGGGGAATGCCTGGCATTCTAGCTGAGTGCAAGCCAGCTCTCACAAGAGCTCCAACCAGTCAGAGAAACAGAGGGCGGGAGAATAAAGATATTCTTAGTTTTCCTTCTCTTCTCCAATGTGCAAAGTAAGAAGTGAAGCCCTCAGAGATCCAGAACACTGCTAAGGACCTCAATGCTCCACTCCAACCCCTGGTCTAGCTGGAGTAGAGGACTTGGGTTGGAAATCCAAAGCTGGGAACAAGCAATTGGGTCCTGAGAGAGCTCTCCCTGGCTCAGTTCAGTCATGGCAAGACCAATGCTACCCCTCTGCGCAGTGTTGGGAAATGACTCAGTGAACCAGCTAATGTCAAGAGATATAAGTGTGTAGTGACTTTAAGGCTTCTTAAAGCTCCTGAGAATCCTTAAGACTGTTCCACATGTTCCTTGGCCCAGGAGCTCCTACCCAGGCTGCTTTGGAGAATTTTTGAGTCCCAACCACACTTACTGTGCAAAGGAGGCACAGGAGCAGGCCTTGAACAGAACACCTCCCTTGAACATACAGGGTCTTCCAATCCATGTCCTGCACCACAGCCAGCTCTCATATGCACATCTCTTGTCTCTAAGAGGGAACAGTGTCCTATCCTGTCACCTAGTAGGTCCTCACCAACTACTTTTACTCAGTTAACCCTTTCTCTTCACTGCCACCCATGCAAAAACACATTCCTACTACCTACCCAAAGCCCATCACCAACCATCATTCTCACTAGCACTAGCTAGGGTGCCTCTTTGGAACAAAACTTGGTTTTCTCTCTCACCTGGGTTCATTTTCCTGGCCTTGAGTTTCTGGCTAAGCAAACATTGCACAAACATCCAGGACAGGCCTAGAGGTAACACGAGTTGGAACCTCCAACAGGATCCTCATTCAGAACCTGTTTCACAGACAAGTAAACTGACTTGTGTTCATGGGAATGAACACAAAACAGCATAAATCCACTTTCCCTGACCTATTTCCCCATGCTATAACCTCTAACCACACATCACCTGATCCCTGTGCAGCTTTTGGCACTTTCAGCCAATGGCAGCTCCTATATTTTGAGTAGTCCCAAGCAGCAATGGCCAAGGAGGAGGGAACTGCATAGCCTGGGTCACCTCTTTCCAAGTAAACAAGTTCTGAGTCCTGAAGTTGAACACCATGGAGCAGAAGCACTTGTGGCTCAGCACCACTGGCCCACCTCAACCTCACAGAGCACACAGCACACAAAGCATCTAACACTGGGTGACTTCTCCCCACCTGGGCTTGTCCGTTTCCTGAAGAAACCATAGTCCTAGCAGAGACTGGGATTCAAATTAGCCTCCTGTAAGCACATACTTAGTGAGTGACTTAGCAAAGACCTGACCTGAATGCTTCCTGTGCTGCACAGACAAGAAAGGCATGGTGATTAGACTGAGGCACAAAGGCAGCTAATGCCTGATGAGGGTTGAAGAAGACAGAGGTTAAGGGCAGCCATACAAAGTGAAAATAACAGTAAGATGGTGGCTCAGAGTCTGACCTCTCCTCCTGCCTTGATTCCTAACCTAGTACAGGCTTCTGTGAGCCACAGAGAACTTGTAAGGATTTTTTTTTTTAATACCTAGGGAAAAAAGGAGTTGGTGTCCATATCAGTTCTAATCTTTTGGAAGACAGCCCAACTAAGACAGTTTCCCAGGGTACTGAGGTGCTTCAGGACTTGTCTATCATCTGGACCCCTTTTTCTTCTCTCTTGTTTTGTTTTGTTTTGTTTTGTTTTGTTTTGAGATAAGGTCTCACGACATAGCCCAGGCAAGCCTGGAACTCAAGTTTCCTGGTTCAGCCTCCTAAGTGCTGACATGACAGAAATTAGTCACCATATTTTCAGTGGGTGGTATCTTCCTCATCTACACACAATGTTACTTATGCCTACTGTGTATTTTACGCTGCTTTGTTATTGGCACTCTTACACCCACAGCACAAGAAGAAATCTAGTCCTGGGCCTCTGGACTTCCAGCACCTAGTACTTTCTGCTAAATTTAGAAGAGAATTTTTCCCTCTTCCACAGACACCAAATAACATCTGCCTCACCTCCCCCAAAAATGTGCACAGCCTTGCTAGGACATAGAGAGTTTGCTTTCACTTGAGATTATATAATTTCTTGAGGATGTTAATTCACAAAAATGTCTGACCTCAGCCCAAGGGTGAGGAGAAAACAAGGGCTTTGGAATCAGAAGTGCTGAATCAAATCTCAACATCACTCATCAACTGTGTGACTTTAATTTAAATCATTCAATAATTACACTCTCACTAACAATATAAAGGAAATAATATATGTGTAACCAAGACTGGGAGAACAGTTTCCTCTTCCATGGATGGCATATGGAGACCAAGATATGCCATCTCCTTTCTTCACTAGAGACTCATCCTGGCTCCACCCTGCCTAGAGTCTAGACATTTGGATGTGTCTTCCCACGCCCTTGTGACTTGTTCCTATTATCCAAACACAAAGAACCATGGCCCTGTGTGGTTCCCTTCACCCTATTCCTGTACTCTACCCACATGGGCATGACTCTACAGCACCAGGCTCTGTACAGACCATGGGGCCTCAAGAGTATTTTCTTGCTTATCAACCATAAGCAGTGGAAAGGAACCAGCAAGGAACCAAACCCAGTGTATACTTTCCTCATGGCCACTGACCAGGAAAAGGAAGGAAAGCAATGCCCCCTTATAGATGGCAGGCTGATTAAAAGGACAGTATCTCTTACTTATTCCAGAGGCATGCCATATGTATAAAAAAGTGACCTCCTCTAAGGCTGCAGTCTTGGGGACACACTAAAGCCAGAGGATAGAGCCAAGATATGCTCTCAACAATTCATAGCCCTAGTAAGGAAAAGATACCATGGAACCCAGATGGTGTGGACCAATCAGATCCCTGGGTAGGACACCTTGCATTTTACTATGGTCAGCCATGCTATTTCATCTTCAGTACCACAGCTGTCTTCCAGAACTCACAGACTCAGAGGCCAAGGGAAAAGTGCCAGGCATGCTTAGATCCTACAAGGCATGCTAACTGTCCTGCCTGCTTGGCTGGCAATGCATAATTCTGCCTGTCACACAGCAGAAGCCAGGTTAGTGACTAGGAGCAAAGCATTAGATGAGGGTCTGAAAGAGGGAAATGGGCAGGGTGGTGCAGCCCTAATTTACAGAGACAGCTGTGTGACAAAAGGAAAAGCCAAGATCCTCTGCTCTCCACCCACTTTCCCAATCAGGCAAAGGAAGGGTTGTGAATGGTAGCAGAGGTCACTAGAGTTGGGCACAAGACCTAGGGTTCTGAAGTACAGCTAGCAGCACATCTGGCTTCAGCCTCCCAGTGGGGTTCATCTTGAAGAACCATGTTTATTCCTTTCCACCTCCCATCTGTAGAGCTGACTGAACTTACCTTTTTGTCAAACTTCTGCTCCTCCATTCCCCAGCTGTCCCTCGCACACCACTGAGGCAGTGACTGAATTTGTCCAGCTCCTTAAAATAACAGATAACTCATCCAAACTTACTTTCTTGGCAGGGATCTCAGAGGCTTGTCTCAAGGGGAGAGACAAGACAATCAAATGTGTGAGTCGGATTCATTAATCTTCGTTGGACAGTAGTGGGAGGGGGCAGGGAAGGTGAAACACATCTACATAATGCCAGTAGTGTAAGTAGCATGACCTGGCTGGGGTTGAGATTCTACAGGTACCTAGTAGAATTATCCATGATTATTCCTTTCCTCTTTAGACCCTAGACATTTGGCTGCTAGTTAGTTCCTAGTAGCCCTAAGGGCCAAGAACACTGCCAGCAATGATAGACTGGGACTTCTGAGTATCGCAGCAAGCACCTGCTGTCTGCTTTCTGGTTTGTGTCTACAATGGAGCTGTCATTCCAGTTTTGAGGGACATCACCACTTTAACTCAACACTGCTGTTGTTATAAGGCAGAGGAAAAGTGTTTCCCTGTCAAGTGACTGGAGATATTCTGAAGACAATTGAAGGCCTAAAGAAGAAAATGATTTGTTCAAAGGAAAATCCCAAGTAGAGAAAAAGCTAGAATCCAGTCACTGCTCAGCCCAGTCTAAACTTTAGACCCCAGACCTAGCCTAAGCTCCTTAAAAGCTCAGTGTGTCCAAAATACCCATTCTTCAGAGGAAAGAGCATGCTTGAGCCCTGGGTAGTTCCTAGAACCTTAGGGACTGTAAAAGGAACTACACCCAGAATAAGCTCAGGTTAGATGTCAGCAGCCAAGAAGCTTCCTTCCCACAACTGTGGGAAGTAAAAGTGCCCTGGTACTATCATACCCTGTCTACAGTGCTGCCCAAATGTCTCCCAAATATCTCACAGCCTAGCTAGTTGAGCTGGCTGACCTTATGCCAGCACTCTGCCAGTTACTCACCCCATTCACAGAAAAGCCAGGAATGGAGGAATGGAAAGAAAAGAGCAATTGTTGGAGGTTCTGAATGGTAAAGTTTGAGGGAACAGGTCCAGGAAGCAAACATACTCTACCTATCTGGGAGGAAGGCTCAGGCCTTTCCTTTGTTGCTTCTAGTTTCTAATCAGCAGCCTGATATTAGTCCACCAACAAGACTAGGTCCATGTTACATCAGACCACAGCTGAGGTCATGGAGCCACATAAATTGGTGAATCAAGAGTACCTACGAGAAGGAAAAGACTATCTAATCTACCATACTCCACCACCCAACACTATGGGCTTACTCACTACCCACCTTCCTTCCCAGGACAACTTCCTCTCCCTGCCTTGCTAAATGGGGGTAAAGATAAAGAACAGAAAGAACAGACATGGCTCTTGGATCAGCAGCTGAGAATGTTCTCATTCATCCTAAAGAAAAAAATCAAAGGGAAGAAGAGGAAGGGTTGTAGGAAAGCACAGAGAGTAAAAGGTCAAAAGAGTGAAGAAAGGTCAAAAGATATTCTTGAGTAGGGCAAGTTAAGCAGGAAACAGAGGAGACACTGGAAGCTTGTATTTGATGTAGGGCATAACCACCTTTAGCCATACTGAGTGCCCAAGTCTTTCCTTCTCTAAACATGGCATCCTACTGGCCCTCATTCCACCTCAGCAACTTCATCCAGCATGACCTTTCATTTATCAGCATCTGAAATAGGAAAAAGAAGAATAAGTATGGCAGACCAAAGCCTGATATGGACATATATACCTTCCAGCCCTTGGAGATAACTCACTCTCCACATTGTGGTTATGATAGAAGTACTCTTCTCCCACAGGGAAGGGTAGACACGTCTGATAAGAACGGCTTAGCTCAAGGCTATATATAGTTGAGGTTCCTACCAGTCTAGAGATTTGGAGCTAGAACTTGGCAGATCTATGCCAAGTGCTGGCAAGGACCATCCTCATGCAGCCAGCCAGCTAAGAGCCTCAGCACATGCTGGCCACAGTGAGTGGAGCAGGGTCCTTCATGAGGCTCTTAGTACTCCTCACCAAGGACATGGCTACTGGATCCATTTTAGAGAAAACTAGCTTCTAAAATGTGAGTCTAAGGATGAATACTAAATTCCAGCCTTTCCTTCTGAAGGACAAAGGGAGGGCACATAGGAGAGGAAGAAGGTATAGCACCCAGGATTACAGATATTTATTGACTTTGCATATTTGAAAGTAGAAAAGAACATACAAGAATGAAGATGAACACTTACCTACTGAAAGCAAAATGGTCAAGTAGCTCCTCTTTTCTGTTCTATAAAAATGCTTTAACCAGCAGTATGGCTCAGATGCACAAACATCATCCTCAGCTGAGTCTGAGTTGCCAAGAGGTTGTTACCTACTTAGAGATGGAGTTGTATTCTGTTGATTCTCTGTTGGGAAGAGAAAGGAAGGTAGATCAGCTGGGCTCTGCTCACAAAATTAATCAAGCAATGATTTGCAATCAGAGTTTATATCTAGCCCCTGAGATAATAGTCCTCAGCTGTGACAGATGCAAGATAACCCTGGGCAGAGTAATGTGGAAAAAGACCAGTACCTGTGGGCACAACATCTGAGTACCTATCCACTACCCTTTTGTCAAGTGACAAACAAACAACAAAGTTCTCTGAAACATGATAGTCAGGTTTTCATCATATGCATAGCTCAGAACCAAGAAGTATAACCCTCAAGTACCCAACTCCTACACATATGCAGCCTTTGTAGTCATCATGTTCTCTACTCGGACACAAAAGCTAGAGGCTTTGGATACCTTTGAGAGCACTGTGAGTATAGATATAGTTATAGCTAGTTCCTATGCCTGTTCTGCTCCACTCTGCTGTGATGTCAGTCATATCTCCCTGCCCCCATTTGGTCCTCAGACATACCTCCCAGAGATCCCAAATGAGTCATTCTAGGTGGTCCTTGGGTAGAAGAAGTGCTCTGGTGCCAAATGTCTACACTAAAATCAGTGGCTAGAAAATGTAATAATTAAAAGTGGTACCTGGAAAAAGCCTGGATGAAGCTCAGGGCCAGGATGTCTCTCATACCCAAACTTAAATTGTTTGTTCCTCACCTTAGACTGTGTCAAAAATGCCAGAGAGAAAAGGGTAATAGTTTGACCAGGATACAATTGCAATGGAGGCATGATGGGTGGGGCAAGGGGTCATGTGTCTTTAGCAAAGTGCTGCAGGAAAAGCCTAGAACTCTGAGCTTCCATGACGATGTGCTAAAGGGGCAGAAGGAAGATGCAGAGAGAATTCATTTCAAAGAAAGCGAGGAAGATAGAAGGAAAAAGTAAACTCTGACATGCCACCACAAGGAACGGGAAAGCTGACATACTACAGGGGAGGTTAGAGCAAGTGAGGTGGACTACCATCCACACAAAGCTCAGCAGACAAAGGGTGTTCCGGCATCCTGCCTCTACTAAAGCACCTACTCCAGGGGACTACAGTACACTGTCATGGAGGATCTCCTTGGCCACTCTGGGAAGAAGGAATCCGTCACCTTCTACCCTCAAGAAGACATACAGACCCACTGAGAAATCCCAAAGGGGTATCCAGCTCTGAAAAATATGTCTATCATTTGGGACCAGTGAGAAGAATTTTTAAAAAAAGAAGAAAAAAGGAGAAGAAGAAAGGGGGGGTGTAAAAAGGTACTGTTTTCTAAGCCCACTGAATAACCAGCTGTCTCTCCTCTGAATCTAAAATCCAAGGGTCTCAGAACCCTTGTGAGGTGTCTGGTGTCTCCCCATCCATGACACACAGCAGTGGCCTTCTTACTACCTAGCCCTCCCTAAAAATGCCCCAAGGCTGAGAATCGGCCCAGAGCCCCAAAGAGCTGTTTTTGCTGCTTTCATGTTGTCAGAACATTCTGGCTGTTCAGCTGAGAGCTCCATCTCCCGGCTCCTGATACACTGAGTCATCTTCCAAAGAGGAAAAAAATGAAACACACACACACACACACACACACACACACACACACACACACACACACACACACACACACCAAAACAGCTATCACCAGGGCCCAGATTGCTGTCGACAGAGGACTCTCAGCTACACAGCCCAGAATTGGTGATGAGGGCCATCAGGGTGCTCAGATTCCCCTCCCACAGGGCTCACAGCATCAGGAAGCATGCAGCCACTGTTGAGATTCAGCAAGAAGAGAAACAAACCTAGCATCAAAAGGCTCCTACCCAGGAACACTCCCTGCTTAACCTCTATTCTGCTACCACCAGTGCCCCTTTGTTTCCTGCTTTAGAAACAAAGGGGCACTACCCCTGGGGGAACACCACCACCTTGTGGGCTTGAGGTCCAAACTACTGAGACATTCCTCTCTGGACTTGCTGTGACAGCACAGAAGTACATAAATCTCCCTTAATTTGGTAGTCACCTGCTATTATCTCATTTTACATGTCATAAGTCCCCAGGCAGGAAAAGAGGGCTTCAGACAAATCTACAAGGAACAGACAATACAATGGACATGCCTACAGAATAGGCTGCTAGGGCTCTACTTCAAAAACTAAGGTCACTTAGGTTGGAAATAGAATGACTTGTCTAAAATTACCCAATTGAGATTGGGGTACAGACATGGTATGACCAATCCAATGTGTTCACCTGCCTCAATGCCTGGGGCTCACCCTCCTCTGAAGGGATTCCTACCTACCCACCTCTGGCTGTTCTTATAGGAGGAAGGCAGGGAAAAACAAAACAAAAAACAACCAAGGTTTGTTTATTTCATCTACAAAAAATATATCACCTTGACCAAATCTGGCTATGCAAGAAGAGGAGAATGTTACAAAGTAGATATAGACCAGTTGAATGACCTAATATAGTGTTAAGAGACTTACAATATCCCTAAAATAGCCACATTGAAAGGTGTCGCCTTCTAACATTTTGCAAACATGGAAGATTCATACAGGAAAAAGACTCTGGAAGACTTGGATTCTTGTCAGCCACAGGACTCTTCTTAAAAGGGTTATGATAAAAAACAAACAAACAAGTAACTGTTCCTGAAGTGTCTAATGTGGCATCCAGCAACAGAAGCCCTGAATAGGGATGTCTTCCTCCCTCTTCCCCAGGCTTCTTGTTAGAGCACGAACTCTGATTGAAAACACACGGAACCACACACAACAAAATACCGTGAAAGAAAGGAGATTTATAACAGTGGTTACAGGGATTTCTTCTCAGAGGGTGCTCAGGGAGGGCTCCATGAAGACAGTGGGACTGCAACAGGTAGAGAGTAGGCATGGAAAACACCAGTGTTGAAAAGGGAGAAAATAAAAGCAGAGAAATGTGAGTTGGCCAGTTTTTACCTGAGGAAGGCTTCTTGGGAAAGCTAAGGCCACTTTCAGACAGCCCTGAGTATTCGACTGAATGGGAGGAATTTCAACCTGACAATGATAGGAAACCATTTTAAATCTCTGAGCAGGAAGACAAGATGGCCGCTATCCGCAGCAGAGCCTAGAAAGGGTTGGGCAGCAGGGAGCCTCACTAGAGGACAGCAGTTAGAACTGTAGCCCTGGCAGGGGGCATGGGGGAAAGGCAGGGCTACCGACCAAACACTGCTGCCTG
This sequence comes from Peromyscus maniculatus bairdii, assembly GCF_049852395.1. Lineage (NCBI taxonomy): Eukaryota > Metazoa > Chordata > Mammalia > Rodentia > Cricetidae > Peromyscus > Peromyscus maniculatus. Next base: position 104,022,557 of record NC_134862.1, on the reverse strand, counting down.
CTGTGTACCTCACCCCCATCCCCATGTGGAGGCTGCCAGAGACAGAGCCTATTTGAAGAACACAAAACACAGGTCTGCCACATCTCAGATGAGCTGCTGTGTCTGCCTCTACTCTCCCTAACACTAGGCTCTTCATGGAACATCTCTGAGTTTCAGGCTAACTAGGGTATGGAAGCCAAGTGCCGACACTCTAAAGATGGGGCCCTAGGTCATGGAACCCTGACCCAGAAGGTTTCCATTTAGACCCCGACCCAGTTCTTGTGACCAAGGGTGGGATCGGGCAGTTCTGCCTCCAGACCACTTTCACTGCAGCAATCATAGTTACATCCATATATGTAGTGCCTGTACCCCTCTATCATAGACCCCTTTTTTACCCCCACCCACTTCCCAGAATTGGCACAGCAGGGCCAGCAAAACCAACAGCACCAGCCACCATGTGGAAGACCAGCAGGGATGGCTTCAAAATGGCAGCCTCAAAGGAATCCAGAACCCAGCCAGGGAAAGGAAAGCTAGAGACAGGGAAGGGGAACTGCCAACCCCTCCCAATAGGCTTTCACACCTTCCCTCACACTAATACTGTCAGGTCTTCTTCAGAAAGGGTAAAAGGGAAAGGAGGACACTACCCCCACCTCCAAGCCCCAGGGACCATAGGTGACACAGGGTACTCAGAAGGACATTCTGGGGCCCACATCCCCAAATGAGACAGCAGACCATTTCTGTATTCAAATTTGGTCACTAAGTGGGCAAGGGCTAGCCCATACAGGGAGGAACCTCCCAATGTTCCCCATCAGACCCTCAGCTGTGAGCCCCGAGCAGTGGGGAAGTAGAGTTGCAAAGAAGGCTTGAGAAGGAAGGCACAGGCCACTCTGAGTTATATAACAAGCAGGGAGGTGTTTGTCCCAGGCCAGAGACCCAGGGCGCACTGCGCTCATGCTCTGGATGCGCAGTCATGGGTGGGGCCACTACGCATAGTACAGGGCCCAGCAAACCCCCTCCCACAAATATGAGACCCACCACAGGGACAAGATGGGATGCCAGAACTCTGATTTTCCAGCTTCCCTCCCCCAATACAAGACGGTTGCTGCTGTCCCAGTTTTATTCTTCATCTCTTAGTTCCCTAGACTGACACATCATTTTAATGGGAGTTCTTCAAACCTTTACCCACTCATTTTTCAGAAAACCTTACAACAACTAGTTTCCAAGCAATATCCTGAGGTTAGTCCCCATGCTCACCTTTCCAAGCACAAGATAGCAGCAGCTTCCAAAAGGCAGGTTCTTCCAAGAGTGGACTCAGCTCAGAGCTGATCTAAGGACCTCTGGATGATCAGAGCATCAATGCAGATCCCTTCACTTGGGGGCAGCCCACTCAGTAGGAAGCCCAGGGTGGTCGCAACAGCAGCAGCAGCAGCTCTGCCCTACCTTGCCTGATGGTTTCCAGGGGAGCCAAGAATTATTTCTGCCGCAACACTGAGGTGTGGCAGATCGGAAAATTCCCTTTTCTGACACCAAAGCAAAGGACAAATATTTTCTTCCAATTTGGTCAATCCTCTTCAAACCAGTCTCCCCAATCTCCTCCTTCAAAAAAAAAAAAGTTTGGGGCACTCTAAGCTCTTCTTCCTTATAGTGACTGAAATTTTAAAAAGGTAAAGGAAGAAGCTGCGACTGGGCAGTCTGAAGCAGGCAGACACACGCACCTACGCACACCCCTAAAAGAGATTTTAGAAGCTGCTGGGCTTCTCCCCCTCCCCTTTAAGCAAGTGAAATGCAAATTCAGATTTGATACCCTGTCCTCAGCCAACCAAAAAGAGCTTTTCACCTGCCATTGGCCCTCCCACCAATGAGAGGAAGTATCTGAAGTAAGAGCCCTCCCCTGGCCAATAGAAGGCCAGCTCAGTCACTTAGTTAATGATGCAGCAGTACAGGGAAGGCCATCACATGTGAACTGGAAGGGAGCCAACATGGAGACACAGAGAACGCAAGGTAAACAACTTTCCAACGCCAAAAGGATGACATTTAATCCTTAAATGCTAGCTTTCCACCTAGGCTCATCCTTAACCCTTCTGCTGGCCTGACAGATCCCAGGAGCCTCACTACCTGTCCCCACAGAGCTCCTGACAAGATGCAACAGTGACTGCGTCACCAATCTCCACTTTTCTCAACTACGCAGTGACAACCTACCAGCTTCACCCCACTTCTCCCAGCCCACACCCTACCTTATGCTTATGCTCTTTACCACCCCAGATGCCCAGGACTAGACATTTTAAAAGGGAATGCCTGGAAAAACAGTTTCTCCTGACTGCTTCTTGTCACTTCTCACTCTCCTCCTTCCCCATGAGACCTGCACAGATGGACGCTGACACCCAAACAACCTGGAAAACCAGCCTCTCTGTCCACCAGAAGAAAGCAGGGTAAAGGGTGGGAGGTTAAGTGAGAAGCCAGGGCTGGTTCACTCCTCCCCCACCCTGGTCAGGCTTAAGTAGCTGACACTAAGGGAGAAGAAATTAAAGTGGAAAACACAACAACAACAACAACCTCCAAGGGAAGGAAAAATAGCAAAAAGCAAGAGAGGTGAGAAAAGGCAGAGCACCCACATACCCTAGACATTGCCCTCATCACACAAAATACATACGTGGGGAAGAAGTAGGTTACGCCATCAAGTCCTTAAGCCTCACTGGACCACCAGTCGTCTCCTGCGCAGACCCAAATCTCTATCCAGATACAAGGTGTCGCAGTCCTGAATGTTCCAGAATCCACTCTGATTAAGTCTTCCCCTGCCACCCCACTCCTGCCCCCCCCATCTCACCTCCTCCCATGGGAACCGCCCATGGCACCTTGCGTGACATCTTAGCCTAGGCTACCCAGAGGCCTCTGGCCCCCAACAGATTTCTGAACGCTTGGCAGAACCTGGTGCCCAGTGTTGCTACGACTTGTTTCTTGCTTTCTCTCTCTGCTGCAGCACGGCTGCTGCTAGCAGACCTATCGACAGCTTGTGTGTTCGTGCTGGCTCCCCCTCTCCTCTCTCTCCCTTTCTCCCTCTCCTCCTCTCTCTCCTCTCTCCTCTTCTCTCTCTCTCTCTCTCTCTCTCTCTCTCTCTCTCTCTCTCTCTCTCTCTCTCTCTCTCTCTCTCTGCTCTGAGCTCTGTGACGCAGATCTAAATTCTCCACTCTGCTCCTTGTGTTGCAGAAGCAGAACTGCAGCTTTTCCCCTGGAGAGGCAGAGGGCAGTGCCAAGGCTGGTCAAACAAGGGAGAGAGAAAAAAAAAAGTTGGACCTACATTCTGTTTTCTTGGCCACACTTTTCAGCCTTTTTTCCTTTTTCATATCTAACAGCTCTGAAACACACAGGTCTCTGTCCCTGCAGCCTCTCCTCTTCCTTTGGAGTTTCATGGCAATAAGACTAACTTTAACTCTTTGAGTGGCAGCCCCCAGGGCCCAGTCAGGCCTGTCCTGTACTAAATGTTGCATCATCTTTTCTTGAGCCATATGGGCTTCTCCTAGCCATAGGCTAAAATAGACCTCACCATAAGACCTATCCCATTAACTCTTTCTGCCACAGACAAATCCAAAATTACAGCTACGGCTGTTTTCTGGAATTATTTTTGCTTTTTTCTTCTTTCCTTCCATTTTTAAAATCTTTTTGTTTTATTTTGTTTCGTTTTTAGCTACGAAATCAGGACTTTTATATCCTGAATTTCCTAAGGATAAAAAGCATAATTAAAACAGTGTCTGCCTAACCCACAAATGAGATCCTTCTATCAGGCCAGGTATTTGAAAAACAAACCAAGTAGCAGCCTGAAGAAATCCAGTGTAATGTAGCTCTCTATTCATTCAGTGTCAAAATTTTAGGATCTGGATAGGTTTGTCCAATTACTTCCCAAAAGGCACATAGGCCACACAGTCTGCAATTCATTGCTGAGTCATTTGTTCCCAAGAGCCTTCCGACAACATAAATGACAGCAAACAGAGAGACGGCCAAGCCTGGACCTGAGGTAGCCAATAACTGGTTCTTCCCTCAGGACTGGTAACCAACCAAGATGAACATACACCAGCCCAACCCTCAATCCTTGAGCAACAGTTTAGCGTACCCACATACCCAGAAACTCTTATGAGGAAGGTGTTCCACTAATGCTTCAGAGGCAGGTGGAAGTTACCTTAGGATAACGACAGCTCTCAACTGCACCAAAGCACAGAACTTCTAACATCCCCCTTCTCTGAGAATGCTTCCAATAACAGCTCAGATACCAACCCAATGAACCCTACATAACCAGACACATTCAACAAGGCTTGTGTTCAAACCATCCAGCCTCTAACCAGATGTTTCAGATGTGTTCGGGTCCTGGGGGCGGTAAGCTGATTCATAAAGTGCATCACATCAGGATCTTGTACTTTCAGTAAGAAGAACAGGAACAAGAGGCCAGGAAACCTCCTCTTCTACACCCACTATTCTGTATAGCCTTTACACAACCACTCTAGCCAACATTTTAGTCAGCAGAGAGAAGGACCTCTTGGAAGACAACCTGGTATTCCCTGGTTTTAAAAGAAGCCTGGGGCATCTATGCCAGGCTCCCAACAGAGGGGAAAGTGCTTCAAATTTACACCTTCTGGGAGGCAGGGTAGAGTGTGCCAATAAAGAAGTTACCTACTGGTCTGATGACCAAAGGCATATGGCTTTGATGTCACTTAAAGCAAGTCCCCCAGAATGGTTCTCTGCTTACCCAAATTCCCATTTGCCAGTTTCCTTCTCCATGGGGAAAAACATGTACACACACGTGTACACACACACACACACACACACACACACACACGCACGCACGCACGCACGCACGCACGCGCACCCCCCCCCATGCCTAAGTTCATATCAGGACATTCCTGATTTATCCATGAGCCCAGGATCAAATAAACAAAGAGCTCTGCCAGAGAGCCTTCTCTTTCAGGAAAGGGAACCAGAGGGAAGCAGGCTAGGCACAGAGTTAGCCCATAATCTCACAAACTTGGTGAAATGATGTGGTTTCTCAGTCCCATGGCAACAGGAATGTCATGGGTGAGTGGAATTGAGAAGAGGTAAACCATGAGAACTAGTCAAGAGATGCACAGGACAAGAGTAGGGACATACAAGGCCACAGAACTTGAGGAGTGAGGCCACTGTGGTCTACAACCACAGCAAGACTGTGCTAAGCCTTCACAGGGAAATGCCCATGACAGCAGGGACAGCTCGCAAAGCATGACACCGTGTAGGAAGATTTGTTTCCGTTTTCTTCCTACAAGTCCATTTACCCTCCTCAGAATTTTACTAAGATTAAAGCAGTTATCTTAGGTGCCTCTGATTAATTCTAGGTCTCTTCCATTAACCTAATTCTATGGAGCACTGAGAACAGAAAAACCCAAGGGATGACCAGGAAGCAGAGATGAATTCAGTTTCAAAAACATGGGTGGATGTTTACTTAGTGAAACATACAAGGAAGCAGTTTTACGGGATGCTATGGTTAGTATTTGATTTCGGGCAGCAAGGATAACTCCTGAGCAGAAACTCTGCCATCTATACTCAGAGGCCTGCCTGGGAACCTGAAAAGGCAGGGCGTCAGCTCCTGCCCAAGAGCTCCAGGTTCCTCAGCTTCTCAATTTCTACAGGCCTTGGGGACTAAACAAATTCTCCAGACACAGTTAGTTCTCCTTGGCCTCCAAAGGACATGGGTCAAAATTTCAAAATGCCAAAAACAATGTTTCTTTTTCTTTAAAGGGGTGGAGCTAAACTTTGGCCCATCCTTGTCCAGGGTATGGATTGCATGCACTCTGTACTGGTCACAAACTCCATTAGCCACATCAGTGGGCAAAAGTAGGATTCCTGCTGGTCTGCTGCCTTTCTTTTCTCCCATCAGGCCCAGCTCTGGAAGACTGGATCCTTAGGGGAAGCAGGGGAGCTGTGCAAGAAGCTAACACACTCTTGGAACATTTGGGGCCCGAGTGTGTAGCCTAGATATACTAAACATAAATCTAGTCTCCCATGGAAGTGGCCAGCTAGATGCATATGTGGTGTACTAGATGTGGAAGGCATTTCTGCTAAGAACCTGGGAGTGGACAAATAGCTGGGGCTTGGTGACCTCAGGAGGTAAAGCATTCATGAAGTACCTAGTGAGTGCTAAGCTAATACACACTACAGAAGTACAGGAAATGGGCCAACACCTCAAACAGATCTGCCAGCTGAGTATCCTCTAAGCATTCTCAAATTTGCATTATGGATACTAAAAAAGAAATCTACTCTTTAGAAGCTTGAATTTGCTTTTCCAATGAATTAATAGTAAACATACTGATTAATGCCCAGGCTAGCCCATACTTCCCTTTTTGAAATAACCAACTACGATGTCTCCCAGCCAGTAATAAAATAATAAAGTAGAAAAAAACAGTAATAAAGAAGAGAAGCAGTCTTCTGGGAAATAATGTCCCAAGAAGGAATATGCTAGTCCTTGTAGGCTGCCCCTCCAGCTCTGTGCTCAGGGCTATCTGAAAATGGAGATCACAGAATCCAGACTGTCTAATTTTTCAGAACAAAAGGTTTATGTTAAGCTCCAAGATTTTAAACACTGCCAAAAACAAAACAAACAAACAAACAAACAAACACTTTGCAAAGTCCACATACACCTACAAAACTTCCAGGGTGTTCATGGGTCCAATAATGAATGTGTAATGCCAGGGAGAACAAGTACTGCTAGAGAGGGATGCAACAAGAATAAGCTCCAAAAGAAAACCAACACACATATGTTGTCATTTGAAGAAAACAAAGGTAATCAAAGCTTTCAGATCCATCCCTGATGGATGCAGGTGGAATGCTGTATTAAAAGTATTTGTTAAGTAGACATGATTACCATTAAAGTAATGGTATTTGTAGCCCACCTTGACCAATTGGCAGTGCAGAGAGATCATGTTAGTACACTGGCTTCCTTTCCCACTGAGGGCTACTCCCCTGAATGTCTGTGGAAGGTCTGATCAGGGCTTTAGAGACAAGATTGGAAGAGATTATCATAATCTAACACCATCCAAGGCATAGGGCCCTCCACAGAAAACAGTGCAGCCAAGATGCTGTTTTGTCTCTTTGTGGTAACTCTGACCATTCTTTAGAGAACTTGGACAACTGTAGCACAGCAAAGAACAAACCTCATGTAAGTAAATATGAGCCTGTGGGTCTTTGTTCGGTCTCTGGAGCCCCACAGAACAAGCATGCTCTCCCCAAGTCTTTTGAGATATTGTATGGTAGCTTTTACAACCTAAAGATTTAAGGCTCAGCAAGAAGGTTGAGGGAACAAAAGGGAAATGAAAAACAAAGAGGGAAAAAGCTAGAGAGAAAAATTCTTAGAATAACTGATCAAAGTTTATAAGCAAAAGGAGAGTTAAAGACATATATATATATATACAAAACATTCATGAAAAAAGAGGTATAGCTGAGTGAAGCAGCATGGGAAATGAAAGGCCTGGTGCCCTTACTGAAAGGAGAAACAGGTCTGAAGTCAACCATCAGGCTGCACCAGTAATTCAAGATCGATAGGTTAAAACGTGGTAACGGGAGAAAAAACTGCCTATGACTCATGTTCCTAAGTGCAGAACATTCTTCTGCTCACTGGGAGTGAAAGGCGGAGTTTTTTTGTTTTTTTGTTTTTTTTTCTTAAGGATCTGTTGGAAGACCACATATTCTAGATGTGACCTGCCTTCCATCCTCAGGTGCTACGCTACATGGATGGATATTCTCCACATTGCTTTTGTTTTTACTTTTTACCGAGGTCACAATAATAGAAGCTTCTCATTTTAATATCCAATTTATAAGGCTGTTCCTTTATAGTGAGGGCTTTCTGTGTCATCTTTAAGAACTGTATGCCTATCCCAAGGTCATGAAGATACTATTAGCTTATACATGAAGCTTTAACCTTCACATTTAGATCAGTAATCTTGCTGAAATTTTTTTATATGGTCCAGATTCATTTCTTTCCTCAATCTTATCCCACTGAACAAGCAGTGTTTACTAAAACAACTATCTATTCCCTACTCTCAGTAGTACATAAATCTTTTTGTCATAAATCAGGGGTCTCAACACATGTGTGTCTACTTCTGGGCTTCCTATTCCTTTCTTTTAGTCAAAAATAAAATAGAACCAGCATGATAGTGTAAACCTGTAATCCAGAGGGATCATAAGTTTAAGGCCTACCTATGCTACACAGCACTATGCTCAAAAAGGGAGGGGGCTCTGAATATTGACCAATGATAGAGTGCTTGCCTAGCATATGTAAAGCCCTAGGTTCAACCCCCAGCACTTCAAAGAGAGAAGGAAAGTGGGAGAGGGAAAGGGGAGACATACTGCAGTAGAGGTCATTATAAGGCTTAAGCAAACACAAACTGAAGAGTCAGTCCTATGAAGTAAGCTTCACATGAACAGACACAATCTGAAAAGGAAAATAGGAAGAGCAGGTACAAACTATGAAAAGCACCATAAGGTAAAGAAGGAAGCAAAAAGAAAGGAAGAGGAAGAAAATGAGTCTTATTTAATATGGGCAAAAACAGAAGGATTTAGAGTGCAGATTTAGAATTCTAGAGATAACCTGCACCCAAATCCCAATTTATACTACTTAGCTGTGCAACCTAAGGCAAGTAACCTTGGTCTTTCTAAGTCTTGGTTTCCTAATCAGCAAAATGGAGATATCTATTCCATAGAACTGGAAAGCCTACTACTGTAAGTATTCAAAAACTGCTTCTAATTACTAATAGTGATACCATGAAGACTGCTAGCCTATTGAAGCAATCCCAACTTTACACAAACATTTATTAAATACATAGTATTAAATACAAAGACTGGTTAAAAATTCCTGACTCTCAAATGAAACAGATTTAAATCTGAATTCTTGTGCAGTGTCTTTACTAGTTATATAAACTTGAACAACTCAATTAACTTTCATGTACTTCCTGCTTCAATTTCATCTGTAGATCACTGGTTTTTTTGGAGACAATAAAAAAATCACTCAGCTCAAAGCCCAACCCAAAGAAAGCAGTTCAACTGATCCTAGCTAACACTGTGGCAAGGAAAATAACAATGAAGATGATGATTTTAAACATCTTACAACAAAAGCTACTCATTAGTTCTGCAATACCTAGCATTTGCAAGTCTTCCATCCAAGTACTGACCAGGCACAAAACATCTTGTTTCTTATTTATGGGAATAGCTAGACAGGAGCAAGTGTGTTCAGGACCAAGACAGGTGAGATTTGAAGACAAAAGGGCAAAAGAAGAGTGATGAATACGCACAGTAGACATGCCAGCTTCTGAATTCACAACACAAATGAACTCAGCACACCCAGAGCCCCTTGTAGAATATGGAAAGGGCTATATCACAAGGAGGCATGTTTGGGGTAAGATCAGAACCAGGACAGCAGACACTGTGACCAATGTGCTCTGCTTTTAAGCAGGTACTTTCTTTTGGACAGATTGAATCATTCTGTCTCTCATTCCAGAAATCTAGGCTCCAAAGTGTCCTGCCTAGGCTGCTTCCCAGTACTTCATATGAAAGTGAAAGAAGCCAAAGTATCTATGAAACCTAGGCCACTGATCATTAAACCTAAACTCCTGCCCTGCTCACTCCTTGGATGTAAGCAAAACCCCTTTTGGCAAGGTGACATGTACCTGCTATCCTGATAGTACCTGGGGGCCACTGACCTGGCCCTTGTCCAGGGACAAGGGCACAAAGTCTTGAGACTCCCTGTGGGTCTCTTGGCTGGCTGCTCTTAAAATCTTGGTTCTGTCAATGAATGGAAATAATCTGCAGATATTGAGCATGGCTGGGCCATGTGAACCAAAACTAGAGATCTGTAATCCTTTCCTCAACTGCGGACTACAGCCTGTGCCACAGAACAGACCAGGCTGCAGATATGATGGTCTTGGACCCTAGGGGTACAGGTTGATGTCTCTAGGGCATGTAGAACCTGGACAAGTGAACACTCTCCAAACTATGCTGACTGATGTGACCATACAAGCTTAGTGACATGTGATTTAAAAATGGAGTCTGTTTCTTATTAAAGAACAAATCCTGCTTTGTTTCACTGGGTCAGATCTAGATATCAAGACTTATTAACACACAGGGCCCTAACTTTAGTTTTCATTTCTATACTGCTTTAGCCTTAATCCAGGGCAGCATGTCAAGACCCACAGCCTAAGACAGAGGAGGAGAGAACAAAGTTATCACATATGGTCAGGTCACAGGACCTGGCTTTCAATGACCAAGTGTTAGCTTGAAGAGTTAGATCAGAGATAAGAATTCCAGGGCCAAAGCCATCATCTGGACAGAGGAGGGACTAATAGCACAATCATTTAGGACAGTACCCGGGATATATTTACATAATGATAGTCATAATGTAAAATCTTATCAAAAGTACAGTTCCACAAAATGTGGGACAATGTGAAGTATCTTCTAAAGTTTGGAGGGAGAGAGCTGTTGATCAGAGTAAGGAAATATCATGAATACACGCAGATGGAAAATAGAGTAATATTCTTCCAGGGAGTTCCACTCTCTAATGCCCTCTGGGATGTTATTCTCAAGCTAGGCTCTAGTATAATAACCCTATAAAGCCAATGTACTCACCCCAAAGGCAAGGCAGCAATGTCCAATGTACTTTGAAGACAAATCATCTCACTTTAAACTTTCCCAACACCTTGCAAGGGGTATTCACCAACCTCCCTCGGAAAACTTCAACTCCTTTGGAGGCCAGGGTAAGCATTTAGAAATCAAGCAGTATCTACAGAATGACTACTCATTTATCCCAGTGAAATGCACAGTTAGCATAAAGTACTGTGAGGAACTCTACCATGGCCAAGAAACCCCCATCAGCAGAGGCAGATGATAAGGGAAACCAAGTATGGCCAGCTCTTTGGGTCCACCTGACCCCAGAATAAGATGGTTCAAGTTCTTTTGCATCTTCAGGTAAGCACCTGGATTCTACTGGCTTGCACATTTCTGTGGCGGCAGAGCTAGAAAGGAAGCTGAGGACACGATCAAGAAGTTTCTATGGGTCTGACATGACATAAGCACCTCTGGAGCTTCTATGACCCCAAAGTCATGAGGCAGGGGCTGGAAAAAAAGAAAGCAGAAGGTATTGAGATGCTAAGCCTGGGATTCACCAGCCTTCTTACCTAGAGAAGCCTTTACCTAAGAGCCCACAGGATTCTCTTGCTCATAAAATCTTCCTAATCAAAACCATCACAATGACCCATAGCCACAAAACAGTAATCACAGTGAGATCCCCAAAAGCACCAACTACCATCCCTGCACTTAAGCACACTGATCTCCCATTCCCTTCCAAATGGCCTAGAGTGACTTTTCAGTCAGAGCCTTCAGAATCCTAGGGTTTGGAGCTAAAGCTATAACTTCATAGTAGAGTACTTGCCTAGTAAAATTGAGGCCCTGGGTTTAATGTACAAGACAAAAACAAACAAACAAAAAAAAAAGAAGGAAGGAAGGAAAGAAGGAGAGAGAGAGAGAAAGGAAGAAAGAAAGAAAAGGAAAAAGAAGAATTCAGGGGTTTCAAAGGAATCCTCAATATCATTTGCCTTTACCTGGTACCTAGACAAGAAGAATTGGATTTGTATCCAACGTGGGAGATCATAAGTGGGTTACTAGTCTCATGGCCTAACAAGCTCAGCACATCCTTCCCAGTGTTGTGATGCATCTATATAAGTAAAGAACTTAGTGTATTTGCTAAATATGTTTACCCAAATTGTTACCGTTGCTGTAGCAAAACTGTAAGGTTCATATTTGTTCATATGTGAACACTGTGGAATCTACAAAAGGAATGGCCACCTAACTTCCCACTCATGGCTTTCACAGCTGCAAAAGTAGTGCTCTTCAAAATACACAGTAATGTGTTAGAACTCCCCTCACCTTCTCAGGCTTTCAAGAATTCTTGGCTAATCACCCTTCCTTGAACTTCTAGTTTGACTTTTTCCCTCCTAACTGGGACTAAGAATAGGACAGACTTCTGAAATGGTCCAGGCACCTAAAGTCTCACAGATTCTGATCTTCAGAAGAGCTACTCTGTGGCTGCCTTGACTCTCCATTCTGACTCTATAACCCCATCTTTGCCCCCACTCCATATCCTACTTAGTGGTATAGTGTTTGACTAGCATACACAAAGTCCTAGGTTCAATCCTTAGGACCTAAAAAAAAAAAAAAAAAAAAAAAAAAAAAGGAAAGGAAAAGAAAAAAGAGAAAGCAAAAGGAAAGAAAAAAGAGAAAGCCATTATTGAAGTCTTCCTATATGTAGTGCACTCTTAGGTTACAAGCCTGCCATCTTCTCTAAATGCCAACAACACATGAAATCCAGAATTTGATAGTATACCATGTGTCCCATGGGGCTCAGCTGTTGCCTCCAGTGAGTGGGCTTTGCAAAGACAGGGCCCAGAAAAGCTTCAAAATTCTCAATCTTCTCAAAGCTAATTACTACAGGTCCCATCAGCACTTGCTACATGAGACCTCCCTGTCAAAAGGTCAGCTTCTACATTCTACAACCCACTGGGAATAGCTAAAGAGCCAGAGCCCCTTCCAGGCCATACTGGTCCTCTGAGGTTTCTGCTATTGTCCCCTTCCTTTGATCTGAACCTTTTTCTCTTCCAACTCTTGCTTCTAGAAAGGGTCACCAAGCAGTAGCAGAGGAACTAACCTATAATGCCACAAACCCCAGCACTCAGCTCACCCTCTAGCAGATTCTGCTAAAATCAGCTTTTTTCCCATAAGAATAGCACAAGCCTAACTCATCTCTGGGAGGTATCTTATTTGACTTCCTTTTCCTTTGCACCAGTTTGAGGCACAGTCACAGAAATCAGATGTCCTGTCACACTGATGAAAGACCAGGGTCAAACCAACTCTCACCTAGCAAATCAAACCCTAGAGATCCCAGTATCTCCCTGTGGTACATATAGATTTCTGCTAAGGAGACAGTATAATGCTGGTCTTACCTCATAAGGTAGTAGATGAAGGGAAAGAAGCAAAGGAAAGCCATTAGTCTCATAAGACAGGTGGGAAGACAGAGCTTTACAAGCTGTTACATATCCTGGGTGCACTGAAAGCCTATTACAAACACACACAGACCCAAGATCAAAAGGCAGCAAAACTCTCCACTTTTTTTTGCCTCCGTCCTAGCATTTCAGAGCCCCAAGTGGAAGCTCAGGTCCTTCTGACATTTGTAAGGTAAAGTGACCACACAGGACAATGTCCAAGGTTATCCCTCAGAGATGACTGTATGTAGGTGCCAGCTCTGATGAACTAGTGAGCTCTAAGTACTTCGAATACCTAAGACAAAGCCAGGCACAGTGTTTGTTAGTGCTGCTACTGAATCCAGGACAGGAGTGAAAAGAGAATCAAAATTAAATATAAGATATGGTTCATAACCAAAGGCATTCCTAAAATAGCTTCTAGAGCTAACATGATTTAGGAACAGTTATAAAACAATCTCACTGCTGAGATGCTTCTCATGAACCTGAACTGTGTCTTATAGCCCCCCCATCTCCAGAAACCATCTGCTATGTAAATGGACCAATGAACACAGGAATGGGAACATAAGACAGTTTCTTTGGGGCTTACCTACAAGTATTATTTTCAGAATTATAAAATGCCAACATACTACTGACTAGCCGCTTCCAACCTATAAGCTACACCTTTGTATGAAAAACGTGTTCCAGCAAGCTACCCTAGCATTTCACTGTCCCAAGACTGAACATCTTGTCTCCTTTCTTATTCACAGAGAACCAGGGAAGAAGTTAAAATAAAATGGCAAGAACTCTGAGTAAGCCTTGTGCCTTGGACAAGAAAATGAAGAAAAGTTTCACCATGGAATGTTCCCTGCTCTCAGTGATTTGGAGCCTGCTTAGGCCCAAGTTATCTCTCAGACACAGCCATGTCCCTGAGGCCTGCAGAAGGACCATGGGCAGAAGCTGCCTTCCTCATAATCCTCTTTGCTGGCCCACAACCCTGTACCTCACTAATACCAGCACTAGGAATGTGGAATAATAGAAGTCTATTGGTCTAGAGACCTTTCTAGGGATCCAACTTCGTCCCAAGGCCCTTGGGCATGGATTCTGTCTTTGCCCCTCTCCTAGCAGAGCCTTTAAATAAGGTCAAGTCCCTAAACTTGCTCCCCACGCTTTTCACCTACCCAAAGAGCAGCCTCCTCATCATGAACATGGCTTCATGACTCACTCCACATTGGGCTTGCTGCAAACCCTTGCCACTTCATGCAGCTAGTCCTACTAAACAGGTCAGAACTGAGCCTTTCAAGTAGGCACAGTTAGCAATCAATAGACAGTCACTTCACAGGACTGCACACATAAATGACATTCCTGCTTCTCAGGAGAGCTCCCCAAGCCTACCCTTCCCTAATGAACTGCTCCCCATCTACATACCTTATAACCCCTGGTGTGCATCAGTACTAAACACACACACACACACACACACACACACACACACACACACACACACACCAAAATAAAACCAATGCCTCTGAACCTTTCTTTTACTATATTATAATTTTAAATAATTTTTCCTTGCTATTAACTTAAACTAGTATATAAAATACTTTCATGGCAAATCACCTGATTTACTCTCTTAAGGAGGTCTTGTGAAATACATAAATATTAAGTTTGCCAGTTTACAAATAAGCAAGTGAGAAAAACAAGATCAGCTAAAATAGCTTAAGTTCCATAATAAACTTAACCCAAGACTTCCAAATCTAAATCATCCTCTCTGACACCCATGGTATGCAGACTGGGGTGGTAAAGTAGGCTCAGAAATCAGGAGACTCACATTGGCTGAGGGACATGAAGCCATCTACAAGATCTTTATCCATGAAGCAGCACTAGTAAGATCTGTGGCATGCAGCCACTGTGAAAGGCTAATATGTAGGTGAGATATCTATGCACAGTGCTTGGCATGGTGCCTAGCCTATAAATATAAAATGTTTAATAAATGTCTGTTCTCATCACACACCACTGCTTAAGCAGGAGCAATGGTGTTCTCAAACTCTGTGTGCCAATTATAGAAGGTTTCCTGAATGTGGGAGATGCTAATTAAAGGCTAACAGAAACTTTTTATATTCCGATATATCCTTTTTTTTTTTTTTTTTTGGTTTTTTCGAGACAGGGTTTCTCTGTGTAGCTTTGCGCCTTTCCTGGAACTCGCTTTGGAGACCAGGCTGGCCTCGAACTCACAGAGATCCGCCTGCCTCTGCCTCCCGAGTGCTGGGATTAAAGGCGTGAGCCACCACCGCCCGGCCCGATATATCCTTTTAAGATAAATCCTTATTTTTCTGTTTACCTTCAAACAACTGTGGCCAGAGCCACAAGACATGAGGACAGAACCCAGTGCCACAGGTAGGTGGTATGACCACTACACAGTGTCACAGCAGCCAGTAGAAGCTGGGACCAGGATTCTGGCCACAGCCACCACAAGGATATAGAATACCGCCTGATTTTAATGCAATGTAAATCAGTGAGACAAGCAAAAGCTGGGAGCACTGTGGCCAGGCAGAAACAAAATGGACACCCAGGCAGGAGTGTTTTCCAAGCAGTGTCTCCGTAGGATGATTCTTCTCCAATTCTGTCTCATACCACCCTCCTCAGGGATCTAGGGTGCTGCTCCTGGAGCTTGGGAACAGGCTTGTCCTTGGTGAGAATAACAAACAAAAGCACATGGCTTACTTCCAGATGCCTCACTGTTTCTCACTTAAAATGAAAATAATAAAACACAGAAAGGCTGGAGAGCGAGAGGGATTGAAGCCGCACTGGGTCTGTGATACAAGGACTCATGCAGCCTGGAAACCTGGGAACACATGCAAGGTATATCTGAGTGAGTAAGACACAGACAGACAAATACCAGGCCTGGGTACAGTCAGGGCTGGACAAGGGAAGGTCACAATTTGACGACTGGTTTCCTCTAGCACTGAGCTAAGGAGGAGGGAGAGCAAATGCAGGCAGAATGTTCCTGCCCACACAACTCGTGACTTGCAGCCATGTGTCGCAGAACCCTCGCAACCACCTTGTTATGGCCAGGCTCTCTCCTCCAACCCAGTCTAGAAACTTCTATCAGCATCTTCTCTGCAACTATGACCCTTCACATCTATCCTGTACTTTATAACTTTGCATGGTTCCCTAGTGACAAACTTAACTGCTGTCATTTGGTCCTAATCTGCCCTAGCATTTCCCTTCATTTTCTCACAAACTGTCTGCTCTGATGCCACTTCAACCTTCCCACTAATCTCAGCCTACATCCTGAGGTCACAGTTTCTTCAAAACATTTTTACAGTATGTCCACTAGGCTATAAGCACTGAGATAAGCACAGGGAATAAGAAATGTAAGACATATCCTGTCAACAAGCTCATGATCACAGACAAATCAAACAAGCCTACCAATGCCACACAAATGGGACAGACAATAAGAGTTACAGACATAGAGTATTAGGATTATAAAGCATTGTTTTAAGCCCTTCTATGTACATTTAATCCTTTAATGACCCTATGTGGTATGTATAATTAGTATTATCCTCACTTTGTAGATGAGGAAGTTGAAGAATAGGAAAGGTCAACTTCAACTCAACTCAAAATCACCCTCAGTAGAGAGATGCTTATAGTTCTTATGTTCACTGCATTATTCACAATAACCAAGACTAGAAATCAACCCAGATGCCCACTGATAGAGAAATGGAAAAACAAATGTGGTATTTATTTTATTTTTTTGGTTTTTCGAGACAGGGTTTCTCTGTGTAGCTTTGCGCCTTTCCTGGAACTCACTTGGTAGCCCAGGCTGGCCTCGAACTCACAGAGATCCGCCTGCCTCTGCCTCCCAAGGGTTGGGATTAAAGGCATGCGCCACCACTGTCTGGCTCAAATGTGGTATTTATATATAATAGAATACTATTTACTCTTAAAAATAATTTGATACTATCATTTAAAAAATGGATGAGACTGGACATCATAATTTCATATGTAAAATAAGCCAGCAACAGAAAGACAAGGACCATGTACTCTCACTCATATGTAAAAGCTTAAAAAATTGATAGAAGTAGAGAGGAAAACAGTGATTTCCAGGATCTGAGGAGGGAAGAGGGAGAGGAATGGAAAAAGGGCAATAAATACAGTGGTGTAGCTGAATGGGAAGAATAACTTCTACCACTCTATAACACAGTAGGTCAATTATATTCTATAGCAATTTGTTATATATTTCAAAATAAATGGAAAAGTTCAAAGGTTTCCAATACATAGAAATAAATGATAAATGTTGGAGGATACAGTCATGCCAAGCAATGGTGATGTACACCTTTAATCCTAGCACTCAGGAGGCGGGCGGATCTCTGTGAGTTTGAGGCCAGTCTGGTCTACAGAGCTAGGTCCAGGACTGCTAGGGCTGTTACACAGAGAAACCCTCTCGAAAAACCAAAAAGAAAAAATAAAAAGAAAGAAAAAAATGCTAATCACCCTGATTTGATCATCACATGTTGTATGTAAGTACCAAAGTTCCACACTGTATTCCATAAACGTGAACAAATGTTATGTCAATTTAGAAAATAAAAACAAATCCCCCAAGAGAGGGCAGGCTGCTTGAACACACGGTACATCTGAGACATGGAGACATTAAATAGATTTGTTATATATTTGTGTCCCCCACCTCAGACTATGACAGCTGACTACTGCTCATACACATGTCCCCTTCTGCTGCTTCTTCCTCAGAATGCAGAAGGAAACCCCTTGGATGATATTTCACTTCATATCTCACACACTTCTTCCATCTGGGAAGTCCTTGATTCCAAGCATTCTCTTTGGGAGGTAGAAACAAGATGGTTATGGCCACAACTAACTAAAATTTGGCTTTATTATTAATGAGGCTACCTGTGGCCACCCTTCTGGGTCTTAGAGCTCGTGTCCCTTAGGAAAACCCAAGCAGCCTTTTCCCTCTTCATCTTACAGAAAGAATACCACACAGAACTCCCTGTGCAACACTCAGACCAAAGGACAACTTCTATCCAGGAACAATCCCAACCCTGTCTAAAGTCCTCTTTTCTCCTCTTCCTCTCTGAACAACCTTGTGGGGGGCTTCCTGAAGATTGACTAGAACATAAGATTTATGACAGAACTATTGTTTTACAAACTGGTGAATTACCAACAACTAGAATAATGCCTATCTCATACAGGCCTTCACTAAGTACCTGTTGAATGCCAGAGCCTCACCCCAACCTCAGTAGAGCTACATATGTCTCCTAAGGACTTAAAGCTAGTACAAGGCAGAACCAAAATTCAAGTCCAAGACTTTCCAGATACAAATCACAATCTACACAATCATACTTAATTGAGTATCATCTGAAATGTACAAGACATTCAGGATAGCAAGGAAGGAAACCCCATGATTACAAAACTTCTCTGGTGACTCATTTAGGTTATGTACTAGGCACTAGGGAATAAAGCCCATGATTCTTCCTTAAGGACCGGTATGTGCATGTCTATGTGCAGTATGAATTCACACATACAGAGATGCAGATATTTATGTACAAATGCAAATACAAGCACATGCCGTGTATGTATATAACAACAAAAAATAACCTATGTATTTTGGAGGCGTTCATTAGGTAGTATGAAGAATTAAATGACTGAAATGTTTGACAAATGCAATAGAAACCTAGAAGCTAAGGAAATAAAAAGCAGCACTGAGATTCCATGAGAAGACAGAAGCTAAAGAAGACCCAGAGTAATTCAAAATGGTCCATGAGACTAGAGGGAACAAAGGCAAAGTGAGGGGCAGGAACCATATGTAGAAAGATGCAGAAGCAGAACAGCAGCACTGAGTGCAATTCCCAACCAAATCTAATGACCTCATCCTATTTTCCCTTTTTCATCTCCCCCTCTTCTTATTTCTCTTCTTTGAAAAATTTTTGCTTATTTTACTGTTTTATATTCTGTAGCTCTAAGTAATATTTTGATTGAAGATAATGTTCTATATTTCTTTGGAAAACACTGTTCAAACCCAACCTCCTTCTGCAGAAGGGAACCCAGAAATTCTCAAAATCCCTGAATTAGCTTGTGGAGAACTGAGGACAGACCCTTGGTCTCCAGGAATTGCCCCAGCCACTATATTAAACTTTACAGGTGTAAGAGGGTCAGAGACAGTGACCACTGAAGAAACAGCAACATGAGGGCCAGATCTCAGTGTCACCACAGGTAAGGTTAAAGTCCTTGTGCCCCTTAGCAGGAAATATCCAGGGATTCTGGGTGGTCTTACCTCTACTTGAGAAGCTTTGTGGCTTTTTCTGCAGGAAGTCATGAAATGTTGGTTTGTTTTTTTCTACTTGACTTGTTTTGCCACAAGGCAGGGGCTAATCTATAAAAAATGCACAGGGCAACACGCCCCTCTCTGAAGCACCAGGGCAGCTACTTCAACAGGGTAAAACCCAGGAACTAAATGGTCAGAAGCTGAGCTCCAGAAGCTCCTACACATCCTACTGGTGCCAAATCCTCAAACTAGCTCACACATTCTGCCTCTGCCATATATACCTCTAAGGGAAAGATATTATATCTGAGACTCAGTTTCCTCACCTTTCAGATATAACAGTTACTCTGCAATTACTGTGAAGTTTCAATGGACAAACACAGAGAAACCCTTCGAATACCACCTGTAGCCCACTGAGACCAGGTGCACTGTGATGTCACTGTTTACGTGTGAGAATCCCTAGAAGCTGGTCCCCCGGAGGAGCATCTCAGGAGTCCCTTTTGTGGGTCTCCAATCCTAAATCTTCCCAGGCTCTGCAAAAAGAAGTCCTAAAGCCTCAGGTAAGTCTAGGCACAGCTGAGGTACAATCCTTACTTCTTACTCAGTCCTTTTGCCCATTCTCTAGCATGTTGCACGTCTCTGTAAATCATATTTAATAAGATTGAAAAAGATATCTAGTCAATGGTCATTTTCTAAGTAGCTTCCTTATCCAAATCCAGCCTAGGCTGTTCTCTAGCCTGCACCCCCTCTCCTCTCCCATATTAAATCCAGTCTTAACCTCTTCAAGGCCTTCCTTCCATCTTCTCTCCTTATCAGTTGCACAATTCCCATCAGCTCTTAATTTTTGACATAGGAAAAACTCTGTGTGGTACCTGGTTCTAGTGCTAGCTCTGCTAATTACTAAATAACCTCTCACTGGACTTTTAATTTCCTCGACTGTCAAATGAAGAGTTGGGCAAGACATGCACAGGAGCTTCTTCTGGTTCAACCTGAGTTAAGTCTCCTCCTGAGTTTAATATGTTCCTCCTAGGTACTACAAACTATCAAGAAGAAAGACCCCATTCAGGAGGGAAGTCCAGGCTGGCAATAATACTCCTGGCTCTCTCCAGCCACCCTGAACTTTACTGCCTGAAACCTCTGTGCAGTGAATAGTACAGAATAGCATGAACAGCACAAACTCTGCAAGCCTGGAACCCAGCTTTGTGACCCTGGGCATTTATAAAACTTCTTTGAGTGAGTTATTTACTTACTTACTTACTTACTTATTTATTATTTATTTATTTATTTATTTATTTATTTATTTATTTATTTATTTATTTATTTATTATTGCTTGAATATGGAGTAATAATAGCACTTAATTGGCCAGATTCCTTTAGGAATAATGGGGCAGCCTATGTGGAGTGTCTAGAATACCACATAACACACAGCAAACACTTAACATTTTTATTTTGATGTGTCCCAAAGACATCAGTTTTCATATGCCAATAACTTGAAGAGATCCTGTCCTACCCTATATAACCAATACCTCAGGGGTTCTTTGCAGATGATTTTGATCAATGTGGCCCAACTTCAATATGGTTAGCAATAAGATATTCTCCACAATACTGTATACAATGCTAGTATTTTCAAAGGGTTAATCTGAAAATAGAGAGACTAGAAGTTAGGGGAAGGAAAAAATGTTTACAATACATATATCAATACTGAATTTCCTACAAACCAGCAAGAATAAGATAGGCAAACCTATTATGAAATGAGCAAAAGGCTAAGCATTAAAGTGTATGTTTAGACCACAGCACCTATTATAACTAGCAGTGAAAAGAAAGATAACATCAAATATTGGCAAGGACATGGGACAACTAGAACTTTCCTACTTTTCCTGCTGGAAGCATGATTGGTACAACTGCTTTGATACTACCTTAAAAATATAATCTGGCAATTTTACTTCTAAGCAAATACAACAAAAATGTACACACATAAGTGTATATGCACATGCATATATGCATGCATATGTTTACAGAGCTGTATAGTAGTTACATTCTACTATATAGGTAGGTCAACAACAGACCAAATATGCAATGGTGGTCCCCGAGCTTCTACCCACTAATGACAGAACTAAGAATACTCAGTAATGGTCTCATAACTAAATTGCTTAGAACATATAAATATGTTGATATTCATTCACCAAAAGCCGTGAACAAACATAGTCACGTAGTACTATTTCCAATGACAATCTAAGCACAACCAAACATCCACCACAGTATCAGGGGTACCCACTGTGGTCTGTTAATAATATGGAATACTACACTTCTTAGAAAATAGCACACAACATGGATGAATGTCATAAACAGAAAGGGGTAAAAGAAGCCAGACTACAAAGTAAAAATTCTGTATGGTTCTATTTATATAAAGTTTAAAACAGAGAAAACTAATCTATTAGCAATTAGATGAAAATAGTATCCACCCTAGGATGGGTAGTGTGTGACAAGAAAATACTTTGGAGCATCTTTGGGAGATTGTAATATTCCCATTTTTTCCCTTATCTTGGAGCTATTTATGGGCTGTATAAACCTTGTGCTGAGCACATTAAACGGTCATATTTTTACATGTACATATTATAGGTCAGTAAAAACATTATGAAAAATAAACTAATTTTAAATGTTATTTTTTAACTTGAAGAAAACGGACTTTTGTACAAATAGGTTGACTTTCCACCAACAACAAATTTCAGTGCCTCCATCTCTGCTACAAAAAAATCCAAAAGCCACATATAGACCTCTAAGCACATTCTTACCACATTTGAAGGTATGGCAGACATGTAACATTTGACTACTCCCATAGAAAAGAAATATGCTTTCAAAATTCTTTAATTTGTCAAATTTTATATACTCTTTTGAGACTGAGTCTAAAGATGGATTTGTGTCTTATGAATATAGTGAAATGGAGTCACTTTTTATAAGAAACAGAACTTATTAATGAGACAGAAATGGTGGAAGCTAGGGGCAAAGGGTCTGTGAAAAACAAGCCCAAGAAACTCAGTAGATGCACAATTTGGAATCAGTATTCCAGGGCTGTAATTCCCAGTGGCTGCCAAAGCTCTAGGTCAGAGAAGAAGGCACAGAGGGAGTACAAGACAAGTTCTGGATCTGAACTGTAAGGGAAAAAAAAACTCTGGTAAATGAGCAAAAGCCACCCTGAGGTCACAAGACGAGTGACCTGCACTTCCTGACACAAAACAGGAAACAGTGGCTGGGTGTAGGCAGCCTTGGGTACATAAGGAAATGACCTCAGCTGGCCTAGGACAAGAGGATGCAGCCTGGGTGTGCTCTGACCTGCAAGCAAGGATGAGCAGCCAGGCTTACCCAGGGTTCTTCCTCTGGGGTGAGTTTCTAAATACACGTACTCATCTGCTGATCCATTCAAATATTTGCCTTCACTGATCAGGACTCCTGAAACTTTTGGTTCTGCCAGGCTACTTGACAGCTGAGACAGCAGAAGCTAGCTCAAGACCAAAAACCTCACCTTAGTTGCCTATAATAGACAGCAAGAAATAAACCTGAACTTGAAGAACACCAAGGATTTTTACCATGCAATAAACCCTGGTGATTTTCACTAACAAAGGGAAGAATATAAAAAGACAGGTACCCAAACATCCTTTGTGAAAGCTGTACACTCTCTGGAGCAAAAGTACCTTCCTAACTGTGGGCTTCACCACAAGAAAAGCATGTGCTACCTCAACGACAGGGAAACATGGTAAGTGTAAAGGACACAGGAAATATCAATCAGCAAACTGCTGGCATGGATGTCTGAAGCACCCAACAAGAGCATGTACACATCCTCCAGGTCCCTTAGCTTCTGCTCTGATCTCCACTCCTCCCTTCTTTCCTAGACATAGGGATCACTCACATCTTCACTCTGACATTACAATTGTAGAGTATAGGGAATGAGATTACATAGAAAGAAGCTTAATACCTATCCTGTACTTTAAAAAAATCAGCATGCTCCAGAATCTATACAAGGACCCCTTCCTTTACCAACCAGAACCAGCAGAGTTCCTCCTTGGGAGACTCACTCCCCTTTCCAGAATGAAGCAACTTGTCAACTGCAGACATATAACTAAAACACATGATGGCTACTGAGTGTTGCACACTGACATATTTAGCCAAAGGCTGGGTCTTTTATCTAGGAAGCAATATCATGTTCTCCAGGGTAATAAGTATGTGTTTCTTGTATTTAAGAGAACTTCAGCAAGCAGAAGTTCTGCAAGACAGAACAAATACTTCAGCTACAGAAGGAAGGAAAACAGCTCCAGGCTAGACTAGAATCATTCCCACATGATGCCTGTTTGCAAATCCTTCCCTGTTACCCTTAAAGGTATTAGCACCTAAACATGCCAGCATCATTAGCATGCTTGGAGCACCAGGAACATGGCCTTGTGTAGTTCATGTGACCAGCCTGGGGTGTAAGTGTGTTAAAGGGGCAGGAGCTGTGACAAGTGCCTGGAAACATCTTTCTGGGTACAATTATGTATGGCAAGACACTGAAGTGTTTGTCAAGATCCCTGTACACATGGGAGTGGGGGAAGAAAACAAAGATAATGGCAGTGGCCCAACAATTCCTGACCGAGACATAGTGATTTATACTAGCAAATCATATCACAGATATGATTCCAGCCCTGACCAACAGTGTAATCATCACTCTTAAAGATCTGAGAAAATTCGGCCAGATTATCATCTCCTGGGACACTAATGAGACAGAGCCTCCTTTGACCAAGCAATCACCATTAGATCTGAGGGCTGGGAGAACAGTCCCAAGGGGAAGATGTTGTTACCCACAGACTGCCATTCTCTAATCTTACAAGCCACTTCCCCTCAAACTGCCCATATCAGGACACAGGTCTTAGCTGGCCAGAGAGACGTTTTTAAGACTTGTGTCTAAGACTTGTACATCAAACTATCACAACTGACTCTGGGTGATATGTAGACAACCACTATCATCAGCTGGCTCACTTTCTAGGAGTCAAAAGAGAGCATCTTGGGCCTTAAAACCCTGTTTAACCATCTCAACTCCTCTTCTCAAAACCCCTGCCTTGATTACAATACCCAAAAGTATCCTAGAAGCCATATGAGCTACTAAAGCTCAGATCTTCTCTCCAGGGCCTTGGGGTAAAGGTTAGCAAGCTTGCCAACAGACATGAAAGAAATCTACAGTCCAAGGTATGGCTATGCAGAATAAGAATTCCAGACCATGAGGGAGGGAGGAATAGATGAGTGGGTAAGTGGAAAACCAAGGGATAGTTTCCTTAGTGTGGATGAAGCCTAGTCTCTGAGGGCAGAGCCAGGGACCCCTGCAGGACAGCCCAACAAACTTCTGTCTTTAGAAACCAAAAGATGCTATATAAGCTCAAGCTTGCCCAGCAGAGGTGACACTAAGCAGAGACAATGCTGACCGCATTGCTGACTATAAATCTAGTCCACTCAGCTGGGTCTGGCCTCCTCCAGGCCGGCCCCCCAACAGCTACAGTTTTGCTAAATTTAGGGCTGCTCCCAGCCACCCCAGCGACTCGGCACTTCGTGTCCATTTCAGGTTCATCTGGGGACAGAGAGGAACAGAACTTGTTGAGATCTGCCCTCATGTGACCCTCCCTCTTCCCCACTGAAGGCAGGGACCCAGGAGAGCAGAATATGTGAGTAACCAGTCAGAGATTTCCTGAGTTTTGTGAGTAGGCTCTGCACTCAAGGTTTCACTCAGAGAAAATGGCTGCTGGCTCCAGGAAAATCACCCTACCAGGTCTGTTCCTCCTCACACCAGTGTCACTCTCTCTGGGAGTCCAAGATACTGTGCCCTGTTAGGGTAGGGTAGGATAAGATACCCTGTCACCAAATAAGCGGATAAAGAATCACCCTCCATACAGGGCTCTATGAAAAACTTGGAGACAGAGCACACACAGTCAAATACTAGAGGCCTTAAAGGACAGAGATCAAGCTGCAGATCCTAAATCAGACTCTACAGTGGAATCAACCAGGAAGCCCTGAACTCCTGACACCCCTGCAACCTCTCCCCAACCAAAAAAAAAAAAACAAAAAACAAAAAACAAAAAAAACAAAACACCGGCTACCTTGTCTGGGCTTTGCACATTTTAGGAGACTCGAGGACCTCTGTGCACAAGTCTGTCAACCACAGGTTTGGGAATTCAGCTTCTACTTTCTGGAAATTTAAGACATACTAGTAGGGATTCCAGACATAATCACTTCCTGCTACATCACTGTGGGTAAGTTATTCAATCTTTGCTGGCTATAAAGTGCCTACTAAACACTAAGCACCTATGGCAAGATTGCTCTCAATATGTAACAAGACACTCTGTGTCATGCATACACTGATAGGTAGCAAGTGCTCAATAAGAATTAGGAATCACTATAACAACATGCAGGAGGAAAGGAGGAACCCAAGAGCTAGGTTAAGTCATGAAATGAGAAAGTATGTGGGACTGACAGGACATGAACAAGAGATAAGGCTCCTACTGTCCGAACACTGCCTGCCTATCCATCCTCTCTGTCTCAGTTCACACCTTCCTCCCACATTCTGTGCTTTGCCCTTACTCCTAAATCCTACCATTCAGAGCCCAGGACTGCCTCCTTTGTCAGTGTTTCTATCAATGTCCCATGCTTATGATTTTGGAGTTTTATAATTGGCTACCCTGAACAAACAGCTACCAGCCAAATCAAATACTTGGCCTGTGGATGAATGTTTCAGCAGGGCTTAGTCTTGTCCCTCAAATAAATAAGAAGTAACATGAGGAAAGGCTCAATTCTCACACTTCTGAGTTTTCCTCACAGCACTGGCATTGTGCTAGGTGTATCAGATTCACATATGTAAGATGAAAACACATGTTTTATAGATATGAAAACGCATGTTTTGCAGAGCTAACTGCACATCAGCAGGTACTTAGGCTTAATGCTCAGGAGGAACAGACCCATAGCACTTTGAGCCTCCATTCAATCACAAGGATACATCATTGCCCCATTCCATCATACAAGGCCCTACTCACCTACTCCTAGGCCCTGTGGCTCCTGCTACCAAATCATCAACCCTCATGATTTACTGAACCCCACAACAGCCAGTCAAAGCTCAGTTCTGCCCACATCAAGTCCAGAGCAGCTGGCTACTCACAAGCTGTAAGCTTCTTACAGATTAAAGATCCTAATTTAAACCTCTGTGTGAGGTACAGCATGTGGGTCAGTACTCTGCAGGCCCATTGGCACAGAGAAGCAGCCATGATCTGAGAAATGCTTCAAGGGGGGCAGGGCACACAAATAAACACATGAAGCCTGAGTAACTTTGAGTCGGAGTTTCTGAGACCTCAGTGACATCACCAGGAAGAGTCAGCTACTACCATCCACTAGGAACCTAAGTATGTGAATTCCATCACCTTCCTCAGTGAACCTCAGAAGCACAACACTAGCAGAGTAAAGTAAGTTAGAATGGCTTTTTTCTTGCCCAGACCTTGATATGTGGAAAATATTTCTGCTGGGAAATTTAAAAAAGAAAAAAAAAAAGAATAAATCTTAGAAAGCAAGGAAATAGCTATTAAAGCAGGAAGCAGGAGACAAGGGCTGGGGCTAAACATCTGTATTCTTAGAAACTCTTGAGTAAGAAGGGAGGAACAGAGACATTTGTTCCTATCCCTGCCTTTGTTTGGCCTCTCTCCCCAGCTCCTCTACAATAGGAAGCATCTCACATATGGGTAAACAGCCTCAGACCTACCTAGGTTTTTTTGCTTTTTAAAAAAAAAAAAAAAAATTTTTTTTTTAAGTCTTCAGTACAGTTGCTTCCATAGAGATAGCTTCTGGGGAAGTAGCTGGAACCTGCTGTCTATGCTAAGAACACAGGAACCCATTCAGGACAGTACTCCTATATATTCTAGAGCTTGACCCAAAGTAAGGCCCAGGTTACTCAAAGTAACTCCTGCACCATTGTGTATATGTCGTGTGTGTATGTGTGTGTGTGTGTGTGTGTGTGTGTGTGTGTGTGTGTGTGTGTGTGTATGCAAAAATGAAGAAATATTTCATGAAATAATACCTTTATCACATATCATACATTTCAATTTTTCTATTATATATACACATATTTTTTTTTTACTAACATTTAACTACACAAAATAAGAAGTTTCATTAAGACTTATCCATATACATGCATATTTTCTAATGCTGATCTCCCATTATACTGATTTCATACCATCCCATTGTTAAGTCCTTTCTCTGCAATATCCTCAGCTAGGACTACCCCAGTCCTCAAGCCTTCCCAGGGCCCATGATCTTTTTCCTCTTGCTCCAATGATACCTTTAGTGCTGGTCCAGCTAACAAGCACAACAGGCTGATTCCTGGCCAACATGCTTCACCAGCTGCAGCACTTCTCACCCTATAAAGTAGCCTCAGAACTGAACAGACCTGTGGCACCAGACAGAAAGGCCATCTGTACTGTTCCTGTGTTCACGTCTTCTAACAGTTTAGTTGTACATCAGACATGCTACAAAATCCTAGAGCCTAAA
Organism: Peromyscus maniculatus bairdii; assembly: GCF_049852395.1. Lineage (NCBI taxonomy): Eukaryota > Metazoa > Chordata > Mammalia > Rodentia > Cricetidae > Peromyscus > Peromyscus maniculatus. Next base: position 103,994,738 of record NC_134862.1, on the reverse strand, counting down.
GTCTGTTTGTTAATGTTAGTTAAATAGAGACAATTTTAGTTTTGTTTTTAAAAAACAACAGGATAAAATAATTCATTTAAAAACTATCCTTAGTCTAGTCTTTCTAGTCTTCCAAGTAGCCTATGAAAAGTTGCCACCTCCTCCTCTAGACAGCCTACCCTGATGGATCTAATAGTAAAGGAATTCTCCAAAGCCCAGACTACAGTAATATGAAATCCTAATGACTCCTTTCTACAGTCCACCTTCCCAGAAACACAACACACTGGTCTTTATATCTGTGGTTACTGCTAGCTGGGTATCAGAGTAAAAAACCATGTCTTAGAAAATCAATATTCTCTCCTGGCATGATGGCACACGCCTTTAGTCCCAGCAGTAGATAGCATAGAGGGCCTATAACCAGGCCAAAGCCAGTAAGTCTCCTTCCAGCAGCTCACCTTTTAAAAGTGTGCTTCTGCTCATAACCATTGGACAACGACTCCAAATGTATAATCCATAGCTTCTTGTATAAACACAATGGAGAAGGGCCCTTCCAGGATGTATGCCTACGTTCCTGGACCACATTGTGAATGAAAGAACTAAAAGAATGCAACAAAGAGGTATTGCTTCTCTTTAAGAAAGCTGGATGACAATGAAGTATTGTAGAAACTTCTGCACAGAAAAGAAAACAAGCATGAAAAGACAACCTGCAGAACTTGAGAAAATGCTGGCAAACTACGTACCTGCCAGGATCAACATCCAGAACATATAAAGAACTCAAACAGCTCAACAGGAGAAAACAAATAGTCTGATCTTAAAATGGGCAAATGACCTAAACAAATATTTCTTTTAAAAAGACAAACAGCCAACAAGTATTTGAGACAATATTCAATGTCACTGATCATCAGAGAAATATAAATCAAAACCACAATGGAATATCATCTCACCCTAATGAAAATGGATACTATCAAAAGCACATAATAATAAAATAGTAGTAGTAGTAGTAGTAGTAGTAGTAGTAGTAGTAGTAGTAGTAGTAGTATGCCAGGAAGGATAAAGTAAAAAAGGTAACTCTGTCACACTGGTAGAACTGTAAATTTGTACAGCTACGGTGGAAAACTGTATTCAGGTTCCTTAAAAATGGAACAAACAAACAACTAGAAATAAACCAGGCGTGGCATGTGCAGGCCTGCAGTGCCAGCACCCAGGAGGCTGAGACAGGAAGATCATGAGTTTTAGGCTAGTCTGGACTATATTTCAAAAAGCAAAACAAACAAAAAATACCCTGGAAATAGAACTACCACATAATCTAGAAATCCCAATACAAGGAATATATTTAAAGGAATTGAAGTTGGTATGTCAAAGAGACATTTTTATGACATGTTTACTGTAGCACTAGTCATAATAGCCGAGAGAGAAAGAGAGAATCAACCTCAATGTCCATCAATGGGGGAATGGACAAAGAAAATGTGGTGCATATGCACGCACACACACACACACACACAGAGTAGAATATTATTTCACCATAAAAGACTGAAATCCAAGCCGGGCGGTGGTGGCGCACGCCTTTAATCCCAGCACTCGGATCTCTGTGAGTTCGAGGCCAGCCTGGGCTACCAAGTGAGTTCCAGGAAAGGCGCAAAGCTACACAGAGAAACCCTGTCTCGAAAAACCAAAAAAAAAGACTGAAATCCTGTTATTTGAAGCCATATGACCTAGAAGCTATTACATTAAGTGACATAAGCCAGGCAAAGAAAGATGAACACACATTCTCATAGGCATGGAATGCTGTGTGGAAGCTACAAAGTTGACTTCACAGATGCAGAAAGTTGAACAGTGGTCAAAGGTTAGGAAAGGGTCAAAAGCACGGAAAGTGGACAATTCACGACAGTGAAGTAAGATAGACAAAAGATTTCTAATCTCCTACAGTGTAGTAGGGCATCTACAGCTGACAATAATTTACTGTTTAATTCAGAACAGCTAGCATAGGACTGACTGATTAACTGACTGGCTGGTCTTGCAAAGAGGACTCTCAATGTTTCCAACATAAAGAAATTATATCTGAGAAGACAGAAACATCAATGATCCTGATTTGACCATCACACACTATACAGATGTACTGGCATACCAGCAGCCCCCAAAATATGTGCAAATATGTCTGTGTGTAAGTATGCAGCTATATACATTCATGTATATGTGCTTTAAAGGAGTAAGCTGGCTACTCAAGCTACCATGGCTACCTCTTTCAGAATGTTGTTCCAGAGCAGTGTTAGCCCCCTAAATCACAGCATGGTCATGACTAGAATGGTCACATTATGAAACTAGAAAAACATAGTCAATAAATGCCTCAGTGATGTCTTCCCTAACATTACAAAATCATTCCATACAATGTCTTCAGCAGCTACCAAATAAATCTGTTCTGGCAGATTCTATGAAACACAGCTTTATAGTCCTGGGTCATAGGATGGACTTATCCTCCAGCCCATCAAGCAGTAAGTATTGGTGAAACTCAGGCCTTTAAATATGAGGAACAACAAAGACGAGGTTAGCAGAAGTAATGTGGTCAAGAACCTCTGAGTGAGTATGTCTAAGGAGGGACCTTAGGATGAAGATGAAAATGTTAGTATCCTTTATTTTTTGCTGGAAAATAATAAGTCAAACCAAACTATTATTTAGCATGTTTATGGACACAGGCACGATGCTTAAATTTGTGTGGCAACTGTTACCTAATGTACAAGAGGCCTCCTATGTAGGATCCCAAGGGCAGAAGAGGGGCAGTGGCATGTTAGACGTGCAAACTTACTTACAGACACACTCTTTAACACAGTGGATGACTGAAGCCAAAGTACTATGCAGTCCCTGACTGACTCACAAAATATGGAAAAAGTAGCTCAACTTACAGAAGAATTATACTTTTTTTAGCTAGGAGAGTTTGAAAATTTGCTGACCTCTTCTATGATGAATGCCTGTCAACAGAATGTTTAGGAATATCTTTAAAGAAGCAAATACTAAATCTGTCCCTTTCAAATGAATTGAGCTTTTAAAAATGAGCAAAAGCCATAATTCCTCAAAAAAAAAAACATTTTGAAAACAAGCTCTTAGAAATAATTTCCACCTTATGTCATGACACTGCCAATTTCAATTAAGGACATGTCTAAAATCTATCTACATAAACTTAACTAGAAATATCTAGTTTCAAAATTTCCCCAAATGAATGGTCTTGAATCCAGCTATTAAAACATAAAAATATACAAACTCTTCCAATGAGTTTGTAACTATTGATATCTAGAAATATTAAAACTAATATATTAGCTGAGTTTCAGAAACTGATATTTATTACATAGAATCTAGAACTTCCTTAACATATACATATTTGTGAAATCTCTATTAAGAAAAATATATACTCACTTGAACCTGAACTTTAAACTACTAGATGACACCAACATATTCCAAAGCAATACAGTATACTCATTTGTGCTATTCTTACTAATAAGCATTCTTAGTCATTAATTCCATTTAATTGTTCAACAAATGTCTATCTCCTACATGAAAGGCTCTGTCTCTGCTCTGAAACAAAGCAAGGGACAAAACTGACAAAAATCACTAATCATATAACTCCTGTTCCAGTGAACAAAAAGAGAAAAGATACTGATGGAAATTGTTATAGTCAGTGTTCGGTTGCTGTGAAGAGACACCATGACCAGAGCATTGTCATAAAGAGACACTGGGCTTGGCTTGGGCTTTGGGAAACTCCAAAGCCCACCCCACTGATACACTTCCTCCAACAAGACCACACCTATTCCAACATAACAACACCTTCCAATCCCTCCCAAGTCTGCTACTCTCTGATGACTAAGCATTTAAATATATGAGCCTATGGACGTTCTTACTCAAACCAGCACAGAAATATTTTTTTTAATTGTTGTTCTTTTTTTTTTTAAATTTTATTTTATTTTACAATACCATTCAGTTCTACATATCAGCCATGGGTTGCCCTATTCTCCCCCCTCCCACCCAGCCTATGAAACACAGCTTTATAGTCCTGGGTCATAGGATGGACTTATCCTCCAGCCCATCAAGCAGTAAGTATTGGTGAAACTCAGGCCTTTAAATATGAGGAACAACAAATGACTATGGCTTATAATAAATTACCCCCAGCCTACCCCCCATTCCCACCTCCTCCAGAGCAAATCCTCCCCCGAGGACTGCAATCAACCTGGTAGACTCAGTCTAGGCAGGTCCAGTCCCTTCCTCCCAGACTGAGCCAAGTGTCCCTGCATAAGCTCCAGGTTTCAAACAGCCAACTCATGCAATGAGCACAGGACTTGATCCCACTGCCTAGTTGCCTCCCAAACTGATCAAGCCAATCAACTGTCTCACCTATTCAGAGGGCCTGATCCAGCTGGGGGCCCCTCAGCCTTTGGTTCATAGTTCATGTGTTTCCATTCATTTGGCTATTTTTTTTTCAATAATTGAGTAGAACCGAAATTTATTATAAGCCACAGTCATAGAAATATTTATTATATTAAATGGTGATAGAGAAAAAGCACTGTGTGAAGGGTTACAGAGAATACTAGAGAATTGTGAGGGCTGCCCCTGAGGCCCCTGAGAAGGTAAGACACAGGAAATATGAGAAAAACATAGGCTGAGTTGGAAGAAGATTCCAAACAGAGAGAACTAGAGATAAAAAGGCCCCTAACACAGTGCTTGAGAAACATGAAGGAGGTCAATGATGATGGCACAAAGTGTAGTTAAAGAAAAAAAGAACTTGAGAGGATGGAGATGCAGTAGTACAGGAGCTGGGTCCTACAGACCTGTGTTGTACCACATGGCAGTCACTAGCTACCACTGGAGATGTGCTATGACTCAGCACAAACAGTGAACTAAACAAGGACAATGTAACCCACTTCAGAAATAAAAACACTTCTGACATACAAGCTTAAATAAAATACAGGACTACAATTAATTTCAACAGCTTCATTCCCTTTGCCAGATATTTTAAAACTACCTATGTGATTCTCCAATGTTTCTTACATTGTGTCTCTATTTTACAGTAATGATACAAGCTACACTGTTCTGGGGGGCCTCACTGAGGACCACAGTATTTCCTCAGTGATGGAAAGCCACCACTGGGGTTTCAGTACAACAGAGCATAACAAGACTTCTGCTTCACAGGAAGATTCTAGTTGCTGTAAGAACTCTCTCTAGCCTTTGAGGGACAGAGAAGCAGAGATCACAGCAACTGGCCAAGGTGCCAGCAGGGGAAGCAGTTCTGACCGGTCAGATGTGGGGGTACTTTAGAGATTTGCACATGGTGGGGATAGAGGACCACAAAAATGAGAAAAACGAAATACAACATTTAGTGTTCTAATAAGCACCTGAAAGGATAGCACTCCCATCATTGTGATGAAAAAACTAAATAAAAAAGTTAGTTCAGTTTGGGACATGTTCAGTGTAAATATCTATTAATATCAGTACTGAGATGTTAAACCAGCAGACCCATATACAGGTCTACAACTCAGGAGAAAGCCTGGATTAAAGAAAAAAAAATGGGAAGCATCATCACACAGACTTTAACTTTTCATTAGGGAAAATGTATAACATAAATAAAATTATAGAGAAAGCAGTAAAATAAAACTCATCAAGCAACTTCAGAAATAATCAATGCATGGTCATTGCTATTTCTCTTCTGTGACTTGAAATGAACTAGAGACATTATAAGTAAGACATTTAAAGACTTGATGTAGAAAAGACTCACAGTGAGGATGGAAAAGATAAAGAAGTGCCCCATGGATAGAATATTGAAAATGAATGGCCAGTGAAGGCAATAAGAGACCAGAAACAGATGCCCTGGAAACAAGATGAAGTCAGCCTCAAGGAAAATGGCAGGACCAGGTTTGTCAAACCCTGCTGAAGAGCCACCAATGAAGTCAGATCCCAGGTGCTCACCAGGGGAAGTGTCAGGAGCATGTCAATCAAGAGTGGTGGGATTCTAGGTGGACATGGAAACATGAGAGTAAAGAAGTCTAAAAAGTAGAATCTGGGTCTTCTTTAAATGAGAAAACAGTAGCCAGTGGAAAAGATCCAACAGAGGGAAAACAGGTGATGTGGGTAGGGGAGTGGGCAATGTCCTGAATAGTCAAGAAGGAAGGATACCCAACAGACAAGGGCTGTCTAGGACAGAACTGTAACTAGCAAACAGACAAAAAGAGAAAGCACCACATATAACAACCACTGACAACTTTCAATGTTGTGTTTAACTATGTATTATTAATATAGAAATGCTATATATAACATATATACAGGAGGATACTTAAAAGTTTAACTAATATGTTCATGTATCAAAATATTATTATAAAAAATCAAATTCTAAACCTTCAGTGACTAGAGACAGGTATCATGCTAAATTTAAAATATTATGTATTATCCTAAGTATATAATAGAGAACATATGAATGTTAGAAGTATACCAGTCTTTACATCTGAGAATATACATTTACTAAAAAGTATTTTTAAAAATTGTAATACTCAATCCTACAATATAGCTGAAATTCAACTGAAAATGCAAAAAAAAAATAACAAAAATAAACCTAATAATATCTAAGAATTACAGGTTATTTTTTAAATCTGGAGAAGTTATTTACATAGGGAAATGTAAATTATTAGCATAAGCCTGAATTGTATCAGCAGATTCTGTTCCTATAGTAGCACAGATGCTTAACAATGTACAGCTTCAGCAAAGAGCAGCACACTGAAAACATGGAACTGTCACCTGACCAGCTGGTAGAACAGGCAAGAGCCCAACCCAATCCACAGTTAGCAAAAACATGGATCCAACTTGCTCTATTATACCAGCACCACTGGATACTTGCCAAGACCTGTACCAATTGGGAAGAGCTTTTTGAATGTTTTCATTTACTCTCTCTGACATCCATTATTTAAGCAAGCTCACCAACTGTCGGAGCTACACACACTCAAGTCAGAGTATTAAACACAATAGTAAAGCAATGCCACTACAAAAGGCAAGTTACAGGAGTATGAAAAGGAGGCAAGCCAGAGAACTTTATCTGGCTTCTTATGGACACCTCTCATCAACCACATGAAATGACAGCATGAATCCATGAACCCTAGGCCCTAAAACAGGCAGATTAAGCAGCATGGAAATGAGTCATAGTCATACAGCACACAAGAAAAGCTGACAGTACTTCTCACTGTTTAGAATGTAGTATCCATGACAGTCAGGCCCTGACCATCTTCTCACAGGTATCTGTCCAAGGTCTAATACATTGCCTGGCAGAGAGCAGGACCTCAAGAATAGTTAGTAGCTAGACATGGTGTCATATGCCTAAGATTTCTGCACTTGGGAGCCAGTCTGGTCCATGCAGTGGGTTCCAAACCAGCCAGTGCTACAAAGTAAGACAAGAGAGAGGGAGAGAAGGGGAGGGGAGAGAGAAGGAAACAGGGAGGGAAAAAGGGTTACTAAAGAAATAATAAATGACCAAGAAACCATAAACACAGTAAGAATAACAATGTTTGAACAAACCTCAGGAAAGCTGCTCTGGCAGTTGGATGGGGATAAAGGTAGGCAGATAAGCAAAGCTAAAATGCAAACTACAAAGCAGATTCTTTATTAACAAGTGATTTACAAGTTACTAACTAAATAAAACATGGATCCTGTTTACAGCATGACTTAAAAAAGAATTTTGTTTTTTAATGAACCATCAGGGAAGTTTAAACACATACTGTAAAACAGGTCATATTTAGGGATATTTTTGCTTATTCAAGGTGTGATAACACTAACAGAGTTACATTCTTAAAATAACCTATCAGGTGGAGATATATAATAGAGTTTGTTCAAAAATGCTACCACTTAAGATTTGCTGTAACTCCAGGATGGGGGGTAAAATGGGAGAATACAAGTGGAGATTTACATGAGAAAGGCCATATTCTGACTACCTGTGGAAACACTGGGCAACAGGAACATACAGGTTTATAACACTAATTCCACCTTTGTACAGGGTGGAATAAATTCTGTAAATACTTACAGAGAGTAGCCATAAAACCTGTGCATTTGCCCCACCACACTGAGTGGTATTTTGGGACATACACTGTCAGTTTTTCAATGGAGAACTGCAGAATAGAGTTCTGTCTTTTCTCCATCCCCGCCAACCTATTAACCTAAGAATCATGGGCTTCATATTTACACTCACCCTAGTCCACTGACATCTCACTAGCTTCTATCTCCTGTGCAGTCCCTTTCTGGGCCATACTAGCTTTGCCTTCTTTTTTTTTTTTTTTTTTTTTTTTTTTTTTGGTTTTTCGAGACAGGGTTTCTCTGTGTAGCTTTGCGCCTTTCCTGGAACTCACTTGGTAGCCCAGGCTGGCCTCGAACTCACAGAGATCCGCCTGCCTCTGCCTCCCGAGTGCTGGGATTAAAGGCGTGCGCCACCACCGCCCGGCTAGCTTTGCCTTCTTACTCTAGTCCTCTGCAGTAACTGAGAGCACTCAGCCTTTGACCCACCATTCTCAAAGCTCCACTGACACTGGAGCTTATGCCCATGTAGCTTAAACCCTTCTCTATCCTTTTCCTTAAATGCTATCATATCACCAGTATACCCTATAACATCAATTTTCTCCCAAATGTGTCACTCTTGCTACTCTGAGTTCCTCTCTTCCATCTACTTACTCAGCTACTTTCTGCACATTTCCAAGTCAAACCAAATAAAGATGGAACCAAATAATTATCTGGATGTCTATTGTGTACCAAATTCTGAATCCAGAACAAAGGTAACAGAAACAAATATGACAGATGCAGACATCCTCTAAACCACATAATCTACCACAAATTGTCTTAGTTAGGGTTTCTATTTCTATGAAGAGACGTCATGACCACAGCAACTCTTATAAAGAAAAACAATTAATTGGGGCTGGCTTACTGTTTTGGAGGTTTAGTCCATTATCATCATGGCAGGAAGCATGGCAGTGTGCAGGCAGACATGGTGCTGGAGAAGGAGTTGAGAGTTCTACATCTTGATCTGTAGGCAGCAGAAGGAGTCTGTGTCACTAGGCCTAGCTTGAGCATATATAACAGACCTCAAAGCCTGCCTCCACAGTGACACACTTCCCCCAACAAGGCCACACCTCCTAATAGTGCCACTCCCTATGGGCCAAGCATTCAAACACATGAGTCTATCGGGGCCTGGCTCCCATAAGGCTTGTAGCCATAACATAATGCAAATACATTTAGTCCAACTTCAAAAGTCCCCATACTCTTATCACAGTCTCAACAATATTTAAAAGTCCAAAGTTCAAAGTCTCTTTTGAGATTCATGCAATCTCTTATAAAGTCCTATAAAGTCAAAATCAAAAAACAGGTTACATACTTCCAACATAGGATCTACATTACCATTCCAAAACATAGAGAAAGGAGAATAGTGAGGAAAAACTGGACTAAAGCAAGAGGGAAAATCTGCACAAACTCCAAACTCTATACCTCCATGTCTGATGTCAAAATGCTCTTCAGCTCGCCAATTCCTTTCAGCTTTGTTGACTGCAACACACTTCTTTCTCTGGACTGGTTCCATTCCATTAGCAGCTTTCCTTGGCAGATATCCCACAGCTCTGGCATCTCCAACATAATGGGGTCTCCAAGGCCATCCAGGCTTCATCTTCACAGCTTCACACAATGGCCTCTCTAGGTCTCCATGCAGGGACATCCCTGACACATGCCTGGCCTCAGTGGCTTTCCTTTGTAGCTGAGATCCCATAACCCCTTTCTTCTAACCTTGATTCTAAAGCCAGAACCACATGGCTGAAGCTGCCAAGTTCTGCTGCTTGTTGGGGTTGGAACATGGCCCCCTCTTTCAAAAATCTTTACTGACCATCTGGTTTGATGGTTTCCTTCACTGCCTAAGCTTGGCTGTCCTAAAACTCTATCTGTAGATCAGGCTGGCCTCAAACTCAGAGAGCCACCTGCCTCTGCCTTCTGAGTACTGGGATTAAAGGTCTGAGTACTGAGGTTAGGTCCACCATGCCTGGACCTAAGTGTTTCTTTAATTCCTTTTCACAAATTGGAAGTTTAACTGGGTGGGGTCTTGCCCTGAGGTCCTCACTCCATTTATTCCATTTCTTTATCTGTTTATCTCCTTGAACACAGGACTTAGATCCATTCCGCTTTCTGGTGCCCCTTTTCTCCTCAATCTGTACATCTTGTATTTTCACTTGCTCAGCTCGCCCCTTTTCATTATAAATCTTCACAAGAGCAAACACTAATAACCACAGGACAGAGTCAATATTAGGCTTCTTTGAGATTTCCTTTGCCAATGCAATTAATCCAAAACTCTTCACTTTAGCCTCAAACTTTTCAGACAAGGGCAAAAAGCAGCTACATTCTTCACCAAAATATCACAAGAAGGATTTCTAGGTAACATACTAAAATTATTCTCCTCTGAAGCCTCTTGAGCCAGGATTTCTCAGCTCAAATCACCCTCAGCACAACTGTCTTCCATGTCCCTACTAGTATGGCCTATTAAGCAGCATTTAAAGCATTCTACTGCTTTCCTAACCCAAAGTCCCAAAAACATGGTCAAGCTTATCACAACAATATCCCACTCCTGATACCAACTTCTGTCTTAGTTAGGGTTTCTGTGACCACAGCAACTCTTATAAAGGAAAACAATTAATTGGGGCTGGCTTACAGTTTTAGAGGTTTAGTCCATTATCATCATGGCAGGAAGCATGGCAGTGTGCAGGCAGACATGGTGCTGGAGAAGGAGTTGAGAGTTCTACATCTTGATCTGTAGGCAGCAGAAGGAGTCTGTGTCACTAGGCCTAGCTTGAGCATATATAACAGACCTCAAAGCCTGCCTCCACAGTGACACACTTCCCCCAACAAGGCCACACCTCCTAATAGTGCCACTCCCTATGGGCCAAGCATTCAAACACATGAGTCTATGGGGGCCATGCCTATTCAAACCACCATACAAATGGTATCCAAATTGTCCATGAATCTTCCAGACCAGAATGTAAGTGCTTTACTTCCCTATCTCCTCAGAACTTCACATACTGCCCAACACAGATCCTTAATAAATATCCAGACAATGAAATCAATAACTCAAGTCAATGCATTTGTCTCAACAGTACTTAAACCTCTATAGTATGGGGTCATCCTAATTCTACAAATGAAAGGTAGAAAGGGTATTTGATGAGGCCTTTTGAAGTATCAGGAGGTGAAGAGGAAACTCCTGGAGTCAGTCTCACCACTACCAGTTAAAAGCAACTCTGGGTGTGGTTGGCGACTCTCTTTGCTATTCTGGATCCTTTGTTCCCTCCTCCTACTGACACCTTATTCTTTCTCCCTCCCATCTGTAATGGGAACAAACCTGCTACCCCTTCTATCCCCACTGATTAGAGCATATGGTTTCCTCTTGCCACCAGTCTCTTTCAGTTTCTATCTCGACCCTAAACCAAACAAATTTCTCCAGCTGTTGTGCTGCTGCTAGCTCATAGCACCAAGTCTTAAATCAGTCCCATTACCAGCTAGGGGTTTTTTACTAAGACTCCAGGCTGAGGACCAAGTCAACAAGGAGGGAATCAGGAAACAAAAGGGCTCCAGAAAGTTGAACTGTAAGAAACCTAGGGGCTGATTCCAGTCCCAAGATGAGAGACAGCACCTCCCACAATCCCAAGCCTAGGCCTTGTTCTAACAGTATGGATGGGCACCATCATCACACAAGACAAACAGGCTGCTTGCAGACAAATCTCTAGACTAGCACCCTTGGGAGGGCAAAGCAAAACTACCAGAAAATATCCTGCAGGACACTAAAGAACTCATTAGTCTCCCTTCATCTACCCCAAGATTGGTTGGGGTCAGTCTAGCTCCTCTGCACACACCTGAGGATCAGGCACAACAACTTGTCAAACCATGGCCACAATCCAGCTCTGCTCAGGAACTCTAGACTCCAGGTCTCAAAACAGAGTGGGGTACCTTCCAGGCTCCACAGAAACGGCTTGGAAAGAAAGGAGTTTCCCAATACAGAATTATTCTGACCATCTACTTTCTTCTCATGAGGTGACTGTAAATATCTAATACACAATGTTCAAGAACCTTTGAGGTCTGAACCAGTTCTAGCAAGAATTCCCAGTGAAGACTTGTGCTCTCATGGTAGCCTATGGCAAGGTTGGCAAATTTTTATCTTTAATGTCTTAAAGGATAAGATGGTAAATATTTCAAGCTTGCAGGTCATACAGCTCTTGTACCTACTTGACCATGTCATTGTGGTAATACATAAGCAACAGGCATTTCTAAGATCCAATAAAGTACAGAAATAAGCACCTGGTCTATAGGCCATAGTTTTGTTCACTAGGATCTGCTCTTTTAGCATTTCATGTTTCAGAGAGGAACAGAGGCCATCATGTAGCTATGTACCCCTACTATGAGATTCAGGTTTCCATTTCTGCTACTTGCACTATAAGGCACTAAAAAAGTCCAGTCTGTTTATTCTGAAAACCAACCTGGAATCAGAAACGTAAGCAAAAGTAGAAATGGATCTAGACATCATTTCTGGGAGCTTGACCCTGACTCTGTACTCCTATTCAGCAAATGTTAGACAGAAAGAAAGCGTGTCAACAGCACTTCCTGAGCCTTTAAGTCAGTGCTTCTCAAGCTTCCTAATGCTGTGACTATTTAATACAGTTCCTCATGTTGTGGTGACCTCCAACCATAAAATTATTTATGTTGCTACTTCATAACTGTAATTTTCCTACTGTTATGAATCATAAAAAAATCTGTTTTCCAATGGTCTTACGCATCCCCTGTGAAAGTGTCAGTTGACCCCTCAAATGGGTTACAACCCACAGGTTGAGAACCACTGCTCTGAGTGAATGGCAAAGGCCAATATAGGGAAGGAAGTGTGTCTGCATGTGTCAGTTTTATATTACTCAGACATGGCTACTAAAAAGAAGAAAGTGTAAACAAAAATCTACATTTTAAAAATAGATATGGTATGATAGAAGATGTAGATGGTTGACAGAAGCTAGCCCAGGAGTCTGAAAGGGTCTTGGGATAAAAAACAAGAACAAGGCATACACCTGTACTTTCAAGCTCTTCCTAGAACTGACTCACACACTTGGTAAATCTGACCATAAATATTTCTATACTGATATCCCAATGTCATCCCAAAGATATCTAAAAACAAATCAAATGTGTCTCCCTTGAAAAAGTTTGAATACTAACTTTCCTATTTCCAGCAACCATTAAGGCTCAAAATTTTAGCACCTTCCTTCTCCATGTCCTGTCCCCAAGCCAAAACGGCTGTCTGACCTGTCTCTCCCTTCTATTCCCACAGGCTTCACACTAACTCCCACCTCCAGTCTGGTACCTTAGCTGTCTTCTGCCTGTACCACCTCCCCCACCCCATGCCAGGCTTACCATGATGTAGATATAGGATTTTACCCCATATGCTTACTCATCCTCCTCCCATGCATACATTCTTTTCAAGGTCAAGGCTCACTGCTACCTCTCTGGCTTCCAAGCTTCCAGAACCTTACCTAATTTAAGGGGCGCACAATAATTGAGTGAACCCTGATTTTCATCGTGAGGCTTGTCATTACTTCCCACACTGAGCCCAGAGCAGCGCAATCTGCAGACGCCTCTACCATCTCACTCCCCGCTCCTACCTATCTGCCATTCTGAAAACAACCTCTGGCTTGAAGAGCCAAGCCGATCAATGCCTGACCCTCTCCATGTTCCTGTCATTGCTGCATCACATCTCTGCCCACGCTTGGCTAACCTTGCCCAGTGATGACGTCGATGCCCTGCCCCCTCCATGTATTCCAACTCCCACGCAACTGCCAACTGTGGAGCTTTAGGGGGAGCTAAGAGATGCAGGAAAGGGGGAGATGATAAAAAACGGACAATGAAGGGCATTAAGAGGGTATGCTGGAGTCTTTGGTGCCTAAGAGCATTGCCCTCCTAATGGGCAGGGTTGGCAGACAATTGAAAGCGGAGGACGAGGAAGAAGAGAAGGAAGAGGAGGAGGAGGAGGAGGGAGAGGGGGAGGAGGAGTTGGAGGAGGGACCAGATTTTTCCACTGAAGGAAAAGCATGATTTCACCACTGCTTCTGTTGCCCTGGTAACCATGGACAGCCCAGTGGAGAGTACAGTAAAAGAACACCATGTTTATCTTTGCTGTCTAATCCGCTTCCCTGTACACCCTTCCCTGACCACCTCTTGTCCCCTAGGTCTGCTCTAAATGTCTTATAATGCCAGTATCACCATTGCACTCTGTTGCTCAAAACCTCAAGGGCAGAGCTGATCCTCACTATCAAGCACAATGTACCATGTGTTCCACATCTTAGGGGTTATCTCACCACACCCACCTGCCATGCCAGGTAGCTCCAAAACCAACAGCTGGACTCAAAGCTCAAGAATGGCATCCACACTACCAAACAATCCACTCAGCTAGGAGAAATAAAATTACAAAATGGAGAAAACTGCCCAGCCAGCACCTTCCTCAGTACTGAATTGCTGGAGTGTACTGGGTACCTATCCAGTTAAACCTCTCCTGTTCCAAAATCATCAAAAGAATCCTGGCTGGGGATGAGCTGGGAGAAAAGGTCCATCCAAAAACCACAGATCCTTTTTCCTACATAGACATCTATACCCTATCGGCATGACCTCAGACAGAGAAAGCTATCACCTTGGGAGGTTATATAAGTGTTATATAACATGACGGCCCCAATAGCACCAACGTAGCTATCCAATGCCAGAGGCAGGGCAGGAGTGGAAACCAGCCCAAGGGGCTGGCACACACTCTCTTGCCACCAGTGCCAAAGAAAGCCAGGCCCTTGCTGCCTCAGCCCTGCCTATACCTGCTCCTTCCACCTAAGAGGACAGAGAGACTTGCCTGGCTCTGGCATTCTTCCCCTGCTGGGTGGCAGGTGGGGACCACAACACCAACACCACCCTGGCTAAAGACAGACTCTGTACAGCCTGGCAGAAGGACACCCAGGAGCCTTGGCAAGGGAGGGGTAAGGTCCAGAGACCCCTCTATTTTGACATAACAAGCACTGCAGCAGCAACAGGTTTGGTTGGGCCAGTTGTCCTCTGCTGTGTCACTTGCTGTTTCTCTAAAAAAACAAACAAACAAACAAACCAGAAAACAAAACAAAAAACAAATTACGCCAAAAGTGAAATTGAAAAAAAAATAATAAAAGCATATTTGTCAAGTGCCAAATCCCATCCCTGACTACAAACAAAGCTACGAAGGAGTCCTGAGTATATTCACCCTGTTTCCCTATAGCCTCACTTCCCCATAAGGAAGATGACCCACCACCTAGGAACTTAAGGTGCAGCACGTAGAGCTATCCACAACTCTTGACTCTATCTGCCCCATCCCTGCAGCTGCCTAGGTTGCTAGAGCAGCTACCCAGAGGGCTTGCTCCTCCTCCTCCTCCTCCTCCGCCCCTCTCAGCGGCGCAGGCGTCTGTGGCTGGTGACTATGCACACCGGCCAGGGGGGCGCAGCTGGCCAGTTCAGCGCTCCATCCAAGTCTCCCATCGTCACTACCACACCCACGTTATTAATGGGGAAGGGGAACCGCACAGAACCTGCCCGGTGGCATCTCCTCTGGCTGCACCTGCGAGTCCCAAGCTACATACACCCTGGCCTTCCCTCATGCACCTCCATGCCTCTGAAGAGCTAAAAGGAGCAAGCTCCCACATCTCAAACAGGCTGCGCCGTCCCTCGCCCCCTCAACCACCTGTCTCTGCTTCCCTCCCCCGAAGCCTCTCCCAAGTCGCCGCACCCCTGCGTAGCACCACGCTCGCCGCCTACAGGGAAGCTGAGTTGCAGGGCGCAGTTCAGGTTCGTGAGCCCGGGGCTGCGGCCCCTCAGGCCTGCACCGCCCAGACCGCCGTCCGCGACCGCCTGCCTGCGAGGCGGCAACGGAGGGGTAAGCGCGGCCTGGCCGGGCACGCAGGGGCGACGCGCGGCCTGCCTGGCTCATCCCGCCCCGCAGCTCCTACCTGGGCGGCCCGCGGCTTCCGGCGCAGCACAGCAATCGCAGCCCCGCGGCGCAGCAACCCGCGGGAGGCGCAACGCTGCGGACTCAGCTCCGCCCGCCCTTCCCACGCTCCGCGCCCGCGCCGCGCCACCCTGCGGCCAAGTCCGGCGCTGCGCCTGCCGGGAACGCGGTCGCCTCCGCCCATCCGTGCGAAATGCCGCAGAGGATCTGACCAGCCAGCCAATCACATTCTCGCCGCCAATAGGCCCGCCCTAATCTGAGGGCGGCTCCAAGCTAACCTTTCTTCACTAGTCCTGGTTTCTCTGACCTTCTCTTCCCAAGTTTCTCTCTCATGACACCTCTTGTAAGGTAAAGAGTAGGAGATGTGGGTCGGGCTCAGGCAACTAAGGTAGATTCACAGGTGTACATCTAGGTCACTCCTGGAGCTCGGTCGAAAAAGACTATGCTTTCGTGTACCTGTAAATTCTTATTCAGGGGATGTTTTCTTGACAGTTTTCTAACTTAGACCAGTAGGAAATTGGAGAAGAACTGGGGGCCCTCTCTACAGAAAAAATGCTCACTCACACAGAAGCAGAGTTTTGCATGCTATTTCAGGATATTTTTAGCTTCTCAGTGTCGTGACCGCCAACTTCAGACCTCTGTGGGTGCCTGTGGCAGGTAAGCCAGTTGGCAGTTCCTGAAACTGCCACTTTGCTGTCTTTCTGGGACATCTTCACCAGTCTCTGAGCTCATGTTTCTGCCTATAAAAATATCTTTTTGTAGTCCCAGCGATGGGGAGTGGAGGCAGAGCGTAGACCGACAGATTGTAGAGGGGCCTAGTTTCTGGCCAGTCTAGCCGCCTCTACTTCTGATCATACACACCCTCCTCCTTCTCCTTTCCTTAAAGGCTAGCACAAAAGCCTCTTTCTCCTTGATTTTCTGGCATCACATTCTGCTTTTTAACCACTGTTAGATATACATACACATGTTGATGTTTCTGTAGTTGACTGTAAACTCTTTTAAGATCAGTCTTTTCCTTCTGCAACTAAGGTAATTTACATAGTTCATTTATTTGACAATAGTTTATAAATATTCAAAGTGAAGGAATTGAGGGAAATCCAAGTGGTAGCTAGCAGTGAGATACCCAGAGGAAACTGTACCCTACTTCTCTTTGGTTGCTCCAACAGCAATATATAGTCTCCCAGGTATAACTCCATGGCTGGAAAACAGAGTCCTTAAGATGGCAAGATCTTCTCATTTCTTTTTCTTCTGCACAAAGCAGCCTCAATTCAGTGGTTGCTAGATGAGTTAGGATACAAGTTCATGCAGAATGCACCTGCCAAGCAGCAGTTATTTATTCCACCACTAGTGTCCGTGAGTCCAATAAGGGGCACCACCCCCTACCCATTGCACCTGATAGAAGAAACCAGAATGTCACCAAAGATTTTCACTCCCTCCAGCCAATCACTATGTTTTGTGACTTTTCCTGGGAGATATGAATAAACCAATCCATGACAGCCAAAGAAACTATTCCAATCAAGTTTAACTTAGTGAACCAGTGAATTTATTGGGGTGCCTTATAGGAACATGGATAACTGAGGCTGCATGACTGAAAAGCCCAATTCCCATCATGAGTGACAATTCATGAAATCTGCAGTTGTGGAACTTCCTGACCTATGTATAGACAGCTCAGACTATCTTCTCTCCGAAGCTGTTGCTACTTTTAAAAAGGAATTACTTATTTTAAATAAGAATGAAATTTTAAATAAGTAATGAAAATTTTTTGGTCTGAGTTTATCAGATGTTACTGGACTGGACATTGTTAATATATATAATGGAGTTTTTATCTGAATCTGTCAAATGTTAATGGACTAGACATCATTAATGTAATTTTTAGCTGTATATATTGTATATACTTATTGGATAGTTTTTCTTGTATTAGTTATTTCTTTAATTTTAGACAAAAAGAAAGGAAATGTGGTGGTATTGTGTTCCCCAAAATATTGTGTACCTTAAGGTGGGGCCTTGTGACTTGTAAATTTCAGGAGCTTTTTGAGACTCCTCAGTTTTGAACCTTATACATTTAGTTTGCTTCCTGAGTCGTAAGAAGACTGCCTCCAGGAGGGTATGTTGCAGTATGGAAATAACTCCGTAACACATGCTATTCATACTCTACTTTCTAAATCAAACTTCAGAGGTCCTCTTCCTCTTTATTCCCAGCTCAGAACCATTTTGTGTGTGTGTGTGTGTGTGTGTGTGTGTGTGTGTGTGTGTGTGTGTGTGTGAGAGAGAGAGAGAGAGAGAGAGAGAGAGAGAGAGAGAGAGAGAGAGAGAGAGTTTCCACATTTGTCTCCACCTCAGCTACACTTTCTTCTTCCAGCCTCACCAGGCTCAGATCCAGGCCCACAATTGCTGTGGGCTGTATGTGTGTCCTCTTAAAAATTATTTTCAAATCCAGAGATCCAATGAAATAGTATCAGGAGGTAGAACATTTGGGATATAGTTAGGACATAAAAGTGAAACTTTTGTGAATGGAATGTATGTATTTAAAGAAGGGGCATTTGCAGAGTGCAAGCTACACACAAATGCAATCTCAGTACTTTAGAGTCTGCAGCAGGAACATCATGAGTTCCTGACTGGCCTAGGCTATATATATAGAAAAATATAAAAGAATACACCAGGGAAATTGCTCATTCTCACTGCTCTCTACCACTTGAAGCAAAACCAAGAGGACAGAATTTTAAAAAGAAAGAAAGAAAGAAAGAAAGAAAGAAAGAAAGAAAGAAAGAAAGAAAGGAAGGAAGGAAGGAAGGAAGGAAGGAAGGAAGGAAGGAAGGAAGGAAGGAAGGAAGAAAGAAACCTGCAAAAACAGAGGCCAACCTTTACCAGAAACAAACTTTGAAAGCATACTGATCTTGGGCTCCTCAGCCTTCATAACTATGAGAAATAAGCACCTGTTATGTAATCTATCCAGTCAATAGTTTTCTATTATAGCAGCTCAGAAGAAAGACAACATTTCAGACTGAAGGGTCTCTGAAAGTATCAATCTCTTCTCTGCTTAAAACCACATGAGAGCCAAACCTCTTCACTTGGCTCACTAGGCTTCAAAGATCTCCTTAACTGTGTCCCCAGCCTCCCCTCTTGGTACTTTCCTTCATACTAAACAGCAGCCTCCTTCCCACTCAATAGTGAACACTCTCCCTGCTACACCCTACTCAACTTCAAAGGCTATCCCCTTTGCCTTCTCTTGGGTCTCTGTTCTGAGTCCATTCTTTTTGTGGCATTAGTCCCTCAAGACCGATATTTACTTCTGTGACATCTGCTTTCCCTGCCTTGGTGATACCTCTGCACCAGTGTTCTCCATGCCTAGCACAATATCTGATGTTATGTAGAAGCATGAACATTCCAATTAAATAAATGAAAGGTAGACTATAACACACACCCCAGATAAGAGACCCTGGGGCAAATATAGTAGTACTCTGAAATTCGGTAAGATCAGGCTTGTTTTGTTCTGTTTGATTTTTTGTTTATTGTGATAATGTCTCACTGTGTAGCCCAAGCAGACCTCAAACTCACAATCCTGCCTCAGTCTTCTGAGTGCTAGGAATACTAGTGTGTAACACCACACCTGGCTAGAAGACAGAAGGCAGATTTTAAATACTAGCACCACTCACCATTTTCAAATGATTTCAACCTGAGTCTTCAATTTCCTTAACTGAAAATGGGAATGATAACACCCAGGATTGCTCTTAAATATATGTGGTACTTTACAATTTTAAAACCTTCTCCATCTATATATTAGCCAGTTATGTTATATCACTTCACTTGATCCTTGCAGTAACATTTTCATTTGACAGCTGAGGAATTTTCATATGAGGAAACTGAAGTGAATCAATGGAACACCATTTTCCATAGGTTACCTAGCTAGTCACCAGGCAACAGAAGTTTGAGGTTGCATTTCAAGTCTAGGTATTTTCTACCACCAACAACCCCCAACCTGCTCCTCCCTTCCAGCTCTAGAGGAGGAAGCAATGTTTGGGCACATATGTCATAGTCATGTAGCTAACAAATGGAGACACAGAACTTCTGAAGGATTTTTGATGTATAAGGTAGTTTGGTTGGGAAAACTTCAGAATAGGAAGAAATGGGCTGAAGAGTAGTTGACCTTGAGGCTAACCATATACTTGAATTTTTGTCCTCCTTTGCATCCTAATAGGATAATCTCAATTGATAGATGATCTTTATATGACACTGGACACTTTCAGGCTCCAAGATTACCAGCAGCTGGGGGCTGTTTTCTCCATATTTACACTTGTGCTCATCACCAAACAGCTATCAAACTCTTATTAAATGTTTTGTTATGGCTTGCAGACATCTGGCCAAACTAACCTCTCTGAACCTCCATTTCTCCATTCTGTAAAATGGGATTGATAATATCCCAGCACATAGCTGTTATGTGAATTAAGCAAGATGATAAAACAGCTGTTGGTGGGCTATTGCTAGTGGAAACACCTGCCCCAAAATCCTACCCTGTGTCTGATGGTTTTTATGCTCATAGAACGTCTGTTTATCAACTAGGCAGAGGACAGAGGGGCGCTTAGGAGCCTGAAAAGCACAGAAGGAGTATGAAGGCTGTTATTCTCTTCTAGTGTTCCTTTCACAGAGATATGGAAACAGCTTTGAGGCTCAGAGCTTTTTGGAACTGTTCAATAATGACTTGTGAGTCATATGCAGTAATGTTAGCTATGTTAATGGCTGTTGCCTAAAGCTGTAAACTTATCTGTTATGCAAAAGTGTTTTTTTTTTTTTTTTTTTTTTTTTTTTTAAGACAGAATCTCTCTATGCAGCCCAGTTTGGCTTCAAACTTGCAGTTCTCCTGCCTCAGCCTCCCAAGTTTAGGTACGTAGGTGTGCATTACCACACTCTCACATAGAAGGAATTTGATGAGAGGCTTACCCAAGATCTTGGTAGGCAGGAGGCCTGCACCAGTGATTGCAAAAACATGAGAGCAAGAGCAAAGTAGTTTTCTTACTGACCACAGTTAGGGTCAGGGCTCATCTGAGGCTTCTTTCTGGGAATTCCCAGAAACAACTGGAAGGTACTTTGAAAATATCAATGAATTCATCAAACAAGGCATTATAAATATTAAGGACAGAAATGGCATCAGGCATTTAGTAAGAACTCTATACACATAAGTTCCTTAAGATGAGTGCACTTGAGCATCGGGCAGAGAACCCCTCTCTGCTGATGAATCTTCTGATGCCAACTTTGCACAGAATTTGTGTGTGTGTGTGTGTGTCTGTCTGTCTGTCTTGAGCTCCAGGAAACACCCAGTGGAACTATCTTTCATGGGTCCTCTTATGATTATGGTGTTTTATTTTTCTTTAAAGATTAAATCGGTTTTTTTTCCCTTTCTGTTCAACAAAGACAACAGCCCTTTGGTTTTTGATAAATGTTCCTTTCCTTGTAGCAGGTGGATTTGCCCCAGGCACTAAGAGCTGTGCTTTTAAAACACACAGAAGCCCAGCTGTTTGTATCTGCTGCATCTTTTTTTCTCCTATTTTCTGCCCTGAAGGCTGGGTTTTCCCTGCTTTGGAAGGCTGATAACATGTGGAAGGGAGGGAACAGTTCCAACTAATAGACTAATTAGTGATACAAGCCTTTAATAACTGAGTATAGGAAAGTCATTCCCTACCCTCAAGTGATTAATTTATTTATTGCTGTTGTGCTACATTAAGGTAAACTAGTCAACTTCTAGCTATTGACAACTTCAATCAATCCCTTTTCTTCATTCCCTTCCTTTCCTTTGCTATAGTGTGCTCAAGCAGTATAGAAGAGTCAATTCAGCTGACAGGCAGCTCTGGCAGAAGTGCTGATGTCACCATTTCTCATGCCATTAAGAACTGTAGGAACTGTGAAAATCCAGCTACTTTTACATGCTTGCTTCTTAAAGGCCCTGTCCTCATGGCCCCTTCCACCAATGGTTATAGCCTACCAGCTTTGTCTTTCAGAACCAGCCTATTATGGGCCTTAAAAGCATATATTGACATTCAGTAGCCTGGATTTCAATCTTAGCTTCCTCATTGGCTGTCCAGAGGATCTAAAATAAGTCCCTTCACTTCACTATGCCTCAGTTTTCCCACTTGTAAAATGTTGCTGTGGAACTCTTTATCTTTTGGGGATGACATGGCCATTGCCATCTTGAAGTCAGAACAGCTATAATCATTCACAATTGACCCTCACAAGATCAGGCCTTCCTTCCAGGTGGGTGGGTGGGGAGGATCAATGGACCTTCAATTTCAATTCTAGCCATGCAGTCTTGTCCTACCCCAAGTTTCGTGTAATCTTGCTCCAGCTTCATGTGGTTTGGGGAGATGCTAGAGAATGTAGGATTCCAGTAAAGTAGCACTCACTAGTTGTCATCTGTGGTGTGATGGGGCTTTTTGGTGATGGAGACCTTTGTGAATCACCCATGAGTAGCATGTAAGTGACCCTTCACTCATGTTCCTATACTCAAGCCCAATAAACTCATTGGTTCACCAAGCTGAATGGAATTGCTTTTTTGGCCCGTCATTGGTTGCCCTATCTGGGGTGAAGACATGTTTATTCAAGTCTCCTCAAGAAGAGTTGTGTAACAAGTGGGAATCCATTTGTCTCTCCCTAAGGTTCATCTGAGGATCCAATGAAGTAAATTTTGTCTAGTACTTAGGACATACTAAGCCCTCAGTAGCTGTTAAATATACCTCATACATAGGAAGATAATTTGATGAATGCTAGTAGAATAAATGAGTAGCATAATTTATGAGTATATTATGAAGCCTTGATGTTCCAAGGGATGAAAATAGGAGGAAATGAATAATAAATCAAAATAATAAAGGCCTTTAGTTGAGTGCTTATCAATCAAGGTCTATGTTCCGAGCTAATTGCTTCTTGTACATTCTTTCATCTAATCTTTATGTAACCTGATTTTTATCAGCCTTCTTAAATCATGATTTGTTTGTTTGTTTGTCTGTCTGTCTGTCTGTTTTAAAAGCCTGAGCCCCCATACAAAATTATGTGAAAACTGTGTGCTCTTCCAAGATCTCCAAGGACTCCTGGAGAAAGGACTGACATATTCATGTTTGCCTATGAAATCCTGGGCCAGCTGAATTCAAGCTGTTTCTGGAAGGTGTTGCTATTGTCTTTTCTTCTTTTTAAGGCTTCAGAACACAGGACCATTTGTACAAAGATTTTTACTGAAAGCAGGGCACAGCACAGGATACTTACAGGTTCACCAATGCAGCCATATCTAAAGTCCTCTATTGATGCTCCAAGATACTCCTTCCCAGCTGTTCTGCACCTTGAGCCCTGCTGCTGTCATGTTTCCATCTCTCTAAGATTCTCAGCCATCTCTCTACTGCCTCCTATATCTTTCTGCAAACAGTAGATTATTATGCAAAGAAATTTAGCTTTTGGACAAAGTCTCCACTCTAGGCTATTTTCAATCTGAGGTCAGAGAAAAATTATATCTGCCCTTCCTCTTAAAGATGTTTGGGTGTGCCTATATGAATGTATGTGCACCATGTCTTATGCTGATGCCTACAGAGGCCAGAGAGCAGTAGATCCCCTAGAACTGAAGTTACAGGTGATTGTAAGCCATCCAATGTGGGTATTAGGAGCAGAACTCACATTCTCTACAAGAACAATAAGCTTTCTTAGCCACTTCAGTCCCATTGTCTGCTCTTTAACCAAATGTTACTGAAGAGTTTTCTTTGACCAATGAGCAAAGTACTTCTAGGATTAATTCTGCCCCACCCTAATGAAGGCATAGGGCAGTAATTTGTAGCATAGCATCTTTTTATATATTATTTCACCCTTTTTCATAAATGAAGAAACAGAAGTAAGGGGCTTTGAAATGTAATATACTCAAGGTCACATAGCTAATATCAGAGCTAAATCCAATTGTAGGCTGTCTGACTCCAGAGCCTCATGGATTGACCACAAAGCAGCTCAGGCAGGTCCAAGCAGTTCTATTCATGAACCTAGGGTAACTCAAGAAATCCTCCCATGGGAGAGTCTTGGGGCTCAGAGGAAAGTGAATTGATTGAGCAAGACCAATGACATTCAGATGAGTTAGAGCTTAGAATAACTGCTGGCCTATAGTTTCGTGTCTGAGACCCTTAAGTTGCCAGAGTCCATCAATGAATGGCTGCTCTGATTGCTTCACCTGCTGATGCTGTCGTCTCTGAATTACACTGTGCTGTGTTCATCTTTGGTAAGCTGTGATCAGGGAAGACAAGGCAGGCTTTCTTTTGCTTATTGAATCCAAACTTCTTAGGTAAAACAATTTCATCAATTTGGTTGCCAGTGATGTCTAACATGGCTAGCAAAATGAAGAAGGCTTCTCCAAAAGTTCCATTAAAAAGCTACAAAAAGAACGATTCATTTCTGTCCTAGTTTTGTCTCTGTTGATGTGATAAAACACTGACCAAAAACAACTTGGAGATGAAAGAGTTTACCTGGCTTACATCAAGGAAAAGCCAGGACAAGAGCTCAAGACAGGAACCTGAAGCACAGATTGTAGGGAAACATTTCTTACTGCCATGTTCTCAGGCTCCTGTTCAGCTATCTTTCTTATACCTCCCAGGACTGTCCTCCTATATTGATCAACAATTAAGAAAATGCCACACAGACATGCCTACAGGCCAATCTGGTGAAGGCAATTCCTCAAATGGGGTTCTGTCCTTTGGTAGCTGTCATGGTTATCAGGTCAACTCTTAAAGTATCACAGTGATTGTCTGCAGGTCTCAGTACTAGCTAAGGTTTAAATCTCCACCAAGGGTCTTGGAATATACTAAAAGATAAACTCATATGTATTTTTCATAGTTCTGAAAATTACTTAAAAATGTATGTGTATGTTTGCTGAGCTAGAGTATTTTTTGCTGTCTTTCTCTTCTGTTAGAGCTAGAAGTTCAATGAATGTCTGCTTCATCCTGTCTCTAGAGCAGCCACTACACAGAATATACTTGATAAAACTTGTTGAATGGCTAAATTGTAATAGAAAATCATTGGGCCATGAGTAGGTTTATAAGGAAATGAGTAGTATCCTATTACACAAAATTGTTTGCCTATACCTGGGCTTATGCCATGATAAAGAAATATAGGATTGATTTATTTAGAAGAGATAGAAAGGGGATAGTGTGCTTGTCCAGACTTAAAGGACAGTCATTTATCTGCTTAGATGGAAAGCTGGCAAAAGAATCCATGTGTGCAACCATAATGAATGCAGAGCCTCATAGCCTCCTAAGATTTTTGTTCCTAGGCTCAGAACCTGCTAGGCTTTTGAGTCCTGGAACAGTACACAGTTGTGAAATGATGCAAAGATGTAATCATGAACTCACTCTGAAACATGCCACTGGCATTGAAACACCCAGCTGAAGGTACCTAGAAGCCTCTGCAGAAGAGCAGGATGCTAAGATGAAAGGAAGCCTCACATTCAGGACATCCTTCCTAAAGCCTTAGTGTGGAATAGCTGTACATAGGGAGTTGAACTAAATATATATTTAAAGTCCTCTCCATTGTTTCTCTCTCTCTCTCTCTCTCTCTCTCTCTCTCTCTCTCTCTCTCTCTCTCTCTCTCTCTGTGTGTGTGTGTGTGTGTGTGTGTGTGTGTGTGTGTGTGTGTGTGTGTGTGTGTGTGTGTGTGCTATGAATGAGATAAATTGTACTAAACTGTTAACAGGTAGAACACCACCAGATAGAAATCTAACAAACATAAAGTACTGAGGCTGAACAGTGAGAACCCAGCAGGGCCAGCAGGTGGTGCTATTGCTGCATCATGATTTTCAGGCCTAGTGGAAAAGTAATGCTTTAGGAAGCAAATGAGGCCTTTAGAATAAGCTATCCAGCCATCGTAGCCACTGATCCATCTGCCCCCAGCACATATACACCTTTCCCCTAAAGCCTACATCCTCAGAAATGCAGGGTAAAATGGTCCTGAGGCCCCATTGCTTCTTTTCTCCCTCTAATGTTTCTAAGGACTCCATTCCCAGTCCTTAACTACTTTCCAGACACCACTAACCAGGGCCAGACCCTTAACTGGTAATTCATTGCAAGACATGCTATTAAATGGAGGCTAACTAGACTTTTTTTTTTATGCGCATTGGTGTTCTGTCTGTATGCATGTCTGTGTGAAGGTGTCAGATCTTGTAGTTACAGACAGTTATTAGCTGCCATGTGGGTGCTGGGTGCTGGGAATTGAACTCATGACCTGTGGAAGAGCAGTCAGTGCTCTTAACTGCTGAGCCATCTCTCCAGTCCCGGCTAACTAGACTTTTATGTTCAATCACCATCCTGCCTTTCTCTGATCCCCCAAATAGCCACCACCTTTTGGGCAAGGTCTAGCCTTGTCCCTTAGCTTCCTTAATCCTAGGGAGGAGTCTCTATTAGCAAAGTTAGACAAATGCCAGAAAGAAATGGGTTGGGGGTATGTCTGGCTTTGACAAGATAAGACTGGAAGAAGCAAACTTTGTTTAGCCTTTAACCCCTATGCACTGTTGACACACTTAAGGGTGTTCCCAGGGGCCTCTGAAAATCCAGCAGCACCCCTCTTCCACTACTTGAGGCATGTGGGTAGGTCACCTGGAATCTGGGGTGGGCAAGTACTTGCATATGGCTGCTGAATCTGGGAGCTGGCAGCCAGCTCCAGAATAGACCTCACATAGTGGTTCCTGGTTAAAAATACTATGAGCTGGGTTAGAGGATGATTAGGTAACAAAGGCTGCCTAGAACATAAATCTTTTCCTTTGTTTTGTATGTTTTTATGCAGCCACTTACATGCCCCACTTTTCAGAATGGTGTTTCTGAATACCCAGCATTCCTCCTGAGATGCACTGCAGCCTGCCCTTCTCTCCACTATAGAAAGCTTCTAGCCTCTCTGCCTCCCAACATGGAGGGGAACGTTTCACAAAATCACAAGTTCTGGGCATCCTGTCTGGCAGCTGTGTCCCTCCCGTATGCTGACCTCCTCCTTGGTTGATCTCCCCCACACTGCCACACAATCTCCCCAGACCTCATATGGAAACCACCCTGTCACTTAGCACACTCAGCATGATGGGGCCACAGCACAGATTTCATCATCACTTTAATTATATTATTCTCACTCATCACTGTTTATTCAGAAAAAAATCCACCCAATCCTCATATCTCTGGAAAGTTCTATTTCCAGCCTCATTGAAATCAGGATCCCTGTTCTCCCCTCTGAAAAAATAAGAGAAGGGGTCCTGGGTCAACCCCAGGAGAGGAAGCTTGTAATCTTGAAGGGGTTTAGGCTAGGAAAGGCACAGACAGAAAGGAATCTACCAGGGGACTGAGGCCACAGCTCCCCCAGGAGTCAGAGGGTGGGGGAAGTCATAGATTTTAGAGAAGACTAGGGGCCTCAAAGCAAGAGGATTCTTCTGAAGAGCTCAGGTCAGGAGGCTTAGCTCAACTGAGCCTGGTAGCTCAGGCCTGTAATTCAAGCTACTTGGAAGCCTAAAGCAAGAATTTAAGGTCTACCTAGACTGCATAGTTCAAGGCGAACCTGGTCACCTACATGAAACCTTATCTCTAAATAAGAAGGAGGAGGGCTGGGGATACAGCTCAATGGTAGAGCACTTGCCTAATATGTGTGGAGTTCTGGGGTCAATCCCTAGCAACAAAATAAAACAAACAAACAAAAATAAAAAAAAAAAATAAAAACCAGAGGCTCAGTTCAAAGTCTTGTTCCACTGTCCTGTCTACAATGAACCAATGAGAATTCCTGTGTGACCCCAAGAGAACAAGTGAGCTGTTGCTTTAAAACATGGAGCCCAGTACCAGGATTCAGATAGAAAGTTGTCCTGGCCTCTGTAGACAGATTTTCAGGAACAGGCGACCAAGAGAGAAGTTGGTGACTAAATCCATAGTGTCTTGAAGAGTTATAAGGGATGAACTGTTTTCTGGCTATATCCTTATAAGGGAGCAGATGTCAGTGAATACCTTGGTTTCCCTACAGTAGGGAAAGAAAACAGAAAGAAGTAACAGTAAAATGTGAAGTTTCCTGGGAGGAAGTTGTAGCTTAGAAAAGCTAGTCTTCCCAAGAGCCTCTGTAAAGAGGCAAGGGAAGAGGAAGAAAGGATCCAAGACAAGTGATACATAGCCACCAACCTTGGCAGCTCCTCTAGACCTAGGCTTCTCCCCATCACAACTTGACCCAAAGGTCAGAGTTTGGGTTCAGGGAGCTGAATGTTCAGAGGTAAGTTTATCTGCCTCCCCATAGGTGAAGAGTCCTAGGAACAGTCTCTAAAGTGTATGTAAGTGAGAAGGTAGGACATGAGCTGGAGGCAGCATGAGGTCAGAGGCAGAGCTGCCACTTCCCAGATACCACCCAGTTTTGCCCACCCAGCCAAGTCACAGTTCTGTGTCAGCCACCACATGTTGTCTTGCTGAATGGCCGTTTCTGGAGGTGGCCTGGCCGGTCCCGTTCTCCTGAGCCCCTCGGGTCACACTGGCCTTTCCCTGAGTCTCAGGGGAGGCCCCAGGTCCTGAGCTATAGCCCTGGCCTCCACCATTCTCCGTGTAATAAGGGTCTTCACCCTGGACAGTGTAGAAATAAAGTAGCATTATCTGGTAAGTAGGGTTGTGAGGTACTGTGAGGAGAGCACAAAGGAAGTAGGAGGAGGGGGCAGGTACAGCTACATGTGCAGGCTCTTTTCTTCCCAACAGCCATCAAGGTTCCAGCTCCTGGAGGAGAAAGGACAGAGGAGAGGCACCACACCATGTCAATGTGGCTCAGTAACCAGCCCCATAAGAAACCAATCTCAGGGACAAAAGAGCCTCCCCAGTAAACACCAGCCACTGGCAAGACTCAAACTTTAGCCTTTTCCCTCCCTCTATCCAGAATACTTCAAGAGTAGATAGTCATTCCATATGTTCCATGCTTGTAAGCAAAATGGCACCCACCGGGCATTCAATGTGTTTACAAATAAGCATGTCCAATTTAGCAGCCTATTCTCTTTTATCCAGCTGAACTATCCAGGACAAAATGAATAGATGACATAAACCATCAGCTGTGACAATGACTAGCAAGTGGGCTTGCCTCAGTTTAACCTTCTCCCCATTTACTACATCTTATTCCTTCTCTTTTGTAGATACAATGTCTTCATGCATGCATATCCCTATCTCAAAAATACTAGAAATATTTTTTATGGTAGTTCTCTCTCTCTTTTTCATGATATCCATGGACCTCCCCAGAAATTCATTATCTTCCTCATTTCTTTCCCCCCTACTCCAGAACTGACCAGCCTTTCTCCTGTGGGACTCCAACTGCGACGATTCATCAGGAAATAGCCAGTAGTACCCAAGATGGCCAGCAGGACTCCCGAGGTGACCAATGCAATCAGAGTCTTTCGGGAATAGCTCTGGTGGCTCCCAATGTCTTGTTTATTGAAGCTTTGGATCCCCAGCTTGAGGAAAAGACAAACAAATGGCAGCATGTCACTTGTGAGAAAGAACCTCTAGTGAGAAGCCCAGACCACTCCATATCCCTGGGTACAACTCCCTGATGCAGACTGTCAGAGGATGGAAAGAAGGGGATGCCTGAAGAGGTCACCATCTCCTCTCCTGACCCAGTGCTCCCCTTAAGATGCATTATCTTGTGAACATACCTTTCTCAAGTCAGACTGGTGCTTTTCCATAAGCTGGAGTTTGCTGGAAAGTTCTAGAATTAGAAACAGGGGTTGCTAAATCTAGAAGCTAGTCCAGCTCATCTTGATCTATCTTCCCATCTTGTCCTAGAAGCTCTTTTATCCAATGAGCATTTTCAACCAGACCTTTCTTCCCAGCACCTGTGGTCTCTGAAGCTGAGGTATAGGAGTTCCAACCAGGATCTTCTAACATGAACCCCATTGACTCAGCCCTAGTCAATCCCAAGCCCCCAAAGTGGCCCTTACCTGTGCTATTGGCCAAGACCATCAGCAAACACTCGGGCCTAACCTCAGACTGGGCTAGAAGCAAGGAGCAGACACTAGCACCAGCATCAGCCTCAGCCCCCTCCTTCCCACACAGTATTTGGGTTAGACCCTCTCCTTTTTCCTTCTTAAATTCATCCTGGGAAGACAGAAAAAAGAAAATAAAAAGCAAGAGATGTAATAACTAGTAACACTGAACCTTACCCAGAGTAAGGTAAGAATTCTGACTCAAGTCACATTATTATGCCCTCCACAAGAAATTCTTTCTAGAATTACAACTTAAAACACCACTGCTAAATTATGTGCAACAACTATAGTAAGAAAGAAATAAGATGTGTACATACAAACAGGAAATATTTTCTTATTCAATAATTGCCTATATATGCATGCTGCTCAAACTGAATTCATAATCACCACAAACATGGTATCATTGCAATAGTGAATGTTTAATACTAATTAATAACTAAGAAGAATTCTATGCTTCAAGGTTACAACAGCTCTAAATGATAGAAAAAAGTCAACAAAAGTGAGGAGTAGAGAACAAGCCTATGAGTATTGACTACACAGGTACCCCAGTGCTTCTTCCCTCTTTCTATCCCAAGATTGTCAGCAAGCCCTGCTCTCAATGATATAGTGAAGTTCCCATGTCCTCCTTTAGGTTGCTGACTGGTCCACAGGACTTAGGAACTCAGAAGATAAACCCCCATCATTTTCAGCAACTGAATCTCAGCAACAGCACTAATTGGAGGCCGTGGCTATGTCCTTCAGAATGGGCTCCCCCATTGCCCTGAACTTACTGTAAAGCCTCCTACCACAGTGGCCTCCCTTAGACAACCCAAACCAAGACTTTCCCCAGTTTTGATGGCAGATGTCAGAGGAGGAAATGCCTCATGGACATGACAACATTCCTGTTAGGAGAAAACTCTTGGAGCTTGTAACTACCATCAGACCTGAGCCTTCTGGAGGTTTCCTGCCTGGAGGCAGGTCTGCTGCCCATGGTTTAGTCCAGAGGTCTTCACTGTTGGAAAAGAGCCTGGGTATTTTCCTTCTATTGAGGTCTTAGGCAGTAAAATCTCCTTTGTGATTACACCAGACAAAGTCAAGATTGGCCGTAGGCCTTGGGGGATTTCAGAAAGCAGTAGGAAAATAACTGGGCATGAGTGAGGCCAGCAGGACATGGCTAGCCTTACAACCTCTCCATCTGGGCAAAGCACCTTCCCTGGTACCATGCTTTTCAGGTTACAAGAGAGACTACACACAATGAGTCTGGAATCTTCGTGAGTCTTTAGTTCAAATGTTTGTTTCCTGAAAGAAGAGAAGAGACAGGTCTCCCACAGAATCTAAAGTAGATAAACAAAATGGGACCTTCCCCCATTCTCCAGTGCTAAGAAGCTGTGCTTTGACAATATTCAGCCATTCTAACATAACAAAACATAGTAAAGCACTGTCAGAAAACATGT
The DNA here is from genome assembly GCF_049852395.1 of Peromyscus maniculatus bairdii. Lineage (NCBI taxonomy): Eukaryota > Metazoa > Chordata > Mammalia > Rodentia > Cricetidae > Peromyscus > Peromyscus maniculatus. The sequence goes on along the minus strand of NC_134862.1, from coordinate 103,963,333 downwards.
GTGGGGGCTGGCTGGAGAGATGGCCCAGAGGTTAAGAGCACTCTTCCAGAGGTCCTCAGTTCAATCCCAGAAACCACATGGTGGCTCACAACCACCTGTAATGATATCTGGTGACCTCTTCTGGCACACAGGAGTATATGCAGATGGTGACCTCTTCTGGCACACAGGAGTATATGCAGACAGAGCACTACATAAAAATAAATAAATCTTTAAAAAAAAAAAAAAGAAAATGTGTGTGTGTGTGTGTGTGTGTGTGTGTGTGTGTGTGTGTGTGATTCCCCTATGTGAGGATAAAGTGGAAGACAAGAGTAGCTATGAATTAATTTCATATGATCAAAACTATTGTCTAGATATAGATATAGATATAGATATAGATATAGATATAGATATAGATATAGATATAGATATATGACAATTAAAATAAATGCCAGTTACTATGACCAATGCTCTGTCTTAGGTGCTTTTCACATATTAATTCATTTGACTCTCCCACTATTCTAGACAGCGAGTACTGTAATTCTTTTATTCTTTTCATTTTATAGATAAAGAAACTGAGTTACAAAGACTGTTTACCATAAGAAAATTATAACAAAACACGTAAGCTTGCAAAAGAGAGCAAAGAAACATCTGGATTGTGTTAGCAGAAATAAACCAATGTGCTCAGGTAAAGCTGGTAGGGAAATGCATGGAAGCAAGTCTGTTGTGTGACAGCCTGTCCAGCCTCACTACAGCTGAAAGAAGATGGAAAGACTCTACCTTCTCTGTTTTGCTCCATGTCCTTCAAGATTCAACTCAAATTCCATGTCTTCCAGGAAGCCAGTCCTGTCTTTGGCAAATTGGACATTAATTCTTGCTCTCCAATTTTCTAGACTCTTTTCAAGTCATCATGAACTGTGCAACATCATCAAGTACCTCAGCTCTAAACTGGGTATATGGTGACCACAACAGTGATGTATAAAAATATTTAAAACATAAGGATTCTGATTGGTACAAACAGCATCTGTTACTATTATTACTAATAATCACAGTTCTTGGTGTATTACCTAGAGATCCAAATTGTGATCATCTTACTGTTGTCATTTCCCTCTGACTAAACTGTTAGACTCCTAAGTGCCTATGTGGTAAGAGTGAGGGTGCATGCCATGTAATTTTGAAACCAGAATGCATTTATTGTACCAAATAAACAAAAGAACTCAAGGACTTGTTCAGCCCAACACCCCAACTGGTTGGCCTCTACCTTGAGTTTCTCTACTGCATGGTTACTTTTTTGGATTAAATTCAAGGCAATAACAGTGATCAGCCTCCTACTCTGAAATTTACCAGCCTCAGTTAATTGTGTTTGGGCTGGAAAAAAGCAGGTGGATCCTGAACAAAACACAATGCTTCTCTGGATGTCCAGGATAAACATCCTCCCCCAAGGGACAAACATCATGAGAGAGTGGGCAGGAAGAAGCCACAGCCTCACCATTTTGTTCATGAGAATCACATTTAAGAGTTTCTAACTGAATCTGTGCTCACGTGTTCCTTTTTAAAAAAATAATATCATCTAACCTTTGTAGAGTTGCATCCTCAAATTCTGTGATGCCTCTGACCATGTTAAAGAGGCACATCAGGTATCGGGGTGGGGAGGAGGGGGCAGGCACATTTCTAAGGGTCTTGGAAGTATTTCCCAATGCTAAGTTTCTAGAGTTTCTAGGATCAATTGTCTCCCATTGTTTCTTTCTTTTTTTTTTTTTTTTTTTTTTGGTCAATTTGACACAAGTTGTAAGTTATTTAGGAAGAGGGACATTTAATTGAAAATGACTCCATAAGATTTATCTGTAGGAAAATCTGTAGTGCATTTTCTTAATATGGAGGGCCCAAGCCATTGTGGGTAGTACCACTCCTGGGCAGGTGGTGGTCCTAGACTGGGGAAAGCAGGCCGAGAAAGCAGAAGCAGGCAAACCAGTAAGCAGCACTCTTCCATGGTCTCTGTGTCAGTTTTGGCCTTGAGTTCCTGCCCTGACTTCCAACCCTTTCCTTCCCAAGTTGCTTTTGGTCATGGTGTTTATCATGACAATAAAAAACCCTACCTAAGATACCCTGCAGCCACCTATTTCAAAGTAATCTTACATTCTTTGCTGTATTAAATTGGCAAAATCCATATCTTCATTGAAGAGACTGGAATAATTAAAGGACTGTTGTTACAAGTCAGACAACAAATAGGCAATAAACTAAGGAAGGGCAGGAAGTTAGATTGTCTCCAAATATTTCTTTTCAATAGACAGTCTTCCTCATTAGTCCTTCATCAGTAACTGATGTTTTCTGTAAGGGAACTGATCTTTAGTGTTTGGGTAGAGGGCAAGGAAGGCAGGCAGAGACTGTGTATGATCAGAGGGTTGGAAACAGCCTGCCTCAAAGGAAGTTAGTTTAATGTGTAAGTAAGGAAATGTGAAATAAACTTAGAAAAGGTAATAAAACTACCCAGTTTCATCTTTTCAAGTTGTATGGATATAAATAGTACATATAACAGACATGGCACTGAATAGATAAATTGGTTCCAAAAACTATACTTGCAACAAAGAACTTGAGTTGATATTTCTCCAGAGATACACAAATGGTCAAGGAGCACATGAAAAGATTTTCAATATCACTAAGCACCAGGGAACTGTAAACAAAACTACAATGAGATAATGAGATAATTATTCATGAGCATTAGTATGGCTGTGTATTTAAAAACCAGAGAGTGTAGGGGAGCAGGTGCTGACAAGGATGTGGGGGAACTGGAGCCCTGTATACTGTTGACAGAAATGTCAAATGGTGTAGCCACTATCAAAAACAAAAACAGTGAGAGGGACTGCAGTGGAGCTCAGTGATAGAAGCTTGCTCAGCATGTGCAAAGGTCTGGATTCAATCTCCAGGAATGAAAACAAAACCAAACAAAAATATGGTAGTTCTTCTAAAATTCAAAAATAAATTACCATATAAGTTAACAATTCTACAGCTGGGTATTTATCTCAAAGAATCTATATTAAGGTGCCAAAAAACATGTCAACAGTAGTGTTCATAGCCACTTTATTCACAATAACCAAAAGGTGGAAAAACTCAAGTGTCTACCAATGGATGAGTGGACAGACAGAATGAAGGACACACACATAATGGAATATTATTCAGTCTTAATATGGAAGGAATTTATGTCACAATCTACTCATATCAGTACCTAGAATAACCATGTTCATGGAGACAGAAAGGAGAGCAGTTGTTGGGGGGATGAGGAACGAGGTCATAGGAAGATACACAGAATTCTGGAGATGTTGGCAGCAAGGTGTAGTGTGAATGTATTCAACATTGCTCAGTTTTATTTAGAAATTGTAATGGTAGTACTTTTCATGTTAAGTGTATTTTATCACAATTTAAAAATGTTGGTGAATTCCCCTGCACAAATGACTATGATAAGTTGTCTTACATTTTAGAAATGACCTTGGGAATCATGACTATAAACACTAAATTAAGCAGAGAGTGAAACAGAGAGAATGGAAATTATACCCGAGGAGACATGCTCTACTAACAAGGGCCCTAAGATATGGAAACAGGCTTGAAAACATCTCTGCCATCCTTGAGCATGTACAGGATGCTCAGAAGTAAAGGATGCAGAGCAGAACTAGAGTAAGTGGGGAATTAAGTGTTACAGAATGTTTGTACAGAAAGATCTAAATGGTCCACACAAGATGAGCTAGCACCTTGGTTGCTCATCATGTAACTTGCAAAATGAGGGCTGGGAGGGCTGGGAGGGCTGAGAGCCACATATACAGTTCTGTTGAAACTTGTACTAGATGCAGGTAGGTATCAGTATCAAATGAGTTCTGCAGGATGTGTTAATAGGGAAAATCCTTCCTGTTCCTAATTTGGGCTGTGGGTAGGGCCTGAAGTCTCCCACTAGTGCAGTGGTTCTCAACCTTCCCAATGCTGTGACCCTTTAATACAGTCATGTTGTGGTGACCTCCCAACCATAAAATTATTTTCTTTGCTACTTCGTAGCTTCATAACACACTTCATAATTTTGCTACTGTTCTGAATCATAATGAAAATATCTGTGTTTTCTGATGGTCTTAGGCAATTCCTGTGAAAGGGTCATTCGATCCCAGGGGGATCACACCCCATAGGTTGAGAACCTCTGTACTACTAGAACCAGTACTTCAAAACCTTCTGACACCAAAGCAAACACGCAACCTATGGCAGCTACAAGGGACTGTGCCCTTACAACCTCTGCAATAGACTATTCAACTAAGAGGATTCAAGGAAGGGAATCTTAACATATTGGGAGCCATGGCTAGAAATTCTGGATCCAGGAGTGCTGTCTAAGAAAAATTACCCCAGGGAGCACAAGGAGGCACTGCTGCTTGTGGATTGGGAGGAAATGTTCTGAGGAAGAAATGGATGGACAGTGATGGAAACACCAGAGGATGACAGCACTTCACGTGTATTCTGCAATGGAAGTCTTTATGAACAGTGTAGAAGTCTTCATTGTTGGCTCACATGGGGCAGCTGCTCTTTCCAGACCCTAATCACCCTCCACCAATCTCAAAGTGACACACAAAGAGCTCTCTGGTCAGGAATGAAACAGACTAACAGCATAGACCACAGGTAGAAACAGCAGTTCTTTCTGGAATATCATTTGTCTTAGACAATGACCCTAGTTAAATTAGATCCTGAGAACAGCAGACTGATATGAAAAATGCTCTGCAGTTGTCTCTAAACCCTGGGCACAATGAGTAAGCACTTTGGCACAGACCTGTGTAATGCTCAAAATAATAAATAAATAAATAAATAAATAAATAAATAAATAAATAATAGCTAGATAGATGATAGATAGATAGATAGATAGATAGATAGATAGATAGATAGATAGATAAAAATACTCCATCAGGATGATAGGTAAAATTAAATAGATGGAATGATTTTATTTTTATCTTTAATTAGTGAGGTTAAAAACTGGCATCAGACACACTCTAACTGTTGCTTGTACTTTTTTTTATTATGTTCATCCTAAATGTTTTTGAAAACTTCATTGAGTGATTTCATTCTTCAAACTTGTGTCTTTATGATTTCTGCCACTTTCAAATGCTCTACGTTAAATGGTCCTTTTAATGTGTAGTTTTAAAAGATTTGTAAGTCAGAGGTACCTACCTGATAGCTGTAAGTAAGAAACCAGTCATTTGAGTAGCCAAAATAAGTAAGGCATGTCTCTACAGCCTAAAGTCTGTCCAAACCATGTCAGCTGTTACCTACAAGGTTCCCTTCACTGCATTCCCATAAGAAAATATTCTACTGTAAAAGAAAACAGCACTTTTTCCTTCACCTCCATCCTTACTCCAGGGCTTTGTTACTGCCAGGAAACAGGATTTACTGTAACACACAAAAATTCACACCATGCCATATACACTCCAACCAATGCAGTATGACAAGAAACTGAAATAAGAATCATTACTGCTAAAAAGAATGAGAAAAATAATACATTATAGCAGATAATTTGTAGTTCATTTTAAAAATGAAAAAGAACTGAGACTCTCCTAGAATTAGCAGATTCAAGAAAGACACAAGTTGAAGATAAATATTCAAACTCCAATTATTTTCTAATATCTAAGCAATAGTAAGTTAGAATATATGTTAGGATATCCTTGCTAAAAATCCATCAAACTTACAGTGAAAAATGTTGGGGATATGCCTCAGCAATGAAATACTTGCCCAGCATGTACACCGACTTGGGTTCCATCCTTATTCAAAAGAATATATATATATATATATATATATATATATATATATATATATATTGTGGGGGGTAGTGGAGACCAATATAGAAACATTTTAAATTAAAAAAAAAGATGATGAAAGATACAAAATAAGACTAGGAAAAACAAAAAGATTTCAGCAAGTTCCTATTCAAATTTGTATGACTTTTGGGGAGTGAGGGGACAGAATCTTGACAGATATCTCCAAAGATTTTCTAAAAAATAGAGTTGAAAATCACACTTTTATGGTATAATTAGGAAAGATCTGGATTGCTGGATATTAAAAGCACTGTAATGTAAAAGCACAACAAATTTAAAATGGACAAAAGTATAATCAACATGAACAAATAAAGTATCTCTGAAGTATATTACCAAGTCATATAAAAACTTAATATAAACACCAGAATAAATTCAGTGTACATTAAAAAGTTAGATGTGAATAATAAAATCATTTGAATTTTAGTTGGCTGGTTAATATCTGGGCAATGACAAGGACTTTCTTAACATAAAAACAAGCTAAAATCTGACATCAAATAACAAAATTTATTTAAAATTGGTTTTGCCTTTTATGCTCACTAGATGGGACCTCTTTTTGTCCAAATCCAAGGATTAATATTAGAAAGAGTCTGACTCTGCTAAGCTCCCAAACAACTTACTCAAGTAAGGCCAATCCAAGACGGCTTCAGGTGTTCAGAGGGGTTGGGGTGGGTGTGAGAGGAATAGGGTCAAGGCAGACTTACACAGCTAGCTGCTTCACTTAGTTCCAGGCAGATGCCCTGGGCCAACCTCACTTCTCGGATTCCTGAACATTTGATTTCTCCCTACATTAAAACAAAGACAAAGTAAATATGCAAGTATCCTTGCCCCTCACTTTCCCCCCACCTCTTTCATGGCAAGGTACTCTCTTGAAAAGTTTAGGAAAAAGGAAATTTAAAAGTTCTCAGAGGCCTAGGGATTTATATTTATTTAGCTAATTTTTTAGACAAACTCTTACTCTGTAGCTTAGGCTACAGACCAGAATTCACTATGTAGCTATGTAACCTGGGCAGGCCTTCACCCATAATTGTCCTGCTTCAGCCTTTTGGTTGCTGTGATTTCAGACATGCCCAGTGAGATTTGCAGTAAGAATTGAGCACCCTTAATCCAAAAGTTCAGAATATAAATTGTTTGAAAATCTAAAATTTTTTGATGTGATGTTACAAGTGGGAAATACAAACTACAAACTTTTGAGTACATAAAATTATTGAAAAGTGTGATATAAAATGACCTTTAAATTATGTGCATATGGTATATATGAAACACAGATGAGTTCTACATTTTGACTTGGTTCTTATCTTCAAGATCTCATGTTATATATTCTAAAATCAAATTAAATACTCCAAAATAAAAAACCTGAACCCAAGCTTTTCAGATTAAGGGTATTCAGTGTAGTTACATTGTTTGCTCCTATTTCATAAACTTTCCCAAAGAGAGAATAAAGCCTTTTGTTACTATCCTAGCTTATAGCAAGATGCTATTGGAAATCATGGGAAACCTGGCTTGGGTGATGCTTAAGGGGAAAAGAGAAAATTGTTTTGGTTTTTCTTTTGTTTTTGTTTTTCCTTCAGTCAGTTACACAGACAATGGGGTAGTCAGGCAGCTGTTGGTGACACCTGTTTTCCTCCTGGCCCTGAGGAGTCTCTGCTACCTCTTTAAAAACAAACAAACGAACAATAGGCCCCTCATGGCTGTTCTTAGACCTTCATATTCCTGCCCTTCCTTCAGGCTGAAAACTATTGACTGCCACAGGCTCAAGGCCAAGAAGGTCAAATCCCTATGTGTCCAGTTCTTGCCTCTGCAGATGACCTACTGCCATTCTGTAAGCCCTCCCATGTCAGAAACACTTTGCCCTACACATTTTAAGGAAGGAAACCCCAGTATACAGGGGGACAGATCTAAATATTCCCCAAAAGAAATGGTGCCTCTGAAGAACCAGAGAAGTAGAAGGATCTCTGAGAATCTCCCCAGTGCAAAATCCAAAGATCAGACTTCTCACTGGACTGGGAACCCTCTTCTTTTCTTCTTCCTGTCTAGCCTTTCTAGTAATACATAAAGTACATATTCCAAGATTTCATGTTGATTTCAAGATGAACCAAATCTCATTGACTGATACGAGCAGAAGGATAGGGAGTGAGGCATAATCTGCCATTTTGAGCCTAACTCACCCACCTTGATTGTAATTGGGGCAATAGAAGATGATGTGTATGCATATGGTTCAGTGGTTGATGTCATCTCAAAACTGATATTATTAGGTGAGTAATCAGAAACATTTACAGACGGCACGCTGGGCTCCCAGGTCATCTCTGAAGTGGAAGCATTGTCTGAAGTGGTAGGCAGGGTGATGGCTGGGGACGTCTGTGATTGCACAAAAGCTTGTGTGGTTCCAGAGCCTGAAGTATTTCCAGTGGCAGCGGTAAAGTTGATCATTGTCTCTGGAATACACCAAAACACAAGTGTGTGTATGCAGCTGCACAATACACTCAGAAACACACAATCTCACTTTGTGATTTCTGCACAGAAACAGGAATTTGGTGAGATGACAGTTACTTCATATCTTAACCCTGACCTAATTCATTTCAAGCCAGCTGTTGGAACCATAGCTATAATATAAAACAAGGGTTTCCAACCTTTTAACATTGTAACATGTTGTCGTTTACCAGTATGTTGGACCTCATAGCTAACCTGAGATGCATGAGGCCTTCAGGTATCAGACTGGACATGCATGATCTAGAATGTATCAAGGTACCCTCCAATTTTGAAATCGAAAATGATTCTATCCTACAGAAGTGAAAGACCTATAGTTTGAACCCAGACCCATCTTCCATCACTTAGAAGAGAACAGAGACATCCATTGATGGAATCCAATCTGATCCTTTCTTTTACCAGGTGAACTTAGCATAAATACAAGAATCAGTCCTGTTCAGGACCCACTTGTCATATATGGCCTACAAATGTTGCAAGCATAGAAAATGCCATTTAGAACTTATTTAAGAGTACTCTTGTGCCGGGCGGTGGTGGCGCACGCCTTTAATCCCAGCATTTGGGAGACAGAGCCAGGTGAATCTCTGTGAGTTCGAGGCCAGCCTGGGCTACCAAGTGAGTTCCAGGAAAGGCGCAAAGCTACATAGAGAAACCCTGTCTTGAAAAACAAAAAAACAAAAAAACAAAACAAAAAAGAGTACCCTTGCATGAAGCATTGGTTTCTGTGACCCCATCTGTGGTGGGGAACAGACTCTACTAGCTGATTACCTGAGATGGTTGGTGTGGTCTCATTGCTGCCCTGAGGGAACAAGTAGGAGCTGGTACTTCCAGGGATGTTAGGGTTGGTGGTTTTCTCACTGGACTCATTTGTAGGAACTGATGGAGATATTCCTGGGGCAGTAGTCTCCGTCGCAACATAAGTCAAGTTGTTTAGATCTGTGAGCCCAGAGGTTACAGGGAAATAAGGAAATGTCAGAACCTGACCTTGGAGCCTCATGACAACACCTGATTCATCTTCTTGACTTAAGGTGAATCTGCCTGAAGATTGCTGCTGCCCCTGACAATGAGTAAACATTAATAATATACTCCTGGACATCAGACTAGTTTTCTATACTAGGTTTTCCCTAAGAAAATATACTAAACATTTATAAAACATAGAAATGTCACAAATAATTAAAAACTATAACAACACAATACTTTTAATGTATTTAGCAAAATACCAAGATTTCACCTATGTAAACATTACAAGGATTGAAAATATGAGAGAGGCTATGTTCCTAGTTCCTTTTTTTACATACTTCTCTTTTTTTGGTCAACCTCTATCCAATATACTAATTATTGAAAATAGTCTAGATTCATACTTTTTCTATGAAAATCCCCTTAAATGATTTTTCATTCTCAGTCTTGCTTTTTCAAAGTTCAGGACCTTAGAACTCACTGTTTCTTTTAAATGAGGAACTCAACTGCAAGGAGCAACCTGAAGACTTTCAGGAGGTTCTAAGCTGAAACTCTTGATGGGACTAGAGAACTAAGGCCTGGTTTCCCATACTGTCTCATAGAAGGAAGACACAGAGCCTTATCTGGCTTTACCAGGAACATATATTTTCATGCATGTGTACCTCAGTTTAATAATCCCTAAATATAGGTAGTTTGTCTATTTTTACATGAGTTGTCAGAAAAATCAAATTACTAAGGTAGAATGATTCTCGATGTATACATTTTCTGAATACCCTGTGAATACTCTTGCCCCCATTATTCTATATATCCTTAGGTTCAGGAAGGAGAACCTTGACCTTGTATCTTATGGGTCCCAAAGCATGTTCTACCTCCTATATGGGCCAATCAGGATGGCCCTCCCTTCACGATGACAATTTAGAGACTACAAGTCTTTATACACTTTGCTAAAATGGCTCTTTGTTCACATCCAGACCAGTATTAACCTATGATGGCTCATCCTTCTAGAGGTGAACTGCAGCACCACACTGTGTACCCCCAAGGTCCAGGAATGACCATTTGAAGAGAGAAGGGTTAGCTAGCATATGGGTATACTAGTATCCTATGTGTACATGCAAGATCCTTCACACCATGATCCTGAGTCATGTGAAGGAAGAAAGTAAGAGAAGTGATCTGGAGCCAGAGTTGTGGATAGGAAGAAGGGAAGTAAGCTAGGGCCAAGGCCTATCTTGTCCTGATCAGCCTCATAAAGACAGAATTCCAAAAAGTTCCAAATTCAAAGTTAGCTTTTTTAGTGACTGAGAAGGTATATGATTAAGGTATGAGGATGAAGCTGTTTAGTTTATAAGTTGGCCTCAGCTACCAATGTGAAGTTCAAACATACAGGACGTGAGCCTCTTTGTTCATTGGCCAGGATAGACTCAGGCTCCATAGTTCACAACTGTAATACCATCTGCAAGGAAAGTTCCTAAGGGTTCCAGCACACCCTGAAGTACATCTCTAAATTTTCCTGATTAGAATCTAGCGCTATATTTTTTCCATTTTCCAAGGTCAACAACAATGTAGACTGATTGCTATTGTCATCAGAATCAAGAGGGAAGTCAGACTTTTAGCTTCTAGTCAACCCAAGGCCAAGAATGTTTTCCATAAGGTGCTAGTCAGGGTCTCAACTCCCACCTCTACCTTCTTCCTAACTTGTAACAAGCAGACTGTATTAATATTGAGCACAGGAATCATGTCTTATTATGTACCAGGTAAACAGGGAAAGAAGTGATGTAGCAGGAATCTTAAAAGTTCTTATTAATAAAATCAAACCCGAGGCCAGTTATTGGGGTGACTACTGGAAGGTCAGAGAGACAGAACAAGCCACAGCTATCTCATCTCACCAGTTCCTCAGCTGGTCCTGTTTTCTCAGACTGGAAGCCTCTGAGTCCTCATCCAGAATGAATCCCAGCTGAACTGTGCTGCTTCAAAGCCTGAAAGCTTAACCAGCCAAATGCTTAACCAGCCAAATGCTTCTAGTTTCTGGTCCTCACACCTTATATACCTTTCTGCTTTCTACCATCACTCCCTAGGATTAAAGACTCACTATCTGGGATTAAAGGCGTGAGTCACCATGCCTGGCTGTTTCCAATGTGGCCTTGAACTCACAGAGATCCCAGATGGATTTCTGCCTCTGGAATACTAGGATTAAAGGCGTGTGCTTTCACTGCCTCACTAGTGGCTTTTCTGTTCTCTGACCCCAGATAAGTTTATTAAGGTACACAATATTTGGGGGAACACAATACCACCACAAAGTGATATTACCATCTTCATTCCAGAAATGAAAACCCTATGTCACCTAGTAGTTGATCAGGGAAAGAATATAGATCATGTGGTCAAGCAGCAAAGGACATGGGTCTTGCTGACTCTGGTAGTTGTTAAGATCTGGATACAGCCTCAAAGCCTTTGCAGACAACAGGACGTGTGTAGTTTAGATAGATAGCCAACCTAAGCTACTTCCTTCTTAAGATAGGGCCCCACCAACCTGACCCTAAGACATGAATTCATTGTAGGGTCAAGTGGTGGTAGCATTCAGATATTGAATTAAAGGAATCATACTCTCAATGTACCATTCTAAGATATCTTTTGAATTCCCCTTTCTGCCCACACCCTCCTTGCTCTACTCAAACACGTCAATTCCTGGGAATCCCATCTGGTCTAGGTTGGCCCAGACCTCCTTTTTCTCCAAAGGAAGCTGGGCCTGGCTGAGATGATGTCATGCTTTTGAACCCCTCCCCCAAGGGGCCTCCTTCATCTAGACAAACATTTTTGAACTTTTCCAGATGTGAAGAGAGACCTGCTGCTAGTTCTGAAGACAGAGGTGCCTGTTCCAGAACAGTGAATAATCAACTCCGGATCCAAGCCGGCTATGGACCCACTGGGGATGTGCTCCCAGCTGTAGCAGTCTCATCTCCACCCCCAACCCCCAACTCTTAGGACAGTTTGAAAATGAAAAGAGGACCCAACCTCAGATGTATAGCTCCAAACCTAGGGTAAGCAGCAAAGCTTGTGAGCCTATAGAACAGGACAAAGAAAAGGGGCAGAAGGCAAGGCTAAGTGAAGGGCTTCGTAAGAACTAGCATAGGTGAGGGAATGCCATGGCCATAGGTCAGGAGCCACTACTAGTGTGTCACGAAGGAAGGCTGTACTAAGACTTGCAATGTGTCTCTTTGTTCTCTCTTTCTACATATATCCACTACTTAAACCATCAAACACTGGCCTTCTTTCTCTGAACTTCTGATTCCCATTCTAGAAAGGCATAAGAGCAGCCTACACTCACTGAAAGCCTTTCAGATGCTGAAAAACTAAGGAAACCTTTCTTTCATTACACACAGACATGAGGAAGAGCTCTTCTCTCATCCCTCAACAAAGATAGTATAACTCCGAACTAAGTAAAACACTGTTCATGAATTTAGTTCCTAGTCTGTCCTGTGCCACCTCAAAGACTCTACTTGATTAGTTATTCTCATAGATATGTATGTACATGTATGCCCAAGGGGACCAGAAGAAAAGGGTCAAAAGCCCTGGAACTTAAGTTACAGATGTTGTAGGCTAGCAAGTGAGTGCTGGGAACCAAACCTGCATCCTCTGCAATAACAGTGAGTATTCTTGACCACTAAGTCATCTTTCCAGCTTCTATCAATTCATTCAATAAACCTAGAGCAAGACAGGAGATAAGCTATTGGGAAGTTATTAAATAAGAATCTTAAGACACCAACAGATGTAACAGAGAGAGTTTGTATAGTGAAATTCACACACTGGCCTTACAGGTACTTATTTAGAAGCAATTATTTTCACATACAGTATTAAGAAGCCTGGCAATCTTGATATTCCAGTCAAAGATGAAAATTAGAAACAAATAGGGAGATGCAAGAGCTGAAAACTAAGAAACTGAAATTTCTAAATTAAAAACAGACCTAAGTACCAACACATACTGGTCTGGAGTCATTTATAGTCACATTAAACAGAAATAAACACCTTGATATGTATTAATCATGCCATCAACTGCAACAAAACCACCTTATTTTCATGATCCATTTGAGTCACAAAAGTTAAAAGTCCTTAGGGTAGGGGATATTATGAAGAATCAGAGGCATGTGCAATACATTTAAAAAAATCTACTTAACATTAGTAAACTGGAGATTCAGTTTTTGTAAAAAGGTTACATATTCTAAAATATTCAATAAGTTATTACCCAAATAACCAAATTTCCAAACATTCTTGGTCTAATTTTTTCAGATATCCTTAGTTTTAGAGTTTTTGGGGTGTTTGTGTGTTTGCTTGTTTTAGATAGGGTGTCATATAGCCCAGGCTAAACCATACTTTATGTAACTCACTTTAGCTAAGGTCAGCATTGAACTCTTGTTCTCTCTGCCTTTGACTTCTGAGTGCTGAAATTGCTGGTGTATACCACCACACCAAGCTAGTTCTAGTTTTTTTCTGATGCTGTTTTCTGATCCCATCCTCAGCCAGCCGCTAGCTGTCCAGCCTTTCTGGATGTATCTGAGGTAAAGTCACTCCCTGAGAGGTGAGCCATTGAACCACTGATTTGAAGACAAACTACCAGAGACAAAGAGGCCATGCCTTGCAGATAGATGCTGTAGGGGCTTCTCTCCTGTATTCTAGCTGTGTGGCTCCATGGCCATTACAACTTTCAAACTTCTCCAGTAAAGTGGGATCAAAGCAGGCCCTGCCTGTGGTTGTTCTGAGAAACAAAGAAGGTGAGGAAATACAAAGCAGCCAGACTGTCTGGTCCATGGCTATCATGAAAAGGCCCTTCCTTCTGCTTTTCCAGATCAGTACTTATCTCTATCACTCATCTGGCATAAAGTCACACAAGTTGCTTCCTCAGGAGAGGTTTAACTGTCATCTCACTTAAGTTATAAATTTCTTGAATGTCAAGACTTTTTTTACATATGTGTGTTTTACTCAGGATGCTTGGCAGATCTTGGGGCGTTAGGATAAGCAACTGGGTTGAGCTGTACTGCTCACACCACCTACAACTTTCTAGTCTTATTCTGATGCTCTATGGCTTATTATTATTTATCATGATTATTATTGTGTGTGTTAGAGAGAGAGAGAAAGAGAGAGAGAGGGAGGTGTGAGGGCAGGCAAGGATGTACCACAGCAGACGAAGAGGTCAGAGGACAACTTGCAGTCATTTCTCTCCTATTATCTGGGTTCTGGGGATCAAACGCAGGTCTTCAAACTTGCATGGCAAGCACTTTTACCCCTAATGCTCTGTATAAAGAGGAAATTTTTTAAATTAGGGAGTGACTTGCTAAAGACATCCAGTTTCTCCATATAATGAGGAAAATTCTACAATCCAAGTCACATTGCTAAAGACGTGATTTCACTCAGATCAGGTGTTGGCAAACTATGGCTCCTAGGACAAATTCTGCATTGGGGTTGATAGCAAGTAGTCAGACAGTCAGTCAAGCATGTCATCTACATTTTCAAGTGTCATAAAGTAAGACAAAGTGTTGTATGCATCAGAAGCCACATCCAGATCCCAAACCTGAGATGCTTTCTATTTTGCCCTTCACAGAAAAAGTTTATAAATAACCCTCTTGTAGACTAATTTCACTTTCATAGTATATGCATTTTTTTCCCTTAAGCACAAAGGACATGCAAAGGATCTCACTAAGTCCTGAAAAAAAAATACAAAACAAGGGATCATTTGATTCTTTTCCACCCTTAGTCCTTAGCAGCTCTGTGATTTACACAAATCTCTCTAGGAGAGGGGCTGACTAGACAGGTCTTTAGGGATTTTCATGAAGACTGGATTCATCCTGGGACAATCCAAAGAACAGAAATAAGACAATGATTTTAAGTCAGAGAAAGGCTAATTTCACAGCGATACAGGAAACTAACTTAATGCAGATAGCTTTAATGGGATGAGCTCATTAGTAGGTAAGTGAATATTCAGAAAATCTTATTAGGGTCCCTTCACACCTGCCATGCACCCTGAGTCTGAGCCATTGTTGGACTAGAACAAAGGGCTTGGCAGAAGCTTTCCTCAGCTTCAGAGGCAAGGCAGAGGTGTCAGCATGAACTGGCATGAACATCCACACTACGTTGCGATTTCCCCATTATTGTCAAGTAGCTTGTCTTCATCCCTCCACCTCTCTGGATCCCCAAGAGGCCTCTGTTTCTCCCACTTGCCTTTCTTTCACTTTTCTGGTGCCACTCACTCCTGGGTGCCAGCTCAGTGCCTTGCTCTGATCACTACTGTCACTTATACAGGTCAGCCAGCCAAGAACCATTTCCTTAGTCTCTCTGAGTCCTTCTCAGGCAAACCTGGTCTACTTGGGCAGTTTTTGCCAGAGGTTTGAAAACATGGAATAAATTATAGAGCAGTCAGAAGAGATAGTGGCACAACCTTGAAATGTTACTCAATGCTGTGCTAATAAAGCTATTCTGTAAGAAATCTCCTATAAGTCCTCCAACTCTGAAGAAACTCACCTTTGCGCTCACCTTGGGCTCTGGAGTCCTTCTGCCTTTTTTCTCTTAGACCACCCCAACACAAGACTCTACTTCCCACTTAGCCACCCTGCCTCCTGCCTGCCTTTGGACATTCAGAGCTTGTCTAGGGTTCTAAGATTTCTTACCAAAGACCCATGTACACATTTTCTTAAGCAGTGGAGCAAACTACCTAGGGATACCACTTCTCTAAGGCTCACTTTTATTTTCCACTCCAGGAAGTAGCAGACTTCCCAGTTAAGCCAGGAGGCCTTTTCCTTTGCATCATTAGGGAAATGATTCATTCCTTGCCTTTCCCAAGTGTAGGTCCAGGGAAGTGTACCTTGCCAGGCCTCCCAGTTTGTTTGGATTGCTACCCCACTCCACCCCAAGATGCATGTACCATTCTCCTTATAGTACAGCCAGGACCCCAAGAGCAAACTTAAAGACAGTCTGCTTTTATTTCTTAGCCAATATAAGAAAATATTATCATTAGAAACATCAAAGCCCCCCCCTCCTCAAAATATGTAAATTCTACCCTGGCCACTGTGAACATTTCTTTTAGAGACAAATTTGTGTTTATTCCATGCCTTCCCATTTTTAGTTTGCCGCATTACAGGACATTTAGTTAGATGAACCAAAATCAATGAGAGAGGGAAGTCCAAGTATTGGAGCCTGGAGCTGGGAAACCCTGAGAGTAAGCCCAGGTCCTCAAGCACAAAGTCAGAGAAAATTAGGCAGATCACAGACAGTGGAGCCTGCTCTTTTTGCTTGTTTTTCTAGGACTCTGTGGCTAACTTTATCTGCTGCAGTTTGGCACTTCTTGCCTTGGACTTTTGGAGACAAAGACCATTCAGGAAAGAAAAGCAATAAGGGCAACTCAATGAACAAGCCCAAGGGGTGGGGCCAAAGGGGTAAGAAAAAGAGGCCTAGGCCCTTGCCTGCTTATCAGCCCGGCAGGAATTCCCAAGATGAAGAAGTGTATTTGCAAAGGTTGTGAAGCCTGGTTTGGCCCTCCAAGGGGGAGCACTCAGATCACTGAATTACTCAGCAGCCCCTAAACTCTTACTCCTCCTCATCATGTAGCAAAGGGTAGAGGCCTTTCCCTTCTGGAAAATATCTGATAAAAGTTTTTTCCCTCCTCCCCTCTTTTACATGTAACCCCAGGCAGGATATAGGTGTGGGGTCAGCAGACTCAAAGGATCCAAAGGAAGAAAGGAATGTGAATAGGAGCTGAAGGTAGTGTTGGGGTAAGGGGTAACACGGGCCTTAAGGAAGGATACCCAGGTAAAAAGGGTCCTTAGTTACCTGAAAGGCTTCTAGTTCAGCTGGTGCATGAAAGTGTTGACTGGTGGTCCCCAGCCACAACCTAGACTCTGGTCACTGATCTCTCTTGCCCCTGAAAAAGTGGCACTTGTGGTTGGCTAGTAGGTATTTATACCAGCTTCTCTCAAGGACAGAGGAAATCTATCTCTTCAGAATGAATTCCCATTCAAAACCAAATTTTCCAGTAACAGCAGCACTGAATTTTTGCTGTTGTCCACTGTGGGTACTTTAAATTACATACAGTCATTGGTTTAATTTATTCCGCAATGTATTCCAGGACAGAAAACAACAGTATTAACAAACAAAAGAACTTCAACAGAAACCCTAGGAAGTTCTTGGAAAAAGTACAAAGCCTTAACTGGCCCATGAAGTCTGGCTGGGTTGGGAATGGTGGCCCCTGCCCTGCCCTTTACCCGAAAGCTGAGACACTGATATCAGCGTATTTGTCCAAGGGTTGCAGAGGTTTTTATGCTCTTCACCACCACCCCTTCCTTCAGCTCAAGACATGGTTGACACTGGCCAGCTGAGGAAATAAAAGGCAGCACTCCACCCCAGCCTGGATCACTGCTGAGCTGAGTAACCAAGAGAGCATCTAATGAGAACTCCAGCCCATGGTCATGCACCTGTATTATGAAGGCACAGTATAGCATCATTCTGGGCATTTCAGTCTTCAGCAAGTTTTACTCCATCTAAAAGGGTATGTCCAGAGCTGCCAATCAGGTGAATCCAGAACCTAATTCAACTTCTCCTCAGCCAGCTCTCTTTGAGGTGGACCCAAAGACAATAGTACAGGAGACTGGGGACAAAGAGGCCTTTTGGGCAGATCTAGGTCACTCTGTGAAGCCATGGTGAGTGACCTTTAAGATATACGATGGGGATTTAGAAGCAAAAGGAATAAATCCCAACATTGAAAACTTGTAAGAACATGAGGTGGGATGAACAGCACCCTCCAATGCAATATAATTTACTATAGACTGAGTGAATACTATTTTTTTTTTTGCCAACCAAAGAGGAATAGCTTAATAAGTACGAGTATGTGTGGGCAGCAGGAGGTGTCTTTGCCCACTAGCTTTAGAATCTGAAGGAAAGCAGGGCAAGAAAAGAGTAATGAGTGTGGGTTTGTGCAGGACGAAGACTGGCGAGCAGAAGGACTTGGTGTGTACATCAAAGCACCTTCCCACTAGCATCTGCGTGGTGTCTGCAGGGGCGACTCTAGTTTAGCTTTCTAATCTTAAATTTAAAAATTTTTCCTTTTCTCCGCTAGTTCTTTATTACAAACTCCTCCACTAACGTTCCTCAGTCCTCCTTGAGGGTCTCCTGGCCCTCATTGGAATTGGTTACCCTCATAAATTCTTTATGTCCATGTCCTAGGAACAAAGGGTGCCTGAACCCTTCCCTGGGCCCCACTCTGGGCCCTTGCTTTCTGAATCAAGGACAGTTACAGAACTTTTCCTTCCTTCTATCCTCATTCTAGCTCCAACTTTGAGCTTTGCACCTTCAGCCACTCAATGAGGAGCAGGCATCTCCCAGCATTATCAGAGTAAGCTCACACCTAGCTCCAGCAAAGGATTCCCAGGTGAGGTCAACAGCGGGGGTTTTTTCCCTCCTCCCCACCCGTAGCCTGGCCCTCAGCGGTTAATACTCACTCAGCAGACTCATCAGGCAGAGAGCCACCCATCCCCACGGCAGCAGGAGCCCCGCGTGCGCGTCCCTGTGGACCTGCATTCTCGCGCACTGCTCCGGAGATGCGTCGGTGCAGGAGGCGCCGGGCGCGGGACGCGCTCCTCCGCCCTGCGCAGGGGTGGGGGATACTGGCTCTCCTCCCCTGCTCCCTGTCCGGAGGGGGTGGGGGATGCTGCCTTATCCCCTCCCTGTTGTGTCTTGGCGGAGCCGGCCCCTCTCTTTGGCTGCTGCCAACGTGAGTTCCCGGTCAACTCAGAGGCCCAGGACCTGAGCCATGAGATTGGGGCTGCAGACAGATGACTTGGAAGTTTGCCAGGCCAGCCGTAAGTGGGCAGATCGGGATAGTAGGTCTTCGAACTCCTTTACTTCACTTTTAACCCTGTGTCATCTTGGCTGCGTCTGGGCAGGGTCAAGTTTTTCCTTTCTGTTTTCTTTATTTTAAAGTTTTAAGTGTGATAGGAGGCCACTGTGAGCCTGAGTTTACAGGACTAAGGTTTTTAGCTGATCAGGAAATAACACAAATCTGAAGACGCCTTTAGTGATAGTCACAGTAGACTCTGTACTGCATCTTAAAAGTGAGTGGGACAGCCCATGGTGGTGGTGGTGGTGGTGCAAGCCTTTAATCCCAGCACTCGGGAGGCAGAGCCAGGTGGACCTCTGTGAGTTCGAGGACAGCCTGGTCTACAAAGTGAGATCCAGGACAGGCACCAAAACTACACAGAGAAACCCTGTCTCGAAAAACCAAAACAAACAAACAAACAAAAAAACCAAAAACAAAACAAAAAATTGCAAAAGTTATTGAAAAGTGAGCGGGACAATAGCAGCCACTTGACCCATCCAGCTCTTCTGCTGTCACCCCCATCTCTCTTTTACACTCATTTTCCCAGAAAAATCTACAGAATTTCTATTAATTTTCCCGTGACCATCCATATTTCCCTAGTTGTCAGATCATAGAAGTTATCAATACCACAAAGATAGTACAGCTAATCCACAGCACCCAGGATGGTTTCTCTCCAAATTCTCCTCAACCCTGGATCTAAACTCTACTTGCCTCCCCTTCAAAAGATTCCTTGGATTCCGCCCCCCCCCCCAAATTCCCACCCTCATTTAGGACACCATCTAGCACTCCTTGAGCTTCCTGCTCCTCAGCAATTGTTCTGCCTCATATTGATGTACTGGATTGTAGGATTCTAGCTGGTCAGACTAGCCCCAGATCAGGAAGATCAAGGCAGAAGAGAGGAGCCAGACCAGGCAGATGACGGCACCAGGCAGAAGTTAAAATAAGGCACAGAAGGGTCTGTGGTGATGACTGCAAATACTCAGGTCCACTTTACCCATACTGTCTGGTCACATAGCCTAAAGGGAGATCAGACAAGCACCATGGTGCTTTTGTATTTATTCCTCTAAAGATCTACTACCAAGAGGAAAGTGGATTTGTTTTTGTTGTCCATCTCAGGCCTAATATATAAAGGGTTGAGGGGAAGAAGACTATCAGTCCTCAAACTCATACTTTTCCCCTGTTACTTAGCATACCATTAAAACAGGGAGCAAAGGTTTTCATTATAAAGGCAGAGGCTGATTAAATACAGTGGCGTGAGATGACTTTGTGTCAAATTGCAGTTGATGTTTTAGATCTGACGCATTGTGATGGAGAACCTGTAAACTAGGGACAAGGACTGCAAAATGTGCTTTTAAAGTCAGGCTTTGGTGCTTGGGATATGAACTAACATGAAAATATCACATGTTCTCTACTAATTCCTCAGCTTTAAAAATGAATTTGCTTCAGGTACCTACCATAAAATTAAGAGCAAAGTGTAGTTGTATGCAAATGAATTTGTTCATTTGAGTCTATCTTTACTCCCAGATATTTTCTCTGGTTACTTAATTTAGTTAATTGAGGTATTTTGAGATAGGATCTTTCTCTGTAGCCCAAGCTAGGCTTGAACTCGTGAGAATCCTACCTCAGCTTTCTGAATGCTGGGATTATAGGTGTGTACCTTTGTTCTAGTCTCTCCTCTGGTTACTTTAAATGTCTTTTGTCTTCTGGGCCATCGGAAATGGGACTATAGGAAACTTATCTTTTGTACTTGAACCTCTTGACAAGGTTTGGGAGCAGAGTGGGAGTGAGGAGTAAGAGATATTGATTCCATGCAGAAGTTTCTGAAAACAAAATCCATATAGAACTAGAATCAAGGCTGAGTGCCAAGAATCTGAACTTGTAATATGTGCTGTCTGTCATTCTTATGCATGCTAAAATTCAAGAGGTCCTGAAAGAAAAAAAGAAGACATACTAGGTACAAAGTAAGGACTAAGCAGTGTTCAGCATCAGGGAAGGAAAGTGAATGTAGACACCTAGGAGGTTGGATGGAAATCCATTCCTTGAAGAAACCAAAGCTGTAGTTCTCTGGTCTGTATAGATATAATGAGATCAAAGTATAAAGCAGGATGGAGGACTGGCCCTCAGCATGCAGTCACTGAGACACATCACTCACAGCTCACCTTCTCTCAGCACATGTACAAGTCCATTTATTGCCTCAACCTTCTGATGACTCACAGGCCAGGTATAATTGAGCTATCATGTTTCTTCAGACTGCCCCTCAACATCCCTGCTTTTATATTCCATCTCATAAGCTGATGCCAGAAGAAGACACTAGCTATTATAATACTCAAAGCAAAGTGCAAAAGGAATGCATCTAGAGTAGCTCAGTGGGATCATTTGTGAAGTCACAGTCACACTTACCATTGAATGTCCTTTATTTCCCCATCCCTCCCAAAACACACTTCATGCCAAGTTAAAGTAGATTGTTAAATATAATGCCTTTGATGTGAAAGACAGTATCTTAGTTCTGTTTCTTTAACAAAATACCTGAGGCTGGATACTTTATAAAGAATAGAGAATGCTGGAGGAAGGAGGATGAGCAAATAAAAGTCATTTTCAGCTATATTAGCAAGTTTGAGTCCAGACTGAGGTATACAAGACACTGTTTCAAACGACTTCCCCTTCCCATAAACAAAGAGAAAACTTAAAAACAAGAACAAATTTATTTTGCTTCATGGTTCTAGAGTGTTGGTAGTTTAAGAGCATTGTACCTGCATCTACTTGATGTCTTTTGAGAATCTTTTTGTTGCATCATAGCATGGCAGAGAGCATCATGAGGTGAGACAGAACAAGTGAGTGAAAGCTTGCTGAATTTGGATCCAGAGCACTCCCCTGGATAGCCCATTAATACTGAATAGATTCATTTACCCAGCAGGACAGAGCCCCAAATACCGTCAAGATCTAAATTTGCCTATTAGGAAATGAAATTTAAAGGAAACATTTGAACCATAGAAGTTGATGGTTTTAATAAATCTGAGTTTTAAAATATATTCATTATTTTGCCTTTATAATCAAAGCCTTAACACATTTCTATAAAATTATTAAAGAGTTGAATTGCAGCTTATATGTTGTTACCTTCTATGGACATTAATGAATCATCTATTCATTTCTATTTTTAGGTTCATACTTTATAACCAAAGCTCCCCTCATCCCCCATGTTGCAAATATTCTTTTGGAAGTATTTGAAAGCACTCAGGGACTGTCCCAGAATGCACAGGAAGATCCTTAATGCTGGTGGTGTCAGATACTGGAGGGAAGCAATGAGAATTTTTTTTTTTTTTGGTTTTTCAAGACAGGTTTTCTCTGTGTAGCTTTGAGCCTTTCCTGGAACTTGCTTTGTAGACCAGGCTGGCCTCAAACTCACAGAGATCCACCTGTCTCTGCCTCCCAAGTGCTGGCATTAAAGGTGTGTGCCGCTGCCGCCGGCGGTGGCGGCGGCGGCGGCGAATTTATATCCTAAAATTGAGTCCCTCTTTTACTCTTCTTGCCCTCCAGGGCCTCCTTTAGCATAATCAGACTAGACATCTGATAGTGAAATCTGGACTATCTGACCTGCTGATTCTCTCTTTCAGTGTCTTGTGGAAAACTATCTTGATGTGGTGGCTGTCTCAATGACTGGCAGTCTATTCCAAAGGATACAGACCAGGAACACTCAGACCACATTATCATGAGGTAGTCACAAAGGTTATTGGAGGCATAAAATACCAGAATCAAGAGGCAAGAATTGGAGAAGGTTAATCCACTTGGGATGGGGTGCAAACACATGTACCATATGGATCTTGTGTTTCCAACAAGGAGGCTGTAACTGTAAGGACAAGAAGTGAGACTATGGAATAAGGCAGTCAGCATACCGAAAGCACCTGGAACCCATGTACTGATGTTTTACTGGAAGAGGCCTGGCCTGAGGCTCGCTTACATAGCTTATCAGTGCTCTAGGCAGTCATCTTTTATGTCAGAATTTCAGGGACAGAATAGGGTCACAAATAAACAAGCAATTTAGAAATAGCACACTGTTGGCCCAGAGGTAACATGATCAATACATTGGTTATGATGTGCTTTCCTGTTTCTTTCTACCTATGAGCCACAGTCTACTTTGTTTCATCATTTTGTAATATATTTTATTTATTCTAATTTCACATGTCATTCATTCAGCTTACTGACTTCCTATTTTTAGCACATGTTCTAAACTCTGCCAGTGCCTTACAAATTACTATGATCTATAGTTAATGTATCGTATGCGTTCTATACATTCTGTTTGCATTTTTTGTCCTCTGTGGCAGAGTTGAATGGTCTACATTGACAGAACAAGTGTACTATCAAGAGGGGGATGAAAAGGTGAGGATTAGGCTTAGAGACACAGCAGAAATTACTGACAGAAATCCAGGCCCAAACATTATTCATACAGATTACCCTATTCCAAACTTTGTTTGCTGTGTAGTCTCCTCTCTCCTGATCTGACCTGACCTTTTAGTCACTTGTCACATTCATGTGTTGGTTCATCTGCCCTTTATAACACATGTATCTCATACCACCTGTATTATCATCTTATTTAATTCAGCTTTCAGAATGTCCTATTAATTTTCAGGCAAATCCTCCTCCTCTATTTCTTCAGAATTGCCCTAGCTATTCTTGGGTCATTATTCTTCAATGTAATAATAATTTCATAAAAGTTATCCTCCTTGATTGTTTTCTTCCCTCTCTTTCCTCCCTCTCTTCATTCTTTGTTGTTGTTACTGTTTGTTTGTTTGTTTGTTTGTGGCAAGGTTTCATTATGTTGCCTAAGTAGCCTTCAAATTTGAGCTCCTACTGCCTCTGCCTTCCCAGTGCCAGGATTACAAACCATCACACTCTGCTCCTCTCCTTTGAATTATGAACAAAATTATTGCACAGATTAATTCAGGGAGAACTGAATTTGTCTGCCCAGTGAACCAGTTATATATATGGTTTGAGTCTTTGCTAAAGTTAATGATTTTCTCTGTTCTAGTTTATGTTTCATCAGATTTATTCCTCAGTAATTTGTGTCTCACTGTGTGTGAATGTAGCATGTTGGGGTGCCAAGCATTGCCTCTGCTCCTTTCTCTTGTCTCTTGTAAACTTTTCAGAGATCTTCCTGGTCTAACTTATCACTGTCCATGAATGTTTCAAAACTATTGCAAACACAACCTTCTGTTTAATTATTTTTTGTTGCTAATGTATGAAAACACAATTTATTGTTTTAAATTAATAATTAATATTTTAATAATATAGTTAATTGGTTTTTAGTCATTTGTATCTTAGTTTTTTGATGTCTAACTCAGAAAGGTTTTCAGATTCTTATATATTTTTATATAAATATGTATCTCATATATAAGTGTCATAAATATAGCATATATAAATATCTTATAAGTAAATGTACATATAAACTTTAAGTAAGCTGGAGAGGCTCCTATGCTGTGAAAACACCATCTCTTGTACTTGTATAGGTGAAACTGTTTATTAGAAGGGATATCATTAAAGACAGAACTGTATTAACGTCCAGAAAAGAGACCATAAAAGCAATACCTCATATTTCTCTTATTTTATCCAACCATGAGCCCAGGGCCACCCTATCAGTTTGGCCTCTAAAAACAACCAATTTATGAGTAAGATAATAAGTGGCCTCTGAGCTGGAGTCACACATATAATTTTTTTTTTTGGATGTATTAGGTCTGGGTCATTGTGGGACTAATCTTATGAAGGATGAACACAGCTTGTCCAAATGTTAGTAATGAAGGCAACTTGGGTGAGGCTTGCTGATTCTGGGAAGCAGCCCCCAAAGACCTGCTTTGTGTGAATGCAGCATGTTGGGATGCCAACATTGTCTCTGCTCCTTTCTCTAAATCTTTTCTAAACTTTTGGAAAATCTTTGTGATGGTGCAAGTCTAACTTAGCATGAATGCTCCAAGACAGCATCTGGGTTTCCATTAAAGCCAGGGGCTCCAAAGAGATTCTTGGTGCCTGAGGTCAGGGGACAATCAATTCAAGAAGACTCCAAGATGAAGAATTAATTCAAGAATACAGAAACTATTCTTTATAATGTCAACAAGGTAGATTAAGACAACAATTTACCTTACTAGAGAGAACTGGAATCCTCACAAGGGGCTCAGTCTTCTTACATCCTATATTGTATCCAGTTCCCTCCCCAATAGGCTATAAAGGGCAGGGACCAATCAGCCTGTGTCTGCAAATTCAAAGGAGGAGCTTTCATGACTAGTGTATTATGGAAGCATTAAGCCGGCTGTTTTAAACTTAGCTACAAAGGAAACATCTGTTGAACTGTTCTGACTTCACACAGAGAACTGCTCTATCAAATTAAAACACAGTGCTCAGTCCACTCCAGGATTTGGAAGAAAAGGGTGAAACAAAGCTTTCCTTCCTTCCCCTCCAAGATGGGTTTACAGCCTGCAAGAGGCTACCTTAGAGACTGAGAATAAGCATGGCTCAGAGATAGCCAAATTCCTGTGAAGTTCTGGATGTGCCCAGTGTAGCAACTGTATCCAAAATGTCCCCACCCTTGGGTTCAAGTTTTGCACACTGCTCAGCTGGGAGCCACCAGGGGATTCATGTTGGAAGAATAACAGCTGAGTGCAAGGACCCCTCCCTTAACAGTGCAGCTGCTGTACTCTGAGCAGAGAAGGCATTCTTTCTTCTAGAGGTAGCAAAAGAATTCCCCTTATCCCAAGACATGTCAGCTTCCTCTTTCTAGATTGGGGTGTGTAGGGGATTCGGAGACATAAATCTCCATAGCAAAAGTATCTTTCTGAGAACACAGAGCAAGTTTCAATTCACCCATCAAAGGCTCAGGGTGGTTTAAGTAATGGGGGAGGCTATTTTGTAACGAATGATGCTCAGGTTATATACTGCACAAACCAGAAGATTCAGAGAGACTGGAATCTATGTCGCTTCACATCTCACTTGGAGGGGAGGAAAAGAAGAGGAGGAACAGAATGTGTTGGTGACTGAGGGGTTCCCAGTTTTTATTTTGGAAAACTGACTAGAATATTCACAGGGCAGTTTTATGTTCTTTCTTTCTCCCATTTTCTCTTCTTATTTGATTTTTTCTTTCTTTCTTTCCTGTTTTTAGGCAAGATCTGAGCCAGAAGAAGAAAACTTTTTGTTTTCCAGATTGAGCAAGAAGTTGCCAGGAGAAATGACAAGGAGAAAAGAATAAAAGAGCCTGCACAGATCCATTCCCTCCCTCTCTGGGTGCATTCCCAGCATACAGTGTCAAAGCAGCAGGGTTTGCAGGGTGTAAAATAGGGATGCCAAATTGCATAAGTCTCTAAAAAGATCCATATGTCTGGGCTGAGGCAAGCCTGGAGCCCAGGGTGGAGCCGATAACATCATCTGTTGGACAGGAGCATGCTCTCTTTCTCAGGGAGGATTAAATGTCAGCTTGACTACTTAGACTCACCATGACCCAGGTTGGGAACTTAGGGTACATTTGGAGTAGGGAGGAAAGAAAAAGATCAAGGAGCAGAGCAAATAGAGAGATGAAGTTTAGAAGCTAGCATCTGGAACTTTGGGTAGGGACGCAGTTTAGAAACTCCAGGGCACTTTGGAGGGAGTGGTTGTACAGAATGCCAGGCTGTGTGCCTGTTTTGTGTGAAGTCTTGACTGCTGAGTCCCACAGTAAGCCTTCCAGAGCCAAAGACGAGCTCACTCTCTTCCCTCCTGTCTCTAAGCTCCAATTGCAGCTTCCCCAGTGGTGGAGAGTGGCAGATGGTGTGCAGCTGTGGGACACATCTGGCCTTGTAGGAATTAGAGGAAGACACAGTGGCCAGTTGTAAATTCAACAGCTACCCCAGAGGCCTATCTCCAAAACAAAGGAGTGGTGCCCCAACACTCTACCCTTATCTTCTACCAGGAAGAATCCATGTTTTTCCTTAGTCCTCATGCCTCCTCTCCACCCCAGCTTCAACTGGATCAGGGGGATATGATTCTGTGACAGTTGCCAAGCAGCTGCTTCCCAGATGTGTTTTCTCCAGAGATGGAGTATGCAAGCTAGGGAGAGCTGGCAGGATAGATAGAGTACCAGAGCCAAGCCAGAGAGGATTCGCTGAGGATAAATGTATGGATTTGGAAACTGACCATCAGAAGACCTGACAGCAAAGGCCTAGGAAGAGCCTAAAAATTCTGATTTCCTCTACAAAACAGCCCAAATGTATGAAATGACATACACGTGTGTCCCTGAAACATGAAAAAAGTATTGCTTTCCAGAATTGGGGGAGGGATCATCTGGAGCTGCCTTTCTCCGTCTCTTCATTGCTGAAATATCCTTGGCCTGTACTATGGCTCTGATTCCCTTAGCAGGCAGAGCAGCATGATTTAAATCAAAATTAACTATTGCATTTTCTTGCTGAAAACTCTTCATCGTAGCCTGCAAGACCTGAAAGGACTGGACTCCCACTGCCTCTCGCCCTTGACTATTCCTATCTTCACTATGCTAGCCTCTTCTAGTTCCTAAAAACTTACCAAGTTCCTTTCCAGCCTCAAGTCTCTAACCCTTTACCCAACTGCTCTTTCCTGCTCATTCTAAGCACACTGGCACCTTGTCATCTTCTGTTCTCCTCTGTCTTCTTTCTAGAAGCTCATTCGTGATCCAGTTTTACCGTTATATGGTCACATTTTTATTGCCTGTCTTCTCCATTTGACTGTAAAAAAACATGGAGAAGACATCAGGTATACTTGGTACCTTGGTACAGCGTAGACTAAAATTAAATACCCTAAAACCCAGGTGAGAAAATGAATGTTTTCATATGCTTCTGAGTGTTTTCCACTCTATGGCTTTAATATCAAGGACTGTGGTATATTACTGTATCTATTTCATAAAAGCAAACTCTCTTTTTTAAACCTCAAGAAGTAAATTTAGGAGAAAGCCCATTCCAAAGAAGCATGAAATATTGTGCCAGTTTTCCTCATTTTACAGAGAGTTTATGGAAATGTGGTTATATGCAGCCCCTGTCCTGGCTGGCATTTAGAAACATCAGCCTAATGACTACCTGGTAGAGTTCTGAGTGCAACTCTGGACATCCACAGTACCTAAATACCTGGACAAATCAGGGCCCCTCCTTGGGACTCAAAACTGATATTCCCATGATGACACAGGGTTCTCTGGAGAAACACAGATTGTTTCAGACCCCTAGCTCTCAGTGCACCCACCCACTCCTGATGCATAAGATGAAGGCAGAACTCTGCTGTCTAGAGAGGGAACTAGGGGGTAGCGCCATCCCCAGCCACAAACTACTTCTGTTTGGGAGAGTGAGGTAGCCATTTCCTTGTGTGAGGGGCAGCCAAGGGAGAGGGGAAGCAGCCAGAGTGGGTGGCTGATTCCGGTCTCTGACCCTTGGGGCAGTGCCTGCAGCTCCTGCCAGGCTCCCACACCTTGTCTAAGAATAGCTGCACTCTTTCCTGCTGGTCTGCAACCCTCTGGAGCCCAGAGGAAAGCATGCTAACTGTCTAGCCCCAGGCAGGGCTGTCCCTTCCGGCCATTCTCTCCCCCGCTAAGGATCAAAGGGCTGCCAGGGAGTTCAGTTCTAATTTCTGATGTTGCCACCCAGTAATAGTGTTATAGTGTGCAGGCATGCTAGAATTAAGGCCATTTTCTGAAAGGTAAGAAGCTATAGGCCTTGAACCTGAGAGCCAATGCTGGAAGGATTTGTACTAGAACAGAAAGCAGGTCCTTCAAGGGAAGGATCTCTCCTGAGTGGAGCCAAGACAAAGCCTGGAAACCTACCTACACTTCTAGCTAAAGCAGCAGATAAATACTACCCTTGGAGAAACAATTAAATGACCAGTACATCCTGGTCCTTAAATGAGAGATTGTTCTATTCTAGCTCCTAAGGACCATTGTATACCCTAGTTATTATAATTTATCACCAAAATGAGGCTTAAAAATTGCAGTAAAAGAGGATTTTGCTAATAAATATGCCAGGATGGCAAACATAAATGACTATCTGGTTAAACCAAGTCTTCCAGTTGTTCTAGCTACTGTCAATTGCTGGGCAGTCATGTTCCCATCTGTGTGGATGTCTTAAAAATGCAACATAAAAGGGAACAGATTAAAAAGTACCAGAAACTGAGGCACCACAGAAACCTGGAAATTATTGCCAAGCTTTCTTGCATTCCCGTGGGTCACATCCCTTTTGCATCAATCAAGTAGAAGAAAGTTAATTATAGATCTAGAGGAGTTAAGCTGCAGCAGGGGTGGGAAAGAAAGGAGACTGTTTCTCAGGAAGTTCCCTTGCTTGCTGGGAAGGAGAGTCTGGATGGAGAGATAAGCTGAGCCCAGAGGATCATAGCTGTTGCCTCTGTCCTTCATTTGCTGAAGTTGAAACCCTGGGCTATTGGTAAAACACAGACAGATCCCTTATACACCTTTCATGGAAAACAATCTTAGCACCCCTCAGTTACCCACCCACAATCTGCATAATTCATTTGAGTCATTAAGTCAGTGCCTGTGGATCAAGAAGCAAGGAAGGAGCAGCTGCTGTGTAAAG
The DNA here is from genome assembly GCF_049852395.1 of Peromyscus maniculatus bairdii. Taxonomy (NCBI): domain Eukaryota; kingdom Metazoa; phylum Chordata; class Mammalia; order Rodentia; family Cricetidae; genus Peromyscus; species Peromyscus maniculatus. The sequence continues at coordinate 103,933,682 of NC_134862.1, read as the reverse complement.
TCAGCTTCCGGAGCTGTATAAACAAGCAAGGCCACAGTCCTGTCACTCCAGGAATGCAGTTTAGCAGGAAGTCACAGGGCCAAGTGATGTATGACAAGAGGGAGAAAAGATGTGCTTTAGGGAACACTGTTCCAGAACTTTTCTAGAGCACTGAAGGCTTTTAGAACCTCCCTTTAAACACAAGGCAGTTGTCTGTATAGGAGCATATTCCTGAGGTTGTGAAGTTTTCTGAGAGGCCCTGGCAAACATTCATAAACATCATAGGTTGGAGAATCCATTCCCCTGAATTCAAATTCTAGTTCTTCTCATTCACAAATTGATTGTCCAACAAGTTTCCTCACTCTTTGGGATCTCCTAACCTACAAAAGGTGATCTTCATAAAGCATCTACTTCATAAAGCAGGACCCGAAAAATGTAATATATGAGCAACTCATTTGATACCATGTGGAAATGCAGATTTTGATTTCATAGATGTAGTATGTAACTCAAAGTTCTGCATTTGTAAAGCCTTTCCAAGCAATGCTGATGCTACTGGCCTGACGATCATACTTTGAACAGCAAGGTCATGGAACACTGGAAATGCTCCTATTTGTTAATGTGCTTATTTTTCAGAATGTTCTGCTCTTCTGACTTGGTCAAGAAATCCTTGGAAACCAGTTGCTACATACATGCCACACAGAAAGGGCCCCATCTGGATCCCATATGCATAGTTCACAGAATAGCTCATCTCTCAGTCATTGAAACCCTGGCATCAGGCATTTAAATGAAAGGATTTGTACATTGTTCCACCTCCCAGCTATTCACATCTCAGACAGTGGACAGCAGAAACTATATTTCCTGCTGGGTTCTGACCCACACACTTCACGAATGGATGCAGCGCTTCTTGTTTTATACCAGCAAGCTGTGCAGTGTTTTATTACTCAGCAATTATTAATTCAAACAGAAGCAACTTTCTGGCTTGAGGAAATATAGACATAATATTTTAAAATTAAAGTTTATATTGAAACTTTATTCACTTTCCATAGAGTCCATTATTCATTAGTTTTTTTAAAGTAAGCATCATTTATCAATACTTTTCTTGTAACTAAATTTTAATGCTGAGGTTAAGTATATCATTAGAAGAGGAGGAGTGAATAGAAAAAACATCAGGTCTGGCACATTAGTTCTTCTCTGTTGCTGTGACAAAAGTCCATGACAAAAGCAACATAAGTTAGGGAGGGTTTGTTTATGCTCATAGTTTGAGGGTACAGTCCATCATGGCAAGGAAATCGTGGCAGCAGGAATGTGAGCTGGCCACACTTACAGCTGGGACGCAGAGAGAGATGAACACTGGCAATTAGCTTTCTTTCTTCTCGTATTCAACCCTGGACCCCAGCCTATGGCATGATGCTGCTCACATTCAGGATGTGTCTCCACTCTTCAGCTGATGCTCTCTGGAAATGCCCTTACCAACAAGCACAGAAGCATTCCTCCTAGGTGTTTCCAGATCTGATAAAGTTGACAATCAAGATTTGCAATCACACCTTTACCATTGCAACTTTAAAACTGATTAGCTGTGTTTTCTCAGGAAACTGGGTTTATTTTTCTACAACTTAGTTTTTTTGTTGTTGTTAGTGATATGATATTGCATAAGGGCTGTGGGATATATTAAATAACTAATTATCAGACATAAGTAATAGCTGCTACCATTATTTTTAGAATGATTTCTTGAGTAAAAACATGCATTGGGTCCATGTAAGAATGGAACCAGAGGAGTCTATAATAGGCACACATGAAGGATCTTGAAAGAGCTGCACAAAAGTTAAATCTCAAAATGAGTAACAAAGAACTAGGTTAGATATTCTCATATTTCAGATTTCCAAACTTTCCAAAATCTGTTGGGCACATGTTTATGGAAAAAACTTTTTAAATTAAATTTTCTAAAATTTGAGTTTAAGTTTAAAAGCCAAAATGTTAATATTAATATCTATTCTAAAGGTACAGTAATTAATTGAGATAATGAATTTTGGAACAATTACAGATAAACTAAAGAATGAGATGGAATAGAATGTAAAAAACACACCCATGTATACCTCACCTGAGTTATACAAAAGTGACAACTCAGACTATGAAGAATGCGAAAGGGGTATGGAGGGGTAAAGGGAACAAGAAGAGTTATCAAAACCAAGGGACAAAGCAGCTTCCAAGAAGGGAGCCATCAAATCAATAACACCAAATATAACAAGTGTCCATGATCTGATAAATTGCTTTGAATTAACTTTCAGTAGATTGTTGATGCTTTAGATGAGCCCCCCTAGCAAAGTGGACCAGGAGCCTATTGTTGTTAGAGTGATGCAATAGAGAGAGGATATTCAGGCTGGGCGAGGAGGAATTAGGCAAGGAATTGACAGTAGGTACATAAGGGACAGAAGTTCCTTATTTCTGTTAAGAATAGCAGAGTCTTCAGCATATTTATAAGCCAAGAAGAACATGAAAGCAGAAAGAAGACACCTTCCAGAGATCTACATCACTACTCTCCAGAAACAGAATAACATTTTAGCTAATATCGATTGCTTCAGGTCCCTTCACCCCCATTTATATATCTAAGGTAACCTTTGTTGCTTAAAGATGTATTTTGAGGTATTTCAGGTATATATAAAAGAGGGGTAGCCGGGCAGTGGTGGCGTATGCCTTTAATCCCAGCACTCGGGAGGCAGAGCCAGGCAGATCTCTGTGAGTTCGAGGCCAGCCTGGGCTACCAAGTAAGCTCCAGGAAAGGCGCAAAGCTACACAGAGAAACCCTGTCTCGAAAAACCAAAAAAAAAAAAAAAAAAAAAAAAAAAAAAAAAAAAAAAAGGGGGGGGTGTAAAAGAGTAATATGAAAAATTTATGAACCCTTCACTAAGGTTAAGAAATGCAACATACCATGGTTCAACTGTGGCTGGGTCTGTGCTGAAGTCTGAGTCCTGCATTGCCACCAAGGTCACATAAAGGTCCAAGGTTAGGGCTGCAACCATTCCCACCTGAGAGGCCAGTCCCTTTACCCAGAGCCAAGATGTCACCAAGCTGCTGCTGAGGGCCACATCTGTGTCCGTGGTCCAGCTACAGCTGGGGTCTGTGTGGATGTCTGTAGCCTGTGTCACCTCAGGAGGCCTTAGGAACCATGTGAGATAAAATCAGAGGGTCATGCTGAGCTGGCCACACCCTTCACTGGCCCTGGGAAAGCTGGCTTTGCCTCTCGCTGGACTCTATAGCAAGAGAGCTGGCCCCTGATGCCAGAGAGATTGCTTCCACCCCTCACCACAGGCCAGGGTGAAGCTACCCTGGGGGAATGCATGTAGGGGAGCTAACTCCACCACCTTGCCTGAGGTGGGTGGCCCCTGGGGGCTTGGACTGACCAGCTGACTACCATCCAGGCCCACAACTGGGCTTTGGGTTGACCCACCCTAGCATCTACCCCATCTAAGACCTGCTGGAGCTGGTAAAGGGACTGGTGCTGTGGAATGATACCCTGGTGGCAGCCACAGGATATCCCCGAGGAGTTCCAGTGAGGATCCAGTGATGATGGTGTACCAGAAACAAGAAGCCTTGAACCAGACTAGTGACTCATTGCAATAAACACTTGCCAGTAAAATAGAGGGACAAAGAGGTGTACTATATGGCAGACTGAAGCCTCCATTGCCACCAGGACGAATGAAGAGGTGTTGGAGAAGCAGGAAAGAAGAAGAAGCAAAGATATTTTCCTGTTGAAGTGGTTTTTTTTTGTTTTTTTGTTTTTGTTTTTGTTTTTTTGCTTGCTCATATACTTTGATTTGTTTCCTTATGTGTGGCAGAGTGGGTGGGGGTGCGTATGTGGGTGGTAGTGGTGGTGGCAGGGATAAAGGGAGGATATGGGGGTACTGGAAGATGAAGTGCATGATGTGAAACTCTCAAAGAGTCAATAAAGTTAAAAAAAAAAAAAAGAGCTGGGCGGTAGTGGTGCACGCCTTTAATCCCAGCACTCGGGAGGCAGAGCCAGGTGGATCTCTGTGAGTTCGAGGCCAGCCTGGACTACAAAGCGAGTTCCAGGAAAGGCACAAAGCTACACAAAGAAACCCTGTCTTGAAAAACAAAAACAAAAACAAAAGAAAGAAAGAAAGAAAGAAAGAAAGAAAGAAAGAAAGAAAGAAAGAAAGAAAGAAATGCAACATAAAAAGAGCAAGGAGTATATGAGAGGATTTGGAGTGAGGAAAGGGAAGGAGAAAATGTTGTTATTATATTATAATCCCCAAGATAAAAGAACTAATTAAAAATAATAAAATAAAATCCAGAAATTAAAAAAAATTACAGCATTACCAATACAGTGGAGATTCCTTTGCCCTCATTTCTGAATGATTCCTCCTTGTCCCTCTACTTCCAAAGGTAGTCACCCCCTATGTTTGATGTTTATTTGTCTCAAAACCTCCCCACAACCCACTCTGAGTGTGTGTGTGTGTGTGTGTGTGTGTGTTATGAGACAGGATATTTCTCTGTTACCCAGGCTAACCTGAAATTCACTGTGTAGTTCAGCATGACCTCAAACTTGTGTCAATTTTCCTGTCTCAGCCTCCTGAGTGTTTGGATTACAGGTGTGAAGCATAGCAAACGGATATTCTGAAAATGTTTTTACACTTACATATATTTGTGTGTGTTTTTAAGCATTTAGAAGAGTGCGTATTTTAAATAAACAGCATGGTACTATACATGTTCTGTAGCTTGATTTTCATTTGTCAGTGTTTCATGATATTTATTTGTTGACATATATACATACCTCTTATTCATTAATCTTTAGTGGTGTGTGGCATTTTGATATATATGTTGAAATGTATCTTCTTTTTCAAAGTTATTGTGTGTTCCTATGCATATGCTTGTGCGTACACAAAGGCCAGAAGTGTGTGTCTGATGCCTCACAGCTAGAGTTACAGGTATTTGCAGGATGCCAGAGTTTCTATGATAGGATCTGAACTTGGGGCCTTATGATTGTACAACAAGCACTCTCTTTTTTTAAAGTTGCTTTCGTTTTTTTGATTTTTCAAGACAGGATTTCTTTGTGTATCATTGGGTGTCCTGGATCTCGCTCTGTAGACCAGGCTGGCCTCGAACTCACAGAGATCCACCTGTTTCTGTTTTCTGAGAGCTTATATTAAAGACATCCACCACCACTGCCTGACATTTTTTGTTGTTTTGTTTGTTTTTGTTTGTTTTGGGTTTTTGTTTTGTTTTGTTGTTTTTCAAGACAGGGTTTCTCTGGATAGCCCTGGCTACCCTGGAACTCACTATGTAGACGAGGCTGGCCTTAAACTCAGAGATCTGCCTACCTCAGCTTCCCAAGTGCTTGGATTAATTGTTTCCTGTTTTGAGACTGGGTTTCTTTGTGTATCCCTGGCTGTCCTAAAACTCACTGTGTAGACCAGGCTGGCCTTAAACTCACAGAGATTTGCCTGCCTCTGCCTTCTGAGTGCTGGGATTAAAGGTATATTCCACCAGGTCCAGTACAACAAGCATTCTTACCCTGAGCCATCTCTCCAGCCCAGATACTCAATTCTAATTGGGAAATAGTTGAGTTAAAGCATATGACTTTATAAATTTACAGTGAAAAAAATCACATATATGGATATTGTTAGCATTCTGCCGTCACTCCAGTTGCATGGCTACACATGTGCAGTTCAGCAGCTAAGCAAAGGGTCTTGCATCTTATATCATCAGTGAGTGCTGGTAATTATGTGTGCACAGCATGGTCCAGCAATGAGCACATGTGTGGCATAGCTCCATAAGCCCACCTGCACATTGAAAAGCAGGACACAGACTCCTCCCCTTCCTCTCTGTCCTCTCCTCCCCCACTATCTCTACCTTTCTCTCTGTATGTTCTCTGCACGTGCTTCTTTCCTAGGCCTGGTTCTTTTGGCCCCCACCACCCACACCTCCTCCTAATAATGGTCTGATACTGGGTTTTGTTGTGGCTTGTGACCTTTCCGCACAATAACCAGTGCCGCTTATCTTTAAAAAAAAAAAAATTGGTGCTGTGACTCAGATTTTTAAAATAACAGATATCCCAAACATACTTACAAACTTCCTGTTTGCTGAAATTATTCTTTAACAATTTCACCTAGACCTGGTTTGTCTCTCTCCACTCTTCATGGTTTTTTAAAAGATTGGGTCTCATGTAGACCATGCTGACCTCAAGATTGTTATATAGCTGAGTATGGCCTTGAACTCCTAATCTTCTCCCTCAATCTCCTGAAAGCTGGGATAGCAAGTATATGTCACTACACTTGATGTTGTGCCTAGATTACAGGGACTCCCAAAAGACCACCATGGAGACAAAATCCCATATGTAAATGCAAAGAGCCTTTATTTTCAAGCTCAGAGCTTGGACTCTCTGTCCAATGTAGCAGTGAGAGCAGAAAGCCCAGAGCTCAGGCAGGGTAAAGGTTTTATCATAGCAGAGGTTGGAGTGAGGGATTTCCAGGGTTTAGAACCCTGATTGGCTGATGTTTGTTTAGGGTACAAGGAATGTTTGGAATGTTAGGTATTTCCCCTTAGATGCAGGCCCCACTGGGTCTTTTCCTGGTTCCAGATGATGCTTGCCAGAAGCTGTGTTTAGGCCTCTAAGCCTGTCATGGCAGCTGTGTGGTCAAGCTGTTTTGGCTCCTGCGCACCCCCCTACACACACACACACACACACACACACACACACACACACACACACACACACACTGGCTCTGTCATTTTACCTGTAACCATTTTGAGAAAGAAAAAACTACTAGTTTCAAAACTATGTCTGTCCAGTTAAGCAAATTAATTAACTTTTATATGAAGTTAACATTGAACTTAAAGTTTAATTAACTGATAGGAAAGCAGCTCTTTCTCAGTTGGCAATCTTTTCACATTTTTCTAGTTATTTTTTATGCAATTTATAATGGTATCTATTACAATTAAAGTGTTGTGCATGTGGACTCATGTAAAAAGGCAAAAGTGATTTTATCGATTATATTATGAAAAGTCTTTATCTCAATTAAAAATCTTTAATTTAATTAGCTAAATCAAAGGTAAGCTTTCAATTTCTTAGAGTTATAAATTTGGCTCATTTAGACATAGTAAAATATTACAAATGAAAACGTAAATCACACTGTCTTTTTTTGGTCTTTTATTTTGAAATATTCAACAAACTTTCCTTTATAAGAAAATCTTATATTAGAATAAACAGGCTGTAAATCTTTGTAAAGCTCTTTCATGACTCAATAGAAGAACATTGGCAAAGAAGTCATGAAGCTATTAAATTCATTGTCTCCTACTTATTTCAACAGTTCTGTAACCCTCAAATGACTCATTGCTTTTGCATGTATACAATGAATGATTTAACAACAGTATCCAGGGCATACTTCATGGAGTCTGCTTCAACAAACAGCATAAATATTTTTCAAATGTATCATAGAGTGAAACAAAGAAGTAAAGGAAATACTAGTCTGCCTTTGAAAATGCCAATAAATATGAATTTTGACTGAACTTAGCTGGAAAAGTGTTTGCTGGGTTAGAAATTGATTTTTACTATTTCTCCAAAATTCTTCTTTGACAGGTGTAGAATATTTAAAATAACTGCAACATGAATTTGATAGTGAATAAAGAAATGGGTTGTAAATTAAACATTCTTTGGATTGAAACATGTCTAAAGTACTTATTGAACAATGTATTTTATATCTTCTCACTTATCTAAGTTTAAAACAAAAATACAAAACAAAACAGAAAGCCAAAAGCCCAATGGATTTTTGTTATTGTTCAGCTCTTACATTCTTTTTTCTTGAGCATGCATATACAAACGTGTGTGTGTGTGTGTGTGTGTGTGTGTGAGTGTGTGCGCTCGTGCATGGCCTGCACATGTGTAGGCATGTAAACAGAATCTAGAGGAACTCAGAGGTCATTCCTCAGGTGCTGTCTATCTTTTTTTTTTTTTTTTTTTTTTTTTTTTTTTTTTGCCCCCAGAGCTGAGGACTGAACCCAGGGCCTTGCCTGCTTGCTAGGCAAGTGCTTCTGTGACGGCAATACAGACCCCATCTTGGGGTAGGGCCCGCTGTACTGTGTTCCAGGAAGGACCTCAGGAATGTGCCATGACAACTCAAACAGATAGATACAGGACAGCATGCTTCTGCAGACATTCTGTCTGTGGTTTATGGCCCTTGAAGATATCTAGATAATCCTGCTGAGCAATCCAAATAATCCTGTTCAATAGGTTGTGGTTTCCCACCAAAAGTACAGTCCAATAGTTTCAAATGTGGCTTCATGAAGAAAGTCTGGACCAGTGGTTTCAGGAAATCACCTTGCCCCATATTCCTTCTACCCAATCCCAAGTTGCCAATTCCTGGCTTGTGGTTTTTCCCTGTAAAAACTCTGTACATCTGGGCCTGTGGCCACTGCCACATTTCCTTCTATCTGCAGTGCAGTGGCCCAGGTTGAACCTTACAATAAAAGGACCCTTATGTGCTTGCATTGGAAACTGGCTCCTTGGTGGTCTCTAGGGGTTTTGGGAAATGGGTCAACACTTCACCACTAAGCTAAATCCCCAACCCCTGCTGCCTACTGTTTTATTTCTTTCAGCATGCATCTTTCCTTATAAAAATGTGTAAGTATTTTATATGTACATGTGTGAAGCAAAGCACTTTAACATCTGGCCAAAGAGACAAACTTGGTTCTTGTTAAAACTTTTACATCTTTAAAATAAAAAAAAAATGAATTAAGTTATTGGGGCTGGGGAAATAGTTCAGTGTTTAAGAGCACTTGTTGCTCTTGTGGACCCAGATTTGGTTCACAGAATTCACATGGTGGTTTACAACCTGCCTTAGATTTGCTTTGGCAGGGGGTTCAGGTCCCAAAGAGGATTTGTGGAGTTGGTGGAGGGAGGGAGCAGGATGGGATGGGGATGACAGACACAATCTGAGGGTGAATGAATCGGGATGACTGCTAGCAGCCTTTAATTGAGAAAAGATTACAACTTTTATACTGTATCATTGCACATAGGATTAAATGGAAGACAAGGGGCATGTGAAATGGGGTGTGGCTTGAGATCAGGAGTTCAGGAATCTAGCATTGACCCTGACAATAGGCTCCAGTCGTGTGTTAATGAAGGGCCACAAGTTTCCTAGAGATAAGAATGACTACTTTATCAAGCAAGAACTTTCCTCAAGCTCCCAAGGGAATGGAGACCCTTATCCAAATGCCTGGCCTTGGGAAAAGGACTTCTGTGGAGCAGACCCTATATTGCAGTTCCTTAGTTTTACTATGGACCTGTTCCCCTCAAAAAGCTCCCAAAAGGGAAGGTCCTGATGTCTTACTCTTTTCTCATTATACAATACCATTCTGATTTCTCTGTATTTATTAACTGAACTCTTACCTTTAATGGCCTCAGACTCTAGATCAGAATTGTAGGCATTTCATCCTTGGGATCAGGTGTGTCTAGTAAATCTCTAACATTCCTGTTCTTGGTGTAATTAGGAGGGCACAGTGGAATTCCTGTTTCCGTGGTATTGCAGATTTTTTTTTCCAAATAATTATTTCGTTTAGAGGGGCTACCATTGTACACATTTTTATTCTTTACCAAAGCCTGCAAAGCTTTCCCAAAGGGAAATGTATTAATTTTGAGAATCATTAAAAATAAAGGTCAAAGGTGCTGCTGGACAAATGTGGTTTGCGATGTTGAAATGCTGGAACTTTGTCAAGCAGCAATGGTCACCATGCAGTCCACACCAACAACCATCTGTAACTTCAGTTCTAGGGTTTTGGCACCAAGTTGATAAGTATTGGATCCCTGGTTGCTGGATATCCACTGCCACCAATGTAATAAGCCAATCAAACCAAATTATTAAGCCCAGGTTTAATAAACAGAGCAAGGCAACTCCTGGGTGACTCTTGGGAAGGCAGGGAAGAGAGCAGGAGAGTACAGGCAGGCAGGTCTGGCAACCAGGTCTTAAGCAGCCTTAAGTGTGGCCTTGAGCAGCCCTAAGGGAGGAGCCGACCATTGGCGGGCTTTCTGAGGGGAGGGGTCTGGAATGGGAGGAGTGAGACCTGAGCGTGGACTGGAACCCCTAGCTGGAGATCCCCAACATCCCAATCTTTTTGGGTATATATGGATGCTGGTAGGGCTTCCACCTAAACAGGTGCACATATATAAATTGAGCAAAACACACCTATAAAAGTATCTTTAAAAATAAAATTTTTATATTTTTCTTTAGATATCCAATTTTAATAAAAGATTTTATCATTTTTTCTTTGATTTCTGAGAGTTTATCAAATTCACTGTGCCTTTGCTGAAAATGCCTCTTAATAAAATACATTTTATTATTATTGAACAAAATACACAGAATTAGCTGTCTCATTTTATTCTACTCCAGCAAATTACAGCAGCCATTCATTGTGGAATTTGCAGCATATCTCTGATCTGTAACACGAATCTTAATCGGTCATATAAATAAATGAAAAAAAGAAAAAACAGAGCCAGATATTGGGGTAAATTCTGAAAGATCAGAGAGGCAGAACAAGCTACAGTCAATCTCACCTCAACAACTCCTCATCAGATCCTGTTTCCTCAGACTGGAAGCCTCTGAGTCCTCAACCAAAAGTGTCTCTGCTGAACTGCTGCTAAAAAGCCTAAAAGCTTAAAAGCCTCCAGTTCCTGGTCCTCACACCTTATATACCTTCCTGCTTCCTGCCATCACTTCCTAGGATTAAAGGTGTGTGTCTTTCCCAAACAAAGACATGAGTGCTCAAGTGCTGTGATTAACCGCATGTGCCACCATGCCTGGCTCTATTTCCAGTGTGGCCTTGAACTCACAGAGATCCCCATGGATCTCTGCCTCCGGAATGCTAGGATTAAGGGTGTGTGCCACCCCTGTCTGGCCTCTATGTCTAATCTAGTGGCTGTTCTGTTCTCTGACCCCAGATAAGTTTTATTAGGGGACACAATATATTAGGGGACACTGATTCTTCTTCCCTTTTTCTTTCTTTCTTTTTCAGTTCTGTGAACATGGAATGTGTACAAGTGGAAGAGAAGACAAATTTGGCTTATTTTTTCACAAATGCCATCCATTCTGTTTTGTTAGACAAGGTCTCTTATTGCCTTGGGTCTCTTCAGGCACAGTAGGAGCTAATCAGGGATCCCAGGGACCTGCTTGTCTCTATTACCCCAGAGCTGAAATTACAAGTGTTTGCCATTCTATTGTGCTTGCCCTTTTCTACATTTTTATATGGGTTTGGGGGATTAAATTTAGATCTTCGTGCCTGTAAACATAAGGCATGCACATTAACAACTAAGTTATCATAACATCATAACATTATCAGCTGTAGCTATACAATTCTGCATCCGTCATGTACTTTGGCTTCAAAATTTAAATATGATTAAAATAATGTTTTTCATTCTTATGATTACCAGTTATTATTTGTATAGATGTCACTGTACCAGACTAGCATATTAAAAATATAATGTTATAAAGTAAAGAAATAATTAAATAATTGAAGTCAGTCAGTATGTAGACATGTACTAAATCAGTGATGTACATGTAACACTAAAAATAACATGTGCCCCACCATGTACACAATAAGCCACCATATGTGACAAGTGTTAAGCAAGATACATGTCCTGCAAAAAGGATTAAGATCTTTGGAAAAATATTTACACTACTTCAGTATTTACTCATTTTATTGTTGTTGTTACTGAGACAAGTGCTAAATATATAGTCTCATATTGGTCTTTACCTCGTCATTTTCTTCCTTCAGCATCCCAAGTGCTAGAATTGCAGTGTATATCATCATGCTCAGCTATTACTTCAGTTTTTAAAGTAAGTAAGAACATGGTGCCACAACAGTCCTAGCCATATTTCAAGTACTTCAAAGCAGGATGTGGCTGGTGACACCATATTGGAACACGCAGCCTCTGGTGGTATGTCAGTTAGATCTGATCATCTCCCAGTTTCATCCAAAGCCTGGATTAAAAAGCTTTAAGTTCCTTAAATAAATATTTTTCCTTTTAAAAAACATTTTTGATATTATAATTTAATTACATTTGTCCCTTGCCTTTCTTCCCTCCAAACCTTCCCAAAAAACCCTCCCTGTTTTTCTTCAAATTCATGGCCTCTCTCTCTCTCTTTTTAAAAAACTAATTGTTATTATATATTATATACATATGTATATTGTATACATATATTCCTAAATATAACCTGTTTAGTCCATACAATGCTACCTGCATGTATATTTTCAGGGCTCACCCATTGTCACTCTACAACCCATTGGTCTATTCTTCCCTGGGTAAGGCTGCCTTTCCCATATCTAGCTTTCCTCAGTTGTCTGTAGTTCTTTGTGTAAGGTTGAGGCCTTGAGGGCTTCTCTCCATCTAATTTTAAATGAACATTTTTAAACACACATGAACAGATGTTTTAAAAATATGGTTAACCTATAATTAATTGATGGTGACTCCTCTAAATAAGGATGCAGTAAAGTGAAATTTAAACTAACAATTAAAATATCTTAACTTTCACAAATTTGACTTCTATATATTCCATGTTTTTGTTTATTACATAGTATAGTAAATAAGAGTTCCATGTAAATCATTACTTAAGCTCAGTGTCTGGAACCTGATAAGACACATGCCTGCTTGATTTTTCTCTGTGACATCTGATTGCCAATGATTTTGAGCCAAAAGAGTATGGTGCTGTTGTCTTGAGCTGCTGCTGCTTAAGATAGGGGAGGGCTAAGAGTGAGCAATGCCTGAGGGCTGAGGCTAGACTTCCAAGCTGGCAGAGGTTCTTATGCCTGTTCCTTCCCAAGGCCTTGATTGCATCCCTTCGCTGTCTGAGTGGAGAGTGCTCACAAATTGGAGTCATCTTTTCAGATTGGTATCTTGCTATGGGCACCTTCCCTGGAACCACATGTGTAGGGAAAGCTAGATGCAATGGAGGGCCTTACTCAATGGATTGAAGAGGAACTCTAATGAAGTAATTCACTTGAAAGATAGAGAAATTTCCTTTCTCTAGGCAGTTCTTTGTGTTTTTTTGGTCAGGAACAAGGGTGTGTGTCCTCACCTCTCTGGCTCCATGGTTTACCAAGCCTTGAGCCACTTCCACAATCACAGCTGCTTTACTCTGGCCAGATGCAACTGTTAAAGATTACCATGTAGTGTAGGCAGAATTTTCTGTTCTGCCAGCTGCTCCTAAATAATCACATGGAGACTTAGTATTAATTTTAAAAGATTGACTAGTAGCTTAGGCTTGTTATTAACTAGCTCTTACACCTAAAATTAACCTATTTTTTTTAATCTACGTTCTACCATGTGGCTCAGTACCTTTTCTCAGTGCAGCATGCTCATCTTGCTTTTCCCCAGACTCTGCCCTTCTTCATCCCAGAACTCTTTCCCTGTACATAAGTCCTGCCTAACCTCTTCCTGCCTAGCCATTGGCCATTTATCTCTTTATTAAACCAGTGAGAGCAACACATCTTCACAGTGTACAAAAAGATTTTTCCACAACAATGTAGCCAGGTATAGTGGTTCTCAAGAGACAGAGGCAGGGAGACCACAAGTTAGAGTCCAGCTTGGGCTACATAGTAACACTTCATCTCAAAATAACAATAGATTGTCATATGATCTAGATAACTATAATTTGAGTTATAACTATAACTATAATTTGAAATCTCTATAGAAAGTAAAATTAAGGGATTTTCCCTTTCAAATTTTGATTTCATTCTTACCTTACAGTATATAAGTCTATGTTCAACTCTAGTATGTGGCTATTAATCATGCCAAGACTCTTTCTATTATAAGTGAAAAAAAAGGAGTTGAAAAAGTAAGAGCCAGTGTTTATGAGGAGCTTACTATCCCTAGGAATGTCATGAATCTACAAAGCAGCATTAGTTTCAATGCTTTTTGCCTATAATTTTGAGATGATGAATCTGAAGCAATAAGAAGACAAATAACTTGCTCAGGACACAAAATTGATGTTCAAGCCATCCTTCAGGCTTTAGGGTTAGTCATCTTTCCTTTCGCATACAGATGTCATATATGTCTACACAAAACATGTCTAGTTTTTTACTTTCATGAAACTCTTTTGAGCAGGAATCCTAGTTATCTACACTGCCTGTAGTCTACTCACATTTGTTTGTAAGACTGACACAGTACTTGTGCTATTTATTGGTATTGTTGCATTAAATGAATTTTCTTTTTTCATTTACAGTTTGAAGGTTTTCCTTCCTGCTCTAGAAGGGCTCACATATAATACAATAAGAGACAAGATAATTAACTGTGAAGTCCTGCAGCCTACATGGGAGGATGCAGTAAGAGAAGGCAATGAAGACAATGGAATGGAGCAGATACATGGTGATAAACTGACTATACACTTTTTGGGAGCCCAGACAAAAGCTTAAGATGTTGGATTGCATAGGTTTCATTTCCTGACAATCAGAAGAATAAAACTCTTCTGCCGACAGCTCAAACAGGAACTGATTGCATGAGTTCTAGAAGGGAAATTGAACAACATGGAAAATATCTCACTCTGGCTTTATTAGACACAGAAGAGTCATTTAGATACTGAGTTGTCATATTATTCTGAAATAAGAGCAGTGGCCCTTATATACTAATCTGCTTGTTAAATCCTTTCCACAAGGCTGAAGAGACACAGCATCACACTTCCTCCAAGGCCAGAAATTAAATGATTGGAGCCTGGAGAATGCAAACGGGTAATTTATGTGCGTCAACTCTCTCAAATACCAGATGCTGAAACAATCACCAGGCCCATATTAAGTATCTATAAATAATGAGAAAATTCTCTAAACAATACAGAATTTTTCTGAACTGTTTGTCTAAATGAGAGCTACATACTTTTAATATGTGATAGGAAAAAATAAACATGTCATTTGAATTTTCAGTCCTGGATTTGTCATCTTGTCCAGACAGACTGAGCACCTCCAACTTCCAGTGAGACTAGAGCCACAGGTCAGGAGAGGCAGTAACTACAGTCCAGGAAAGGCAACAGAACAAAGAATAATGGATTGTGCTGTGCATAAAAGTCTAGGAAGGAAATGGCATTGTTATCTCCATTCTGCAGGTCAGAAAACTGAGGCATAGGGAAATCAGATCCTAAAAGTATCAAATCTTCTCTTCCCTGATGACAACACTGGTCCCCAAAAAAACTGTAAACTGTGTTCCAAACTATTGATTAAAACTAGTCTGAAAATGCATGTGATCATCTAGGTATACCTTCCAAAGAGATCCTCTGTATTGCCATTGCCTGTCATTTTTTTAAAAAAGGAAATCTGTTGGATGTCAAAATAAGTAATATAAAAAAGTAACTTAGATAACAGAATGGTTCCATGTAGCTAGATGAAGTTGGGTGCTGTGTTCACATCTATAACTCCAGCACTTGAGAGGCTAAGCCAAGAGTTCAGAGAGTGGGAGGCCAGCCTGTAATACATAGTAAGATCCTGTCACAAAAACAGGCCAAGCAAAAAGTTTTTAGAAGTTTTATTTTCTCTTTGCTCCACTGGACACCTGGAGAGTGAAGCTGTTCTCATAGGACTGTTCTGAGCTGCTAAAGGAACAGAGACTCCTCTGTTGAGTCAAATGATGTCAACTTGACCAGGTATCTTTGATGATTTTACATGGTAGAGGAAACCTATTTTCTTTTTTCTTTTTCTAGTCTAGTAGTCTTAATAGACCTTAGTCTATACATATTTAAATGTACACACATGCAAAATAAAAGGTCGTTTTTTATTTTACAAGCATATACTGTTATTTTTACTACCTTATAATCTGAATACTATGAGAAACAAATACATTTATATGCTGAGAAGACGCAACTGAAAATAAATTCTTGTGGTAACCATGTACTTTTATTTGTTATTGGTGTATATTAATTATATCAAATAACAGGATTCATTGTGACATTTCATACATGTATACACCATATTTTGATTATCTTCATAAACATACCACCATTTAGCTCTTACCTGTCTTCTCTTCTGATCTTTTCTAATAGTCTCTACTTTCATATCATTTCCACCTCCAAGGAGTCTACAGATGAGGAAAAAACATGTACTACTTTGCTTTGAGTCAAGATAGTTCAGATGCTGATTTCTAGCTCTGTCTATTTTCCTGCAAATGACATAATTTTTGTGCTCTTTATGTATGAATAATATTCCATTGTGTTTTATTTAATTAAACATGGTATATTGCCACTTTACTTAATATATCATGTTTTATTTAGCCATCTATTGATGGGGATCTAGGTGACTCCATATCTTGACTACTGTGACTAATTTACAATCCTACCTACAGTAAATAACAGTTCTTCTTTCCCTCACGTGCTCACTAATGTTTATTCCCTAGGAGACAACATTCTGACAGGTGAGTAGAAATTTCAGTGTGGTTTGGATTTCATCAGAGTTTCCCTGATGGCTAAAGACAGTCAACATTTCTTCATATAATTATTTGCCATTTGAATGTCTTCTTTTCAGAACCATTTTCCAGTTCATTGTTCACTTACTGATTAGATTTCTTTTTCTTGGTGCTTTTTTTTTTTTTTTTAGTTCTTTCAAGATTCTTTATTAGAGCTACATTCCTAGACAAAACACTTTTGTGTATGTGTTTGCATGTGTATTTATTTGTGTAGGTAAATGCTCATATGTGTTAGAAGCTAGATGTTAACTTTGGGGGTCATTCCTCAAGAGCCATCCACTTTGTTTTCTGAGGCAGAGTTTCTCAGTGGGAGCTAGGGCTTTGTGATTTGAGCCCCAGAGATCTTCCTGTCCCCATATCTCCAGTGCTAGGATTACAGGCATGTGCTGCCACACCCAGTTTTTTTTTTTTTTTATATGGGTTCTGGGGATTGAACTCAGGTCTTCATTCTTACTTGGCAAGCACTTTATTGACTGACCCAACTTCCTAGTCCACAAAGTGCTTCTTAATACTAATAGTAGGACTAGGAAAATGGGTTTAGTTGAAAAGTGAGAGGTCTAGACAGAAGAGATGTGATATAGGAGCACTGGTGAAGCCAGTAATGACAGGAGCTCTAAGTTTAAATCATTCAGGCTGTACCACTATCAACAACAGCAGGAAAGTTAAGAACCATGCTTGTAGCTGAGCAGTGGTAGCACGCTTTTAATCCCAGCATTCCATAGGCAGAGGCAGGTAGATCTCTGTGAGTTCAAGGCCAACCTGGCCTACAGATTGAGTTCCAGGATAGCAAGTGTGACCCAGTGGTGGTGCATGCCTTTAATATAAGCATTCGGCAGGCAGAGGCAGGCAGATCTCTGTCAGTTTGGGTCCAGCCTTGTCTACAGATAGAGTTCTAGGACAGCCAAGGTACATGGAGAAATCCTGTCTCAAAAAAACAAAAGAAAAAAACCAAAACCAAAACCAACCAAAGAAACAAAAACATTGTGCTTGTTTTGGCAACACATATACTAAAATTGGAATAATATAGAGAAAATTAGCAGGATAGCCAGAACTACAAAAAGAAACCTTGTCTGAAGAAGAATGAGAAGAAGGAGGAGGAGGAGAAGGGGAAAGAGGAGGAGGAGGAGAAGAGGAAAGAGGAGGAGGAGGAGAAGAGGAAAGAGGCGGAGGAGGAGGAGGAGGAGGAGGAGGAGGAGGAGGAGGAGGAGGAGGAGGAGGAGGAGGAGGAGGAGGAGAACCAACAACCATGCTGGTTTAAGGGTGGTATGGGGACAAATGTGGATACTTGGGAACAGTATCATCATAAAGTGGATACTTGGGAGCAGCAGTGGTTCTAATAAACAGTCTCCCTACTTCCTTTGTTTGAGACCTGTGCCACCACTTACTATTTCTCATTAATACTGACAAATGTCAAGGGATCTTTAACCATATGATAAAGATTTGAATGGGATTTAAAAAGCATGATAGGATCTGATACACCTTTCACAATTAGCTTCAATGTGTTGAATTGTGGTAGGTCATCCATCCATCTATTCTTTTGCCTACTCAAGATCATTCAGCTGTGCAATCAGTCTGTGTTTCTGAGCCAATCACTGCAGGTACTATATTGTGAACATGAAGGTGGTTAATAATGCAAGATAGGGACAGCCTTATAAGAGACACAAGAACGGGGATAAGGGGAAAAGCATTATGAAAGATCATTAGAGAAACAGCTAACTCAGTCATGGTTAAGCACTTACATCTTTGCCAATGTTCAACACCAAGTTTCTAGAAAATTTAGGTAAGTGGCAACATATGTTTGATAAGGTATTTGATGCATAAGATGTATATTCTATAATGGAGTTTCTGGTCCCCTGAAAGGGTCCTTTTCCAGGGTTGGGCATTTGGGCAGAGACCCCTAAGGCTTGTCAAGGGCAATGCTGCCCTCTGGGCTCCCTCAGTCCCTGCTCACAAGTCACACTCCAACTCACAAGCCCCTTTTGCTCCTGTTCCCATTTTGGTCCTGGGGATCTTTCCCCTGTTGCTTTTCCTTGCCTTCTCAGGAGACAACTTAGCAGTTTGATACAAACTTGTTTTGTTTTTACCCCCAAAATGGCTATTTTGGTTTCTTTACTGAGCCCATTATCCATGATTAAAAAGTTTTATTTTGATACTGTAGTAGAGCTTCAATCAAAACTAAGCATACTTGTGCCACATTAACATCTCTGGCTTCTTGGGTCTGTGATGCCACTGTGGGGGCTCAGCTGTCACTGTCCTTGCTGTCCCCATGTGCACCCAGTTGGCTCAGGGAGAGGCCCAGGTGTCTGGGGTGCAAAGTTGGCTGCCTTCCTGCTAGGGGTGGGGTATCTACGGTGGGCATCCAGACCTGCTCTGAGCCCCTGTTAGCTTCTGCCTTCACCTTTGGCACAACCAAGCCTGCCAGCTGTGCCCTGCTGCCCACTGCCTCTGCCTTCCTCTTGGCCTTCAGCACCTTGTCCAGGATGGCTGTGGGGTTGGGTCTTGATGTTGCCTGTGATCGGGAAGGGGAAGCTTTGTCTTCTGAGTCGAATCCTGCAGAAGCCTGTGGTGGCGAGGTTGCAGGCTCGCGCTTGTCTTCCTCCTGCTGCTGTCACTGCAGCTCCTGCGACAGGCGGTGCTGCAGCATGGCCTCAAAGTCCAAGTGTGCCTGCTGCTGGTTCAGGTCCTTCAGCTCCTGCAGGTTTCCCAGCACCTCCATCTCCAGCTTCGAGTCCTTTGTGCGGTTCTCTAGAACCTGTATGGGTTTGGTTCAGCTCCTCAAGCTCACCCACTCCTGCACACGCTTCTTCTCCTCCTCCAGGAGCTCCTTGGCCTGGAAGTTGCATGTGGCCCCATGCTCCATGGTGTAGTCTGTGTTCTCTGGGTTTGTCTTGAAGGTGATCTCGGTCAAGCACCACGTGCACTTGATATAGAGGTGGAAGATAGGCAGGCCCAGGTAGGCTTCGTTCTGGACTGTTTCCTTGCATGCGTTGAACTTCTTCCCCTTGTAGATGTATTCTCCACATGTCTTACACCTCAAGTTGAAGGGGGGCCATCAGCCTAGCCACGTACTGCTGATCCTTGGGTAGCTTGAGTTTTGGGATCTTTGACAGGTCGAAGTCAGGTGGGTAGCATTTGTTTAGAACTTTCCGTTCTGACATCTCTGCTTCCTGTCCTTCGCATCAGGAAAGCAGTTCACTTTGGTCCTCTCCGAGTTTATCCAACCAGGTGCCGCAGTTCTCTTGATGTCACTTCCTTGGCTGTCTTACTGGCTTTAGTTTGCAGGCTTTAGTGTTCTCATTGGCTACAATCTTTGTCAATCAAGGTCACATTTTGGTCCTTTCCTGAGTGCCAGTAGACGAGGCAGTAAATAAAGGTTCTGGGAGTCTCTGGATCGTGTGTGTGTGTGTGTGTGTGTGTGTGTGTGTGTGTGTGTGTGTGTGTGTGTCTGTGTGTGTGTGTCTCTGTGTGTGTGTGTGTGTGTATGCCGGGTCAAGAGAGCATGAGAGCACACAGCAGGTATGGTAACCAGTGTTGTGGAATTATTATTTTAAGGTGTGTTACTTTTGTTTATGTTGCATTTAACTATGTGAAACTGTATTTCTGTGCTTGTCTAAAACACTTGATGGTCTAATAAAGAACTGGCCAATAGCAAGGCAGGAGAAAAGATTGGCAGGACTGGCAAGCCCAGAGTATATAGAGAAGAAAACTGGGAGAGAGCTAGCTAGCAGCCAGAGAAGGAGTAGGACTCCAGGGTCCAGCCACCCAGCTACACAGCAAGCCATGGAGTAAGAGTAAGATTTACAGAAGTAAGAGAATGATAAAAGCCAGAAAGGATAATTTAAGATAAGGAAAGCTGGCAAGAAGGAAGTCAAGCTAAGGCCAGGCATTCATAAGTAATAATAAGCTTCCATGTGTGAATTTATTTGGGAGCTGGGTCGTGAGCCACCTAAAAAGAGCCAAAAAAACAAACAACAACAGACCAGGTCTTAAGTAACCTGTAGGCAAGGTCTTGACAACCCCGGGAGGGGCTGACTCTTAGGCGTGGTGGGGTCTGGGAGGAGAGAGGGGGAGGTGGGGCTTCCACCTAATCATCCCAGAGTCCTTGGGTATATGGCACAGGCAGGGCTTCCACCTAAACATCAGTGACCAAGAAACTTTCCTAGAAGAGATGATGACCAATTGTTGACTGGGAGCACTGGGGAAGAACCAGCCTAGCAGCATGACAGGAACTTTTCAGGAGGAGTTGGGAACAGCTCAACATTGAGGTAAATAAGAAGATACAGAGAGAGTTGGGAGTAAAGGCAGACAGGAAGGCTGGATCATGATGTGTGTGAGTTTTATTCAAGGCCATATGGTGTGTCTCATGAAGGACTAGAAAGATCTCTTTCCCTGAAGTGTGAAGAATAAAGTGAGCCTGAAGCCTAGCTTCAATGACTGCTTAGTTGCTTTCAACTACCTGTAAGAACTTCGGCTTATACTTCAATTTGAGAGCATCTTGGGAATTCAGACTTTGCTCCAGAGTCAGCAAGGCAGACCTCTGTCTCAGATTCTGTCTTCTGCTACTTTGTTAGCAGTGCTCCCCAAGGTACTAACTGACCTATCATAGCCTTTTATGGCTTCCTAATGACATCCTTTCACAACTGTGATTATTTTCTCCATTCCACAGAGGAGGGAACTAAAGCTCAGAAACTTGAGCACCTTCCAGAAAGCACAAGAATGGCAGAGTGAAGATTTGAACCCAGGCAAAGTGACTAAAAAGTCTTACACGTGGGTTTATTTCTCTGATATGGATGTTCCTTATCTAGTGTTTGAAAGATGGAGTTATAGGTAGTTTTGTAGGGAAAATAATCTTAGCATTTTAGAGTATGCCATTTAAAACATTTTAATTGTTATGCAACCGTCACTGTCATCTATTTTCAAAACTCTTCCATTATCCTAAACACAGTGTTGTTATCCCTTTGAGCAGTGTCTTCTTATTTCCCTCATCTCTCTGATGCCAATGGCTGCCTTTATGTTCTCTCTGTATGAATTTGCCTAATCTAGATATTTTATATAATGACATATGCCATTTGTCCCTTTCAATATGCTGTACTCTACCTAATATAATGTCAGGATTCATTTATACTGTAGAATATATCTGAATTTCACTCTTTGTATGACTGAATCATCTTCCATTATATATATATATATATATATATATATATATATATATATATATATATATATGGTATACTTTGTATAACCATTCACCAGTAAATGGACATGGGTTTTCCCTCAACCTTTTTGCTGTTATAAGTAATGCTGTAATGAGCATTGATGTAATGTTAATCCTGCTTACAATGTTTTTAGGTATCTACCTCAGAGTAGAATTGCTGGATTGTGTAATGTTTCTATGTGTTTTTTTTTTTTCTTCAGATGTGTCTTCTTATGTTCAGGCTGGTCTGGAACTCCTAGGTTCAAGCATTCCTGTTTTCTGTCCTCTCAAGTAGTTGGTATGTGTTACTACACTCAGCTATGTTCAGTTTTTTTGAGGATCCTCAAATCATAGAAGAATGGAAACACAAGTCGTTAAAGATGGAAAGATTTTTGGAAGGTTAGCTCTCTTTCTTTATTGGCTTAAGAGGAAATAACAATTAAAAAAATAGTTACCAATTTGAGCACTGAACAT
Source organism: Peromyscus maniculatus bairdii (assembly GCF_049852395.1). Lineage (NCBI taxonomy): Eukaryota > Metazoa > Chordata > Mammalia > Rodentia > Cricetidae > Peromyscus > Peromyscus maniculatus. Next base: position 103,911,588 of record NC_134862.1, on the reverse strand, counting down.
ATACATCAGCCATTTCTAATGTGACATTACATCTAACCTTTCTAAAGTCATATGGAGTGTTTACAATCTCAGTTTTACAGATAAAGATACTGAGAATATGCCTGGCCCTCACCAGTGACATATGGCAGACTCTAACTTAAAACTCTAACCAAGGGTCTTGCTGGAGGTATGTGATCATGTGGTTTTACTTGCTGAAGTTGGTTCTTAGTTTTGTATAGAGAATGTTGTGTTCTTGTGAAAGCTCATCATTGCTTCTTTATATTTATTTTCTATTTTATTGTGTGTATATATTTCATTACTTGGCTTTATATTCTAACATGTATCTTCATTGTGAACAATGTAACAGGCAGGAAACAAAATGTATTTGTGTGTGTGTGTTGTGGTGGGGGGCAAATATTATCATGCTGATATTCCTTTCCCAACTCTCTTCCAAAATCTTTCCCTGTATAGCAATGGTAGTGCATGCCTTTAATCCCAGAAAGTGAGCCTTTAATCCCAGGGAGTGATGGCAGAAAGCAGAAAGGTATATAACGTGTGAGGACCAGAAACTAGATGCTTTTGTCCTGGTTAAGCTTTTAGGCTTTTGAGCAGCACAGTTCAGATGAGAGGCATCCAGTCTGAGGAAACAGGACCACCTGAGGAATTGTCAAGGTGAGGAAGCTGTGGCTTATTCTGCTTCTCTGACCTTCCAGCATTCACCCCAATACCTGGCTTCAGGTTTGATTTTATTAATAAGACTCTTTAAGATTCCTGCTACACTATGATATGATCTATAATGAATATTCTCTAATCTGGATGCTGTTAGGACTTGGAAGAACCAATCTGTCATTTTGTCCTTCATGGGTGTGCTTATCACTCATCTCTTGTCTGTTTTCTTTTTCATAGATTCAATTTCCAAATTCGGGCTCTACCATGCCTGCAGCCTGTCTTTCCAATATTCTCTTCTGTTTAAGACCTCTCACACACCATTGTTTAAGCACAAGCATATTCCATATGCAGCCAAGGATAACATCTCCAGGACTTCTGCTTCTCCACTGCTTTTTAGGTAGGTGTTTGATTTCACTCATTCATTCTATTTAATGTCCCTTTTACACAACACATTGTGTTGTAGCTTTCTTTTTCCTTTTATATTCTAAGCAATTTAGTTGATCATTTGGGAGATGATATTGTTTTTATTTGTTTGGCTTTTACATTTTGTTCTTGGTGATGTTGAGAATTAGTCTATCATGTTTCTTCATCTGCCCTTTTCACCTAGAGACTGAAAGTGGACTGAATAGAACATATAGCCCTTGCAGCTTGTCTCAGATGATTTCTCTGAAAGGTACTTTTCCTCTCTGCAGGAGTCTAGATGCTCAAGTAGGGAATTTTACTGCTGTGGACCTATCTGTTTGCCCTAAGTGACCTGTTAGTTATTCTGGGGGGGGGGGGCAGGGGAGGGATGTAACTAGCATTTCTATCTACCATGGATTTCAGAAAGAACATTGAATTTATTGTCTGGCCTGAGTTTGACTTAAGTGCACTAAATAAGCATTATCATTTCTATTTGTAGATGAAGAACTAAGGTGTAAGAAAGTGATTTCCCTAGTTATACAAACTAAGCTACAGGGTTTTAATTTTTACGTGTGTGTGTGTGTGTGTGTGTGTGTGTGTGTGTGTGTGTGTGTATTGTATTGTTCTTGTTAAGATAAAATCTCATTATGTAGCCCAGACATGCCTTGGATTTCATGACCCTTCTGCCTCAGACTCCTAAACTCAGACATTAAAAGCATATACCATCATGCCCAGCCATTTTTCTTATGTTTTATCAACATTAATGTATAGTCAAATTATTTATGGCTTCTAGTAATCATATTTTGATTTAAAATATTTATAAATAAACTAATGGAAAATAAGAAGAAACAAATATCTGGAGAGAACAACGTGGGAAGATGAAAATACATGGATTTCAAATCCTCAGTCTGGACTGTGCACTTGTCTCCCAGTGCTGCCTAAGAAACCACCACAGGTGTAGCAGACTAAAAAGAACATTTACTTTATTTTATTTTTGTTCAAAGCTCTGTAGGCTAGACAGATTTTTAATCTAGAAGAATGTGTCTCTGTTCCCTGCTCAGAATATTAAAGCTGAAAACAGGATGTTGACCTGGTTGACTCTTCCCTTGAAGTGCTAGGGATGAATCATCTTCTAACTCATTCTTGTCAGCAGAATTCAGTTAGTTGTGGCTGTAGGACTGAGATCCTCATTTCCTTGCTGGTTGTCAGTTGAAGGCGGCTATTAGGTCCTTTAAGCTACCCTATTTCTTGGTACGTGCTCCTCCATCTTTGAGGATGGGACCTCAATTCCTCATGTTTCAAGTCCCCGAGCTCCCTTTCTGTGACCAGAAGGAATATTTTGCTTTTAAAAGGAGAATGACTAGGGTAGGGTCATGTAAATAACCTTTCTATCTTTTGTGTTTTTTAGGTGTGTGTGTGTGTGTGTGTGTGTGTGTGTGTGTGAGTACATATGTGTAGGTGCATGTGGAGGCCAGAAGCCAATAATGGGTCTCTTCCTTAATTTCTCTTTACCTTTATTTTTGAGACACGGTCAGGCTGGCTGGCCAGTAAACCTCAGGGGTCTGCCTATCTCAGCACTAGGATTGCAGGGGAGCCGTTGTACCTGACTTTAACATAAATGCTGGGGATCAAACCCATGTCTTCAGGTTTGTGGAGTAAGTACTTTACTGACTGAGCCAGATATCTTCCTAGCCCCTAATCTTCATATCTTAAGGTGAACAATGCCATTTAAATAACATAATGCAAAAAACAGAACTCATACTGAGTTCTGGGAGTTATGTATCATATGAATGAAAACTGTTGCTGGAGGGCTTCTCTCCAGGTTCCACCAAGCCCCGCAGTCCCACAATCCATGTATAAAATAATCACTCAGATGCTTATATTACTTATAAACTGTATGGCCATGGCAGGCTTCTTGCTAGCTGTTCTTATATCTTAAATTAACCCATTTCTATAAATCTATACCTTGCCACGCAGCTTGTGGCTTACCGGTGTCTTTACATGCTGCTTGTCCTGGCGGTGGCTGCAGTGTCTCCCTCCTTCCTATTTCCCCAATTCTCCTCTCTCCTTGTCCCGCCTATACTTCCTGCCTGGTCACTGGCCATCAGTGTTTTATTTATATAGAGTGATATCCACAGCAGACAACATCTGAGCACTCTGTTTTCCAGAAAATGCTATTCAGAGACACACAGGTTCCATTACACCCCACTGTCTTAGGTCACACCAAGGGCTGGGTACCATTATTGTAAGATCTGTCTAATATCTCTCCAACATAATTTATGGCTTGCTCCCTGAGCATCACTGCAAATGTCCATATTGGACTAACTGAGGCTCTCATCTGTTTAATAGTTCATTCCCAACTTTAGATCCAAGAATTCTAAATCTGTCTTTCATAGCACTCCCATCAATCCTCCTTCCTCGACCTCCCAAGTGAAGGATTTGAGCCACTATGCCTAGCTTTCCCATATGCTCTCTTAGAACTTTATTTTAGGAAACATTATGCTGTAGCTGTTGATTGTATTCTGCCCCCAGTTCCAGTTCTGAGGCTCTACTTACACATCCTGACACAATGCTAAAGGTTTCATAATGACTAAAACAATTCTTAAAGCATTTCACATGACACACATGTGGAAAAATCATCTGTAGTATGCATATTTTGGACAATACCAGTTTGCTTCCTGTGTGGGCACATGGGTGGGTGGACCTAAGTTGGGGATATTTTCTGAGGCTATGTGCAAAGGCTCTGGCTGGGCATCTCACTCTTGGGTGTGCAATGTATTTACATCTCAGAGAGCTTGGTTTAGCTTGGCTATTTTATTGCTCCCCTATGAAGGTTCTGCTATTGGGTCTGTCTTTTGTATCTGCTGACAGCATTCTTTCCTTCTAACAGAGCCTTCTCAGACCATGGCTTCAGAGGCTGAGTAGGGTTGGCCATGTACCATATCCAACATCCTGATTCAAAGACAATTAGTCCCTAGAACAAGCAGGTTGTATGAGGTGGGCTGGTATGAAAAATTCACTTATTAGAAGCAAACTGACTAATGAGTTCTCTTTCTTGGAAATCTGAATTGGAAGTTGTAGAAAGAACCAACCAGTTGGTGAAAGAGAGAACAGCAGACATAAAAGTGGGGCATCTGACACGAGAGTAACTAAGCCAGTTTTAGTGATGAAGCACTACTAAGGTTTGAATGTGAAAAGTTCTCCACAGGCTCCTATGTTAAATGCTTTTCTGTAGCCTATGATGCTGTTTTGGGAGGTTCTAGAAATTACATGAAGTGGAGACCAGCTGGAGGTGGGCCTTCAAAGGCCATTTCTGGCTCAGTTTCTCTCTGCTGCTCTGCTTCCTGCATGCCACAAGGAAGCTTCTTATACCACATGCTTTTACTGCCATGATGTCCTTCCCAAGCATGGGACCAACCAACTGTGGACCAACTCATCTGAAACCATAAGTAAAATAAATTTCACCTCGTTTAAGTTGTTCTCTCCAGTTATTTTCATCACAGTGGTGCTAAGTAATTAACAAGGCTCAGAACAAGGAACTTCCAAGAGGTAGCGACAAGATGACCCAGTGTGGAAAGTTGCCAGGAACTCCAAATCTCCTGATCCCTTTTTTCTCAGGCAGACTTCTCTTTCTGCTTGCATATTCCAGTGAGAGTCCACTCTCACTGAGTGAATCTAATTGGATATTTTGATCTTCAATTAGCAGAAAACCCAACTACAAGTGGTCTAAATATGGAAAATGTTTTTATCTCAGGTGGCAAGACAGATCCTAGGAAGTCATTGAATCTTGTGGCTCAATAATGTCACAAGACCCTCATGTGTTTCCTAACTTTCTCTCTGATCACCTCAATGTTATGCTTGTCTATCTAGCCTATATCTTTCATGATTGTAGAAGACTGCAGGAAGCTGGGCAGTGGTGATGCATGCCATTAATCCCAATACTTGGGAGACAAAGGCAGGTGGATCTCTTTGAGTTTAAGGCCAACTGTGTCTACAGAGTTAGTTCCAGGACAGCAAGGGCTGTTACACAGAGAAACTCTGTCTTGAAAAACAAACAAATAAACAAAAAGCAAAAAAGAAAGAAAAGGAAAAAAAAGACATTGAGAGACAGCAAAGGAACTTTCCTGTGCCTTATTAAACAGGAAGAAAAATACTCTATCAACTCCTCAGCATGTTTCTCCCATGGCTCCTTGGGCAGCATATGTTCATGGTATCCTATATTTATTCCTAACCACTCACTGGAGCCAGTGAAGAAAAATGAAGCCTCCCTGAAACCTAGGTACTCTACCCAGAAAAATGAGCCTACTGTCAGCTGAGACCAGGCAAGGAGCAGGGTCTATCTGTACCACTCACCACCTTAGGTACTTGTGGTGGTTTGAATGAGAATGGCCCCCATAAGCTCATATACTTGAATGCTTGGTCACCAGGGAGTGGAACTGCTTGAAAGGACTACAAGGATTAGGAGGTGTGGCCTTATTAGAATAGGTGTGGCCTTGTTGGAGGAAGTGTGTCATTAGAAGTGGACTTTGATGTTTCAAAAGCCCATTCCAGTCCCAGTGTTGTGCTCAATCTCCTCTCCTCCCCTTCTCTTCCTCCTCTCTCTCCCCTCCCTCCTCTCCCCCTCCTTCCCTTTCTCCTTCTTTCTCTCTCTCTTTCTTTCTCTGCCTATGGATCAGGATGTAGCTCTCAGCTATTGTTTCAGCATCATGCAAGCAGCCATGCTCCCCGCCATGATAAAAATGGACTAAACCTCTGCAACTGTAAGCAAGCCCCCAACTAAATGCTTTCTTTGCTAAGAGTTGCTTTCATCATGGTGTCTCTTCATGGCAACAGAACAGTGACTAAGGCAGCACTGAACATGATGTTCCCTTTCAGGAGATAAGTTGGTTGTATATGTTTTGTTTGTTTTTCTATTTGAAAGAGTCAAAGAGCATGCTGGTTATCGTTAGTAAGCTGAGGTCTTTGGCAGATACTCTTAGTGTTAGGACCTGAGTGGTTACACAAATGCAGCATTTCATGGAATCCTAAAAGTCCTCATTACTTTCTGATATTTTATAGAATCCTAAAGCTTTGCATGAGTGTAAATTTAACAGGAACTGAAGAGGAAACCTGTCTTATTTACTGTGAAGAGACACTCTGACCAAGGCAACTCTTATAAAAGAAAGCATTTAACTGGGGACTTGTAACAGTTTCAGAGGTTTAGTCCATTATCATGATAGCATAGCTGAGAGATATATCCTGATCCACAGGCTGAGAGAGAGATCCTGGGCCTGACATGGGCTTTTGAAACCCCAAAGCCCACTTCCAGTGATACTTCCTTCAACAAGGCCATATGCTGTGGGATGTTCTGTATGTGCTGTGGGAGCCCGTTCTTGGGTTCCTTGTGGCTTTACCCAGCAGGTCCGCATAGAGGATGATTAGGACCACGGGCCTGAGTGCAGGTGTCTGAGATGATCTGCACATGGCTGTGCTGGGGGATGGTCTGTATGTCAAGTTGCTCTGATTGGCCAATAAATAAAACCTGATTGGCCATGGCTAGGTAGGAAGTATAGGCAGGACTAACAGAGAGGAGAAATAAAAGAACAGGAAGGCAAGAGTCACTGCCTGGAGCCGCCACCAGGACAAGGAAGATGTAAAGTACCGGTAAGCCACGAGGCAAGGTATAGATTTATGGAAATGGATTAATTTAAGCTATAAGAACAGTTAGCAAGAAGCCTGCCACGGCCATACAGTTTGTAAGCAAAATAAGTCTCTGTGTTTACTTGGTTGCGTCTGAGCGGCTGTGGGACTGACGGGTGACAAAGATTTGTTCTGACTGTGGGCCAGGCAGGAAAACTCTAGCTATAGCCATATCTACTCCAGAAAGGCCATACTTCCTCCAGTAAGGCCACACATCCTAATCCTTCTAATCCTTCTCAAACAGTTCCACTATCTGGTGACAAGCATTCAAATATATGAGCCTATGGGCTCATTCTTATTCAAACCAACATGTGACCTATAACATTGTTCCTAACCTTCCAGCCTTTCAGTTCATTTCTTGCTTTCCTAGGCCTGTGAAGCAGTGTGCCAGCAGCCTGGTGGATGCAGGACCTACCTCTAGTATACACAAGGGCTTTTCTAGAATAGTAGCTTTCAAAACTTCCTTGTGCCTCACAGAATCACTTGGAATCTCCTTTGAACAGGAACTATGGGTCTCTATTGCTAGAAAGATGCTTTCTCACAGGTTTGAAGAGTTTGCTGCTATCCAGGATTACTGATGACCAGTCTCCCATATGAGAGCCTAGCTTTCATTTCAACTTGGATGAAACAGCCACTGCACAATTTCTACCCTCAATAAAACCTGCTTCACTGGCAACCACTCTACTACACAGCAGGGCTGGCTGGCCAAAGACATAGAGGACTTTCCTTCCCAGGAACCTTGGAGGTTGCAAAATTGCCAGGAAGACAGAAAGAGAAAGCTTTGGGTCTTAGATACTAACTAGGTGAACTGCCATGGAACCCCAGGCCTTTTCTGTCCTTTTGCTTCTTCTATCCAGAAATAAGTAGTTTAGTTACCAGCCCTGAAGGCTACACAGGAAGCCTTAAAGATAAGGAGGAGACTGGTTAAAAGCACCAGTAAAGGCAAAGCTCCAGAGACCTAGAGCCCTAGTCACAGTAGAGGTGGATGGGGGTGGAGTGGGCAGAGCTGTGTAAGAGTCTGTCCTGTGCTCCCTGTTAGTACACATGCTCTGAAAGCAGGTGCAACCATTAGAAAGCGCACTCCTAACTAAGCACGTAGGTATGCCTGTGGTTTTCTTTCACAAAAAAAACCACCACTGTCTGTTTCCTTATTTCCTGGTTCCTCCCACAGTCAACTCCGGATCCCAGCAAGGGCTGAGAAGCCTAGAGATGACAAATGGCGAAAGGAAGCTGGTGTCTTCCTGCACTGAAGGATGCAGCAGGCTGCTGAGCAGTGTCCTGGGAAGCCCTGACCATCTTTCCAGAGCTTCTGTAGAAGACACTAGGACTACTAGACAGCTCCAAACATTGTTCATAACCAGTGTCAGCCTTGGCCAGGTGCTGGCAGCCTTGGCTCTGTGTGAACCCTGTGGGCTGTTGGCCAGAGCAGCACGGAGACCTCTTCCTTATGTACCCACTTGTAAAGCAAGGGCTGTGACTCTGTGTTTGTGCCCAGCTCTGCCCTGTGGGCTCCCTAAGCTCGGGCTCTAGTTTGCAACGCACACACTGCAGGAATCACACAGAGAGCTTCTCCACAAAGCTGGAGCGCCCACCACAACATTGCCCTCTGTGCCCATGCAGGAGTCACCACAGCGGAGGGCAAGAAGGAGGTCCCAGATTTACTCAGCGCCTTTACAGTTGTACATGAACTCTGCACCCTAAGGTTACACTTGACCCTGGCGCAGGCGAGTAGGGGGCAGGCCAAGGAGCAGCACTGAGGTCTCTCTTCTGTTTAAGTGTTGGAGGGGGCTTGCCTGGAGGTCCTCTCCTGGCAGGGGACTTGGTTCTCTAGTGAGGAGAAAGACCTTTGGAAGAATCTTTAATCTTAGTTCCACCCGCCTGCCGTGTACCAGCTGTCCAGTTTTAAGAAATCCACTCCCCCTCTCTGTTTTCTTGAATATAACTAATTATAGCTACCATTCGAACTCTTAATTATTTTCCATGTACTTCACATATATTATTTTTATCTACACAACGATTTTGCAGGCTTGGTGTTATTGCCCACATTCTGCAGATGGAAAAGTAGGATTGTGCCCAAGGAATCTGACTTGCCAAGCTTATAGCACTGTTAAGTGGGGACACATGACTTGAATAGTCTCTGCCTGTAGGCATGGTAGATACTGTCTCTCCGGGAGAACACTGACAGTGTCATTCTTTTCTGCCCTGTCTTCTGGCCAGGTCCTGACTGACCACCCCTTGTGGAGATCAGAGTGCAAGAGGAAAGGGATTAGACTGGTGAGCAGTCAGTCTCACTCACCTTCTGCCACTGGAATGGAGGGTTCACTTCTCTCCTGTCAGTTCTATGGCACATTTACCAAATTGTTGAGGAGGAAGATATAGATCACTGTCGTGGAGTTTCCTGGCCCCGCCTAGACAGGCAAACATTTTCTCATTTCAGAATGGAAAGAGAGGAATGGACCAAAGAGGTCTATAGATGACTCTAAGGTCCTAGATCCCAGTCTTACAATCATTAATAGGAGGCCAAGGGTGCCTCAGTTTTTCTTTATTTTTCTTTAGTGTGTCTATTCACTTCATAGACAAAATGTGGAATACTGGGGAAAGGAGGGTGTCAGTGAAATCTGAGTGCTACTCTTGTAAAATCAAATCTGTTAATATTACCACCAGTCTTGCCTGGCCCACAAGTGGTAATACTCAAAGTGGATGATAGACAAATACGTGCTGTGGGCAGTGTAAAGTGCCTTGGAAATATAGATGAAGGTATTATTCATACAAGGATCTGGAGGAAATAGGAATATAAAGATGAATGCCATTTTGGAAACTTTCAGATTGGCAAATGAAACAAGAATGGCTACTCAGGAAAAAGGAGAACATTTATGCACCACTAATGGGAGTGTGAATAAATATAGTTATCATGGAGAACATATGGAATTTCCTTTTAAAAATTAGAAATAGAACTACCATTAGATACAGTCACTCTACTATTGGGTTATTATCCAAAAGATATTAATTTGTGAATCAGACAGGCATCTGTGTTATGATATATTGCACGGAGGACCCCGAGGGTATCCTGCATGTGCAGGGAAACATGCTGGCATGCTAGGCAGATGTAGCGGCAGGCTGGCAGGTGACCCTTAAAATGAGGTTTTTACATCAGGATGCAGGGCGGTGCCAAGGGGCAGGTCAGAATACTAACATTGGCTTCCAAGAGACAGGTTATTAACAATCTGCACATCTTGTTTATTACAGCATTATTAACAATAGCCAAGATATAGAGTCAACCTAGATGTGTAAACAGATGAATAGATAAAGTGAGGTGGATATATACAGTGCATGAAAGAATTACAACCTATAAATGTTACAGCAACATGGATGGAAATGGAGCACATTCTGTTGAATAAAATTAGTCAAGCAGAGAAAGTCTTTCCTTCCTTGGCTTGTTGCTCCTTCTTTAAAGCTAGTGTCTGTGTCTAGTTCACAGAGAATTACTGTACTATCTGTAAGTTCCTGTCCCTACTCTAAAGCTGTGTCCTCATTTTTTTTTAAGGGGCTTGTACTGGTTCATTTTGTGTATCAACTTGACACAAGCTAGAGTCATCAGAGAGGAAGGAGCCTCAGTTGAGGAAATGCCTCAATGAGATCCAGCTATAAGGTATTTTCTCATTTAGAAAACATTGAGGGAGTGTTCAGCCCATGGTAGGTGGTGCCATCCCTGGGCAGGTGGTCCTGGGTTCTATAAGAAGGTAGGCTGAGTGGGTCAGGGGAAGCAAGCCAGTAAGCAGCACTCCTCCATGGCCTCTGAATCAGCTCCTGCACTCCAGAATCCTGCCCTGCTCGAGTTCCTGTCCTGACTTCCTTCAGTGAAGAACAGCAATGCTGAAGTGTAAGCCTAATAAACCCCTTCCTCCTCAACTTTCTTTTTGGTCATGGTGTTTTGTCACAGCAATAGAAACCTTCACTAAGACAGGGCCTTTTAATTCCATCATATTGGGAGCATAGCATGAAGGTCCTTGTACCTACAGATCTCCAGAAAAACCAGGAATGTTGAGCATACAAAATTGTCTTTCCAATGGTAAAGATGAAAAACCTCTTCTCCCATCCAGAAAGCTGATAATTGGAGGTGATTAACTCCTTGGTGATCTGTGTAATCTGTTGGGCCAGGTCATATCAAGCTCTTACAACAAGACAGAAATGGCTAGTAATCTAAATGACCCAGATAGCCAGAGGCTGCCCCAAACTCTCACAACCAGGACCAGGGGTGGTTAACAGCTCAAATGACCTCTAAGCTATCTGTATGACAGAGACCAGGACAGACTCTTAGGCTCTTAAGCTAGTACATGTATCCTATCTCTAGAACCCATATTCTTGGAGGAAATGACATGTACACCGAGTGAGTTTCAATGTAATTATGCTTTCTTGTGCAACAGGGATTGTATTACACCAGGAAACCCCCCCCAGATTATACTGGACTTAAATATATTGGGAATAAACCACCTGTTATTAGACTCCTTGAAGTCTGATCCAGGTTGACGAAGTCAATCTACACCAGGTTTTCATTCTTATCTCTTTGCAGGGCTCACTTCCCTGTGTGACACCTTCAGGGACTCTCTCAATATCAAGCCCACATAGATACTCAAGAGTAATATTCCCATCTAAAGAGTCTTTTAAACTTTTTGTTAATATTCCTTGAGATTTACACATATATTACCTTTGATTATGCCCACCCCTGTCCCTGCATCTCTAATCTCTCAGGCTCTCTTAGCTTCATATACTCATTTTTAATTTTTTTTTATAACCCACTGAACCCAATTACAACTTCTCATAAGTATATGGGTGTAGGGCCATCTACAAAGACAGGGCAATGTTCCAGAGGCCAATTATCTGAAGAAAATTGACTCTTGGTTGGTTTCTTCAGCAGCTATCAATTGCCAATAGCTATGAGCTAGGTAGGGGTGGGTGGGACCTCAGGCCATCTCAAGATTTTTACTGCAATCTCAGTTATAAAGTTCCTTGGGCCTGATAAGGTAACATAGTCACAGGTACTAGGGACTAGGACTTGGACTTCTTTGGATGCATACAGGTGTGGGATGGGGTGGAGGGGGTGTGGGGGGTGTCGAGGGGATTCACATCAGCAAATCCAGAGATTCAAATAAATATTTAAAAAGAAATATATCTGGGTGAGATAGCATAGATTTATAATTCCAGTAATTGGTAATCAGAGACAGGGGACTGTGAGTTTGAGATCAGACTCAGACTGGGAAGAAAGAAAGGAAAGAAGGGAGGGAGAGACAGAGAAAGAGAGAGAGAGAGAAGAAAGAAAAAACAAAAGAAAGAAAGGAAGGAAGAAAGGAAGGGGAAGAGAAAAATAACAACAAAAAATTAACAACAAAAACAAGAAGGAAAACATATATAAAATGGTGAACTCTCCATCTTCAAATAAGCCACAGTGTAGCTTTCTCTATAAAGATTTTTTATTACATTTATATAACCAATAAAAACAGACTTCCTGCTATCAGGGAAGAAGCTATGGGCATCATCACACAATTAGGTCACACATGAGAGGAAGAAGAAACACTCTAGGTTGGGAAGTTATAATCCTATATGTGCCTCACTGAGGACTAGCTACAGCCTTTAGAAATTATCAGTGCCGAATAATTGTTCACAGCTCTTCAGCTGCTCTAATCTACAGCACTCTGGCTCCACGGACTTCAAAACATTTTTAAGAAATTAAACTGCATTTTGTAGAGAAGTTTCAGGTTCACAACAAAATTGAGCAGCAAGTACAGAGAGTTTCCATATACACAAGGCCCACACCCACACCCTCCTCCACAAAAAACATTTTAGAAAGCAGAGTTCTTGGCTTCTTTTCTTTTCCAAAATTAATACCAAGATAAAAAAAAATTCAAATGTAGCTGCTCTGACTGAAGTGGCATTCTCAGTCTCTCAACCTCTGTCAGACCCTAGTGTATGCTTTGAAATGTCTGTTTTAAAGTTCTTTCCATGAGTGAAATGTAGAGAATAACATAGGTTAGAAAGTACTCTCTGGACTACAGAAGTAAGAAGAATATGTTGGAAATTATTCTTCAGGCTGCAGAAGCAATAAACAATAATGTTCTGCCAAGAACTGGAAAAGAACAGGCTTCCATTCTGAGACTTGGTTTCCCATCTCTGCCACCAAGAACAGGCTCCTCTGTGCTATGAATCAGTTTATTTTAGCTACAAGAGCGAAAGCTGGAAAACTACAATTGAAACGTGCACCCCCACCTCAAGGTGGGTTTGATCAACTCACAAATTTAATGGGTTTCTTGTCATGCATTCCTTAGATGCTGAGGATAAATCAATTAGTTGTTTTGGTGGAAGAAGAGGGCCAGAGAAACAGAAATAAATGGTGAGCTCCCCTGGAATTCAGTGTTGGAAGAGCTTCCAGGAGAGGTACAGCAAAGGCCTGCAAAGTTTTCTAGAAGAAATGGTGTTTCAGTCAATATTTTAAAAAGCTAGCCCATTATAAAGGTTGGGTAGGCTGGGATCCTGGAGTTGAATGATCAAAACCAGGAGATGGAGAACAGCTAAAATAATTTTTGCGTTTTTTTTTTTTGTTTTGTTTTGTTTTGTTTGGTAAGCTGGGAATAAGTGGCACTTTAAGAAAAAGGCCCTGGCTTCAGTAGTACCAAAAGGCTAAACCCAGTGTATTCTAATACACCAATTAGAGTACTGGTAAAGAAGAGAAAAGGAAATTTATCTAAAGCGTTAGGAAGAGGAACAGATAAAGGGGCCAGTGACCCCCATGTCCATCTTCAAGATACTGACAGGAGCTTTAGGTTTAAATAGGAGAGGCACTGGAGCAAGAGGGGACAGATACTCCTCACTAAGCAGTCATAAAGATGTAACTTGGTTGGCCATCCTGGAATTACAACTCATTGGCCCCACATTTAACTCATCATCTCAGTTCTGGTTCTGAAAGGTGATCTGAAGAAATTGTTAGGGCCGATATCACTTGAGGTGAACAATGTCAGTCCTACAAGGTGATTACTTCTGCTCCAAGATGCATCCTCATCTGGGGGGATGAAATTTTCTGTTTTAAAAGGATTTGATTTTTTGGGAATCCAAAGTAACTGTAGTTTGAACAATAACTTCCTTTATGCCTTTATTCTCAAAAGACGGTGAGACAAATTTGGTACAAGACTCCTTGAATGATTAGCAAGCCTAAGCTAGATCCAGCAGGACTCCTTGAATGATTAGCAAGCCTAAGCTAGATCCAGCAGGAGATGGAGACAAAGTGAAATGAGAACAGAAATTCCAGGCTTTTCATTCAGCTTTCAGCTACTTTCTGGGCCCTGTTGAAGAGGTTTAACAAAAGCATCTTCCAAGTCCCTGTTTTAGGGGCAGATGTTGCCAACAGACCTTGAGACATATTTAACTGTGGGCCTTCTCTAAGAGCCAAGGCAGCCACTTGGGCTCCTAAAGGATAAATGGGAGTCTGATTTACTCTTCCCTGCTTTCTCCTGAATGATTGACCTTGGGTCCCTGAGCCTCTTTTCCTTGCTGTGACCATGAGCTATATAACATTTGCAGTCTCTGGGGTGGTGGGATTCTGGGGGCAAAAGATTGGAGTGACTTGCTCATTCAGAAAAAAAGACCATGGGTGGGTCTATAAAGGGCTTTCGGTTTCCAAGAGCCTCATGAGGTTGCAGACTGAGGTTGAAGGCCTCAGGGAAGGAGTGTTGAGAGTTGAAATGGAGTCCAGAGCCAAGGGCCAGGGTGGGGTGATCTGATAGCGGTTGAGGGCTGGTAATGGGGCAGCTGAGGGCAGGGATGGGCGTGCTGAGGACTTGGACTGGAAGTGAAAGCAAGAACCCACTTTGAGGGCCAAATTGGCTTAGAGCAGCCTGGAGGGTGTACTCCCAATCCTCACGCCTTAGTTTCAGCTCTTGGCTTTTTGGCTCCTCATCTGGAGCCTCTGGACCCCAGATGAGGGATCTTGGCTTGAAAGCCCTCAATCTAACCACTGTTTCCTCCTGGGACCTCACTCAGCGTCACTTCTCTGGAAAGCAACTGCTGGCTGCACAGGCCTGTGCAGGAGGTGGAGGTGGGGGACTTGTGCGCAAGCGCAAACTGCAGCGCCGGGTGGGCACTGTAGCTCACGTGCACTCTCTGGTGGCTGCTCAGAGCCATGACTTGTGGCGGAAGTGAAGATCTGCTTCAGGCGTCCAGCCAAATGCGGTGATTTTCCAGGTCCACACAGGCCAGGAGGAGAGGATTACAGGAAAAATAGACAAAAGTGCCAGGCAAACCGCCCTGTTCTGCATTGTTTGGGAGTCAGGTGAGAACAGTAACAGGAACCACCCCTCGCCCCTCCCAGCTTGGGCGAACCCTGACCTTGAAAGGGCACTGGGCCCAATAGCTTCCCATTTTGGAGGGCACTGGGGACAATAAGTCCAGATGGAGACTAGAGCTGGCCCGCGCTCCTCCCGGGCAGTGTACAGAGTACATGTCGTCTCTGCTCATTTTCACGAAAGGCATAAATAACATGAGGAGACACACTGCCCAAGATGGCCCAGGGCCTGCCCATGCTTAGCAGAAAGGTCTCCCCAACCATATGTAAGGCTAAGCTAGGAAATGTGAACCCACTAAATGATAATTACAAGTTGAGTTCATTTTTCTTCCTTAGCTAGTGCAGCTGAGGGCTCCTATCTCCAGACTCTTCGCTGTCCTTGCTTGATCTTCTTGGGTCCCACCCTATTCTGTCTGAAGCAGTCACTTTGGAATGTGTTTCCTCCAGCCTGGTATTTGAAGATTAGTCCTTAACATTATCACTCACCTTCTGTCCCTTTTCAAGGGTATGTTGATTATTCCATTTTTCCACCTGAATTCTTGAGTGCTGTCTGCTGAGAAATGGTCTCTTCAGGGCCTTCCCATTTTCATGTTATCTCTGGTCCAGACTATGTCCCTTGATGGCTGTCATCCAGTCCTCCAGGAGGACCTTTTTGTGTGAATTTGGGACAAAAGGAGAGCAATTTCAAAAGTGACAAGACTGAAAGTGGTCTCATCACTTTTGTAGAAATCATGCATTACATTCAGAGAGACCCCTTTCTCTCCAATATTGGCAGTGGCCACAGGTGCCTGGATTTTTGCCATTTATCTGCATCACAGGCACTGTGGGTGTGTAAGGCTCATGGGATGCCCTCAGTATGATGACACAATATCTCATGTTCTTCAAGAAATATCTAAGGACATGACCTCATTGATGAGCTGGCACAATGTTCATATTGCACAAAGGGATACATTGAGATCCAGATAGAAGGGACTGGCCTGATCACTCAGCAAGCTTGTGATACAGCTGGAATTAGAGCCCAGGTTTCCTGATATCCACTCCATTCTTTTACTGAGTTTTGGAGGCATTGAAACTTGGAAGATGTTTGCCAGTTATATAAGTCCACTCAGATATCATTAGTGGCTGTACCACAATGTGCTAGGTATAAGGCAACAGATATGCAGTTATATATAGTGAAGCTTCAATCACTGATGAACTCATATACAGTGGTGGTCTTTTAAGATTATGATGAATCAGTTTGGGAGGCAACTAGGCAGTGGGACCAAGTCCTGTGCTCATTGCATGAGTTGGCTGTTTGAAACCTGGAGCTTATGCAGGGACACTTGGCTCAGTCTGGGAGGAAGGGACTGGACCTGCCTAGATTGAGTCTACCAGGTTGATGGCAGTCCTCGGGGGAGGATTTGCCCTGGAGGAGGTGGGAATGGGGGCTGGGCTGGGGGTAAGGGGAGGGTATGGGAGGGGGGAGAATAGGGGAACCCGTGGCTGATATGTAGAACTGAATGGTATTGTAAAATAAAATTTAAAAAAATTAAATTAAATTATAAAATAAAAAAGAAAAACATAAACAAAAAAAAAAGATTATGATGAAACTGAAACATTCATATTGGCCACCATAGCCATTTAAATGTCATAGTGCAGTGTGTCTGTCACTCACACATTTGTCAAAAGGTAGTAAATAGATCTATCTAACTACCTTGTATAAAAGTATAATGCACATTACTAAGTTCAATGCATAATACTTGATAATAAATGATTATTTTATTGATTTATGTATTTATATTACTTCTAATTATTATTTTAGAGTACATTCGTTTTTAAAAGTTTACAGTTAAATAGTACACCAGATTTATCAGCAACAGTTTCATATACCATATGTTCACTGCTCTCATATCAAAGGCAGCATTAAATGAAGACCTACTGTAGTTGTATGTTTTCTCTGGTCCTGCCTGGCTCCTGTGGCCGTGCAGTCCCACAACCACTTTTAAAATAATCATTCAGAGACTTATATTATTTTCAAGCTATATGACCTACTGGCTCAGGTTTCTCACTAGCTAGCTCTTACATCTTAAATTAACCCATTTTTTATAAATCTATACTTTGCCACATGGCTTGTGGCTTACTGGTACTTTCCATCTTGGTTCTCATGGTGGTTAGCGGTGTGTCCTCAGCTCTCCTTTTCCTTCTTCGATCTCCAGCTGGAATGTCCTGCCTAACCTTATTCTGCCTCACCATTGGCCAAACAGCTTTATTTATCAACTAATCAGAGCAATATATATTCATACAGAACAACATCCCACAGCAAGCTACCCCATCTACATTTATATGAATACATTCTGTAATATTTGCTTGATGACAAAATGCATTTATCATGATGTGTCCCTGCCATGAAGCAATTTATGACAGTACATAAGGAGGATCTAGCTCCAAAAGCTTGTCACTCAGTTAGAGAAAACATGCCTCTTAGCATCTTTACATGTACTTCTATCATTTTTTATGTTCATTGTTTCCTCTCCCTGTCTTTTTCAAAGAGGAGGCTTATAGAAAACTAATCCTGAAATGATGCAAATCTTTTGCCAAAAGATATTTAAATCCACCTGCTGCTACTCACTTATTGATGGACATTATCCAGTGGCCTTGGGGAGTCCAGCCATGGCCTGTAATAAGAGAGACAACTCAGCATCCACCCTCCTGTGAATAATAGAACAAAAGCTACCAGTGCCTGCCTGCAGGATCAAAGCACATGGGCAAACACTGTGTCTCTCAGTTAAATAGATCCGCAAAAGGCACTGGAGCAGCGAAGTCATGGAGCTTTCTGGGAGGGAAGTCTGGGTAGTAGACAAACATGCTGGAAAGAGGATTTCTGTACTCTACCAGATGCTTCTTGGTGCCACTTTCTTGTGGACTTTCCCTGGAATAGGAGGGCTTATCCCTCTGTCCTCTTTCTATATCATCTATCTTAAAGCCCAGAGAGATGGAGTGGATGGAGACTTAAGATCTGTGACTTAGGCACACCAAAAGTTTCTTAGGGCTTAGTTTTCCCATTTGTAAAGAAAGGGAGAAATATTGGCTCAAGCTTCCTGTTCCTGTCAATAAGCCCATGTCTCTGGGAAGAGGAAGACTAGATCAGTTACTTTCAGGCCCCTGTCTGATTACTGACTGACAAGTAGAATGATGGCCATTTCTATTCTGGGTCTTAGTATGAAAATGCCCATTTCCTGGGAAATTTGGAGATGGCAGATCAGCCAATTTAGTTATTCTTTCTTCCAGCCTGATTACATTTGGCAGTAGACAACCTCGGAATAATTCTAAGGGCAAATACATTATTTTGATTTTAAATCTGAAAACAGTTTTTAAGATACTAAAGTTTGAAGCTGGAGGTTGGGTCACTGGTTATGAGCACTTGTTACTCTTGCATAGGGCCCTGGTTTGATTTCCAGTACCCACATGGCAGCTCACAACTGTCTAAACTCCAGTCCCAGGGTACTAGATCCTCTTTTCTGGTATCCATGGGCAACAACCATAAACATAGTGCACATGCATACATATGTATACATGCAGGCAAAACAATCATACTCATAAAATAATAAAAATTAAAGATTTTAAATCTGTGCCTCTGAGGGTGTGTATATGAGTGTTTTGCCTGCATATTTTATGTGCACCTTGTGCTTGCTTGGTGCCCACAGAGTTCAGAAAATTGTAACAGATTCCCTGGAACTGCAGTTGAAATGGTTGTGAACCTCCATGTGAGTGCTGGGAATGGAACCAGGTCCTTGCAAAAATGGCAAGTACTGTTAACTCCTGAGCAATCTCTCCAGCTCATGTTGACTATCTTTTAAAATGCTTAGTGGAAGCATTTAGAAACTTTTGGTGAGTTAAGTGTATTGCTGATTTCTCAAATGAGATTTTGTTCTTTATGTGAATTGTGATAGTTCTTTCTGTATTTTTGGGTATGTGCCCTGTGTCACATATATGAATTGCAAATGTTTTCTCCTGGTCTGTTGCTTGCCTTTTCTTTGATCTATTTATTTACTTAGACAGTGTCTTACTGTGTAACCCTTGCTGGCCTTGAACTCATTATAAAGACCCCGAGGGCCTCAAACTCACAAAGATCAACAACCTGCCTCTTCCTCCCTGCTGCTGGAATTAAAGGCATTCATCACCACATCGGCCTGCGTTTTCTTCTCCTTCTTCTTTTTCTTTCTTTTTTTTTTTTAATGTAATGCCTTTTCAAGACTAGAAGTCTTAAACCTTTGGTGAAGTCTGTTGATTGATAGTTTATATTGTGTCTGTTTTCTTTAATTGCACTGCCCCTCCCCATAAAAAATTGCTTATCCTAAGGTCACTAATATTTCTCCTATATTTTCTTATAGTTTCAGGTTTTATGTATAGATGGATGAGGCATTTTGAATCAGTCTTTGGTACAGTGTGAGATAAGAACTCAGTTAACTTCTTTTTTTTTTTTTTTTTTTCTGTAGGGATATCTAACTGCATTATTAACCTTCCGGAAAAACAGTCATACTTTATCAAAAATAGAGGGCTAGTCTTGGTGGCACACACTTAATTCAAGCAGAGGCAAGTAGATCTCTGGGAATTTGAGGCCAGTTCAGCCTACATGAGTTCTAGGTCAGCCATGGCCACATAATAGTAAGATCCTGTCTCAAATAAAACAAAAATAAATAAAAATTTGAAAATTGATAATATATTACTACAGTTCTACTCCTTGGCTTACTGCTGTGTTCCATAGATCTGGCTTTGCACTTGCTTCAAACTGCTTTAAGTATAGTAGCTGTTTACTAAGTCTTGAACTTAGATGATAGGAGCCTTGATCTAATTTTATTTAACATTTGATATTACTCTGTAAATTGTTTGCATTAAGTTTTATGTTATTTACCTGAGGTGAAATTATCACAGCCCAGCCTCCAGCTTTGGTCTTCTCATTATCGTGGGTATGCCACAATGTAGCTTCCATTACAATACAAACCTTAGAATAAGTTTGTTAATTGTCCAAAGAGAATTTATTTGGGATTTTGTGGGAGCCCATTCTCAGGTTCCTTGCGGCTTTACCCAGCAGGTCCGCATAGAGGATGATTAGGACCACAGGCCTGAGTGCAGGTATCTGAGATGGTCTGCACTTGGTTGTGCTGGGGGAGGAGGTCTTTTGCTCCACCCCTTGGCATCTCTATAAAAACCCTGGGGCAGAGACAGTCGGGGCCTGTTGGAATAGGTTCCAGGCCCTCTCGAGGCTATCCTTTATTTTCTATCTGTTTATCACCACAATATTCTCCACAATAAATCTTTCTATCTAATATTTCCTGCTGCTTGCACTCAAGAAAACTCTGGGGAACTGTGGGGGTGGTGGGTAAATGCCCCACAGGATTTTAACTAGTCTTATATTGAAGTTGAAGATCAGTTTGGAGATCTTAAAGATATTGAGTATTTTGTGCCTGAACATAGTGTATGTCATCACTTATGTAGATAATTCTTTAAATTTCTCATTGTCATTTTATAGTGTTCAATTTGAAGCCTTTTTGTTAAATTTATTCTTAAGTATTTTATATGTTTTGATGTTATTGTAATCCTTCTTCTTATAACATGTATGCTTTTAATTTCTTTTTCTTGCTTTACTATAGAGGCTAGAACTTCAGTAGTATATTAAATAAAAATTTAAAATAAGTATGTGGTGTACTTCAGTGGTCAAATCTTTTCCCAGCATGCTTAAAACCTTGTGTTCTATTGTCAGTACTACAAAGAAAGCAAACTAAATTTTTTTTTTTTAAATGCAGGTATCCTAACCTTGTTTCTGATGCTGAGAGGCTACTGTTATTGTCCTTCTTCCTTGACTAAGCCTGTGTGTAGGAAAACGTTGCTGTGGGCCAGCCATGATATGTGAGTACAAATGAGTGTCACTGCAGTAGCTTGAATGAGAATGTCTCCAATAGGCTCATATGTTTGAATACTTAGTTCACAGTTGGTGGAACTGTTTGGGAAGGATTAGGAGGTGTGTCACTTCGGGTGGGCTTGGAAGTTTCAAAAGCTCACATCATTACCATTTAGTTCTCTCTCTCTCTCTCTCTCTCTCTCTCCCCCTCTGACTCTATCTTTGGTTGTTGTCTCAACATGTAACCTCTCAGCTACTGCTTCAGCACTATGTCTGATGCTGCTCCAATGTCCTCACCATGATAGTCATGGACTTATCCTCTGAAACTGTAAGCAAGCCCCAGTTAAATGGACAGAACAGATAATAAACACCACATTTAGCTCTTTGTGCTCTGCTTCTCAGCAGCCATAGCTGTGGGTTCCTTCAGTCCTCTCCTAGGAGAAAGTGGGGTCTGAATGCATGGTAACATAAAGCAGGCTGAACAGAGCCTAACACACTGCAGCCTCCAGGTGCCCTGCTGACTTACATTTCCCCCTCCCCCATCTTGTAGTATTTATGCTTTTGGCAGTCCATCCTGCTTTATTTGTCTCTCTTACCAAGTACATACTCATGTAGACACAAGCACTCTTACACCCTCAAATATCAGAGACTTGAAATCTTGGAAGAGGGTTGGAGAAACACACATGCCAGTACACTAGAGGATAACACTAGAGAAGGGGAGCCAGGCATGATGGTGCACACCTGCGGTCTCAACAGTTTATAACTTACCAGTGCTATGGTGGCACATTGCTTCATTTAAAGCCCACAGTTGTATACTGTCTTTTAACATAGATGCTGCCTCAAAAAATTATCATAGATAATGTGGTAATATGGTGTGAATATGATTTGTACTTTTTGAATCTCATGCTGAAACTTAATCCTCTTGTAAAATGTTAAGAGGTAGGGCCAGATGGAACTATAAGGAATTAAAGATTAGGACTCTGCCCTCATGAGTATATTAACCCATCCACCTGACTAATAAATTAGTGGATTAATAGATGTGCTGGATAGTTTTTTGTCAACTTGACACAAGCTAAAGTCATTTGAGAGGAGGGAACCTCAATTAAGATAATAAGATCTGGGTGCAGGTAAGCCTATAGGGCATTTTCTTAATTAGTGATTGATGGGGAAGGGCTCAGCCCATTGTGGGTGGTACCATCCCTGGGCTGGTAGTCCTAGGGTCCATAAGAAATCAGTCTGGACAAACCATGGGGAATAAGCCAGTAAGTAGCAACCCTCCATGACCTCTGCATCAGCTCCTGCCTCCAGGCTCCTGCCCTATTTGAGTTCCTGTCCTGACTTCCTTCAGTGATGGACTACAATGTGGAAGTGTAAGCCAAATAAACCCTTTCCTCCCTAACTTGCTTTTTGGTTATGATGTTTCATCATAGCAATAGTAACCCTAATTAAGACAATAGGTATCTCAAGAGTAGATCTGCTATGAAAGTCAGTCTGGCCAGGTCTCTGGAGCCTTCTTTATCTCTTGCCATGTATACCATATACCAACTCAGGATTCTGCCAGAAAGAAAGCAGACACAGCCCTTGGTCTCAGGTAGAAACAAGAGCCTAAATAAACATTTTTATTCATATATTGCCTAAACTGTGAAACAGAAAATGGAAAAGATTGGCTTAAATAAAAGAAGAGCAGCTGAAAAGTAGATTATTACTGTGTAATCCAGTATATATTGAGATGTGGGAGACTACCACTGTCCTCATCCTTCCTTGATAAACACCCAGAATTTGTGAGATGAGGTGTGAGAATGGGGATGGCGCGCCAATCATAACTTATACTAACAAGTCTTTGTTGGACAAAAATGCTACTCATGCTACCAGGCTGTCTTAGTTAGGGTTCCTATTGCTGTGAAGAGAGACCAAGGCAACTCTTATAAAGGAAAACATTTAATTGGGGCTGACTTACAGTTTCAGAGGTTTAATCCATTATCTTGGCAGGAACTGTGGCAGTGTACAGGCAGACATGGTGCTGGAGAAGGAGCTGAGAATTCTACATCCTGATCCAAAGGCAGCAGAAGCAACTGTGTGTCACAGTGAGCGTAGCTTGAGCATAGGAGACCTTGTAAACACTGCAGCTCAGATGGTAAAGATATACTGGCAGTCAGGAGCCAAGGAATACCACAAAGTCACTGTAAGCATTGAAGCTCTGCTCCAGAAGTATTACAGCTCTGCTCCTGAAAGGTTTCCCCAGTGCAAGGATAACAGCTCTGCTTTGGTGGGGACTGGTTTCCAGGTTTCCCCAGCAAAAGTGTTACAGCTCTGCTCATCTAGCAGAAAGTTTTCCCAGAGAAAGTTGTTACAGCTTACAGCTCTCTGCTCCAGCAAAAGTGTCACACTGCACAACAAACCTCACTCAAGAGATTTATCAGAAGGGAAAAATCCAGGAGGGTGGTTGCCTCTGCTAGGGTGAGAAGCAGCAGCAAACTGAACAGAATGCAAGGCTTATATAGGGTTTCTTTGGGTGGGGGTGTGGAGCTTTTCAGGGTTGAGATTTCCATGATGGGGATGGTGGTATTTCAAGTCCTGAGCATGATGGGATTCTGTGGTCAGACTCTGAAACAAGCTCAGGGATTGGTGGGATTTTGTGGCCTGATCTTGGGGCAAGCTCAGGGACTGGTGAGATTTCAAGTCCTTGGCTCTGGTCTTGGGGTCAAGTCAGGGTCAGGGTGCTTTTCCTTGGCCTAGGTCTCAGGTCAAGTCAGGGGCAGGGTGTGCTTTTCTTGGCCCTTTTCACCCTTCAGACCCACCCACACATTGTGATACACTTCCTCCATCAAGGCCATACCTACTCCCAACAAGGCCACACCTCCTAATAGTTCCATTCCCTATGGGGGCTATTTTCTTTCAAACCACCACAAAGGCCACAGAAGTCTTTGGCTTTTCTGAAAGGGTAGAGAGTAGGTCTACTTTCAGGCACAGCTGGGTTCAGAACCCCAACCACATCATCAGGACTTTCTATGTTTTGAACATAGCAGCCTCCAGTAGTCTTGGGCTTTTATCCCATCAGATTAGCAACAGCAGAAGAATAAAGTTGCTTCTCCATTAGCTTTGACAAAAAAGCCCCAACAAAATATCTGATTGTTGGGTGTTGGGTCGTGTAATCATTCCTAATCCAATTATGTGTCACAGGACATGACATACTCTGATTGGTCAGCCAGAGTTCTGAGCACATCCCTGAAAGGTAAGTAGCTATCTCAAGCAGCCCACAGGGAAAGGATCTTTCACAGAGAAGAAGAGTAGTAGGGTTTCCATAGCACAGCAGCCTGCTGCTTGCTAAACTCCAGGCAATATTGACTATGTGACATTCTTGGCTTTTGTAACATTTACACAACTGAGAGCTTGAGGATAGTCTGGACTGCACTTGGGATGGAGAGGGTGTTCTTTTCAGTAGTCACTGGGGCACTACTTCTCTGTGGGAGGTTGCAGAGTATTCCCTGAGCCTCATTTATTATTTTAGTAACCAGTGTAGGCAAAAGATTGTCAATATCAAGTTGCCAAAGTCACCAGGAAGAGGGATCTCAGTGTTGACAGTTGTCCCTTCTGAAATGCTGTGACCATTCTCGTGGACTCAGAGCATTGACTCCAGAGGACAGAACTGGAGCCAAGTAGGTGGCTAAAGGCCATGCATTACTGGTTGTTAGCCCCCAACACCTTATGACAAGTGCAAATAAGACTACAGAAATCTTGAACATAGAATTCAGAACTGTGAAATGGTGCTTGGGTAGGGCCCTTACTTAGCAAGCAGGAAGCCTTGGGTTTGATCACTCTTTTAACACTATACTGGGTATAGTGGTACATACCAGTAATACCTGCACTTAGGAGGTAGAAACAGGAAGATAATAAATTCAAAGTCATCCTCAAGTTCCAAGGCTGGCTTGGCCTGCATTCTCATTCTCTCTCTCTCTCTCTCTCTCTCTCTCTCTCTCTCTCTCTCTCTCTCTCCCCCCTCTCTTTCTCTCACCCCCCCCACGCACCCACACACAAATGATAGATGATAGATAGATAGATATGTGATAAATAAATAAATTTGAAAGGTAGATATTAGGGATGTACCTAAAAGTTTTAAAAATACAACCCTGGGGGCTCATGATGGATTTGCAGGGAAGTGCAGGTACTAGCTTTGTGAGGAGTCTGGAGTTGGAGGTGAAGGGGGTGAGGGGTTGAATGATGGAGCCACCACCTGTGTGGAAGGGTGGTCTTCTTTACTTTCAGTGTTCACCCCTAGGTTGAATGGCAGGCCTGCACCCAGTGGTTGCTAAGGGGCCTGCTGCTTGGGATTCTATTTCTACCTTATGAGTTCCAGATCCAGTCATAGAATTCTACCATGCATGCATGGATAAAATAATCATACCATTAATACAGGGGGCACTTACTATGTGCCAGTCATTGTTCAAAGTGCTTTACTGTACCTCACAGCTAATAAGGACAGCAGTGAGATTTGGATTCATGTGCCAAAAGAAAGAATACGATACACACATTTTAAGCCTGAAATCAGAACATTCCCCATTTACTTGAACTCACCATATTGTTGGCAAAACTAGAAAGCCTGAACATCTGAGAATAAGGATCATAATAGGGGACTCAAAAAATAAATGACCATTTGGGCCTTTCTGTCTATCCTGCCTCTAAGGCTGGTCTTCTGGCCACACTGGGAAGTGCTAAGGATTGTGCTATCTAGGGGATAATTACTCACCAGTGTGCCCAGTTCCCTCTTCCCCTTTTTATTTTCTCTGGTTATTGTAATTATTTGAGAATTCACAGAATAATCCATCACCAAGTCCTCCAGAACAAATTGAACATCAGGTTTATAAAACAACCTAATAAAGCAGATGGCATCACCCACTGGTAAACCTCTTCTGCACCTCCTACTCCACCCTATAGTACTTCAGTGTCTCAGGAAGCTGGCCGAATATCCACTTACAGGCAGATTAATCCTGAACACTATAAACATGGGAAGAAAATTACATTTCCTTCTCTTCATAATTGGTAAGAAGGACACATTAATCTAGAGAGCCTGGAGGAAGGACCCATCTGCTTGTCCAGACCTTTGTGGGGGGTCTGAGAAACAGGGAACCTGCCCATCTGTCTGGCTGTGTGTTTACCAGCCTGTTACCAGTGACTGAAGCTGGGTACCTGCACCCTCAGACAGCAGCCCACTCTCCATGAGCTGAGGGAGATCAAGCCCCACATTCAGGAATCCAGGCCTGCAGTTGAGACTACCACTTCCTTCTTTCTTTTACTTTACAGGATCTGTGAGATTTGAGAAGTCTGTAAACACATCTCTGAAGTGACTCTGTAAGTTGGCCTCTTTGTCTACTCACTAACCTTTGAGAGGGTTCCAGAAGGAATTCACTCAATAAAATTCTGATTTAATTTCCTCACTGCTTTCTACTATAGCTTTTCAACGTTTAAAAATTAAAAATACTTTTAAAATATTTAAAATAACATTTAAAAATGCTTCCTCTCCCTTTCATTACTTGGGGCAGCTGTGAAGTATTATCTCTTTGAAGGCTTGTCAGAGCTGTCAAGAAATGCTTTACTGGCCAAGCCCTTTCTTCAGAGGCGTGGGGTAGAGGAGGGGTTTCTGAGAAAATTCTGGTTCAGAACTAAGGATCTCCTAAACAGACATAAAGCTGACTGGAACACATAAGCATTGCCCCTACTCCACCCTACCCCACCCCACCCTGGGCAGTCTCTGGCCATCAGGCTTGAGAAGACGTGAGGTAGAGATGGAACGAATATGGTAGGTGGGCAAATTTACCCAGAGTGGAAGAGTCTAAGGGCAAGTCCTGGCTGAATGAGAAATGGGACAAAGGAGAAAGGGAAGAGCTTGTCATCTCCCTCTGGCCTTGGGATCCATCTCCTTAGCATCTGTCGTCCTGTTTCCTCCAGAGCAGAGTCCAAATGCTGGCCTCTAGGCAAGTGGGGCACATTCCTGGTGTGATTATCTAGCAGGGTACTTATGCTCTGAATAAACAACAGAGTGTACTCTCTGGTCAATTGTGCTTTACAGTGTGCAGCTCAGCCACCCTGGGCTGCACAGGAGCTTCTCTGGGAATCTCAAGATGTGGATGAAATGGGATATTGTGGACTGAACTGAACTCCCTAGGCTATTTCTCACTACTGGGACTCCTTAAATGTGTCACAAAGGTTCCAGTCTATCCCTGGGCCTTAGGCTGTTTGTACAATTACTGTCCCTTCCTGGAGTTTGAGCAGAGCTGAAATGGGGCTGAAATGGGGCTTCCCACCATGTCCATAAGAGCCCTGAGATAGCTGGGCCACTCTTTGGCTTCTGTAACTAAAGAACTATGGAGAATGCTGAGTTATGTTAAACAATGCTTTCTCCTGTCTTGTAGGTATATTTTGCTTCCCCCTTTTCTCTGGAATGAGTTTTCTCCACTTCTTTGCTTTTTCCATCTCATCCTCTATATTATAAAATAAGCATTAATTGTGGGTTTAATACAATCCCAGTGTTACTATAAATATTAATTTTAGTTTCTTGCTTTCCTTTATTAAATAAATCATTAACTTCTACATATATATTTAAATTGACAATTACAATTTTAAAGGAGAAAAAGGATTAGCAACTCTGACCCCAGGGTCCTTCAAGCTTAAATGTAATATCATTCCATTTCATTGACTGGTTCTAATAAAAATTATTAAAACATGAATTATAAAGTAATGATATGTAAATTATCTAGAGAAACCAACAAAGCACTTAATTTCAGCCCTTAAATGTGGCCATTAATGTTGGATGTACATCTATGGTTTGAAGGGTTAGTCTTAATAGGTATAAGTTGGAATGTTAAAATGAGGAATTTTAATGCATTCTTATCTGAGTCTCAAACTACTTTAACCGATTAACTTGTTTCTGTCTGAATCAGGGTTTTGCACTCTTTGACTAGAGAAAGCTGAGTATTTAGTCCGTCTCTTCGTCTTCCCAGAGTTGCAAAACATGATCAGTTTTCCACATGTTGTCCAAAGACCAGGAGCTGTTTGTTGCCTTCTTATTTTATTATTGTTATTATTTGCTTTAATTTACAAAGTTCTGTCATTCTTAGAAGATACAGGAGAAGTAGATAGTGCTATTTATGATCTTGAACAGACAAGGCAGAGTGAGACTATATACCCTCCTGAAGATATCATTAAGACTGAGACAAAACAAAGCCAACTAGCCAAAATGAAAAAAAAATTCTTTAAATGTGATACAATATGAAAGAGCACTAGGGAATGAAGAACCTGGCTGTATATGGGTTACCTTCTCATATTTTTGACCCCTATAAATACTTTACAAAAAGTAAAATACCAAACATGGTTGATCACTGTCCTGCTTAGAGTCAGTTGTCAGTTTGACACAGCCTGGGGTCATCTGAAAAAAAAACCTTGATTAAAGAATTGCTAGATCAGTGGCCTGTGGGCAATGGGAAATTTCGATTGTTAATTGATGTAGGAAGGCCTGCCCATTGTGGCTGTTACCATTCCTGGGCTAGCGGTCCTAGGCTGTTTAGGAAAGCAAGCTAAGCAGGAGCAAGTGAAAGAGCCAGTAAGCAGCATTTGCCTATGTTTTCTGCTCTGAGTTCCTGCCATGACTTCCCTTGATAACGAACTTTAACCTGGAAGCTGAAAATAAACTCTTTTCTTGCCTAAGCTGCTTTTGTTAAAAGACTTTTATCACAGCAAAGGAGAAGAGACTGGAGTAAGAATCATATGTATCACAATTATACCCATATTTAACCTTTCGTTCAATAATTAATATACTTTGAAGATCTATGAACATACAGCAAAATATTTATGAAGTTACCTACTATAGTGTTATTTATGATATAATATTAGGAACCATCTGCAATTCATGTAAGCATAACAGATTGGCAGAATAAATCACTGTTTATCCATACAAGTAAGAATATTTCTGTAAAATGGTCAGATTTCCAGAATATATTTTCAAGTAAAAGCCATAACATGTTACATTATTATAAGAAAGATGATCAATTAAAATCCATAATGGTAGCTCTGATATTTTGTCATAAGTGATACTATAATAGATAACTTTATAACTTTTTTATTCCTTGCCAGAGAATGCTCTTCAAAGCTTTTGGACTTTTGCCAGTCTTGCAGATATCAAATGTATTGTTCTAGGTTTTCTGGCATTTTCTTTATTCTATTTCTCTTTATATATTTTATATATAAAGGCCATTTGCCATCTTTCCTTTTGTTGTTGTCCCTTAATTTTTATGAATTGTTTACACAGTAGGGGTATTAGCTGTTTATATTATGGTATACATTGAAATTATTTTCTCAGAATATAGTGTCTTTTATTTACTTTGGTTATAGTGATTTTAGCCATGAACAGTAAAATTTTAGATGTAGTTATATTAATCAAGATCTACTCTTGAATTTGGATTGTAAGTCCTAATGAGAAGATGTTCCCAATCAAGATGTGAGAAGATTCTCTAATACTGCTATGATTTCCTTCACACATTGAAATCACTAATCTGTTTGCAGTTTACTCAGAGGTGGAATGTAAGCTTTGATTCCAAGTTTATCCTTTTCCTAATGATTATCTGCATCCTTACTGAAAATATCTACATTTCCTCCAGTAATTTGAGATATAATAAACTTTTCATATAATAAACTTCCTGTTTGCTCAGTTCTATTTCTCTTTCACCTTTTTTCTGTTCATTTGTCTACTAATGCAGCACTCCCACACTCTTAGTTTGAGAGAGAGTTTCTGCATCTTTTTGGTCAGATAAATCCTTTGAGAGCTTGTTTGGCAGAGAGTGCAACCTCTGCTGCACCCTTGTCTGAAGACAGGTCCTCCTTTACTTGGGGCAGGTCATCCTCTTCTACGGAGTGCGCATCTTCAAGAGAGACACATATGGAGTGATGAGAAAAGAAGGAGACAGCACCTAGTCACCCAGATCAGCCAAGTCAATCTTGAAGAAAATAGGGTGATATGTCATAACCAGATCACCCTCACATCCAGATAAATCCCTTTATGAGTATTGTAATTCTACGTACTGAGTAACTATTTCTGTTAAATTGTTTTATGTTTTCATTTACTTCTATGTTACTTTTGCATTTTTTTGATTTTCATTGGAAAGTTCAAATTTTCTTGAAAGTTTTATTTTCTGTTTTTATTACTGAGTTATCATATCTAATTTAAGACCACACTTAAGTTTCTTTAACTTGGTATGTCTAAAGTTTGTAGTTTATGGTTATTAATATTCTTAAACTTTTTCAAACTTTTGTTTGATCCTTTCTTTTTTAGACAATAATAAACTTTACTAATACAATCATTTTTCATCATATTTCTCTTGAACTTTCCTAGACTTATTGTTTTTTATTGACATATGTCTAAGAGTTCGCTCAATGAGATTTTATATGTCAAAACTTTTGTGACCTCACATGCCTCAAAACATCTTTGTGGCATTCAATAGCCATTCCTCTTGGCATTCTTGGATGTAAATAACACTTTGGCTGAATATGAAATTCTGGGTTCAACATCCTTGAATATTTTGAAGCTATTTTCCCCTGATTTTCTATATCTAATACACTGCTCAGAAGTTTGGTAAATTATGTATTTAACCCTTTGCACAGTGTTTTCCTTCTGAAAAATTTTAGAGATTTTTTTTCTGTATGTCTCATCTTTTTTGGTCTTACTAAGCTGCTTTTGTTTGTTTGTTTTAGTTCTTCTTGCCGCTCATCGAGGCCTTTTGATTGGAGAGCTTTTGTCTCTTATCCTCCTTATTCGATATTTCCTGCCTTCCATTTTCTTCACTTTATCTTATTAGACTCTTATTCTTTGGAAATCAGGGCTAGTACTTACTTAAAACATATGACTTTTTTTCTATTTTTCATCTCTTTAGTTTCTGTTCCCATCCAAGAAAGTTCTTTTAGTTTTATTTAAAACTCAGTCCATTGTTTCCAATTACCCTGTTTCACAAAAGGCAAATGCTCAGTTTGTCTTCTTTCTTTTACAGTAGTTTTATTCTTTTGGGTCAGCTTATCTTGACCTGCAAACTTCCCTCAAAGGTCTCAGCTGTTTTGTATGGAATGAGTGGACTCTGAAATCCTAGCTGGGTACTTCCTGGTGAGCGTAAACTCAGGGAAGAATGAGCTCCAAAGCAGAGCATGTTGAAGTCACCTGGTTTGACACAGCCCCTCTGGTTTTTCCAAGAATATGCTGCCTGCTCCTGATTGAGGACTACATCTTAGTGGCTACTTCCTTACTGTGGAGACCTCTGCCTGGAATCTTCATTTGAAAGGAACAGACTTGTCAGTGGACCTTTATAGTAGACCCATCAGCTTTGTGAGTTGATAGGGACAGTAAGAATACTGAATGACTGAGTTGGTACACAGGGGAGCTAGAAGACCACAGTTGATCCCACTAAAGATAAGAATATCAGTATGACAGCCCAGCAGGTAAAGGCACTTGCTGTCATTTCTGACAATTTGAATTTGATCTGTGGTGTCCACATAGTGGAAGGAGAGAACCAACTCCTGCAAGTTGTTCTCTGATCTCCATATGAGCACCATGACACACCCCCAAACCCACATAAATAAATATAATAAAAAAATAAAAGGTAGAATATTAGTGAAGTTTTAAAAATTCTTCAATAGTGTTTGAATTCTATAGGTTTGAGCTATGATGCTGCTTGCTTATCTCAAACTGCATATATATGTGTACATGTGTGTGTTAGTGTGTATGTGTATGTATGTATGTATGTATGTATGTATTTGTATGCGTGTGTGTCAGTGGGTGCATATGTGTACATTTGTGTGTGTGAATGCAAAATTACTAATGTAACCCCATACTGCCCTAACATTACTTTGTGCCTGCCTGGTCACTTCTCAGTCTTCTACCCCCAACAGCCACATTCACCTTGGTGAGACTTCTGAAATTGTCCATGACTTTGGCCATGGCCTAAACATATTATGTAATGTCTGGAAGATACCACTGAGCCTGGCCAAAATAAAGCAGATATTGCTAGGCCACTCTAAATCCCTCACTAATGTAACCTATTCTGTTTCTGGTGCCTTTTTATCTCCTTGCAATTTCTCATAGTTTTATCTTTAGATTCTCAGATCTGTGACTTTTTTTGCCATTATTTCCCCAGGATAAATTTATAAGAGACATACAGCTGAAGTGATCATTTACTATCTTGCTAACTAATGGTGATTTATTCTTTCTGGGTAGAAGCTCAGCATTTGTGATGTTTCTCCCTGTTTCTAGTCCTTAGGCTCCTGGTCATTTGAGTTTTGCAGGAGAGGTTCAAGACCTTGTGAACTACCAGGAGAAGGATGTTTTGGATCCATGCCCTTCCACATGGGACAGATCTGGACTAGTGCCCAGCCTCTCGGTCCACTATGGGCCTGTCTGGCTATCTGGGACATTGTTCTGGTCCTCACCATTAGAATCTGAGGTCCACACTTGGTCCCTCCAAGGTCCTTGTCATCTCTGTAGGTTGTCATTAGGTGGGACATGTATCAAGGAAAGAGCCTCACTGCTACAGTGGCTGCTCTGTGATGGATGCCATCTGGAATGTGACTGCCTATGTGCTGTATTTCTCTTATTAGACTGGATGCCCACTCTCCCCAACCTACACCTTAGGGTATAAAGCCATCTTTCCAACATTCTTTATTTTTCTTTTTTTTTTTTTTTTTGGTTTTTCGAGACAGGGTTTCTCTGTGTAGCTTTGCGCCTTTCCTGGAGCTCACTTGGTAGCCCAGGCTGGCCTCGAACTCACAGAGATCTGCCTGGCTCTGCCTCCCAAGTGCTGGGATTAAAGGCGTGCGCCACCAACGCCCGGCTCTATTTTTCTTTTTTAGGCTTCATTTAAAACATACATATACATACACACATATTTCTTCTTTTTAAAAATTACATTTGTTTTGAAATTACATTTTTTTTTTTTTACTTATTTGAGGAGTAGGGAGGTGAATGCCACAGCATTCTTGTGGAAGTTGGAGGTCGGTTTGCAGGTCCCTCTTCTACCATGTGGGTCTAGGAGATCAAACTGAAGTTTGTTAGGCTTGGTGACATGTGCCTTAACCTGATGAGTCATCTTGACAGCCACCAACATTTTTATTTCTTCACATCCATTTAGATGTTTCTATAGTGTTTCTTTTCACCCAAGTCCATAGAGTTCTGTATAAACTCCCATTAACGCCACCATTCCCCTGCATCAGAAATGTTTATATTCCTGTCTACATGGCTAGGGTGTGAGCTCCCTTAGGGTGACAACCGAATCATACTTTTTCCTTGTACTGCTTGGTGTCAGGCCTTGGGCTCAGCATAAAATAAGCACTAGATAAATATGTTGAATTACACTGAATATTACAAATTAAAAAGAGACAAGTGCTTTAAAAGAAGTGTTTGGGGGTAAAAGACATTATTTCTGACACAGGGATGTGGAAAAGTTGCTTAACACAGTCACACTAGTACGTTTGGCCTGCAGAAAGGGAAGGGCTCTTGAGAAGGGAGGCAGCAGAGTGAAAGCATATGCATGAGCAAGCTCTGTTCCTTTTCCAGACAGGAATTGTTCCTCAGGCTTCTTTCTAAACTTTTTCTAGGTATAATGTCTGGAACTTGAGTGGTGCTGAGAATAAACTGCGTTGAGTGGAATAAAAATTTCTGTGTTCTCTTACATCCCTGGAGAGGTAGGCAAGGAGCTGGGGTGCCCAATGGTCCTAGATGACATTATAATTATAAAGAAAAGGCCTTTTCTTATTTTGGTTGAAGACACATAATCCAGTACTTTACAACTTTTAAGTCAAGGTCTCAGCAGGAAATGAATAACACACCAGGAAAGATAATTGAGAAGAATTTAAGTGAGGAAAAACTTACACTGAGGTGGCTGTTAAAGAAATTTAACCAGGGACAGCAGTAAGGCATCTCTGGATATGTAAAGTCCTGTCCCTGGGCTCATAGTGACAAAAGGGAAAGAATTAGCCTACCTAGCCTACTTCCCTGGGAGATGTAGCCAAATCATGTATGTGCACTTGTGTGTGCATGTGGGAGGGTGACAAGTCTTCCAGCCTCTTTCTCCTCCTGCACTCTGGGGTCTCTAGCTAATGTTTCCCAGCAACTAAACCCAACTGGAAATCTCCAGGGTGCAGAACAAGATGTGAAGAAAAGATTTTCGGATGTGGAACATCTGGTTCATACCATTGTCCTATTCATATCTCACAGTAGTCCAGTGAAGATGATTTTAATTGTTCATACATGTGAGTAAGACCAGAAAAGTTACTTTTCTAAGGACCAAATGGTACTAAAGGAAGACATATCTTTATAGGAACAACTCTTGTTGTTGCTAGTGGTGGTGACGGTGGTGTTAATGTGTGTGGCTCAGCAGTTAAGAGCATTTGTCTTTTTTTCCAAAAGGACCAGGGTTCAATTATTAGCACCCACAAGGTAATGCACAACTTCTATAATGCCAGTCTCAGCGCGCCCTCTTCTGGCTTCTGCAGGCACTGCATGCATGGAGTGCTCCACCACCTAAGCAAGCAAAACATCTACACATAAAATAAACTCATTTTTTTTTAAATAGTGACAGAGACAGAGCTAGAGATAGAATGTAAGCTCAAGGGTGAGAGAGAATTGGATACACAGCAAGACAGAGTCTTCTCTGCCACTATGAGAAGGGATCCAAGAAGTTTCTGGCTGGTGTTTGGGGATAGAAACTTGATCCTGGGGCTGAGACACAGAGGAAACACTAGGATGCCAGGCCTAAGAGAAGAGACAGTGGTGGGGAGGTGGGCTGGAGTAAGGAGTCATGCACTATATCATTCAGGCTGTCTTTGACAACCCTACTTCTGCCTCCTAGGTACTGGGATTACAGGCATGCATGGCTCAGCAGCTCACTTTTGATACTGTACTTCACCTCCATGAAAGCTACTTTTCAAGGTTCTTTACCATGTGGATTTGAGCCTTGTATATGCCACTGAATGTTGTACCTGAAAATCTGCTCATAATTTTTCCATTGTCATGGTTCTTTGATCATGTCTTGTGGGTCATGTATCAAGATTTGAAAAATGTGACTTAGCCGAGTTATTAGGTTTTCTAAATGTTGAACCATTTTAGTATACAAGATAGTTAAAAAACAACAACAATAACAAAAAACCACTGACCTCATCAAGGATAATTTCAGTATTGATAAGCTGTCAGGTTGATGGTGGGGAACTCATATTTTCCAAAAATATAATTTTTTTAAATACAAAAGTGTTAAGTAGTAGCATGGGCTACAAGTCTGCCAAATATTTTCACTAAAGTGACAGACTAAGTTTGTTTATTTTTGAGATAATTTCTACCAAAGACACAAATCTAAAGGACTAAAGCTCATCAATCCAGCCTTCAGAAAGGAAGGAAGTTCCAAGAAAGAAGTGGCTCCTGCAGCTCAAGGCTAGTGGTTCCCTGAGGTGAGGACTGACTTACTGTTTGCAGTAGAAATGTCACTGGTTTGCTTCCTGGTTCGTCACACGGCATATTAAAAAGATGTGTATTTGAAGGCTGAGATTTAGTTAAATTAATTATTTCCACTGATGCATAAAAGGCATTCATAAATAAAAATGGCTTAAAAACTGAATGTGTGGCAAGAAGAGGAGGAGGAAGAAGAGAAAGAAGGAAGAAGGGGGAGGAAGAAGAGATGATAACTTACTATATAATTTGTAGGGTGCTGACAATTTTAGTCATCACCTTTGAAACCTCAGCGCCAATGTCCATGCAGCAAAAAGGAGAAACACTGTCATATGATGATTAAAATGTTTTTACCCTGTGAATCTCTAAGTTGATCCAGGGAAGCTGGGGTGTATAGGAGCCACACAGAGAAGCCTTGAGTTAGAAAGAATTAATAGGGTGCAGGACTGCGAAGGCAGGTCTCTCAGAAGGGCTGTCTCTACCTTACCTTTACCAGTGGCTGGGCCTTTTCCACATCCTTTGGGGTTCACATATCAGAGGTGACGGTGTCAGAGTACTAGAATGGAGCCATCACCTCTAGAGCTTGTTTAAGTTTGGGGACACAGCCCTAGTGGAGAGTAGGGCTGAAAATGAAGCAGATTGTTTAGTGTAGATGTGTTAAAAGACAGATCTCCAGGGCCATTGAATGGACTGTCCTTTTAGAAAACCCTTCAGGAGGCAACTGGCTGTAGGTGTGCTAGGTAGCTCTCTGCCCTAGCCCTGTCTGATGCTTCAGGGCAGCCTCCTGGAGGCTTGGAGTTCAAAATGATTCCTGCTTAGTGACTCTATGTGGGAGGAAATTCATAGACTTGAAGCCAATGTAGATATTGATTTTTGAGGATTTGGGCTTGGTTCTATTTAAATTTAAAATTCAACACACCTATTACCTGTTTTTTAAAGTAGAATCCTCATACATACAACTTGAATAGAATCTTACGTCTGTTGACTCAGGGTTCCTACCTTTAGGTTTGTTTGGTCCATTTTTTCCTGCCTCCTTCAGAAACTCCTGACACTTCCCTCCTTGGAATTAGATAATTCAAAGCCTCTGGAAATCATTATTGTTCTATTCCTAACCCCAGAAACATTGCTCCATTTCCTTTGGTGCTGGTCCAAGTTTGGACCCATGGTGTGCTGAGTGTTATACTGAGGACCCTCTCTCTTCTTTTCTGTTTCTAGATCTTGCAGTAGAAGTCCCTATTTTCCCCCACCTTCTCTTCTAATACCCAGACTTCCAACAAGCCCTTTGTTACTGCTCACCAATCCATAACTTGTCTCTTTTCTATCTTTGCACCTTGACCACCACCCTGGTTCAAGCCTCCTATGCCTCCTGATATCCTACAGCAGGGCCTCTTTCTGGTCTCCTTCCAGCAACCACCTGCTAGAGTACAAGTTGTATGAAGGCAGACCTTGCATGGAGTAACCAACACTCTCTGCAGGGCCTGGTACAATGCCTGTCCCAAGGCATGTATTCACTGCTTAGTTTTCAATGAGTGGTTGGGTAGAGTAAGTGAAGAAATGTTTGCTCTTATGCAGCTGAAGTTATTGTGGTTTATTAAATAATGAGTCCATAACCTTAGAATTTCACTGTGAAAGAGGCCACGTGGAGCTGTAGCTATATGGGTCACTAAAGCCTATGCTCTTTCTACTGTGACTGCCTTTCACACTGAGCCATATATGCACTCTTTATTTTTAACCTATGTGCATTTTTTTATTTTTAAATTGACAGAATAATTGCCATATTTATGAGTACAATGTAGTAATCTGATATATGTATACAATATGTTATAATCAAATGAAGATAATTAGCATTTCCATTTCCTTAAACGTGTCATTTTTTTTTTTTTACCGTTGAAAGCCTTCAGTCTCTTCTTATAGTTCTTTATAAAATATGTAATACATTATTGTAAATTACAGTCATCCTACTGTGCTGTAGTGCATTAGAGCTTCTATTTTGGTGCTGTTATCCAACCTCCTACCTCACTCATTTCCCCTTCCTTTCCAGCCTCCAGTCATCACTGCTTGCTCCGGTTTGAGCACAGCTTGTCTTCTCCTCAACTCTTGTTGAAGGTCAGTCCCCACTGTGAGTTATTAATAGGATGGAAACTGTTAGGTGATTGCTTGCCTTGGAAATGGCTATGTTAGTGCACAGGAGTGTCTGTACACAAAGAAGTGTGTGTACGTGTGTGATGTCTGTGTCTGTGCACACTCCTGTGCTCCTGAGGAGCAGGGGGAGGCATGGCGCTCTGTGTGGGTGGCAGGCAGGACCAGTGGAGTACCTATGCTTCTGTGGGAGTAGGGGCTGGAACTAGTAGTGTCTGCTCACTCCTCACTTGACTCTTCTCCACCTCTAACAATTCTATATGCCACCCTCCTATGCATCATGAGCTACACAACAAAAGAAGACCAACAGCCCATATTTTGTCTTCTGTCCAGTGACTTCCCCTGACCCTCATTCCATGCACACTCTGACAGCCTGTTTGCTGTGTTAGACTGGCTTGCCCATCCTTGAAGCCCAACAGAAAGATTGTCCCCACTTGACGTTTGCAAATCCTGGACTGGTGACAATGTAATCCCCTTTTCAGAATCCCCCCTCCCACTCTATTGCCACTTTGCTTTGGCAGGTGTGAAATATTAATTGCCTCACTGGGGACTGGGCTTTTTCTGTCTGTCATATCTGACCAGAATATCATTCTCTCTTGCAAATATAATTACTGGGATGGGAGGGGCATGGGGGTGCTGCTAGGTGGGAGGGAGAGTCAGGCATGGGAGGACTATTGAGAGAGGGCTATGGCATTTTTTCTTAATCACCTCTCGTCTGTCTGTTAATTAGGAGCTGTGCTTTGCTACATGCTGTGATATTTTGGTTAATTATGAAAGAGAAAAGGACAAATTTGTCACATCTTTTGTTTTTGTTCCTTTAGTCTTACAGTGACAGTGGTGTGAAAACTGATGGACTGCTCAGGCAAAGGCACCAGATGCTGTCACCAAGGGGGCAGGGCTGGGGACTGGAAGGGCCCATCAGGCCAACTGGTGGCTCTGGACTGTCTGAGAAAGGTTTTGGAGTCAACTGGAGATTCTCATTCTTGACTGTGTATGTGGTAGGGTTGCCAAGGGACTCAACAGCAAAAGAGAAGGTGCTCAGACTGCCATGTACACTGTGTAGCTAGAGTTTTCCTGCCTTGTCCACAGTCAGGACAAATCTTTGCCACCCACCAGTCCCACAGCTGCTCAGACCCAACCAAGTAAACACAGAGACTTATATTGCTTACAAACTGTATGGCCGTGGCAGGCTTCTTGCTAACTGTTCTTATAGCTTAAATTAATCCATTTCTATAAATCTATACCTTTCCACGTGGCTCATGGCTTACCAGCATCTTTACATGCTGCTTGTCCTGGTGGTGGCTGGCAGTGACTCCTTCTGCCTTCCTGTTCTTTTATTTCTCCTCTCTGTTAGTCCCGCCTATACTTCCTGCCTAGCCACAGGCCAATCAGTGTTTTATTTATTGACCAATCAGAACAATTTGACATCCAGACCATCCCCCAGTACAGCCAAGTACAGACCATCTCAGACACCTGCACTCAGGCCCGTGGTCCTAATCATCCTCTATGCAGACCTGCTAGGTAAAGCCACGAGGAACCTGAGAATGGGCTCCCACAGGACATACAGAACATCCCACAGCAACACTGTCCTTTCTACTCTGATGTCCAAGGTAGGGGCTGGCCTTGAGTTAACACTCGTGCCAAGGAGATTGAAACTAAGATTAGTAGTCCAGCAGACAGGAAGCTGTGAGCCCTCCTATAGCTCTGAGGAAGTGGAGCCATGTTCATTGAACTGAGTATGTATAGTACAGCATTCTTTGAGAATGGCAAAGGGCATAGGAGCCACCACCCATTGTAGGAAGATGGATCATTCTCCCCACTGCCAGTGAGCAGTTAAGGCTTATGTGTGTCCCAAATTGTATGTTACACCCCACTATCACTGGATGAAGAGTCCTCATCTTTGGGCTCAGAGAATCACTAGGTTTCTGCTGTGTGATTAATTTTATGTGTCAGTTGGACCAGTTTATGATGTAAGAGATTTTTCAGTCAAATACCAGTCTAAATGTTATTAGGAGGATATTTTTCAGATTCAATTGGTCTTAATAACCAGTAGACTTTGAGTAAAACAGATGACCACCATGGGTGGGTTCAACCCAATCAATTGAAGCCATTAATAGCACAGATCATGGATTCTGATGATGGCATTCTGCTTCAAACTTGAAATTACAGAGACTCTGCCCCATTATTCCACCTGCTGGCCTGGCCAACAAATTCACTGTTTCCCACAAATACATGGACCAACTTCTTAAAATTAATATCTGTCTGTCATCTTTCTATATCTGTCTCCAATTGGTTCTGTTTTTCTGATAAACTTTGACTGACACAGACTTGCTGTAGCTCTCAGGCCCTGGTGTGGTCTTGCCTCTTTACTTTGTGTCTCCTGTACTAGAAAGTAAGGATAAAAGCTGACCTCAGCCCTGAAACCTACAGCCTATATTGTGCCTAGTACAGAGTCAGCCTGTAAGTCCTCAATACATATTTGTTGCATATTGAGAAAATTCATTTGGGAAACAAGAAAGACTTACATCCCTGAACCAACACAGACATTTCCTGACTTATAAAGAGCTTGCATTACAAACATTCATCTGAGTTAGTTGTCTGGATCTTTTTCCCATAACAGCAAGGATATCAGTGCTGGCAAAGCTCCCGGGCCAGTTGCCAGAAACCTATTTAACCACAGTATAGATTAAGTACTATGCACTTGCCATGAAAAATAGAAAACAACATTCTTGCAAGGCTAGTAATTAAATAAGAAATATCATAGTATTAGATAAAAATAGGTAAAAAATTATTTTGAGTGTTAGAGCTTGAGAAAAATAGTTAGAAAAGGCTGAACAAAAAGAGACCAATAGAAGATCTGAACAAGACCTCCTAAACATTTTCAAGGATCCTGGAAGTCAGTGGCATGGACTCTGTTCTCTTAGTTCAGGGCTTTGCCTCCCCTCCCATACTGCTATTTGATCTTAAGGGAGGTTGCTGGTTTGTTCAAGTATTTAACAAGAATGAGTAAAGGAGTAATGGGGTGCTTGGGCAAAAGTTAGAACGAGGGAGAGAGCGAACCATACAGCTCATTTGTGTGGGATGGCTGAGAGTGAACTAGATTGAGTTGCAAAGGATGGCAGTGGATGTCAACTCTGACAGGTGTGGAGGGACTTGGAAGACATGATGAATCATCATTTCTCCAGGTTAGGCACCAGGTGGTGCTGCGATTCTGCTACAGCTGAGATATGGAGAGGGCAGACTTTGAAGGTGGGAGTATACAGTGAACTTTTCCCAATTGGGGGCTGATCCTGCAAAGACTTCTGTAGTTCTAAGGATCCAAATGAGTAATGTGATCAGCATGACCATCGATGCAGCAGAGGGAGTGTGGATGGTAGGAGAATTGCTGAGGTGAACTAGGCCTGGCTTCTTGTTGAGCCTGAAGGCAGAGTGACTTGTTACTAAAAGGTAGGTCTGAGCCAAGTCTATGAAGGGGGCAGGGGATGTTCTGTTTGATACAAAAGAAATAACTTCATGGTATTGAATGAAGATGCTAGAATGGGGATGATGTTTTTCTGTTGGTTTAGTGGCTGCACATGAATCGTCCGTGGCCCCACAGCTCCCCAGTCAGTGCCCCACTGGTCACTCAGGCTGTGATCTGTCAGGGTTTCTGGTCCCACAGCCATGTCTCATGGCTGCAATATGTAGGTTTAAATTAAGTCTCTATCATTCTATTTATCAATAAGACTTGGGAGTCAAGGGCTGTGGTGAAAACCTGCTAGCTCAGAGAGGTTGAGTAACAACTATCTGACCTTGCTTTTTGGGTGGGGACCCTTCAAGAGACACATCTCTTCCCTTGTCCCAAAACCAAAGGGAAGCTCAAACTCTAGTCCCCACCATTTCCTTCCTGTGCATCTTCTCTATCCATATTCCTGGCTTCTCTGTGGCTAATTCTGGTCAGCTAGTCACTGGCTCTACCCCCTATTCAAGGTAAACTTTATTGACAATCTGGAGTGTCACAATATGATCAAATATCCCACAACTTGGGGAGGTTTTTTTGTTTTGTTTGTTTGTTTCCCAATGAGGAGGAACAAGATGCCACATTTTGAAACTCAAATGCCTTCCCAAGGCCTGTATTTAAAGACTTGGTCTTCATGACCCATTGTAGGTTCAACAGATATCCTCTCATGACTTGGGCGAGGTGATTAGGAGACCTGCTGTGTGACTATGACTGCATGGGGCAGTGAGCCATTTGAACTCCTGAGGGTAAAGTAGCCCAATTCCAGAAGAGTCTAGAACCTGTGCCTATTCATATCTTTTTATCTATATATACTACCAAAGGCTTGTGTGTGTGTGGAGGAGGCATACACACACATGTGCAGATGTATGCTTCTGGGCACACAGGTAGCAGCCATGGCTCTTCACCTTATTTTTTGAGACAAGCCTCTCACTAAATCTGAACCTGGGCTGGCTAGCTGGCTGGAGAATTCTCAAAACCTGGCTGTCTCTGTTCCCCAGTGCTAAGGACACAGACATTACAGCCATATCTAGTTTTGACATGGGTGCTGGTAATTTGAACTCTGGTCTTCTTGCTTTCACAGAAAGTGCTCTTACCCAGTGAGCCATCGCCCCAACTCTATAAAAGACTTCATTCTCTGGAAAAACCACAGATACTACTACCACTGAATTCTCCACTGAAGTACTATTTTCTTCAACATTCTGTTTGTTAGAACCAAGTCCCAAAGTCCAGGCCTCACTCAAGGAAATGGAGATTTCATAGAGCAAACAGCAGTAAAGAACTTGTGAGGTTGTGGTAGAGCCTTGACATAATTAAAATTTTTTTTCAGGAAAATGATTGAGACCATCCTGAAATGCCATTTTGATGGGTTGGATATTGGGCAGGTTTATTTCACTGTACTAACAAAAACAGGATATAGGAGGGAAGCAGAGAGCACCATGGGGATCTAGAACTAGAGGCATTGTAAAAGGCAGAGAGGTCAATCTTTTTCTATGGCCAGTCACCTACTCCTGTTGGCTGAGTGGGTCTGAAACTGAGTGTGGAAAGCCTGATAGGGGCATGCAGAGAAAGCTGTGACAGTAATAGGAGAGGTGAAACATAGATATGGGAGGAGAAGGGCTCAGTTAGTGATGAATTTCAGGATATTTTCTGTAGGGACAGGATCAGGAAATCAGATAGCTATGAGGACTCATTTTGTTTTGCTACTTGGCCCTGCTTGTAACAGAGGAATGGCCAGAGTACAGATGTCATTTCTCTTTGGTGAGAGCTGTTCTTTTGAATTGTGTTGGGAGCTTATTTCTAAGCTGATGCAGGAGCAATTGCAACTTCAGCTACAGGGCTGCATGCCAGCACAGCCCAATTTCCTGGTGCACTGATGGTGGTCTTTACTCAGTCAGCATTCTCTGCCTTCCCTGTTCCCCAGATCCATGAGTCAGTCATCAACTGGGTTTACTTTAGTTCTGGGTTTGTCAGTAGCAGCCACAGACTGAGATAGGAAGCTAACATCCCAGCTTTGGATGCACTGAAGATTGCATCTCCTGTTTTCTCTCTTCACATCCCAGATTTAGCAGTTATCTGAACTGGGAGTTCCCCATTTCTGCATAGGTAGATTTGGATAACACAGGTACTTGGGCTGGTTAGGACTCTCTTCTAAGTCATTTATTGCCTTAGGTGAAGTGTGTGTATGTGTGTGTGTTTGTGTGTGTGTGTGTTGTGTATTTATTGTCTCTTTCAATATTCCCAGATTTATTAGATAACAGTTATCTGACCTGACTTCAGTTTACTCTTCCAAAAAGCCTTCTTGGGTTAATTTTATATCAACATAATTTGAATTTAGTTGAAGGAACTGTGGTTCTGTGATACACTATACACCTGACTGAGTTATTTAAGTGTGAGCATTCAGTCTCCCCACCCAGATCATAAGCTCCCTGAGGTGCTGCTCTCATACCCACGTCTGCATCACTGACAGATAATAAGGCTGAAAATGAAAGATGAGCTTTTTTCCAATTACATGATTCCCAATGGCTCTGTATGACATGGGAAAGATTGAAGAGTGAGTCTAATTTCTAGTGTTTTCTTGTCCATCTTCCTACCTCAAAATGTGTGTTCTGGGATCAAGGATGCATGAAAAGATGTGTTTCTGATCTTGACCATGTGGCCAGGTCTCCACTTACCAAAATAAGTTATCAGGAAACAGAATAGTCCTTCTTCAACCCCCAGCTCTACAGAAAAAGGCCCTAATGATTCCAGAGACTAGTATCTCAGGACTATCAATGCCAGGATAGGGTGGGGTAAGGGGAATTTTTCTACACAAGGCCTTTTCTTTCCATTTATCCCCTGCATCCTTATTTGCATTCTGCAAGGAAGTGACACATTCTAGAAATAACTTCCCCCATTTCATTCCATAAATTTAATTGTTATTTCTGTGTTTGTGAAAGATAAAGGATTAGGGCAACGCTTCACATTACAGCACCATTTGTAAATGCTAATAATTATTTATGAAATTATCCCAGATTTTATAGCATGGGAGATAATAACTTAAATTGATGTATTAAACATGCACAATCATTATTTTAAACAACATGAAATGCACCTCTGTAAAATAATTATTTCATAAATATGAAGAAAGCATTCAGAAGTGGCACCTTAATTTAAGACTTTACAGGATTCATAGCACCCAAATCCCCAACCCTTTTTCTTCAAGACAGATGAAGTTTCTTATCTGGCTGCACTGTTCTTTCCTGAAGTGAAAATGAATTCTTAAATTAAAAGATAT
This sequence comes from Peromyscus maniculatus bairdii, assembly GCF_049852395.1. Lineage (NCBI taxonomy): Eukaryota > Metazoa > Chordata > Mammalia > Rodentia > Cricetidae > Peromyscus > Peromyscus maniculatus. The sequence goes on along the minus strand of NC_134862.1, from coordinate 103,867,273 downwards.
ATTATCAAGGTAATTTTGGCAATGTGATGAAGCAGTGGGAGAGGAGATAAGACACAGGAATCCTGAGACCAGAACAAACTGAGAACACCTTATCTCTTCTCAGCTAACACCCCTCCACTTTCCCCACCTCCAACCTCCAGAGGCCAAGGGTATGGCATCACCAGCCTCTGGGATCTCTGCAGGGACTAAGGAGACTCACTCATTATTCCCCTTCAATGTCAGGGCTTGGACTGCTTTGAGCAAGGGAGACATCAAGAGAGAAGACCCAGAATTCCAGAAATAAAGGAGAGAATCAAGAGGGGAATATCAAATTTGACAAAGAGAGAATGGGAGAAAAATGCAGAAATTGCCGTCTGTTGTTTGTGTAATGTTAGTTGGCAGACACTGTCATCTGTAGATGGTGCCCTCTGCTGCTCACTTTTAGAATTTCAACACCACACATTCTGATGCCATCTGTGGATGTATTTGTACCAGCACCACTAGTAAAGCATTATTTAAGACTTATGCCCTGTGCTAAAAGTCTTAAAAATGTGATACTTCTTAATCCTAACAAAAATCAGAATGGTGAAAATGAGTTCCAGGCAGCTCCCTACGGGAGAAGTGGCCCAGATTAGAGGTGGGTTTTCCCAACTCAAAAGATCTAGATAAAAGGTGTGTCTGTTGTATGATATTTTGTTTGTGTTCTGACAAATAAAGCTTGCCTGAAAGATCAGAGAAGCAGAACAGCCAGCCACTTGTTACCTTTTGGAATCCTCAGACCAAAAGGGGAATGGATCCTGTCTCTACGAATCCTCAGACTGAATGGGCTCTGAGATCCTGTTTCCACCTGCCTTATATTCCTGTGTTTACCTCACTAGTGCTGGGATTAAAGGTGTGAACCACCACCAACTGGCTCTGTTTCTCTTCTAGACTGGTTCAATCTCATGTAACCCAGGGTGGCTTTGAACTCCTGATCTTCCTACTTCTTCCTCCCAAGTGTTGGGATTGCCTGGCCTCTGTGGTTAACTAGTAGCTAGCTCTGCCCTCTGATCTCCAGGCAAGCTTTATTTGTCAGAACACAAACAAAATATCACACAACACATGTCTTGCTACCTCAAAAAACTGGATTTGAAGTTGATCTTCTTAGTTCAAATTAATAAAAAAACCCTTCACAGGCGTGTCCCTCCATTTTTGGGTTTTATTTAATTCCAGATGTAATCAAGTTGACAACTAATAATGGCCACCACAGGAGCCAATACTAGAAGCTTAAATATTATAAATTTCTAAAACCCATACAATCTCAGAGGGCATGAGCTGAAAGGATTGCTCAATTTAAGGCAGAGGCAAAAAGGATGATACAAGCAAGTTTTGTCACTTGCTCGTGAATTGCAGCTCGTGTCCTCAATTTCCAGCCTCCCCTTTATCTGCACAGCACTTTTTCTATTACATCATACGATAGAGTTATTGATCATTTGCCTCCTTCCACTAGAGTGGAAGTGCCTGGCAACATAGTTTGTGTCTGCTTTGTATACTGTCTGTACCCTGTGGGAGAACGCCTCAGACATTGTAGTTACTAAACAAATTGGTGTTAAATGCACAAACAAGGACCAAGGGTACAGCTACTGACAGGGCCGGTCTGACATGTAGAAGGCAGCTCATGCACAAAAATGGTGTGCTGCTTGCTTGAAATTGCAACTTATTATGAGGAAGGAAGTGAGTTTCTATTTCCCTGTAAGTAGCACCAGCATTAAAATTATTGAATACTGAAGTTGTAGCAGAACAATTATTTTCCTCAGCTGGGGCAGCATACAGCTCATTCTGCTTACATTCTGCCTTCTTACCCACCCCATGTGCCTCAGTTTATTTGCTAGTTAGTCTTCTAGTCTCCATGATCCATGGCTGCTGTCTCCACAGGGACTCCCAGCTGAGCTAGTCTTCATCTGCCCAATGACTCTACTTCTTTCAACTGTGGCTTGAGATGATAGATCCAGATCAGGGCTGAGGGCAGAGGTAAAAGGAGACTAAGACAGAGAAAGCAAGAACTGCTGAAAGCTGAGGCAGCAGCCTTGAAGTGAGCCTGTGGCCTGCAGTGGGAGCTGGGAAGGATTGACCGGAGTGGAGGGGGAGCTCCCAAGACAGCTTCTATAAGGCCACCTGGGAGGGAAAGCAAAGAAGATCTCAAGTGAAGATGGGTGTGGAGGAGTGCGGGGCAGGGAGAGTCTCATCTGAGCTGCGGAAAATGCAGAAGGCCTCCCCCTCACACATACACCATTATCATCTCATTATTGAATCAGTTTGTCCAAACCTTGGTCTGCCTGTCTCATTGTCTTGTGCTATTGCAATAAAATACTACACCCTGAGTGGCTGAACAGAAGTTTATTCCCTTCAGTTCTAGAAGCTGAAACTATAAGGTTAAGATCCTGGTGAGCTTTTGGTTCTTGGCTGATAAACCTTCTCAGTCAGTAAGATTTTTTTCCTTCAGTACTGCAGACTAAACATACTATGTTTATTATGTATGCTATACAATATTCTTACTCATGCTATACAAATATTCTACTACTGAGCTGCCTTTTCAGCCTTCCTTTTATTTATTTTAAGACAGGATCTTACTAAATTGCCCAGGCTAGATTTGAACTCATTCTATTGCATAAGCAGGCTTCCCCCTTGAACTTGTGATCTCCTGTCTCTGTCTTCTGAGTGACTGGAATTGCAGGCCTCCATATCCAGGAACAGCTTCTTTTCTCTTCTTGCAAAGATATTGGCCATATTGGGGTAAAGAACTGTACTTCTGACTGAACTTTGCTTTTACTACCTCCTTACAGGTCCTGACTCCCAGTGCATGAATTTAAGAATAATGTAAACCATTAAATTCAGAACACTATTGCTATAGACTAAATGCTGTATAAATCAACATTTATATTTTTAAATCTTAAACCTCAAATGTAGTAGAATTAGGAGATGGGGATCTTTCACAAGTATTAGGTCTTCAGGATGGAACCCTGATGAATGAGATGCCCGTCCTTCTAAAAGAGACAGAGAGATTTTCCTTACCCACCCTCCATGTGAGATCACACTCAACAGGAAGCTAAGCCTCACAGGCTCTAAGTCTGCTGCCATATCTTGAGTTTAGGCTCCAGAGTCATGAAAAACAAATTTGTGTTGTTGATGACACCCAGCCTGTGGTATCATTCTACCAACCTGAATCTCTTAATACATCTGCCTAATTGGAGTCATTCCTTCTTATGGTTCTTCTTGGCCCTGGGCCCAGAGCTTTTGACTCAAACTATCTCCCTTTTAGCCTGAGCATAGATCTTTTTACTGAAATCAGGGTGTTTTTTTGTTTGTTTTTTTTTTTTAGGTGTAGGGCTTGGGCCAGCAACATTAATACCACCCAGGAACCCAGTCACAAACACAATATCCTGTCTCATGCCTCCTGAATAGGTATGCTAGGGCTGGGTCCCATCTCTCTGGGGGCATAACAAGCCCTGCAGTGACTCTGATGCAAACAGAGCTTGAGGGGGTGGGTTACTTCTTGAGTTTGTAGGTAGGTTTCCTTGAGAAATTTTCATTTCTGGGCCTTGGCATCACCCTAGTTGCTAATAAAAAACGCTGCATGTCACCCTCAGAGGTTTTGATGTGAGCTCTAAAGCAAAGCCTGATCATCTGAATTTCTAGTGAGTCCCAAGTGATGAAGTCTCCATGGCTGGTTCTGGAAGCACTAATGGAATGGATTCTTTTGCTACTTTTCTAAAAAGCTGCTTTCTGACTGTGCAGAGCCATCATTTTGTGTCTGAAATGTACTTTTTCCTTGACCTGGACTTGACTGTTCCTTGTCCCACCTACAGCTTCATTGGGTTGTTTCTCTGCCCCTACCATAGCTTTAGCAAAGGGTGCCTGCTGCTCTGTAGACAGAGCCTCCTAAATGACTGGCTGTCCCTCTAATCAGGCTTACTGGAGGAGGAAACTTGGCTAATATCACCCAGGGTCACTTTGGCTTTCTGTCATTGACCAGGCTATCTCTATTCTGTACTAAGTCTGACCCTCATCAGGGCACAGCCCAGCATCTGATTTTGGTTCTGTTCCCTTGCTGTTATGATGTGTTGTCATAACTATACTTTCTGTTTCCTAGCACCTGACTTCACACACACACCACTAGACATTTCTTTTGTTAAAATTGTTTTTTAGTAAACATACAACTTAAGAAGTTTCTGTGTGGTATTTTCATATATATGTATCAGTTTACTTTGGACAAATATTTTAATTTTTACTATGGAACCTATAGCCAGGATTCTACGACATCCTGAGATTGTCAGGCTTTGCCAACAATTGCCTCATGCTTCCCCAAATTTCTGAATATGACCTGCTAGGAGGTAAGTCCTTGGTTTAATGTCCATTTGTATCTTCCTCCTAAGTACAGCCTAAGGGTTTATGGAACCAACTTCTGCCATTCTCCATACCTACATCTCTTCTAGCTGGCTGGACAGTCCCCAGTACCAGCCCAGTTTTTACGGGCTGGCCCACCCTGGTAGGTGTTTCTGGCCTCGTGGAGTCTGATCTTTGAGCCTGTCCATCCAGCTACTGTCTTTCTTCCAGGCTGCACCATGCAATGGAGTAACAGGGCTGAGCTGTTTCTGGAGTGGTCCTGGCACTGAGAGATGGAGAGTCACTATGTTCCACATTTTGTCATTGAAGGATGGTTTGAATTATTGGCCAGGCTTACAAGTCCTTAGGATAAGAGACAGGTGGTGAGTTTTTATTATGTTGTTATCAATTATAGGGGTCCTTCAGAAATTACTGACTGGGATGAACAGATTGAAGAATCCTGTGGTTTTTGTCCTAATTTGTTTGCTTTTGGGGGTGGACCCAATGCTTGGGAACCATAGTGATTAGCCCAGCTGCAGAATTGGGCAAACATATCACATGGCTGTCACTGCTCCAGGGGGCAGGGCTGCTACTAGAGCCACTGGCTCTGATGAGGGCTTTTGTCAGCTTAGATCTGTGATAGTGGGAGCAGATGCAAAGAAGCCTCAGGGGTTGACCACTCAGCAGTTCCCTCCCATCCTCTCCCTTGTGGCTCTAAGAAAGAGGATTTAGGAAGGTAGAGGAACAGGGATGGCATGGCCACAAGCGGTGTGGAGGCTCATTTAATGGAGAGGTTGACGTTGGGGTTTGGTTCTCACTGAGCAGGGAAAGTGGAGATAAAAGAACATTACAGCCACATGCAAAAAGAGCCTATGCATGGTCTCAGAGCTCTGGGGAGAAAGCATCTGCAATTTGCCAAACCAACCTGAAAATTAAAAATATGGCCCAACACGCATGCTGAAGCTCTGGGTAGGAGTGTGTTGGCAGAAGTCAGAAAAGGGAAAGCTCTGTATCTACTGGGAGAGGGTCTGTATCAACCACAGGTACTGCCAGGGCTGGGGCTAGTGGCGTGCTCTTCCCTTATGTAAGGCTTATCATTTTCACCTGGAGGTGCATGTCTAAGGCTTGTCTCTGGAGTCAAATATATTGAGAGACATATACATCTCACAGCTTTCATAGAGGCCCCTGATTAGAAACTCAACACATTTTTAGAGATGATCTGAGAATTGGACTATAGTTATCCAAGCTGTGTACATCTTCCACCTTGACATCTGCTGCTACCAGAGAAATGATAAACCATGGGTTAATGAATGAGCTGGAGGTTCTGCAAGTTTCTCACTCATTAAAGAAGTTTACTCTGCACATGGACATCCATCCTGCAATACTTACATATATGCATATGTGTACAGGTATATGTGTGTAAGTGTGTGTGTGTGTGCACATGTAAAGGACAGAGGACAACTTTTGGTGTTATGCCTTCTACCTTAAACTTTTGAGATAAGGTCTCTCAAATGGTCAAAAGTTTACAAATTAGGCTAGGCAGGCTTGGTGAGTCCCAGAATTTGCCTTTCTTCTCTGATTCCCCAAGTGTGTACCACCATGCTTGGCTTTTTTTTTTTTTACATGGGTTCTGAGATTCAAACTCAGGTCCTCATGCTTGGGCAGCAAGCATCTTACCAATAGAGACGTTTCCTGAGCCCTGTAATAGTCCTTTAAATCAGGGCTGCTTGTGTTATGGCTAGAGAAACTCCATTTTATGCCAGGCATCCATCTTGGCACCCACCAGCTGTTTGCTCTGACTCTATTCCCTGGAAGATAAGTTCCCAGTAACCCTGACTCAATGACCCCCACCCAATATCTACAGCTATAACTATCCACTTGTTATGGTATGACTACTTGCTTTTTTTTTGCTTCTGTAACTTGCTTGCACACATAGCCAAAGATTGTTTTGAGTTTACTTAACAAATTAAATTGGCAGAACAGAACAGTTTTTGCTTGCTTGCATAGACATTGAAGGTCTTCATATGGTTTTCCCCTTTAAAAGTCCTTCTCTATACCCCTCTTCAATCTCAAAATTGTCTCAGAAATTGTTCATCCTGCTAGCAGCTAATCAATAAATCTTTTAATTATGATTGGTTTGAATCTATGATCTTTCCCCAAGGATAACAAACTCCAAAACACTTAAGCTTTTCCCAATTGTAACCCTTTTGCCCAAGAAAATTTTAAATGGCTTGGAGTACATGGATATATAAAATAGGTAATTAAATCAAACATTGACCAATAATAAATAACACAGAAGTTACTTTCAAATAAGTTTTTGGTATCCAATTTTACCATTTATTAAATTGGAAGCAAAATTGTATACTAATGAGATGGATATATTTGTTTTATTTTTATATAATAATTAAATCTTAGCTGCATAGGTCATACCACACAATGTAGATCTTCAACATCATTCAAAGTTGATCAATTTTTTCAACTTTTTAAAACTAAAAATAGAATCTTTTTTCATACAATACATCTCAACCACAGTTTCCCCCTCCACTCCTCCTAGGTCCTCCAACCTCCCCTCTCTCCCAGATTCACTCCCCCTCCATTTCCTTTTCACAAAAGAGCTGGTCTCCAAGAGATGACAACCAGACAGGACAAAACAAGATACAATACACAAAGTGAAAGCCTTCATATTGAGACTGGACAAGGCAACCCAACAGGAGGAAAAGAGTTCAAGAGCAGGCAAAAGAGTCAGAGACACCCACTCCACTGTTAGAAGTCCCACAAGAACACCCAACTAACAGCCTTTAACATATACTCAGAGGACCTGGTGCAGACCCATGCAGGCCACATGTTTGCTGTCTTTGTCTGTGAGCCCACCTGAGCCCTGTTTAATTGATTCAGTGGGCCATGTTCTCCTGCTGACTCCTACAGTCTATCCCCCCTCCACTCTTCTGAGGGATTCCCAGTCTCCGAGGGGAGGGACCCAATGGAGACCTCCAATTTAGACTCTCTTTCTGTGTATTATCTGGCTGTGGGTCTCACCGATCTGCTTCTGGAGGAAGCCTCTCTAATGACAACTGGACAAGGCAATGATCTATAAGTATAGCAGAATGTCATTAAGGGTCATTTCATTTCTTTCTTTCCTTTTTTTTTTTGTTATATTTGGTTCTATTGTAGGTCTCTGAGCTATCCAGTCCCTGGTTCCTGGCCATCCAGGCAGCGTATGCTAAGAATGCCACTTCGTATAAATATGTAGTATAAAAAGGAAGAAATGACTCTAAGAGTCATTTAAGAAATTGTTGGAAATTCTGTCCTAATCACAAATGAAATTTCATTTAATAATTTGTATTAGTTGGGCTTCTCTAGAGTAACAGAACTTATAGAATAAATCTCTATGTATATATATATATAGAAAGAGGATTTATTAGAATGACTTACAGGCTTCAGTCAACCTAATCCAACAATGACTGGCTGTGAATAGAAAGTCCAAGAATCCATTAGTTGCTCAGTCCACAAGGCTGGATGTCTTATTTGGTTGTCAGTAGATGCTGGAATCTTGAAGTAGGCTCCACTGCCAGTGAAGGACTGGACTTGCAATCAAGGCAAGGACATTCAGGCAAATAGCAAAAGCTTCTTTCTTCCATGTCCTTACATAGGCTTCTAGCAGAAGCTATAGCCCACATTAAAGATGTGTCTTCCAGCCTCAAGATCCAGATTAAAGGTATGTCTTTTCCCAGATCAAAAAATCTTGATTAAAGATATATCTTCTTGCTTCAAAGATCCAAATTAGAAATAGACCTTTCCAGAAAAGGCATTTGACAAATCCAACACCCCTTCATGATAAAAGTCTTGGAGCAATCAGGAATACAGGGAACATGCCTAAACATAATAAAGGCAATTTACAGCAAGACAACAGCCAACATCAAATTAAATGGAGAGAAACTCAAAACAATTCCACTAAAATCAGGAATGAGGCAAGGCTGTCCACTCTCCCCATGCTTATTCAATATAGTACTTGAAGTTCTAGCCAGAGCAATAAGACAACATAAGGAGATTAAGGGGATACAAATTGGAAAGGAAGAAGTCAAGCTTTACCTATTTGCAGATGACATGATAGTATACTTGAGTGACCCCAAAGATTCCACCCAGGAACTGATAAAGCTTATAAACACCTTCAGCAACATAGCAGGATACAAGATCAACTAAAAAAAAAAAAAAAGCCCTCCTATATACAATGGACAAAGAAGCTGAGAAGGAAATCAGAGATACATCACCCTTTACAATAGCCACAAATGACATAAAATACCTTGGGGTAACACTAACCAAGCAAGTGAAGGACCTATATGACAAGAACTTTAAGTCCCTGAAAAAAGAAATTGAAGATGTCAGAAAATGGAAAGATCTCCCATGCTCATGGGTAGGCAGGACCAACATAGTAAAAATGGCAATTTTACCAAAAGCAATCTACAGATTCAATGCAATCCCCGTCAAAATACCAACACAATTCTTCACAGACCTGGAAAGAATAATACTCAACTTCATATGGAAAAACAAAAAACCCAGGATAGCCAAAAGAATCCTGTACAATAAAACAACCTCTGGAGGCATCACAATCCCTGACTTAAAGCTCTACTATAGAGCTACAGTAATAAAAACAGCTTGGTATTGGCATAAAAACTGACATGTGGACCAATGGAATCGAATTGAAGACCCTGTCATCAATCCGCACACCTATGAACATATAATTTTTGACAAAGAAGCCAAAAGTGTACAATGGAAAAAAGAAAGCATCTTCAATAAATGGTGCTGGCATAACTGGATATCAACATGTAGAAGGCTACAAATAGATCCATATCTGTCACCATGCACAAAACTTAAGTCCAAGTGGATCAAAGACCTCAACATAAATCCAGCTACTCTGAACCTGCTAGAAGAGAAAGTAGGAAGTAGTCTTGAACGCATTGGCATACGAGATCACTTCCTAAATATAACACCAGTAGCACAGGCACTTAGAGAAACAATCAATGGGACCTCTTGAAACTGAGAAGCTTTTGTAGAGCAAAGGATACAGTCAACAAGACAAAGCGACAGCCTACAGAATGGGAAAAGATCTTCACCAACCCCACATCTGACAGAGGACTGATATCCAGAATATATAAGGAACTCAAGAAATTAGACATCAAAACGACCAACAGTCCAATTAAGAAATGGGCTATAGAACTAAACAGAGAATTCTCAACAGAGGAAACTCAAATGGCTGAAAGACATTTAAGGAATTGCTCAACATCCCTAATCATCGGGGAAATGCAAATCAAAACAACTCTGAGATACCACCTTACGCCTGTCAGAATGGCTAAGATCAAAAACACTGAGGACACTTTATGCTGGAGAGGATGTGGAACTCGGGGAACTCTCCTTCACTGCTGGTGGGAATGCAAGCTTGTACAACCACTTTGGAAATCAATATGGCACTTTCTTAGAAAATTGGAAATCAATCTCCCCCAAGATCCAGCTATACCACTCTTGGGCATATACCCAAGAAATGCTCAATCATACCACAAGAGCACTTGCTCAGCTATGTTTATATCAGCATTGTTTGTAATAGCCAAAACCTGGAAACAACCTAGATGCCCTTCAACTGAAGAATGGATAAATAAATTGTGGCACATATACACAATGGAATACTACTCAGCAGAGAAAAACAATGACATTGTGAGGTTTGCAGGCAAATGGATGGACCTAGAAAAAATCATCCTGAGTGAGGTAACCCAGACTCAGAAAGACAAATATGGTATGTACTCACTCATAGGAGTATACTAGATGTGGAACAAGGATGACTGGACTGCTACTCACATCACCAGTGAGGCTACCTGGAAAACAGGACCCCAAGAAAGACACGGGGATCACCCAATGATGGAGAAATGGATGAGATCTACATGAACAGCCTGGACATGAGTGGGAGCAATGAATGGCGAGGGTCGAGGGAAAGAGAGCGGGAGATCCCACCTGGATCAAGAACAGAGAGGGAGAACAAGGAATAGGAGACCATGGTAAATGAAGACCACATGAGAAAAGGAAGAAACAAAGTGCTAAAGAGGCCCACATAAATCCACAAAGATACCCCCACAAAAGACTGCTGGCAATGGCTGAGAGACAGCCGGGACTGACCTACTCTGGTGATGGGATGGCCAAACACCCTAATAGTTGTGCCAGAAACCCCATCCAAGTACTGAGGCATCTGGATAAAGACATCCATGGCTAGGCCCCGGGTGGAGCGCTGGGAGTCTAATTAGCGAGAAAGAGGAGGGTTTATATGAGCAAGAATTGTTGAAACCAAGGTTGGATAAAGCACAGGGACAAATAGTCAAGCGAATGGAAACACATGAACTATGAACCAAAGGCTGAGGGGCCCCCAACTGGATCAGGCCCTCTGAATAGGTGAGACAGTTGATTGGCTTGATCTGTTTGGGAGGCATCTAGGCAGTGGTACCAGGTCCTGGGCTCATTGCATGAGTTAGCTGTTTGAAACCTGGGACTTATACAGGGACGCTTGGCTCAATCTGGGAGGAGGGGACTGGACCTGCCTGGACTGAGTCTATCAGGTCGATCTCAGTCCTCAGGGGTGGCCTTGATCTGGAGGTGGTGGGAAAGTGGGGTGGGCTGGGGGAAAGGGGAGGGGGCAGGAAGGGGGAGAACAAGGAAATCTGTGGCTGTTATGTAGAACTGAATAGTATTGTAAATTAAAATAAAATAAAATAAAAGAAGTAGACCTTTCTACTTCAAATTAATAAAAAATTCCTCACAGGCATGCCTTTCATTTATGGATTTCAGTTAATTCCAGATGTAGTCAAGTTTACAAATAAAAATAGCCATTACACAATTTTCATTAAAATTTTTAGATTTATTTATTTGTTTGACTGTGCATATCCCACAGTGCAGCAATGGAGGCTATAGAACAACTTCTGAGAGTATGATCTATTCTTCTACCACATGGGTTCCAGGGATCCAACTCAGGTTTTCACACTTTGTGGCAAGTGCTTTTACTCACTGAGCCATCTATTTGGCCTTTATTTTAAAATGGTTTTAAAGATCATTTTTTAAATTTTATTTGTATGAAGGTCTGGCTACATGTATGTATGTACACCACATGTGTATCTAGTGGTATAAAGAGGCAACAGACCTCCTGGAACTGGAATTACAGAAAGTTTGTGAGCTGCCATGTAGGTCTGGGAACCAAACTTGGGTCCTGTGTGAGAACAGCAAGCTCTGCTAACTGCTAAGCCATGTTTCCAGTTCCCCATTTAACGCTTCTTCTTCCTCTTTTTTTTTCTTTTCTTCAAAGACAGGTTTTCTCTGTATAACAGCTCTGGATGTCCTGGAACTCGATTTGTAGACCAGACTGGCCTTGAACTCATAGAGATCTGCCTGCCTCTACCTCACAAAGCATGAGCCACCATTGCCTAACTCATTTAACTTTTTTAAAAATAAAAGTCAAATATTCTAATACTACATAATCCAAATATATACTGATTTGAAACTTACATGCTGAGGAATGATGGTAGGAAAATGTTAAATTCTGTTTTTCAGAACTAACTATTGGGTTTTTGTAAGAACAGAACATTTTATATGTAAAGTAAAAGCACGGCAGTTCATAGCATACAGTAGTCTTCAATCTGAACTGCAGGAAGTGTCCAGTGGTGTTGTATAGTGTGACAGACATATGCAGTGCATATTATGTGTTCAGAACCAAAATTGCAACATGGGCAAGCACTGCTGCAAACATCCTGGATTCATATGTGTTTGATTTTAGTTGGTTTTTGGTTGCTGTGTCTTTAGAAACGCTTTACTGTTGTCATTCGTGTGTGTGTGTGTGTGTGTGTGTGTGTGTGTGTGTATGTGTGTGTGTGTGCACTTGTACTCATATGTGTGCATGCATGTGTCCTTTAGTATAAAAAAGCTGGCAGTAAGTGAACCTGGTTTGCCCACACTTTAAGTCTTACTTTGGGGCCTCTAGATGCCATACTTAATAGCAGACAGCCTAGATGGTCCTTTCTGTCTTGGTATTCAGTCACTTGTATAACTCTTTCTCCCTCTGAACTGAGCTTACTGATTTGCATCTTAAAAATAGAATATAGAGGAAGTAGTATCATATCACTTCCAGATTATTGTCATTATTATTATTATTATTATTATTATTATTATTATTATTATTATTTTCTCAGATAAGGTTTCCCTGTGTAGCCCTATCTGTCCTGGAACTCACTTTGTAGACCAGGCTGGCCTTGAAATCAGAGCTCTGCCTGCCTCTGCCTCCCGAGTGCTGGAATTAAAGGCATGAGCTCTGATTATGTTTTAAGGAGAGTGTAATGTGCTTTGGATCTTTGACTTCCTGGTTCTTTCTGTCTTTTTCTTCAGGCATCATCAGCCCTGCTTGAGTATCCCTAAGCAGCCCACAGGGGGAGTAAAGCCCTGCAAACTTTTCATAGTGAGAATTCAGAATGAGATTGTTCCTCACACTCCTGCCCCATCTAACCTCTGTAAAGAGTCCCAGCATGGTCTTCAGTTTGAATCAACCTCACGAGAGATTTTGGGCAGGTAGCATGAGGGAGGGGCTCTAGAAAGCCTGTATGGAGCAAGCCTACACCCTTAGAATCTTCTGGTCTAAGGTGAGGAATAAAGATGCCATGTGGGGTTTTTGTCTCTCCAGTAGCACCTAAGGAACCCTAGACACAAAACCACCTGCAGAGTTTAGGCTCAGAGCCCACTGGAGATATGCATGGATGCCACACCTGCTTGGAGAAGCAGCTATTTCAGTCCCCACAGCCCTAAGCCAGCATATGGGACATCCTGTTAGCCTTTTATCACTGCCATTGATCTTGGGGAACTACCTCAACAACTTCAAACTTTATAATCTTGTGTAAGAAACCATCTCCTGAACCACACACATCCTGGACCTCTAACCTGCACCTGGTCTGACTTAAGAGCAGTAGCAAAAAATGAACTGTGTTACTTGTACAGGAAAGTTTAACTAGACACTCTGGCGAGACTTTCAATGAAAGCTAAAATAACCTTATCATGAGAAAATTCATGGCACAGTTGCCCTTCACCCTGTTCTCACAGTTCCCCTATCAATCAGGACTTTCCTGCATTTGTTCGCTGATGGATGGCAAATGGTTGGCTCATTACTTTGTGAAAACAAGCTGTTGTTTTCAGATATTTTTCTTTCCTTGTCTTTTTCCTACCCTGCCTCACTTAAGAGGCTGCATTTTTTAAGTCCAGTCAGTGTGTCATTCATTAGTATTATTTGTGGAATCTGAGTTCCACTACTAGGCTCTGGTAAATAGCTTTGGAACTGAGAGAACATTTGGCTTCATTTTCTCTGTTGTCTTGGTCTAAATAGCTCAATCCTTGAAGTAAATCAGAGGCCAACCTAAGGTTAGGCAGTTGAACCAGAATTTAATTCATCGGCTACTAATGACTCAAATTAAGTTCAGTTTTTCTGTGTGAGTTGGGGAATGCCCAGTCTAAGTAGGAAATTGCACATGGCATCCTTCACATTCTGTCACTGAGAAAATACCACACTAAAGGATGAGTTGACTGCTAACAAGAGTTGAACACTTTGCATACAGGAAATGTATGATCAAGATGGACTGCAAGGATAAACTAAGATTGTCAAAGCACACTGGAGGCCTATGTGTTCATTCTTTCTACTCACTCTCTCTGGTTGATTTCATGTATGCTCATACTTCATTCATCATCTATGAATACTGATACTTTACAAAAGATTTTTCCAGACCGTGAGCTCCCTGGAGGTCTGGACCATGCAGTTAGTAGTTCAGTGAACACCTGACCCTGAATGTCCCTTAGAGACTGAATGCTCTTCATGTTTAAAATTGAGCTTGATGTTTTCTGCCCAAAGTTGCCCCATACCCCATCCTCTCTTTCCCATTTTCTGGAAGCCCTTCTCTTGACTCAAGCCAGAATTATCGGGGTCAGACACTGTTCCCCCTTTTCCCTCACATTAGACTTGTGGAAAGTCACCACAATCAGTGAGTTCCATGTCTTGTTATCTCTGGAGGAGGACTCTTCTTCAGTCCCCACTGTCACTCCTTTTGTTTGTCCTGCATGACTCCTTACTGGTCTTGGCTACCAAGGTGACATGTGGCCAGCCAGTGCATCCTCCACCCCTGCCAGAGAGACTACTGTGAAGAGCCTATTCATAGCACTTAATACCTAGAAACCTTCATTGCCAGTGAACCGCTCAGTCTATGAGCATGGCTAGCAGGGCTCTGCCTGGATTGATCTGGCCCTGCTTCCCTCTCCAGCATTACAGGGTATTTTAGCTGTTCTTATACATAATTTCCTTCCCCTGAACCCTTCCTCCATCTCATTACTTTGCATGGGTCACCTCTGTGTGCTCCCAAATAGCATAGATGCCATCTGCTCTGAAAAAGTTTCCCTACTCCCAGGTCTGGCTGTGTCTTCCCTATGTTTTTGCAGTTCCTTGTACCTGCTCTACTATCATAATTGCTTGCTTCCCTGAGAGCAGGGGACAGCTACAGTATTGCAGGCCTTGAGACAGTATAGTATCTAAGCTCCAGGGCAGGTTAGTAAAGAAGTGGTTGGCCAGTACAGAATGTTGAAAGTCTGCCCAAGGGAAGTTTCTACCTTCTACCTGCTAGGTATATTACACCTACTAAAAAACCCACCTGCCTAACTCACCCACCAAGGAAAATCAACCCTTCATTAGAAGGGATGCCTGTCAAAATTTGAGGCTCTGAAGACCTATGTTTCAGCCCAGTTCTGCTTCCTCATAGGAGAAAATCTTGACTATGTAAGTCTCAGTTTGCTCCTCTGCAAAGCAGGGATTGTACCGTGTTCCAAGTAGAGCTGGTGTGAGGAGTGCCTGAGGCCATACTTGTTAAAGTGCCTCCCTCAGTGAACAATGGGCAAGAACTCAAGGTTGCCTTCTTTTCTCCCACAAAGCCTGTACTGGGGCCAATGAACTTGTGCTTTCAAGAATGGGGCTGACAGAGCAGACCTGATAGGAGCCTTGGTTGTTGAATATGATAATAATAATGTCATTTATTAATATAAAAGCCCACTAATAGAGGCAGCACTTTTAATTAGCCAACACAGCCATAGCATTAATTTTTATCCAGAGTTATTTAAGTCTAGAAGCCTTCCTCCCTCTTCTGTTAGCACTTAGCTACAGGGCGATTGAGAACATTTGTAATTGGATTTCTGTGCAGGACTTAATTATAAGGAAACAATAAAGTCCCTGAAATGCAGCAGGTTCTACTCCACTAACTATTATTTTCCAGAGACACACTCAGGCCAATGAACGCACAAATTCATCTAAATTATAATTTTTAAACTTAACAAAGCTTTGCCACCCCCTTTCCCCGGGCCCACTAGAGGAATCTGCTAGGAGTGCAGACTCTCTAGGAGGGAGGCACAGAGGCAGGTACTTCATTTCTGTAATCAAGTCTCTTGCTCCATGGGCCACTAAACCGTTTCCAGGCCCCCTGGGATCTCGGAAGTATATGTTCTTCCCTTGTCCAAATAGCTTATTAATAGAATTGGCTTATTTATATTTCACCCAGAAAAATCCCAAAGTGATACAGCAACAGGGAGATATAGAGCTAATTAGTAGTTGGGCTTTATGTAATGGGGGGGTAGTTATTAATTTACTGCCTTTTACCAGTAGTGGAGTTGATTCAGAGGAAACGAGGGAAAAAGAGATGCATGTGTTTCAGACCACCTGAGAAAACTCAAAGAAGCAAGGTTGAACTGTTCGTGCCTACAGCACAGCTGCCCAGCCTTTTGGGAGTGGCAGCATTAGGCCTTCTCTGGTCAACAGAAATGCTGTGGAAACACAGACTGTTCACACTCATCTCTACATCACAGTGGTCACTTCTTTCAGCCAGTCTGTGCATTTGTTCATCTGTTCAGTATTTGTTGTCTTCTCTCTCTGTCAGGCTTTAGACACACAAGGGTAAGCATGACAGAACAGGTTTCTCCTGAACTTCCTTGCCAGCTCAGTGGGAAGACTTGTCCATGGCCATCAGCCAGATTTTGTGCTTGGGCAGAATGCAGATAGGACTTTGGTAGTTCTGACCATGCCAAAGTCTAGGTATATTGCTTTCTTTGGGGGCGCTAGACCTGTGGGGCTGTAGCTTCCTTCAAAGCTCCCACTATGAGAGGCTGTGCACCCTTCCAATTATGTAGGGTTAGAGGAGGAAGAGAGATCACAAAAAGCATGACTGAGTTTAGGACCTGGGAGTAGAGGGTCTGCTGAGATGTGGGTGTGGGAGATGACACCCTGCCATCCTTGAAGAGTGGCTATAAGAAGCAGAGCTCAGGAGTAAGGTTTGCCTAAAAATGACATGCTGGAGGGAGGTGGAATTGATGGTAGAGAAACAGTGTAGCATGCATGAGGTCCTGGTTCATTTCCTACCCTGCATCACAAAAAAGAAAAAAATATTGGTCATTAATTGGTAAAAGCTGGGGGTTAGAAATAAAGAAAGAAGCAAAATGCACCCATGACCCCACTGTCTTATTCATATCAGATTAACATACTGTAATCAGCTTTACAAATTATTACCAATCCCTTAGGGACAATTTTAAAAGAAAATATAATATCCCATTTGTGGATATGCTATAATTTACTTAACTTTCCATATTGGCAGATATTTAATTTGTTTCTGCTTACTACTTAGAAACAAAAAGATGGAATTTTTGCTTATCCTTATTTTCACTTGCTCAGAACTGAAGTAGTATGATTTCAACAAAGAAAATGGGCATTTAAAGATTCTTAGGACTTACTGTCTTGTTGTACTGCAGAAATAGTGCAAATGATTATGAAGGTAGAGGTGTGTGAGAGGCCTGTTTCTCCCTAGTCTTTGCTCTGTGTTGATATTTCCAGTGTTTATTATTTGCAAGGGCAAAAATCATATTTCATTATTGTGCCTTTTTTCCACATACATTGATTGCACTAAAACATTTCAACATTGCTTTGTAATAAACCATCATTTGTATTTATTCCAATAGCCTATTCTTGTTCTTTGCATATTTGAGGGGGTTAGTAGGTTTTTTTATATTTATAAATGCTATTTCTTATTTTAAGACTATTAACTTTTTGATGTTTTTGTTGCAAACATTTTCTCAAGTTGATTTTACTATTTATTTTTACTTTCTAGGATGTTCTTTTATGGAGATGGTTCCAAATTTTTATGCAGCCAAACATAATTTTTTGTGATTTCTCCAATTGCTTTGCAGCTTAGAAATATAATCTCCATGCTAAGATAGATGTACAAATTTATATTGTACTCTATGTATTTTATGGTTTCATTTTTTAAACTTTTAATTCTTTAATTCATCTCAGGTCTATTTTGTTTTACATTACTAACTGAGGATTTAATCTGATTTCCCCCTGGAATAGCTACTCATTCATCCTAGAAGTTTATTAAAGAATGTTGTCTTGGATGCCACCTTTATAACATGATAATTTTTTTTAATGCAAAGTAGACTATTCTGAGCTATTTTATTGCATTCAGTTGGTTCTTCAGCTACAAACATACTTTTATTATTGTACCTTTATATTTCCATGTATTTTAAAATATGATAGACATGTTTATATGTGAAATGTAATATTTTTATGTTTTGGGGGAAAGATCTCTTACAATTACTTTGTTTTTAAGGGGGAAAAAGACTACTCCTGATGACATGTCTTCCAAAGGAACCTTAGAATTATCTTACCTAGATCCCAGTTTGTGGCGCAGGGGGTAGGGTGGGTGTGGGAAGTAGGGGGTTGGGGGGTTGGCAGGGTGGGGGATGGGAGAGTGGAGGGTGGGGAGGGACAACTCTATCTGGGGGTCTGGTAAGGGACTGGTTTAGTATGTGTCTTACATCCTGAAGTCACTGCATCTTAGTTTGATCTGGTCTTGTGATTAAGAGACGGCAGATAACAGTTTTGGGTGTTTCCTTTAGGGGTTGTTGTTTTTATAGGTTAATTCTGATTTAAATTGAAATTTCAGTGTACACTATTAAATGAGATGAGGATCGAAGGTGATTCTTTTTCAAACTGCCTCTTCTCCCCAGTTTCTTCTCTTTTTAATAAAAATGTGACATGTATTAGCATAAAAACAGATACATCGACCAGTGGAACAGAATAAAGACTCTAGAAGTAATGCTGGTCTTTGTCCAGGGTTTTAAGAACACACAACCAGTGCTTATCTTATATGTGTGTCAGAATCTACTTTAATCTGTTTAGTTCCACCATTGTGTTATAATCTTGTCTAACGTACACTACTTGATATTGCCTGGTTTTTTTTGCATTGATATGGGTATGGCCACCCCATCTAGATGGCCCCTGGAGTTACTTCCTGCTTCCTCCCCAAACAGGATTCATTTCCTGAATATAATCAGCACTGTGACCTAAAGTTTTATTATTATTTTTTAAATAGCTTACTTTTATTTGCTTAGCTTTCTCTCATATGGATATATATACATATATATATTACTTTAAGTATATTCCTCATACATTTTATCTTTCTTTTTCTCTTCATTCTTCTCTCATGTTTATTGCTTTTATTCCCTATACAGTTTCTTTTCAACTTTCATGTAATGTATGTATGAATAATTCTACATAACTATATAAAATCTTGGAACCATGAAAGAGAAAATATTTGTCTTTCTTAGACTAGTTAAATTCACTAAATATGGTTGTCTCCACTTGCATCCATTTTCTGGCAAATGATGTAATTTTGTTAATTATGACTGAAAAATTCTATTATATACAGATCAAATTTTTTTTTAATTTACTCATCTATTCTTCTGAGTTTGTACTCCTAGGTTGGTTCTGTAACTTGGCTATTGTAAATAGTGTTATAATAAACATTAATGCATTGATGTGCTACTATCTCTATGATCTTCTGACTTTAAGTCTTAGAAGCTATTTTGTGTCTGTATGTGTGGGGGTCTAACTATACAGCCCATGCTGCCTTCTAACTCACAGCTCCCCTGCCTGTGCTGGGGCTACAAGAATGTGTCAGTACTCCTCACTTACAGTCAGATGCTTTTTAGTGACCCAGGGAACTGACAAGCAGTTTAATGCCAGGTTCCCAGATTTGTCTTCAGAACATTCTTATGCTGGCTCTGCCCTTTCCTCGTTCAGCTCAGCTAGATATGCTTTTATGAGAGAACACTAAGCTCATATTCCCCCAGGGAAGAATGTGAGGCCAAGCATTTCAAGGGTGATGTAGGGTAATAATTAGGAACTAAAGACCTCTGTTTTTCTTAAGTGCTTGCTTGGTACCAGGCCTGCCATAGGGTATTATGTACATCACCTCTAATTTTCAGTGTCGCTACTTGAGTCAATACTGATTGCATTTAATAACAGAAGCTCTCCTTAGGGGGAGTAGGAAATGTACAAAACACTACCTAGCTCCTACATGGCAGAGTCCATTTCTCAACCCCACTATTTGAATTTCAAACCTCTGTGCCACATGTGGTTGGAACTCTGGGCATGTCCCTCCTCCAAGTATTCATCTGACTGTGGATTTATCACTTCAAGTGAATGTTTGGGCTCCTTGAGCTTTGAGGATTCTAACCCCCACTCTCCTTGGTGTAGAATCTGGTAAAGTCAGGTTTAGATATTCGAGGCTGTTCACCTGAACCACAGCCCAGGTCATTTCACCACCCAGACAAGTGAGGTCAACAGTCTTCACTGACGTGGAAACTCTGCCTTCCATCTCTTCCTCCTTCCTGGCTACTGTCTATCCTGCTGAGTTCCACAGCTGAGTGTGTATTGGGAGATCACTTGTATGGTAAGGATGGAAAACAGAAGTAAAGGCCTGGTTGGAATAAGGGAGAGGAAAAACACATTGTGTAATAAAGAATCTTGTGGAGTTGATTACTTCTGTCCAAGACAGTGGCTAAGATGACAAAAAAGCTAGAATTAAAAAAACTACCCCTCATTTATTGAATACTACTGATTATAAGTTAAATTTATCTGTCATTTTGGTCAACAAATTGTGTGCACACAGTCACATTTCTGCTCATGTAATCATTGGTTACACTGAAGCTTGCTTTTCTCCACTTGAAGTTACTATGTGTTCAGAGAGCTTTATTAACATAATTCTCCTCATTCAGATTTTTAATGAACTGTACATGACATCCCCAAAGGGTAACAATCCATAGTTTAATTGAAAGTCATATTGAGAGTAGTATTGAGTGGGCATGAGCAGACCAAAAGCAAAGGATCTGGTCATAGGGAGGGGAGATAAACTATTTCCTCTTAAATTAATTTATTGTTATTTATTTTTGTTACTGGCAGTGCGTATGTGTATGACATGTGTAAATACAAGTGTGTGTGTGTGTGTGTGTGTGTGTGTGTGTGTGTGTGTGTGTGTGCACCAAGATACACACATGGAGGTCATAAGACAGGCTTGTGTGGCAGGTGCTTTTTTTTAAACCTGCTGAGTCATCTCACAGGTCCCATTTATTTTTTAATAATACAGTTTTTAAAACTGACAAGAAGTGCCAAAAGAATAGAGACATTTTAGGCAAGCTTTTTATTACATTTAAAATCCATTATGTATTGTAATAGCTCAGAGAGGTGCTCACTAGTAATCTAGAACTGCTGATGCACAGGTTTACAAACTTGAAAAGTAAGTGAAGTACTCAGAAAATTGCAGATATAATTTAAGTAGTTAACTGAACACTTGAAGGAGACTGGCTTCAGGAAAAGAATTCAGCCCACTCTCTCCTAGTGAGTTTGCTCCAGAGTTTTTGGTAGCACCATTGTCTATGTTCTTAATCTATCTCCTACAATACTCATAAATCTGCAAATGTCGTAGAAGACAATTTGATTTAAGAGATTTGGGTTTGGGGACATGGGAAATAGAATAGTATAAAAAGTTGTTTTTAGAATCTTCCTTTGAAGAAGATATAGCCTGAGCTAGGGATTGAAGCACCCTAGTTCTGACCTTAGGTGCTTGTTTTTGCTTGTTTGTTTACTTTGTATTTTTCATATTTTGAAATGCTTTTGAAACAGATGAGGAGGATCTGTGTCATCTTGGGGCACTGAGGCTAGAGTTAACACTGTGAAGTATTGTTAAATACTAAGTAATATAAATGCTTTTAGGATTGCTAGTTCTGCGTTGAGCTTTCCATAATCTTGATTGTAAACACTCTTTTGGTGCTGAATATGAATGATTAAAAATTGTCAGTAGGAAGTCTTTTTATCAGACCTGCCTCATACCTGGCAGCCTTGAATGAGAAACTGTCCTTTAAAGTAGTTCCTTTAAGGGCAATTGGACAAACTGCCTTCATGGCAGCCCACCAGCTTTGGACATATTAAAATCACACTGAGAAAACTACAACCACAGTTGAAAGTGAGTTCTAGTCATTGAGATGCAAAGCCAGGCTGTGGTCAGGCAGTAACAGAAGCTAGTGTTATCTAATTGCCCCATCTGACAGTGTTAACTCACAAAGGCCACACTATTGCTTTTGTAGAGAAATAGACACATCTTCATAGCCATGGTGGAGCAGAGAAACCTTGCTCTGGGTTTGCATCTCAGAGAGAAGCAGAAGATGACTTAATGTTAGCAAAATGGGGATATGCTTCTTAGACAAGCCGCGCTATTGAACACAGTGCATTATTTCCACCCAGGCCCTGGCACTGTACTCTCCTCCCACTTTGGGGGAGATGGAGAGGAGAATGAGAGATGATGTGTAGGGGTATATACAAATACACTAAAATATTAGGGGTTGTTGAGTACTGGGTAGAAAACCTCAAGAATTATTTATTTGAACCTGTTGTGGTAGTATACACCTATAATCCAAGTACTCAGGAATTCTAGGCAGAAGAACCATGAGTTCCAGGCCAGACTGGGTCACATGATAAAATTCTGTCTCCTTTTCTTTTTTCTCTTTCTTTTTTTTGGACTGTATAACTTTTCTACAACTCTAGTATATACTATACATGTGCATATATAATTATGTAAGAATATCTCTACACTAACATGCTCTTGTTTCATGAGTACCAGGTTCCTTTGTGTGTACTGGCTGTCCCTACTGGACTGAAGGTAGAAGTCAGGAATACCCTGCTCACCAGAAAATCCTCCTGGTTCTGTGGTCTAAAGAAAAGGGCTGGAAACTTCTGTGTGCACTTGGCTGTGCACAGTCACCAGTAAGACGGTAAAAATGTCAAATGCCATTAGATAGCAGGATAAAAACAGGAAAGTAAGAGCAGAAGGGAGGGGCATATCACCCTTAGTTTAGAGGGAGTCCAAAGATTTCTTCCCCTCAGCCTCATTCCAGAACCGTGGAAGTTCTCCTGCTTCTGAGCTCTATTTCCTCTATTCCCAATCGAGGGCTGTCTTTATATTCCTCCACTGGGCTGGGTCATAAAGTACTCACCATCTTCTACTTTGTTCACTTTTAATTTCTGAAGCAAAAATGAATTTCAATTGACTTTTCTCAATGCCTAGCTGAAAGTCCTAAGTCTCTTTCAGAATCATCTCAAGAGCAGTGGGGGCAAGGGCCATGCTTCTCTCATCCCCATTTCATCCTAGCACTTAATCCACGATTGAGTGTGCTTTTAGGAAGGGCTGGTCCTAGGGGGTCTGTTTTCAGAACTGACTCTGGAAGCAGCCCAGCCTCCCTAGAGCAAGCTGTATTCTGAGGTCCTGGGGCTAGGGGGCAGTGTTCACCCACTGGTATGACTGGAATAGACCGTGCATGCAAGTGTATGGTGAAGATGGCTAGACATTAATGAGCGCTGGCTCCACGGAGTTTTCTCAGATTCATTCAAAACAACTCAGTTGATCTTTCTGAATATCTGCTTCTTATATAGTTCCAAAGTTGTTCTGTACCTGTGTGGCCAAACAACTATGTTTATTTGAAAATTTAAGGAGATTTTTTTTTAAATCCAGTAATCTTTATTTATATATAACAACAGTACAAATTGTGTCCTTGGCTTGCAAAATAGGAGTTTCATATTTACAATAGGTACATGATAATATATTAGATAACAAAACCCCGCTTTATTGGAACATTTTAAATACTTCATTTTATTACTATCTTGTAACACCTGTAAAAACAATAAAACCAGACAACCAGCATTGTACTTTCTTAAAAATAGATATAATACAGATTCCAGTGTGTCATGAGGAGGGGTCTGAGTAGGAAGGAATGAGGAGAGGCAGCTGGGCTCAAGGCCCTTGTGCCTGTATAAAGAGCTTGTCCCTTTCCCATACATTCAGGAAATTTGGTCCTGTTTGGTGGGGACCAAACTTCCTTATGCTTGAATGCCAAAATGGAGACCAAGAATGTTAGAGTGATGACATTGACTTATTTCTAGAAGAAGCTTCTCAGTTCCTTCACCGGGGCCCTATGGTACAGGCAGCATAGAGGCAGCTCAGTCTAGGGGGATGGTATGGGAGAGGAGAGTGACTTGTGAGTCTGTGCAAGACAGGAGAATCTCTAGTTTGCTTATTGTGTTGAGGCCTGTCTGACAGGCACTGGCTTTGATCATCTCTTAGGACATTCCCTGGAGTGACTAGAAAGTGCCAACAGAAACTTTACCCTTCATGATAAGCATCACTGGGCCTCAGATGCTAAATCTTCACTCTAGGAAATAAGCAGAAAAGATAGAAGGAAAAGAGATGTGGAGTTATGAATATGATGCCACTGTCTTCTCCAAGAACATTCCTGAGACAAGGCATCAGGAGGACCTGACTGTCTTTTCCAAGGCCCCCTCCCATCATAAGATCTTCCTCATGCCCTGGGTCCCTGGAGCCACGTTGCATTTCCTCACCCTCATAGCCCTCTGTATCTCAGGTCTTTCCTGTCTGTGTCCAGGTTGCAGGACTCTTAGTCATGACACAATGTGGTTGGAACCCTTTTTAGAGCAGCTGCTGGCAGCACATGAGATTACAGATGTGGCAGCTGTGCAGTACCTGGAACTGGGTGGCTAGGAGCCTCCTGCCTTCTCTGCTTGTGTCAGACCACGTGTGCAGCCACCATTGCTTCTATCTCATGATCAGCAGGGCCAGGGGCCTTAACTACTCATTTTTATCCTCATTTTGGTGGAATTGAAAGGACAGGAGCTTAAGCAACAAAGTTGTGCTGACTAAAGAGCTGGTGGCAGTAGAAATGAGAGCAGATCTCACTGCTAGGGGGCCTGCTCCCAGGATGAGGTAAGGTGTCTGGGTGGGCCAGCCTTCTTCCTTCATGGCGCCTCATTTTCTATGCACCTGGTGCTTTCTTCTGGGAAAGGTGGGAAGAACAGTCCTGCTGTATTGGTGGCAGAACTAGCAGCTTGGAGAAGATGCATTTGCTGGAAGATGGATCTTCTTGGCCTTATTCACCCTCTTTTTCAGAAGCTCTAAGAACCTGGCAGATGATTACTACTTATGAACATTCTCCAAATGAATTAATGCAGGACACAGTCCCCTCCTTTTGTCAGATCACAGTGTGCCCATGACTTGAATCAGTGCACTCTTTAAAGAGAAGGGGATCAGAAGGGGTTTTGAGAGTCAAACCATGGAAAGAGGTAGAACATCAGACACAGAAGTGCCTGACCCACACAGAAGGCAGGAGGTGGTGCCAGATCCAGCTGAAGGATGTCTCCCTATAGTCCTCTAGAATTCTGTCTTCAAACCTTCTACAATCCTGTTCCTTTCCTAGAGAATTAGCTTTTGTGTAGATCAATGAAATAAAGTAAAGCTGGGTAGGCCTAAGAGAGACTTCATGCCAAAGATAAATGGCTTCTTTTGGGGAAGGGCTATAGCTTTAATACTTTTTTTTTCTTTTTAAACAAAAGGTCAAAATATCCTCAAGTTGGATAATAGCAAGAAGAGTGACCAATCAACCTCCTCTCATCTCCATTCCCTAGGGAATAGACTCTATTAATTAATAAAAACAAAGAGCTAGTGGAAGGATAGGTAGAAAGCTAGAATGAAAACAAGACTCTGCAATCACTCACCATCCTGGCCTGGCCTGTCTCCCGCTGAATTTTCCTCCTTAATTCTTTTTTTTTTTTTTTTTTTTTTTTTTTTTTTTTTTTTGGTTTTTCGAGACAGGGTTTCTCTGTGTAGCTTTGCGCCTTTCCTGGAACTCACTTGGTAGCCCAGGCTGGCCTCGAACTCACAAAGATCCGCCTGCCTCTGCCTCCCGAGTGCTGGGATTAAAGGCGTGCGCCACCAACGCCCGGCCCTCCTTAATTCTTAACCATGCCCCTTGACTACTTCTCTTTTCAGCCCAAGTTGTCCAACTCGTGGAACCCTTAGTAAAGTGGCTAGACCACCCTTCGTGCTGGCCCTGCTCCCTTCAGCTACACTCCTTGAGTTGCTCTCTCCCATCATTCGCTCCATACTCTCCAAACATCTTCAGTGAAGCATGCCAGAGGCAGTGAGTGGATACTATCAGTGGCTGCTGTGAGAGACAGGTAGGCACACTAGGGAAGGTTTGGGTGCTATTGAAAGATGTCAAACATTTTGCTTTTTTGCTTCTTGATGAAATGACACTCTGGACATCAGCCTGAATGGTAGCAGCTGCTCAGAAAGCCTTTAACTGAACTGGAATGGAAAATAAGGTGGGCTGGAGTTTGTCCTGGGTAGTGCAGTCTTCTGTTCATATTCTTGTTTTGACTACATCACTTCCTTCATTCTCATAAATTACAGGCTCTAAGATGATAAGCTTTGGGTGCTGTGAAGAGCAAACACTTTGGCTTAGTGTGGAAGGCCAGTCACTAGTATTTTTTCCAGGCTATTAATATGACCCTGAAAAACTTTAACATGAGTAGATTATCAGAAGAAAAGTGGCCTTGGCATGGCTGGTTGTGAATCATCATAAAATCAGCAAGTTTCCTGAGTATTTTGCTGAACACTTTTCTCTCTCCATTGTCAGCTGCATTCAGGGAAGATACAAGCTGAACAGCCCTGACAGCATCTGCTGTGTGTGAGACAGCCATCTGAAGACATGTACATAGACTGGAAGCCACCTTCTTGACTTCCTTTCCTGACTGTGCTGGGAGTCACATCTGGTCAGTAGAGTCTCAGAAACTGGAATTAACTGGAGGTATAAGTTGAGGCCTGGGTTAATTGTGAAAGAAATAACCCAGGTCTGGTCTCTCTCAGGGTAGCTGGTCTTATTTCCCAGCCCTACAGCCTGGCATTCCTGACCTCTTGAAAAGCACAAGGCAAGAATGGGAGATCTCTTCGGCCTTTTCCTGTGCCAACTTTTGCCTTCCTCTTGTCCTCCTACTTTGAGACAGATGCTGCTTGCAAAGCTGTTGGAGTTGGCTGCTTGGGGACATACCAAGGCAGGAGGACTGAATTCCCTGAGGGCTTACCAGCTGAATTTCTTGTCCCGCTACCACAGAGCTTGCCTCTGGACCCAAGAATGGAGCCTTGGCCTCTGCTTGGAAGATATACTCAGGAAATCTGGCCATCTATGGCATTCAGTATCAGGAGACAGAGGGACGGACAGGTGCCCTCTAAGGAAGCTATCCACTTTCAAATCCATGGATCCATGACAGACAGAGATGGCAGAGATGATGGGACACCAGTCATTTCTACTCAGGCAAATGCACTGTGCTCAGATGGTCAGGAGCTTCTGGATATGAGTGAAGGTTGGCCTCCCCGCTCCAGGCACAAGAGAAAAGAAAGTATAATAATAAATACTGCTGCATCTTAAACCTATACTCTTCAAGTATTGCTTACTGTAAACAGTATTTGAGTTTATTTTCTTTTTAATTGCCGTAAACTGGTGGGTGGTTGGGTGAAATCCAAAGTCAAACACCTATGTTCCCCATTCAAAGGCCTGGTTTGTACAGCCCCTGTGTGACTGGCTTATGACAGAGGCTGACATGGGGCTCTGCTCAGAGTTCTCAGGGAGGAGGTGGCTGGTCTGGGAGAGGCTCACCTCTCCCATTTCTGATATCAACTCTAGGGAAACCAAAAATGAAAAGTACCAGAGACCAACTCCTCATTTGTTGAGGTTTGGGATTAAATGAAACAAACGAAAGATGTACCCACAGTTACGGGTCCTCAGTGGGTCCATTCCTCCTCTCAGGAGGTGAGGATACACAAGGGTGCAGCATGGAAAGTGGCTGCCTGTTAAGGTGGAGCTGATGAGCTTTCACGATTCCCACAAAGGTCAGCAGTTCCTAGGCTCTTCTGGCTGTGGTGGGATCCAGGCCTTCCTGGCCTGTTGGCCAAATGTTCAGTATGAGCTTGTGGTCCTTCTTCCCTCTCCTCCTTTTCCTTTTAGTTCAAAGGAGAGGAGGACATTTCCATACTGTTTTTTCTCAGCATCTCTCAGGCATTTTCTGACATTGAGAAAGAGATGTTACAGAAGGAAGGAGAGATGTTACTGAGAAGGGGGCAGAAATCAGATTAAACAAAAGTTGGACTGGTTGGACAGGGAGGCTTTATGTTTTGTTTTATTTCTGTTTTTTCCCTTTTTCTTAAAAAATTAAATAAAGTTCTCATTATTTCCCAATATACATCAAGTGAGTTTTCATGCAAAGCAGCAGTCACGGAGGCAGAACCATCAGGTTCAAGCCTCTCAGCTTGAAGGGCTTCCTCCTCCTTGTCCGTGGTGTCCTGAGCTCACACTGCGATTGGGTGGTGTTCACTGTCCTTCTGGCAGGAACTGGCTGTGACAAAACGTGGCTGGCATTGAGAGAGGAGCCTTTCCCTCTCCCCTCATGAGGTTTCAGTAGGCAGCCAGCTCTGGGGCTTGATACCCTTCTCTTGTCCCATCCTTCGTTTTGAGACACCAGTGTGATAGCTTGTCTGGGTCCCTCTTCCAGGAACAGGAGGTTCTCCTTTCAGCTCTCGATGGACATGGCATTGATGAGATGCTCCACCTTGTAGGCCAGTCGTTGCCGCCGGGCCTGCTCATCCTGCTCTAGTGCCCCGATGAGCTGGGGGGCAAAACAAAGGCAGGTGAATCAAGACTCAGCCTCAAAGGCACAACTTTCTGGAGTCATCAACCCAGCACCTATCCTTCAACCTTTCCATTCTGCCTTTAGGAATGTAATGTCAAATAGCTGGCATAATTAAATGAATAGATCTATGCATAGTCATGCTTTAGTTAGCCACCAGGACACTTTCTAAGAAAAGAGTCCTTACGTGATTTTTGTCAGCAGGAAAATAGCTCAGAGTACTCACACTCTGAATCAAGTACAGGAGAACACATATGCAATGTATGAATCTGCTTTTACAAGTAGGAGTATGCTCTAAACCAACAATAAAAGTGTAGCATAGTAAACACAGTTTATGCACTAGTTACACAGTTCCTTACTACTAAGAGCACAGACTGTACCTAGTTTTGTAAGCTGCATAACCAGCAGTTTGGTAGAATCATTTACGAAGCATGGCCATAGATTCATGGGTGCTCTGAGGTCACACAGGAATTTTTCAGCTCTATTTACTCTGGTGGGACCACTGTCATATGGGTGGCATGCCACAAAATCATCATGCAGATCACACATTTACAGACACATGCAGGAATATATGCATGTACATAGAGCTCTCATGTGCTCAAAGCATATGTAACAGCTACTGTGGGCTACTATTATTTTGCTACTACTTTCTTTAGGTTCAGTGCTAATGCATGGCCTGTCACCTTCCTGGTTAAGTTCTGTTCTTGTCAAAGTCCACCAGTCTATCTGAAAAATGATTGACAGGATCTGTCCAAGCACAAATGGATAATTCTATTTATTATTTAAGAAAGAATAAAATTAGTTATACAATACTTGAGTGAGAAAAGATAATTTACAGGGAGGAATTCAATGAATCAGGGGAGGTTGGGCTGTCTTGTAGAGAAAAGATGATGATTTGGGGTTCAATGACTATGACTATGCATTGTGATTTTTAAAAGTGACCCCTATTGTTGTTTCAGACCTTGATCAAGCTGTGAGTTGGTCTCTGCCCTTGAGACCCTGTCTTACCTCCTCACTATACTTGCTGACATAGGAGTAGATCTCGTTGAGGGCACTCAGCATATTGAACTCTGTGGCATGCAGGCGGGACTGCTCCGCGAGGTAGGCATTCATATCTTGGTCACTAATGGCTGGAAGCTTGGCAATATCTGCATAGTATCTGCCATGGACAGGACAGGCACATGATGAGGGTTGAGCA